>NC_065880.2:18780893-19405893 GCF_932274485.2 Patella vulgata | reverse complement strand
AAAATTTTAAACAAATAACAAATATGACTCATTTGAATAAATTACTGGTTTCGAAGGCTATAAATACAATTTTTGCCCAAATTACGTCATTTCCGGTGATATTGAAAATGTTAAATTGGTTTGACCTAGTTAAAATTGACATTACACATCAAATGGTGTCACTTTTATGAAAATCGAATAATAATTGACTCTTTTACAGGCAAACTAGCGTAAAAAGTGACTCATGCAAAATTGCCCATTTCTCGGCAACTGCGCATATTACAAATTAATTTTCACATACATTCTCTCCGTATAGATTATTGCTACGAGTTTATGAAAGTTACGAAGTAATATTTTAAAATATGAAAACGCTGGATGGGTTGTAAATAGCTTAATTTTACACCTTTTTTCACCTTTTAATCGAAATAGCCCGAAAACGGAATCGAAATTAAAAAAAATGGTCCCAACATTTTGTGCGCCTTTAAAGGGCGCACAATTTCAGTTATACCAGATTTGAAAAAAATAATATTTGCTTTCGAAAAATGGTACCTAACTGTCAAAATTGTAGTTTTTTGTCAATTTACGCCACTTCCGGTGCCGACAGATAACACTATTGGTAACAAAAAAAATGACAATTGAGACAACGGGGCATATGAACTTTGTTTTATACAAATCGAACAATAAATAATTAATCTAGGACTGAAAAACTGAATTAGCCAATGGGGGCCAAGGAAAATTACCGAGACAAAAAATTTTCACATTTTTGCCCAAGTCAGAGGACTCGTTATATTTGTGTAAAACACGATTAAAAAATATTCATAAATAAAAAAGTTTTTTGTAAAAATTTAAATTTTCTAAATTTAGCGCCTAATATCTGCGAAGATTTGCCGAAAATCAAAAATCAAAAGTAGCGTAGCTATGTGCCCCGTCTCCGGCTATGCCAAAATGCATCGAAAGTTAAAATCAAATGATTATTGTTAAAATTACTGCAATATTTCTAAAAACGATAGCTTCGGTGATTTCGGACATTTCGCATTGTCGCAGAACGTTCAAAATAGCTTTATCCTCTAAGTCACACCCACTTTTCCGATAAAACCGAAGAAATCGTAACGATCCGACAATCAGTTGCTGAGATCTACTCAAAACAAAAGAAGAATAATAATAATAAGAACTAGAACTGCGAAGCAGTAATGACGGGTTTCACCGGTGCCACTTTACCCTAAACATGTTACTTCCGGTACCAATGAAACCGTTAAACAGGTTTCCACATAAGCATTGCACACATGAAATAAAATGGACGCAGAAACAACCAAATCCAGCAATCAATTCATTTGCTACATGTCAGTGATCCTGTCCAAATTACATTACTTCCGGTGATAATGAAAATGTTAAATTGGTTTATGAAATCAGAAATAGCATGATCACATGTTGAAAATTTTATGTAAATCCTATAATAATTGCCACCTTTATAGACCAAAAACCTTGAAAAATGACTTGTAGAAAATCGCCTATTTCTCTGCAACCGTACAAGTTAGAAACCATTTTGAGGTATCTGTATGATCGAATGAGTTCATTCTATTTGTTGATTGGAATCAAATATCATAATTTTAAAAACATTACAAATCTGATTCATTTGAATAAAATATCTGTTTTGAAGGCTAAAAATACAGTTTTTGCCAAAATGACGTTACTTCCGGTGATAATGAAAATCTTAAATTACTTGTATGATATCGTAAATGGCATTATGTATCACACAGTGAAAATTTCATGAAAATCGAATAATAATTGACACTTTTATTGACAAAAAAACCTTAAAAAGTGACCTGTTGAAAATTGCCTATTTCTCCGCAACTGAACAAGTTAGAAACCATTTTGTGATATCTATATGATCGTAAGGGTTCATTGTATTAGTTGATTTGAATCAAATATCAAAATTTTAAACAAATAACAAATATGACTCATTTGAATAAATTACTGGTTTCGAAGGCTATAAATACAATTTTTGCCCAAATTACGTCATTTCCGGTGATATTGAAAATGTTAAATTGGTTTGACCTAGTTAAAATTGACATTACACATCAAATGGTGTCACTTTTATGAAAATCGAATAATAATTGACTCTTTTACAGGCAAACTAGCGTAAAAAGTGACTCATGCAAAATTGCCCATTTCTCGGCAACTGCGCATATTACAAATTAATTTTCACATACATTCTCTCCGTATAGATTATTGCTACGAGTTTATGAAAGTTACGAAGTAATATTTTAAAATATGAAAACGCTGGATGGGTTGTAAATAGCTTAATTTTACACCTTTTTTCACCTTTTAATCGAAATAGCCCGAAAACGGAATCGAAATTTAAAAAAATGGTCCCAACATTTTGTGCGCCTTTAAAGGGCGCACAATTTCAGTTATACCAGATTTGAAAAAAATAATATTTGCTTTCGAAAAATGGTACCTAACTGTCAAAATTGTAGTTTTTTGTCAATTTACGCCACTTCCGGTGCCGACAGATAACACTATTGGTAACAAAAAAAATGACAATTGAGACAACGGGGCATATGAACTTTGTTTTATACAAATCGAACAATAAATAATTAATCTAGGACTGAAAAACTGAATTAGCCAATGGGGGCCAAGGAAAATTACCGAGACAAAAATTTTTCACATTTTTGCCCAAGTCAGAGGACTCGTTATATTTGTGTAAAACACGATTAAAAAATATTCATAAATAAAAAAGTTTTTTGTAAAAATTTAAATTTTCTAAATTTAGCGCCTAATATCTGCGAAGATTTGCCGAAAATCAAAAATCAAAAGTAGCGTAGCTATGTGCCCCGTCTCCGGCTATGCCAAAATGCATCGAAAGTTAAAATCCAATGATTATTGTTAAAATTACTGCAATATTTCTAAAAACGATAGCTTCGGTGATTTCGGACATTTCGCATTGTCGCTGAACGTTCAAAATAGCTTTATCCTCTAAGTCACACCCACTTTTCCGATAAAACCGAAGAAATCGTAACGATACGACAATCAGTTGCTGAGATCTACTCAAAACAAAAGAAGAATAATAATAATAAGAATAATAATTTTAACAAAAACAATAGTGTTTCACACAAGCTACGCAGTGTGAAACCCTAATAATAATTTTAACAAAAACAATAGTGTTTCACACAAGCTTCGCAGTGTGAAACCCTAATAATAATTTTAACAAAAACAATAGTGTTTCACACAAGCTACGCAGTGTGAAACCCTAATAATAATTTTAACAAAAACAATAGTGTTTCACACAAGCTACGCAGTGTGAAACCCTAATAATAATTTTAACAAAAACAATAGTGTTTCACACAAGCTACGCAGTGTGAAACCCTAATAATAATTTTAACAAAAACAATAGTGTTTCACACAAGCTACGCAGTGTGAAACCCTAATAATAAGAATAATAATTTTAACAAAAACAATAGTGTTTCACACAAGCTTCGCAGTGTGAAACCCTAATAATAAGAATAATAATTTTAACAAAAACAATAGTGTTTCACACAAGCTTCGCAGTGTGAAACCCTAATAAGAATAATAATTTTAACAAAAACAATAGTGTTTCACACAAGCTTCGCAGTGTGAAACCCTAATAATAATTTTAACAAAAACAATAGTGTTTCACACAAGCTTCGCAGTGTGAAACCCTATAAGAATCACACAAGCTTCGCAGTGTGAAACCCTAATAATAATTTTAACAAAAACAATAGTGTTTCACACAAGCTAAGCAGTGTGAAACCCTAATAATAATTTTAACAAAAACAATAGTGTTTCACACAAGCTACGCAGTGTGAAACCCTAATTAATGGAAGGCGCGTAATTGATAGCTCTTCAATATCTTCCAACATATTTTAGATTATTTTATTTTATTGTTTCAACTCTTCTTTACTGTCAGTCGAGTCACTTACTTTGTTTATAAATGTTGTACTAACAACGTTATAATAACGATCCTTTAAAATTCATTTGTTGTTATATACATGTATTTATCGCTGGCAAAAAAATAAAAATAAAAAAAAAATTCTAAAACAACCAATTATTTATAGGACATGGTAATTTTTATACGTCCACATTCATAATGTGAACGTATTATGCCGTCGCCCCTGTCTGTGTGTGTGTGTGTGTGTATGGGTGTATGTGTGTGTGTGTGTCTGTGGTTCGCCTACAGGGCGCAATTCTTCATGGATTTTCTTCAAACTTGGTATACTTATTCCTTATACCCCAAGGAAGATCCCTATTGTTTTTGGTGCATGCCCGACCCCCCGGGGCAGAGCCACGCCCATTTCTAGTATTTGTTTGTTTGTCGTCTACAGGCCACATTTCTTAACTAATAATCTTGAAACTTTGCATACACATTCTTTGTACCCTAAGGAACATCCCTATCGTTTGGGGTGCATGCCCAACCCCCAGGGGCAGAGCCACGCCCATTTTCTTTTCGTGTGTCTTTGTGTCGCCTACAGGGCGCAATTCTTACTGGATTTTCTTCAAACTTGGTATACTTATTCCTTATACCCCAAGGAAGATCCCTATTGTTTTTGGTGCATGCCCGACCCCCAGGGGCAGAGCCACGCCCATTTCTAGTATTTGTTTGTTTGTCGTCTACAGGCCACATTTCTTAACTTATAATCTTGCATACACATTCTTTGTACCCTAAGGAACATCCCTATCGTTTGGGGTACATGCCCAACCCCCAGGGGCAGAGCCACGCCCATTTCCCATTTTCTTTTCGTGTGTCTTTGTGTCGCCTACAGGGCGCAATTCTTACTGGATTTTCTTCAAACTTGGTATACTTATTCCTTATACCCCAAGGAAGATCCCTATTGTTTTTGGTGCATGCCCGACCCCCAGGGGCAGAGCCACGCCCATTTCTAGTATTTGTTTGTTTGTCGTCTACAGGCCACATTTCTTAACTTATAATCTTGCATACACATTCTTTGTACCCTAAGGAACATCCCTATCGTTTGGGGTACATGCCCAACCCCCAGGGGCAGAGCCACACTTTATATACTTATTCTTTGTACCCTAAGGAACATTCCTATCATTTGGAACATCCTTATCATTTGGAGTAGGCCCTACATGCCCAACCCCCAGGGGCAGAGCCATGCCAATTTTCTTTTTGTGTGTCGCCTACAGGCCACAATTCTAAATCGATCATCTTGAAACTTAAAATACATATTCCTTATACCCTGAGGTTGGTCCCTTTTCTTTTGGGTGCATGCCCGATTTTGGGGAGATAACTCCATTTAACAATGTCAAACTCCATTTAACAATGTCAAACTGACGTGATATGCTTTAAATAGTTGTCACCCATGTAACATTCGGGTTTTTGTGAGTGGTTTCTGAGAGCCTTTGTTCAACGTTATGTTTATAAATTTGAAATAAGATATTGTTAATATCCTTAAATGACATTTAGAAGTAGAGGTTAATATTCATAACAACACAACTTTATAGATTTACTACTTCTTGGTTTATTACATGTAAAAATATGGCACGCTTCACGATGATCCCTATTGTTGTTTTTGTGTGGTGGCGGGGGGGGGGGGGGATTGCCCGACCACCAGGGGAAGTCACATCCATTTTCTTTCTTTGTGTGTCCGTGTATTGCCTATAGGCCACAATTCTTAATGGATCGTCTTGGAACTTGGCATATGTATTCCTTATATCTGTTGATTTTTGTACATACCCCGATCGCCAGGGGCAGAGCCACACCCAATTTTTGTGTTTAGCGCACATAAGGAATATAATTATACCCTTAGGACGACAAGTATTGATTTTGATGCATGCCCCCCCTCCCCCTTCCGCTTTTTGGGCGGTGTCACACCTAAATTTTGTTAATATTTTGTCTGTAAATGATATACAGGTTACAATTATTAACAGATCCATCATAAGGTTGTACCTATTTATATTGGTCCGTGTCCAACCCCAAGGGGCAGATCCACGCCCAGTTTTTGTGTTTTTGTCTACACTCTGGAATTCTGAATGGATCATCTTGGAACTTGGCAAATTTATTACTTATACTGTAAGGGTAGGAACTATTTATTTTGGTGCATGTCCCGACCCCCAGGGGTGTGGTACCACGCCCACTTTTTGTTAATTTTTTTTCTGTAAATACACCACAGGTTGCAATAATTAACAGGTTTGTTCATTTCAATAACAGGGTGGTACCTATTTATATTGTTCCGTATCCAACCCCCAGGGGCAGAGCCACGTCCAATTTTTGTATTCATCGTCTACAGGCTGCAATTCTGAATGGATCATCTTGGAACTTTGGATATTTATTCCTTATACCGTAAAGACGGCTGCAACTATTTAGTCTGTCAATTTGGCAAAACAAACCCAACGCCTAGCCTTCTTTGCCTCTTGTAATATTACAGTCACAGCCATTTCATATTTCATTCTGTTCATTTTAAAAAGTACCATATAAATCAAAGCAGGAATGTGGACGTATATTGCAGCGTTAGTGATGCTCTTGTTACTCTTGTGTTTTTCAGTGCGAGGTGTGAATCTACGAACTTTGGAAAGCTGCAGTGAAGATGGGTAAACATACATTCTGAAAGGGGGGAAAAAATGGTCATTAATTGTTAATATTAACCGCACTAGCTAAATTTTACATGCAATGCGAAATGTCCATGCACTAACAAATTTGCAAAACAGTAATATAGGTAGTCAGTAAATAAATAAAGCTGATACCGATCTGTTTCACACAGATATTGGCTTGCGAAATCCGAGCGAATATTCACTGCCAGTGTCTAGATAACCGCGATTAAAGGAATGCTTCGTTTCTCCGATAGAGGGCAGCAGCGAGAAAGTACCTGGCTGAATAAAGAAAAGTCAGATTATTATGCTGAAATATACAGGTAGTGTTGTTTATTTTCATTTAACATATTTATCATTTTGACAGTGGTAAGAATTAAATCGTGTTGTTTAATACAGCCAAGGAATTGCTAGCAATACAAGATGACATGAAATGATATTGTCGAAGAAACAATGTATAATGTAATGATAGTTGAGTTGCGTTATAAATAATATAACACTAGACTAGGATTACAAAAATATAACACAAAATGAACTGAGCATACTGTGAATATAACAGCTATTAAAAATTATTTATAGTACATGTAATTGTCGACATAAAATGGTAATATTTTCAAAGTGCAATATCAGTCAAACAAAGCATTTAAACTGCCTGTTCTGCTCCCAGGTCCTAAAATAGTATTCTAATTCTGATGTATATTATTCATAAATGATCAGCGGAGCAGTTTATAGAATCTACTAATTTTTAAAATTTCTATACCATTCCTTGGGGAAACTTTTCCTTTGACCTTTCCGTTTCTCTACATACTGCTCTGTATGTAACCCCATTGATTCATTTAAACTAAGGGTTTAAAATACTATACAACTATCGATCCTCTAATCATATATTGTATTCCACATGACTCTTCATTGCTGTTTCTTTACTTGAGACACTTCTATATTTATGGTCATTGACATTTTTGACCTAAATGTAAACTGAATGTCATGTTAATAAATGAAGGCTATATAGATTAAAATTATGTTTTGTTTTGTTTATTAATGTATATTATATTATTTGCCATATATTGTTATTGTTTATTATTTATCTATATATAGGCCTATGCTTTCCTTCATGAATGTTTCAGTACAATAACAAAATCTTATCTATAATTATACAAATGGAGATATTATTTCTCTGGCAATTTAATATTCTTGATCAAAAATAGGACATTATATTTTGATTCATTCATAAAGATTCCCCTAAACCTGAACAGTAAAGATAGTTATTCCAGTTTTAATATTTAACAAAATACAGTTAATATTTTAAAGAAAATCTAATGAATTCAATTGAATACATGGTTCATGTTCGTAGTTTCCATGATCATATGCAGTAGCTGTATAACATTAATGAATACAGGGGGTCCCGGTGGTTAAGTGGGTAAGACGCTGACTCGCTAGCCTGGAGGTCGGGTGTTTGATCCCTGCATGGGCCGAGAAAGTACAACCTAGATTTACCAGCATGGTTTCCCCTTGTCAGTGATGCAGGACGGAGGGCCTGACAAGGACAGCTGTCTAGTCATTGGATGGGTCGAAAAACTGAGGTCCCGTGTACACATTGGCGTGCACGTAAAAGATCCCTTGACAGTTGGAATTTGATATAAGAGTAGGCCGTAGGGCTAAATTACCCTCATAGCCCCTCTTCATTAGCAGAACAGTAGGACGTTAAACCCCATTTCATTTAATGATTACAACTGATGCTTAGTTACTAGTTAAAAGTTCCTATTTTACAAAGTGTAGTTAAACATACATTATGCAAGTGCTAAATCTGCCTATTGCAGGTCTTTCTTTAGGCCTGAAATGTTATCTAAATTATTAAATTGACATTAATTAACCTATCCAGACCATAACTCTCGATGGCATTGCCTGCCTGCAATGTTTATTGGATTAGGTTCCGATTTCCTGTTCGACTTCCATTCATAATTTAATCATGACTTTAGTAATGATGATCGAGGCTAGGCCGAAAATTCTATCGCTAAAATCTCGGTTCAGAGTGGATCAATTTGACTGAAATTTTCAGCAAATTCCCATTACATTATCTAGTTTTTAACTATTATAGTGAGAACTGCCAGCTCCCATAATGTATCTTTAATATATTCACTTATCCCTTGTGCATTGATTTTCCAAATGTACTGTAGTTTACATAAGCTGCCTTAAGTGAGTATAACTCAACCATAGAGTAGAGTCTACTCAGTAGACATCGCTGTCTTGAAGGTTTTGTTATTAATTAGTAATCACTATTCCTGTCTTCCGTTAGATAATTATAAAGGTATGGTACCCTTGTGGATGATTTAGATTATGTGAGATGCATTTAAAAATGTAATATGCCTCCTATTTCATTGATAAGTTTTTCTGTGAGTTACTGACACTTCTATAAATTAGAAACATGACACATTTTAAGGTTATAAGCCTAAATGTATAAATGTGGTTTCCAAAAGTTACTGATCGCCAATAACTGTTGGGGGTGGGGTGGGGACGGATGGCCGAATGGTTAGCACGCGCGCGCCATATCATACTTTCTGTCATTGAGTCAACTGACGGGTTTTCGATTCCCCGGTTGTACGTGACAAGGGAGTAGGGTCGTCTGTCCAACCTCGTGGGTTTTCTCCGGGTCCTCCAGTTTCCTCCCATTGCTAAAATTGAACCATGTGTTAGTCCCGAAATGACCTAGTTTGTGTCGAGTGGACATTAACCCACATTTCTCTCTCTCCAATAACTGTGGGTCAAATTTGGTCAAACTAATTTACAAATCAATCATTATTAATTAACTTGAGGTCAATTAAAGTTTTCATTAGTTTAGGTATTTATTCCAAGCCACTACCTTTATGCACCAGAGGTAAATAAATTTATAATAATTGTTATGTTTTTATGCAAATCACACAAACCCATCCCTTTTGTATATGTAGATTTGTTTGTATTGGATGTGTTTATTAAATTATAAAATTATATTAACAGTTTTTATAGCTCTATCATATCTTATATTTGTTTCAAGCACTTTAAAAGCCAGAATCATTAAAAGGGTCATTTTCACAATGGCAGGGTATTACTAAATACACAACAGGACTTAAAGCTGAACTATGATTACAAAACTATGGAAATAAAAAAGATATTGCCCCATACTTGTTTTCAATTTGTAGAACAAATTGCAGGTATGAGAAGATAGGCAGGCCACGTCCACATCCAGTATATGGTCAAGCACAGTGTGCACATCCAGCTTGCTATATTTCAACTACCACACGCTTGACTGGTTGAGGTTTTTTTCACTATCAGCTTACTGAAAATATTATTGCTACACAATTATTATGTCTGATCTGGTACATATTATTTAACTAATTAGATGAAATAACCCAACCACGATGTTCTTTTGCTCTAAAAAATAAGAGAAAAACTGTCTTACCCTAAACAATAACTATGTCAATGCCATTCAATTCTTCTTGTCCTGTGAAATGTTTTGCATAACAACTAGAAACACCAAATGATTTTCTGCATCATAAAACCTAGTCTTCAAAATGCATCCAAACCAGCAATAAAACCGTCCTTCTCTCCATCAAATAGCTATGTTTTCACTTCAAAATAATCATGAAAGATCACCATCTTGTTCTTATTTATAATGATCAACTCAAGGGACATAATGGCGTTATTTTTTTTTTTTTGTCCCTTGAGGTTATGCCACAACATGGAATTTTATACCTTTTTGAAGTGAAAACTATTTTCAGTAAGCTGATAGTGAAAAAAACTCAATCAGTTGAGCCTGTGGTAGTTGGAATATAGCATACAAAGCATATACTGGATGTGGGCATGGTCTGTCTATCTTCTTATACCCGTGATAAGTCGCAATGATTGTTTTACAAATTGAAAACAAGTATGGCGGTTGTTTGGGGCGTTACCTTTTTTATTTTATTAAATTATTTCCATAGTTTTTTAATCAGAGTTCAGCTTTAATACTTATAGCATTTTCTACTTTGTTGTACAGCGCTACCGAAGTTACATGTATATGCCAATGCCCTATTAACAATATGCAAAGCTCAACAATCACACTAGTCACTACATCTAGTCTAAAATAGATCACAGTAGACACGACATCTATACACGCATGTCGCATACACATTTTCACCCAATGCCAGTGTACAACAAACTCAGCTTATGAAATCAAAGTATCAGATGTATGTTTTAACATCTGAACATTGTCATAGTAAATAATTACACAAAAATATACCTGCAAGATAGAAAAAATAATGGAGATGATGGTTTCTTGTAATATTATGAACTATACAGATCAAATTGAAACAAATAATTGCATAGCTACAATGGAAGCATTTTAAAAATGTGATTCATAATATTTTTGAAAGGGTTTATAAATTAACCTATTATATTTTTAAAGGCATAAGCAGGGCTAGATTTACCTATTTGTGGAGTGTGGACCCTCCAAACCCATAAGTGTACAATTGAAAGAAGGTGATACTCTGGCACTCTTGTGTGACAAATTAGTTTCAGTGGGCCCCCAATGACCTACTATCCCTATTGGTAAACCTGACCCTGAATGTGACAACATCGAATATGATTAGTTCTAGAATTGTACCTTTAATGTTGAACCAGAAATGCACTTAAGAATACCAAGAAGTGAATCCTGTTTCTTTGTAACTTTACATTTATTTATAAAATACTACTAAGAAACTTGCATCCTAGTTTTTTCAGTTTGTACTAGATATTATATGGTCCTTACTATTTATAGACCTATATGTTTTGAATTATATGACTGAATATATTTAACTTATAAATTGTTTAATAACAGTACAGTTTTGATACATGATAAATTGTACTCAATGTGTTGGTTGTAGAAACCACAGGAAAAACTAGAGATTAAAATTTTCTCATGTAAAAAAACTACATTCTTTATGTGTGAAAAACACTTCAAATTTTAATGTTTAGTATCCTGTTATGGTATAAAATATTAAGTTAAAACAAAGCGGGAGTGCTACACCTAGTAATTTTAATTACTATTATTATACTATATGGAATTTCTCTCAACGGAAATCTACTTGTAATTAGTTACAGCTTTTCATCAAAATCCCCTGATTATCTCCAGTATTTTTTACTTAATCTTATTAATATTGGGATGATAATTTGTTAATCCATATATTTCCGTCTTCTTTACTTACAGTGTGTTGTGTTTAATCCTAGTGTGCAGTGTTCGCCTCACACTGTTGGCTCTTGTCCAAACAACAGTATATAGAAGTAAAAATGCTCAAGCGTATCATGACTAAGGATAGCTAAATGTTTATTTTGGATGATAGCTTTCTGGTTAGCAGACCCGATTTTAAAAGAATGAAATAAAAAGCATGTCGTTAAACCACTTTGAGGAAATAATATATTTATCAACCAACGCTTAAAGAATGCCAACACAACAAATAGCCGTTCGTCCATTGCAAAGCATTACCAAAGAGAGAAAAGACAAGCCTAGCCCTATGAAGGGTAAAGAAAACACCAATGTAAGTATGTTATGTTAATGTTTGTCATTAAACTACATGCATGTTTTATATTATATAACATTTTTATGTGATATTTATTTTTTAATGTCCATGTTATATTTTATTTTGGTTTTTAAATTTCAATGGCTTACAATTAATAGATGAGTTCAGCCGTGACCTTATTGCTTCCATTCTTCTTTCTGGGACTATGATATAAGTGGGCAACTGGATAATCCATACCAACCAGGATATAGGGTATTTTCTAGAGTCTACTATTTTTGACAAACACATTCATTTCATACTCCTTAAACATTTTTCACTGCAAAAATAAAATACAACAAAATGAAAGTAAGTTATTATTATAATTAGACCAATGGCTTTGTAATACATAACCATGATCATCCAGATAACATTGCTTGCAAAAATGTTTTGAAGTGTTTAAAAAAAATGTTGATTATATAATTTTGTAATAAATCATCACATGACCCCAAATTTGAAGGATTAAACAAACAAACCTATTTTGTCTTACTCAGAGTGGCACTATGATTATATTTACCCCAGTTAATGGATAGAGATATATTTCATTACTCCAGTTTTAGGATGCAAATATATTTTATTACCTCAATCTATGGTTGCAGACTTATTTTATTACTTCAGTCCTCCAGTCTATGGATGCAGATATATTTCATAAACCCAGTTTTAGTATGCAGATATATTCCATTTTCATTAACCCAGTCTAAGGATGCAGATATAGTCATGCTACATTAATTTTGCCCTGCGCTGTCAAACTGTTTGTCCTTTAAATCTCACAAATAACGTGATACAGTCTGCCATGGTTTATGATGGGGGATGTGAACATAGACCATAATCAATTCTCGATGGCATCAGATTGGTTCCGATTTAAGTAGATTAGAACATTTCGGCCATTGATGATTTAATTTAAAAATGGAGAAACAGGCCTATACTTTGAATAACCAGCACCATGGTTACTATAATAAACAATCAATACACACATCTTGTCAAAACTACAAACATTGATAACTTTGCTCAGAATAAAGTAATTTGAATGAAATTTTCAATATATTAATTTTGCATCATCTATTTTTGAACTATTATAGCAAGAACCGCCAGTTCTTTATCTTAATCTTACATATGAGTCTTTAATGCAGTTCGCTCAGAGTTTTTCTTTTGTAAATGTAATAAGGCTAGCGACTGAATTTGTAATTTCCTTTCTGTACCGGTAGTTTATATATATTACATGTAAGCACAGAGACAGACCAGCAAGCAAGATGGCATTTATATAGGCATGAAAATGGAATCTTAGTGTATTTGTGTTGTGGCATCAGTTGTTAAATCAGATTTGACTGATGTTTCTAAGATCAAGAAATAATATAGTTTGCATAGACTCCATACCTAATCCTAATATAGTTGTCAAACATTACATCAGTATTGTGAGATAACATGACACCACGCAGATTATCAGTAAAAATGGTGTCAAGAATTATCAGCTTGTTGTTGACAAAAAAAAAAACCATAGTGTTTGCTGGCCTTCACATATATT
Organism: Patella vulgata; assembly: GCF_932274485.2. Taxonomy (NCBI): domain Eukaryota; kingdom Metazoa; phylum Mollusca; class Gastropoda; family Patellidae; genus Patella; species Patella vulgata. Next base: position 19,392,285 of record NC_065880.2, on the reverse strand, counting down.
AACTACCAGTAAAACAGCCCAGTTGAATGAATATAAATTACATTCTTAGTTCCTGTGTCAATAAGTTCAGTACAAAACAACAACAAAGTGGGTAAAATGCAACCATCTGAACTTCAAAGTAAGGGATGCTGTACTGGCACATCTACTGGGTTCAGATAAAATTGTAACATAATTTTGATACAAAGATATTTCTTCTAGAAAGGGTGTGATATTAAACTGAATGAAGGGAGTTGTCAAATTTCTTTGTTTTTCCTGATGTATTATTAAGCCAACTCTTTTGATGATTTTGAAGAAATGTGAAGTACTGTCAAACAAGTTTTTTTTCTTCAGGTGTTTATATAATTCAAAGGTTGTGATAGGTCCAAAATATAATATATTAGAGATTGTAGCTATTGGTCAGTGTTTAACTTATTCTTCACTCTGGTATTTTTGTTTTGTAAATTACGTTTTTGTTTGAAAACATAGTTTAGTGAAAGTGTTTACTTGCAAACATGTCTTATTTTCAATGACATGACGAAAGGGCACGCTCGTTTGTTGTATTTTAAGAACATAGTTTCTATTAGATTTCATGTTTTGTTTGGGTTTTTATGGGGGGAAAATAAGAAGAAAAAGGATTTCAGCATATTTATGGTGCAAGAACTATTATAAATTTCTGTAAATAAATTATAGACAAAAAGTCAAAAAAACTGTCAATTATATTGTAATGAAGAAGATTAATTTAAAACCTGAAGCTTAGATATTATACTATTCAAAAAAAGTAGGGGATATTTGATTTTTAAGTGTTATTAAAGTCACCTAATGAAACTGACGAAGAAACAAATGACAAAATGAAATGAAGTTCACATTCATCGATTTATTCCAAATGATCGTTAGACTAAGTAAGGCACAGACTGACCATTATAAGGGTAAAATGATACCCGGGGTCAAACAGCAAAGTTACCACAGCATCACAACCAAGTCAGTAACGGGTAAATCCTCCTCTGTTTGCCAAACAAGCATTGATCCGACGTGGCATACTCCTAATGAGTATTGTCCCATTCCTGTTGCAACGCAGCAGCAAGTTCTTGGACATTGGCAGGCATTGTTGACGTTGACGTAACCTCTGTCCAAGCATGTCCCAGACATGCTCGATGGGGGAGAGGTCGGGACTCAGTGCTGGCCAAGGTAATGTGGTGATGTTCTGTTGTTGGAGGTAACCTGTAACGATCCTGGCCCTGTGACATCTTGCGTTGTCATCCTGGAAGATGAAACGGCGGCCATGACGTCGTGCGAACAGCACAACATGGACTGCCAAGATGTTGTCCCGGTAGTACTGGCCTGTAACACGCCCTGCAACAACATGTAAAGCCGTTCTTCCAGCAACAGTGATGCCTCCCCACACCATAACAGAACCACCCCCAAATCGATCATGTCTGATGACGTTAACGTCTTGGAAGCGCTCGTTTCGACGACGCCACACCCTCCTACGTCTGTCCAAAAAATCAACAGTGAACCTTGACTCATCTGAAAACATCACATTGCTCCAGCGTCGATTATCCCAGTGTTGACGATCCCTACACCAACGACGTCTTGCCTGAATGTGATGATCTCTCAAACAAGGTATCACGCGAGGACGTCGGGCGCGAAGGTGACCCGTATGCAGTCGATTCCGAATCGTCTGGCCACTCACTCTCACACCAGTGTCTGTTTGAAGACGAGCGCTGATCTGATTTGCTGTGATGACACGATTTCTCAAGGCCAAGGTACGGATAAATCGATCCTGGGCTTGAGTTGTCGCCCTTGGTCGACCTGAGCGTGGTCTGTCCTGTACAGATTGTGTATCACGGTATCTGGACCATAGCCTGCTCATGACAGACTGAGAAACATTCATCGTCCGCGCCACAACCGCCTGTGTTGTGCCGATCGGTAGCATGCCAAGGGCACGTAACCTTTCATTTTGGGTAAGCCAACGCATATCAAAATTTGTTTTCTGGTCACTAAAACAATTAAACTGATGTTTCCACCCTGGAATTCAATGCCACAATGACTGTAACATTCAAAGTCAGAGTCGTGCAAATCTTGGGTTGGACCCCCCATGATGATCCCAAGCATCACCTGCATTCCATGCGGTAGCTATTGGTGCGTTTGGGCGTCACATGTAACTGGAAATGTTTCTTCTGTTAGGTTCTATAGTGACTTTTTTCGTAGTCATTTGCATATTTTAGTATTATGCCCCCAAAATCAAATATCCCCTACTTTTTTTGAATAGTATATCTTGAAGTTCTGTAAGACTAAGAGGGGGAGAGAGAGAGGAATGAGGTTTAACATCAGTCGTCCACTCAATACAAACTAGATCATTTCAGGACTAAATGGTTCTATTTTATTGCAATAATTCGTTGGCAAGTAGGGGTCTTTAACAGTTAAAAACCCACAAGGTTGGGCACACAGATGACCCTACTCCTAGTCACGTACAAACAGGGAATCAAAACCAAGCCACTTGAGTCAATGACAGACCATACAATCCAAAGTTCACACATTTGCTTTATTTTATGCAACTAAACTTATAATTGATGAAAAATTTCATACATTTCTTTATTTTTAAAAATATTTGTTGAATGTGTCATTGGGGTTAAACATAATTTTTGTCTTATAGTTAATTGTTACGTAAATTGTGATGGGTGAGGGTACTTATGCTGTCAGTCATATTTCAGAGAGTCAACAATTTGTATAGACGATTGAAGAGCCATATATGCGAAGCCATCATTAGAGACTAGATATATATATATATCAGTTTTAAGTGAACCAATTTATTGGCACAGTTATGTTTCATAATATTGTTTGCAAGATGGATATAGTTTTGAAGTATTATTTTGCCATTTAGCCTCTTCATTATTACATACTGTATTGTTATACCATTAATTGTCAGTTGTCCTGCAAGAATATTCTTGTTCGTGATCGTGTAGAATATATTATATAGTTTGACTAACTACACAATAGACGTGATGTCAATTTGAAGAAGAGGTTGACAACTAGATAATGTATTTGTTATGGTCATGTAAACAGTGTTTATTTATACACTCTGATGTATAATATCAACCCAACTCCCAGAATGAAATACAATCTACATTGTAATATGTGACAGTTTTTGCTCTGATTGTCATTTAACATGTTTGTTTGATATATTTATCAACATGCATGTCTGTTAAGTCAAGGTCATATATATAATAATCTATTACTGGCCTGCATGTTGTTTTGTGGATTAGTATGATTTAAAGCAGCATTAGAAATTGCAGCCCATCTCTGTCAGAGTCTTGAGATATATGTAATGGAGAACGATTTCTTTCTCAGCATAACTGTTTATTTACATTATATGCTTAAGATGACCTGATGTCCCAGACATTATAGATTTTAACCTAATGAAAATGCATTATGAAGATTTCCAACTATTTGAGATATTGCCCATGATTGCTTTGACAAATCTTGTGGATGTTGTGGAGCTTAAATTATCATGTGATTGACTTAAACAGCTAAAGTTGACATCTGATTTCTGGATGTTTTGTTTATGTCAGGACGAGAAATAGGGTTGTTGCCCTTGATCACTTATTAGTGTCTTGTAAGTGCTTCTTGTGCCTACAAAGAAATAAGCATATGATAACCTTTATGGATTCCCAGGATTACTTAGCTGCTGTAGGTGTATATTTTTTTTTGCCCAGATGGCCCATCTTTGTTTTATTCTGGTTTGACACCTAAAATAAGTATCTAAATTAATCAACTTGGTTGTCTCTGATAGAATTTGGTATTCCTCAGTGGAAATTGGACTTTTGTAATGGGGGCAGTAAATCACTGCAATAATTTTATCAATTTTTAATCAACAGGATTTTATATTATATTTGATGTGTGTTGATAAAATACTAATTATTTTATTCATGAAAAATATCAATTTGAATATCTGCAAAATGTGAATACACCAATACAAATTTCAAGGTTTTGAAAACAACTGTCGCTTATCTACTCCAATGGATAAGCAAATATTGAACTTAGAACCACTGGTTAACAAGGAGATATCGTTTGAATTGATAGTACTATTGTAACAACATGGTAGATATAAAATGGTAGTTTATATTCACATTGATAACCTCAACAAAAGGTGTCTGTCATACCTTAACTCTTAAATAATTTGTTTACTGTTGTAAGCTCGTATGAAAAACGCTTCTATAATGCTCAGTTTGGGGTATAGTAGTAACCATTTATATTTAGTTGTATAGGCTTTATAGAAACCTACTTAGAAAAACATTCAAATGGTTTTTGTGTATTTGATTGGTAAAATTGGATCAGCTTATATAGAAAATGGTTTGTAAAGTAAAATAAAGATATGCATAAATACGTTTTTAAGAGACTAAAATTTAAGGACACTTAAAAGGGATTTAAGCTTACAATGGTCCAGTTCAATATTTGGTAATTTATTGACAGTCAGTTAAGTTTGACACAATTTGTGTTTAACACAGGGTATATATCTGGCAAGTAAACAAGATATACAGTACAAAGACATATACTTCCACTTTAAAGTAAAAACAGTCTTAATTAATCTTAATCAACGCTTGACTGAAAAATGCTGATTGTTTTAAAGGTTATATGTAAGAACTTTCTGTACAATCAACATTTAATGGAAAGATAAAATACTTTTACTTTTAATTATTTATTTAATATAACTGTAGAGAAAATAGATATAAATTGGAATATTGGATATAGAATCTATTGTTGATATATTTCTAGATATTGTACTATATGTGGTACACTCAGTGGTAAAGAAGTTGGCTCTTTTTAAGCCCACATTAAAATGTGGTTATATATTGTCACCCCTGTCCTTCGTACACAATTGCTCGTGGACACTCTAGAGACTGTAGTTACAATCCAATTTATACACTGTGTTCATGTGACAATGGTATGTTGATTTTCGATGATTTATGTCAGAGGTATGGGTCTTGATAACTTGAAAAATCCTGTTGGTATTCTAGAGGCTAAAGTTATTATCCAACTTTTACTCTGATGTTTTTAAGACAAAGAAGCCTTTCAATTTCTGATAATTACTGCCAGAGTTATGGCCCTTGATCCAATTGACTTATACAGAGACGCAGGTTGACTTTTTATGATCGTATATGTTCGTCACCCCCATCTATGATCCACGTAATTTTCTAAATAATTTTGGTAAGCAAGTAATCTCTAGATTTTATTTCTACAATTCCCACAAGGCCGTAATACCGCTTAAAAATAATTATAATACATTTTTCTCACCAACACGTACGTTGTTGAGGATTTACATAATTTCTATGCTGTTTTTATTTAATATGACAGTTGGTTGGATTTGATGAGCAGTACTTCATATCAATTGCCCTATTTTCGAAGATCATAATAATCTCGTTTACCTCGTGCGTGACTGTAATAGCGGTAAATGGCTTTGTTCTATAAAATTCTTATGGCAAGTGGACAATACGTGATTAACTAAGAATGGACCGCTTCACACCATTGATAAGATTCCCACATATCAATCAACTTTTATTGTTCTACTACCAGACACTCATCATTAATTATCAACACAACACTCAGTATAATCTGTTGACGGCTATGTACACAACTCTACAACACTAATCATGAGATTATGTGGCTTCTATAGGTTCGCATTATTCTGCACTGGCCGTACAATTTTATCGTTACATAGTGGAGGCCAATCGTAGGCATGTTTGAAAATTGAGTTTTGAAAAAAAAGCTATTTTTCTGTCGTGCAAAATGACCGATGGGTCACATCTAGTTACAGTCATTTTCCACAGCCCTCGGTCCCGACCGGCATATACGGCCGACATGGCACCCATGGTACATAGCTTTGTGCACAACACCCATCACTACTGGAGTGATGGTTTGGTTGAAGCTCCCAGAGAAGATAATTATCTGGCAATGGCTGTCAGTAGATTAAACAACAAAGTACAACAGTTACTTAGCTATGTAGAGTAATGTGAAAAATGAAATCAGGTGTCCTAGAGAGAACGTCTGTCATTTTCTGGCTTTTCTTTGTGCGAAACAGAACCAGAAGATTATGAGTTAAAGATTGAAGTAAATGTGCGTTGATACTAATTCAATAAATCTTGGAATGCATAATAATTGTCTTTACTACCACTGTGCAGTCCTGTCAGACATCACTGATATCAATTTATTGAACTAATAGGACTCAAACATTAAAAAGAAAATAACAGGGTGAAGGGTGAGGACAATCACTTCAGCCCGACTTCATGGGAGTATAATATAAACTTTTAATAGGTATTCACAATGCAGGACTTTGCCAATGAACTGTTCTCATTGCCTTGTTCTCATTAGATGACGCGAAACAGGGATAAGGCTCTGTATCACTTAACTAGATTGTCTGGGTTCAATCCCCTTGTTCTTTGGGATTTTCCAGCCAGGTCAGATTTCAGGTGGCAAGTACCTGAGATCCCATGTACCTACATGTAAATTAAACTTTGGCAGTTGGAATTCAAGGAAAAGTAGGCAGAACGGCATACACATGTAATGAATTCCACTCAATATCCATACCTACAAAAGAAAAACTATGACTACTCTTGTGTCCTGCTTAGGCGATTTGGCTGCAGTGGTTGTATGTTTGGTTGCCTGGTATCTTATCTTTTAGTAGTTAATTGACATTTTCACTCATGTACCGAATATTGTGTTGCTGCGTAATAGTTGTCTGGCAAACATGTTTCTTTCCTATAGATTTTAAATTGTAGTAAATGTTCAGTTGAATTAATGAGCAACCTATTCGATAATCAAGTTACAGATGATTTGATGTTATCATGGCAACCCAATAATTAATATCTTGGAACACACAAGTAATTGAAAAATAGGCGTATTACATGTACACTATTTAATAGCATAATGATTAGATTCAGATAATAGAAATAACCATACGTACTTGTATAATGACAGTGGTTTAATAAGTGGGGAAGTGGAGCATTGGCAATACAGAATCTTGTCCATTAAATTTATGACAGTGGCATATTAAGTGGAGAATTGGCACTACAGAATCGTGTCCATTAAATTTATTATTTAACTCCTCAAATATTTTTGTGACTGCAACCGCCATATCCCATGCTCTATTTAAAGGGACAACATGCAGGAATAAAACCTGTCTGCGCTATCAGACTCGGTGGGCATTAAACAGTAATAGAAGAAGAAAGATGGAATAAAAGTAAAATATAGAATATATAATACAGATTTATTAAAAGGGTGTATGGCTCTATTCTTTGGAACTTTAAAATGGACGAAAGTGGGTCTAAAAGTACATATTAATGAAACTTGAATGTATATAATGGGTTTTATGATCAATTTTTATAACCAATTTATTGTAACTACTAATCATTTATGTTCGTTGAATTGGGTGAACAGTCCAAATTGAACGACATTGTCATGTAGGAAATGTTTTTATTTCTTCATTACAAATGGCGCCCAAAACATAATACACGATTTCAAATTTTATGCAACATATTATCAATCAAACCAAAGTTTAAATTAGTTTCAATTAATTTAACATTTGAAATATTCTATTTGTATTCAATACCATCATGGTAGTAGTGACGTGCAAGGCATGATGAGGCAGAGGGTTGACATCCCTGTTATCTATTTCAAAGGAACATTTAAATCCAAGAGTGAAATATTGTTTCTTAAATTTGAAATTTATTGCTGTAAAGTTTGTTGTACAAGCTGCCCTACAATCCCACAAGCTGGGATCCGTGTTTTGATAAGCAAGACCAGAATAGAGAACCTGTAAAAAAATTGCAGCACTTCAAGTGTCATCACCAATTTTAATTACTGTGGGTGATTTATATTTAACTTGAACAAAGTTTTATTAGGGTTTCACACTGCGTAGCCAGTGTGAAACACTATTGTTTTTGTTAAGATTATTATTCTTCTTATTATTATTATTTTTTTTTTTTCCACTTGAGCATATCTCAGAAACTATTTGTCGGATCAACTCGATGTCTTTGGTTTTATTGGTACTGGGAAAGTGGGTGTGACTTAGAGATTAAAGCTATTTCGAACTTTCTGTGACAATGCGAAATGTCCGAAATCACCGAAGTTGTCGTTTTTTGAAATATTGCCGTAATATTAACAATAATTGTCGGATTTTAACATTTGATACATTTTGACATAGCCTGAGACACGGCAAATAGCTACGATTGTTTAGATTTTTGATTTTCGATTAATCTTCGAAGATATTAGGCGCCAAATTTTGAAAATTTAAATTTTGACAAAAAACTTTTTTATTTATTAATATTTTTTAATGACGCTCTACATATAATTAAAGGGTCATGTAATTTGAGCAAAAATATGAAAAATTTTTGTATCGATAATTCACCTTGGCCGCTATTGGCTAATTCAGTTTATGGGTTCTAGGTTAATTATTTATTGCTCGATTTGTATAAAACAAAGTTCATATGCTCAATGGTGCAAAGTCTCAACTTTTTTATTACCGATAAAGCTTTGTCAGCAGCGGAAATTTTGACCAAAACTACAATTTTGGCGGTTAGGTACGTCTTATCGAAAGCAAATTTTATTTTTTTAAAACAAGTAAAAAGAAAGAAGTTGCGCCATATAAAGGGGCAAAAAAAGTCGGAAGCTGTTTTTTTAATTTCGATTTCATTTTTGTGCCATTTCGGTTTAAAGGTGAAAAATGGTGTAAAATTGAGCTATTTACAACCCATTCAGGCGTGTCATATTTTAAAATATTTCTTTTTGACTTTCATAAACTTGTAGCATTAATTCATACGAAGAGAATCTATCTCAAAATTAGTTTGTAATATGAGCAGTTGCCGAGAAATGGTCAATTTTGCAAGTGTCATTTTTTACGCTATTTTGTCTGTAAAAGAGTCAATTATTATTGGATTATCATAAAAAGGGTACCATTTGATGCGGAATGTCAATTGTGACTAGGTCAAACCAATTTAACATTTTCAATATCATTGGAAATGACGTAATTTGGGCAAAAACTATATTTATAGCTTTGGAAACAAATAATTTATTCAGGTGAGTCGTATTTGTTATTTATTTAAAATTTGGATATTTGATTCCAATCAACTAATAGAATCAACCCATGGGATCATATAGATATCATAAAATGGTTTCTAACTTGTTCAGTTGCGGAGAAATAGGCGATTTTCAACAGGTCACTTTTCAAGGTTTTTGGTCCATAAAAGTGTCAATTATTATTTGATTTTCATAAAGTTTTCACTGTGTGATACCTAATGCCATTTACGATTTCATACAAGTAATTTAAGATTTTCATTATCACCGGAAGTAACGTCATTTTGGCGAAAACTGTATTTTTAGCCTCCAAAGCAGATATTTTATTCAAATGCGTCTGATTTGTAAAGTCTTTAAAATTATGATATTTGATTTCAGTCAACGCATAGATTGAACCCAAACGATCATACAGATACCAAAATATGGTTTCTAACTTGTACGGTTGCAGAGAAATAGACGATTTTCTACAAGTCACTTTGTAAGGTTTTTGGTCTATAAAAGTGGCAATTATTATTCGATTTACATAAAATTTTCACCATGTGATGCCTTATGCCATTTCTGATTTCATAAAACTAATTGAACTTTTTCATTATCACCGGAAGTAATGTAATTTTGTCAGGATCACTTACATGTAACACATGTATAAAATGAATTGACATTGCTGGATTTGGTTGATTCTGCTTCCATTTTATTTGATGCGTTCAAAGTTTGTGCATATCTATTTATCGGTTCCATTGGTACTGGAAGCGATGTTCAAGGGTTACATGGCACCAAAAGTGACATAAGTTCAATGGTAACGTGGCACCAGTGAAACCCGTCATTACTGCTTCGCAGTTCTAGTTTCATCTGTTTTTACATGCCTGGTATTTAAAATGTCTCCCTTTATCAATATCAGTCTTTGGCCCTATACTTGAGTCTTGGGGGCATGCAATCAAGAGTTTGCTTCACTATCACCGAACCTCTGCACACCATTCTACAGGCAGTTCAAATGATAGAAAATATATTCAAATGAAGAGAAGATCACCATTATCAAAAACATTCAATGTTATTTACTAATTAATGATTAATGGAAATCTCATGTTAGACCATGTTTGATAGAAATAAATCTAAATCTTCTGTTTTTTTCTTTGTACTCAGTTTTGAAATTCGGATGCTGTATTTTATGAATATAATGTATAGCCCTGATTCTGAACACTTTTAAGTCTAAGATGACAAATGCCAAGCCAATAAAACACAAATATCTTGAATATATGCATGTATGAATATAGTTTGTCTTACTGAGCTATCAAACACACCCTAAAGTCACATATTTATATTGTAGTGTGCATATGTTCACAGAAACAGAGAAGAAAAGGGAATATTTCTTGCACACCCATTATTTATGTCAGACTATTGGAGATTTTAAATTGCTGGATTTTTTTGAATTGTTGAATTTCAGAGTTGTCCATCGTTCATTGTCCATTATTTATGTCAGACTATTGGAGATTTTAAATTGCTGGATTTTTTTGAATAGCTGAATTTCAGAGTTGTCCATCGTTCTTAAACAGAGTTTTTGCCCATATCTCTAATATGTTGTAAACAACCTACAGGAAAGAGTATTTGGAGTGGGTAAGGTGCTAGCACACTAACAAGGGGATCTTGGATTCACTTCCGGTGTTGTCCAAGAAAGTTCCTCTGCATTTTCCAGCATTATTTCGACTTGTCAGTGGGACAAATCAGAGAGTGTTTGTGAGAGTGTTTGGAATTGCTGGGATTGCGGTCCTAGGGAGTAACCCTATTGAAATTGCAACTTCAAGTTTATACGTAGTTGTTGGCCCTGATACCAAAGGTTTCTTCATCTTGGCAGTCGTGTATCAGCTTTCACATATTGCCCTTGTAACTGACCGATGCCTTGAAAATTCTTTACAGGTCGGTGGTTGTCAGAATTGTTGGGACTGTTAGTTCAATTTTTCACAGACTAATTGCCACTGTCATTGTTTCCAAAATCGAGTTACTGTTCCTTTAATGAATTACATCATAACATATTGTGACATTTTTGCTTCCTTTTACAAATTAGAAGTATATTTGGTTATCTATTATATTTGTTAAAAGTTTAAAGTATTATCTTTCACAAATTCATGATTCTCATTTAATGTGCAAACATTTTGACATATATTCATGATGTGGATTATTATTAGTGTTTGATGGCTTAAGTTAACACATGCCTTACCAGTTATTTAAAGACTGTAAGAACAGAACAACTTATTGATTTTCTTACCTTTAACATGTATGTTAGAGTTGTGTTATAATATTTCTATGTTTGCATGTATATTTGATCCCATTATGTAAATGATCAATCAAATCACAGTAGTTAGAATGGACCGTTCCTAGTCTACAAGTAATAATTAATTAATACCTCATTCTAAAGAGACCAAATTGAGTAATGTTAATACAAGTCTTTTTAGGTATGCAAATCAAGTTTGTTTTGCCCAGTTGCAAAAATAGAATAAATTGTATTTCGTTCCAGTAAATCAGGACACATGTTTTTTATTGAAGCCTTCAATCTCGATCAAAAGATGCATTTTTCCCATTTCGGCAAAACAAACCCTGGCACTGAAATTAGTAGCTCAAAATATTGAGTTTTTTCAAATCATTACCAAATTGTTTAACATTGATGCTTTGGAGGATAATCAATTTCAAAGTCCATAAATACAAAAGACGAATTAGTTTAATAGTACCTTATGTTTCTAAATAGTAAGTATTCTCTTCCTCATGCACTGCATCCATCACTATTAGTATAATAGTTGGATAAAACTACCACTTACCAACAGTTCTTGAATGACAACCATATAATTGTTTTAACACGGCTTTCAGTTTAGGTTTTAATATACCTATTACAATATATTTTCAGATTTGGAGGGAAGCTTCATGTGAAGAACCCTGTCAATATTTGTATTCATAGATTACAGAGTTATCTCACCATTTACGTTCTTAAATCTTGTGCATGCAATGCAGGACAGAAATGTTGGATCATAAATTTAAAACGTTTTGTCGAGTTATCCTTATGTTCATAGTTTGACTTTTATAGTTTGTGAACAAGACACAGAACAATGTTTGCAATGCAATATATAATCCCTTGAAATCTTGTCAAAGTCAGTTAGAATGTTCATTAGGGCATAAGGAAGCACCTTATTTAATTTAAAAAATGTTGAACTGTAGAGTTATCTTTCAATTCACATTTGTAGCCAGGACAAAGACAAAGTTCTTATTGGAATTTAGTCAAACTTGAGAGGATTTTTCATTAGGGCAATTGGTGGAGAAAATTTATTTCCATATATATCTTGACTTTTAAAGCTTGTGAATTTACACCGATACTTGATTTAAAGTATCTATAGTCCAGGGTCCTCATTAATGAAAAATGTTACTTTTAGTGAGAAAAAGTTAATCTTGACAGGAAAAAGTACAAAAATGTATGCTCACATTATGCATTTTTATCAATTTTAGCAAGAGAAAAGTATATACATGTACAGTATATGCACTTCTGTAGGTTGTGTATATCAATGAGCACCGCTTATTTTGGCCTATTGTTAAAAAATGATTGCTTAAAATAAAATATAATTACTTCATATATTATATGTTTATATTTTTTTAGGAAACCTTACATCCTGATGATCTTCAATCAAAAGAACAGTTTGAATCACAGATGTCCACATTATCTAACAATGCAGATATTTGTCGGATCTGTCATTGTGAGTCTGAGTCAAATAATCAACTAATATCACCATGTCTGTGTTCTGGCAGCTTGAAATACATTCACTCAGCTTGCCTCCAGAAATGGATAAAAAGTTCAGAAAAAAGAAATTGTGAATTATGTAAATTTGAGTATATGATGACAACTCAAACAAAACCGTTTGGACAGGTAGGTATTTGAGTTTTAGTTTATTTATTAGTGGAAATTAACTTTGGTAGAAGTTATCCGTTCAAAAATTGTTCACTTCATTATTGTGTGACTTCTGTCGCCTAGGGGTCCCCATAGACCGCCCCCCCCCACCCCCGGGTTGTCGTTTTTTTCAATTTCTGCATGATCCTCTCGTGGAAGTGTTCTTAATACTTAGACTGTATAATCCAGCCCTTCTATTTCAAGAAGAAAGTCTGTAACAATTTATTGATGAAATCTATTCATGATACACTGTCAATGTCATTGATAATATATAATACAGATTTTATGGATTTATTTTCAGAAAATTCTGATATTTATTTTTGTTTACAAGATCAAGCTAGAGTAAATCATTGTTATATTTACTTTACTCTGACTGATCAATTATTGTGAATAGTCTGGTAAACTTTACCTGAATATTGACATTAAAAGAAATAATACAACTCAATGTTATTACTGATATAATGGTATCTATGGGTATAATACCTTACCTACCATATCATGTACATGTCTAGCTTCGCTGTTAAATCAATATTAAACATTAAAGGTAATTGTTTGTACAAACTCCATGTAAAGTGGCATTGTGTTTATGGGACAGATGCATGTCTAATGCAGGATATGCTTATTTAAACTTTCTTGATTTCCTGATACCAGATCTGTAATGGCAAGAAATAAACATTCTATACCACACCCTTATCTCTTTACTTCAATAAATTTTCACTTCCCTTTTCTCTAATTTCATTGAACTTTCAAACAAAACCATGTCCACCACAAAATATGATGGTGGGGTGGGGTGAAATAATTCTATAGTTTTTAGAGAAAGGGATATTTTCAAACTTGTGACTGAGAAAGGTGGGACTAAAGCTCGCACCTTGGACATTGACCCTATTCCGTTCTATAAATGATTTGAGTTACTTTCTGTTCTATAAATGATTTTAGGTAATTTTTGTCCACAGGTAATAATGTTCACTACTTGTGATTGTCTGACAATATTGACCAGTCAACAGAATGCAGGGTTGTGACCTTTGTTCCCTCGCATTCTCTGTCAAAAGTTTAAAGATACAGAATGTCTAAAACAGATAATCGTTATCATTCATTAACATATTTGCATTATTTATGGAAATGGAATTAACTTTTGTCATTTAATGACAGGCACCAATTTATATCTAAACATGTCATTGTTAGTTTTTTTTCTGATTATGTTGTAGAATCTTGTCAGGCTGCTGCTGATGTATATCAGTAAGTGGCCTTACTTCTTTATGGAATCTAGATGAGTTCCAATTTTAACGAACTTTTTCAAATATTAGCTAAATTATTACCCTTGACTTGGATAGAATATCTCAAAATTCATTTGATTTTTTAAACTTATTAGACATTGGGTATAACAAGACAATGTCTTTTAAGCAAGATGAAGTTAGATTGTCATCCTGGAAAACAACTCAACCTAAATCAAAGAGGTCTAACCATTTTATATCATGGATCATGCATGTGCCCCAAGCATTAAAAATCTGTTCTTTGAAAGTCTGAAATCTGCTTTACAAAAATTATATGTATCCTTGTGAATCTGAAAAAGAGGAAACTGAGCATGATTGCTATCAGCAATCATTGTGATCATCGCTCATTAATGCTTTTTGCAAATTTTGAAATAAAGGTCAGTTGAAATTGCAGTGTACAGTAGAAGTTTTATTATAACCTGTGTTTTTATCTGATACTGAATCGATCAGTCATTATAATTTTAATTATATTCATTTGTGTTTACGGGTATTATAAGGAACTAATTATTTGGACAGACTTAGACATATTGATCTAAACCTAGGCACAGTAATTAGTTTGATTACATTTCATTATTACTTCTAAGTTGAGTCGGACAGACATTATTTTATAACTACTGCCATATCACACGCAGTTAAATAGAATACATATCAACCTACATGTCTAATAAAAGCTTAAAATCATAGTGCACCAACTTTTTATCTTGTTTACATGTAAGCTTACCTATATGAAATTACTGATTAAGTGCAATTATCTCAACTCAGTATACATATAGTATACATATTGTTGAAGTTGAATCTATAAAAGGAATATTAGTCCCAAAATGATTCAATTCCTTTTTATACGCCCACATAGAAAAGTGATTGCATATTTCCATCGCCTAAATCCATCTGTCCATCGTCCACAATTTCTTGTGAACACTCTACACTACATTTATTATCTGATCATTTTGAAATTTATTTATGTTGTTTACATTAGTTAGATGAAGAATCCTATTTGATTTCTGTTAATTGCTTCTAGAGTTACGGCCCTTGTTTTACTTTGTAGAACCTTATCAACAATCTGACGAGTAAAGTTATCATCTGAACTGTATTAATTTCACATGCATTATTTAAATGATAAAAACGAAAAAGTCTATTTCATTTCAGCAATTTCCATTAATTATGGTCCTTGTTTCACTTTGTAGAACCTTATAAACATTCTGATGACTAAAGTTATCATACCAGCTGTATGGTGGCCCATGGTCGCAATAGCGTTTTTGGGGTTATTTTTTGTATTTCATTTAAAATCATAAAAAATAAAAGTAAAAAAAAAGAAACATTTTTTTTTATTTTGTAAAACAAAAAAAAAAAAAAATCTTTTTAAAATTTAAGAAAAAAAAAATATTTTTAAATTAAAAAGAAAAAAAAATATTTTTAAATTAAAAAGAAAAAAAAAAATTTTTAAATTAAAAAGAAAAAAAAAAAATTTTTAAAATTTAAGAAAAAAAAAATATATTTTTAAAATAAAAAATCTATATAAAAAAAATTAATAAAATATTTAAGATTAAAAAAAATCTATAAAAAAAATAACATTTTAATTAAAAAAAAAAAAATAAGTGAAATAGAAAAAATCAAAAAAAGAATTCTGCACGTGGCCCATTGTCGTAATAGTGTCTTGATTATCCAGACTCAGTATAAAATCAGTCTACTACAGCTATCATTCGACTCGAGTGACCAGAAATACCTCGTGGCCCATTGTTGCTATAGTGTCTCGATTATCCTATGTGGCATAACTCGAGCGACAAGAAACAAGTTTGTAGTTATCTCCCCTTCCGAAAGGAAAAAGGTAAACAGACATCAACACGTGAAACACAATTTTTCCACCCATGACGTCTATATACTTGGATATATATGTATTTATACATATGCAAGTCAATAGAAATGTATAATTAATAGACTATAGAAGCCTAGCGTCATTTAGACTAGTTTATCCAGTCTATCTAGAACTAGGCCTACATACATAATGACGTTTGAAGTCATTGACTTTAATGACACCATTCGGCCTACTAGTGCGCAAGGCTTATGTAATGTTTTTAAAACACTTGGTCTCCCTGGGGTCGAATTTCAAAAGTAGTTAACAACTTTGAAACTAATCCTCGAAGTATAGGCCTACTACTACTAAGTAACCGGGGGGGGCGAATGGTTAGCACGTGCGCGCTGTATCATAAAGCCTGTCATATCATAAAGCCCGTCATTGAGTCAACTAGCGTGATTTCGAATCCCCGGTTGTACGTGACAAGGAGTAGGGTGACCTGTCAAACATCGTGGGTCTGTCGTTCAGATTATCCTGTACGTGGGATCTATGAAGAACGTATGGTATAGACTCGAGCGATAAGAAACCAGTCTATAGTTACCTCACATCAAGCCACAAGTAATTTTAACTAAAATCTATTAAAATTAAATTTTAAGTTACAATCGATCTTCTTGAAACGCATAAATTTAAAATTTCACTTTGATTTTAAAATCTATGTGCGCGCTGTATCATAAAGCCTGTCATATCATAAAGCCCGTCATTGAGTCAACTGGCGTGATTTCGAATCCCCGGTTGTACGTGACAAGGAGTAGGGTGACCTGTCAAACATCGTGGGTCTGTCGTTCAGATTATCCTGTACGTGGGATCTATGAAGAACGTATGGTATAGACTCGAGCGATAAGAAACCAGTCTATAGTTACCTCACATCAAGCCACAAGTAATTTTAACTAAAATCTATTAAAATTAAATTTTAAGTTACAATCGATCTTCTTGAAACGCATAAATTTAAAATTTCACTTTGATTTTAAAATCTATGTTAGTGATTTTAGCTTCAGTTTTGGTGAAACCCCTGCTCTCCCTGAGGTCATCGCTAGTCCCCCGCTACGACCACAGGAACGGGTAAGAGGTGTATGGTGGCATCTACAATTATGTTGACGTGAGATAACTAGACTCGTTTCTTGTCGTTCGAGTTTATACGTTCTTCATAGATCCCACACATAATAATCGAGATACTACTGCAACAATGGGCCACAAAATGTTTCTGGTCGCTCTAGTCTAATGATAGCTGTATACTGGGTCTGGATACACAAGACACTATTGCGACGATGGGCCACGTCGGGAATTATTTTTTATCTTTTCTTTTTCAATTTTTTTTTTTTTCATTTAATTTTTTTCTTAATATTATTTCTTTTTTATTTTTTTAAAATATATTTTATTTTTTTTTTATATATATAGATTTTTTTTTTCATTTTAAAAAGATTTTTTTTTTTTTTCATTTTAAAAAGATTTTTTTTTTTTTTAAATTTTTTAAAAAGATTTTTTTTTTTTAAATTTTTTAAAAAGATTTTTTTTTTTAAATTTTAAAAGATTATTTTTTTTTTACTAATATTTTTATTATTTTAAATGAAATACAAAAAAATAACCAAAAAAACGCTATTGCGACCATGGGCCACAATACAGCTGTATTAAATTGACAGGCATTATTTGAATTAGTAAAACGAGGAAGCCTATTTAATTTCAACAATTTCCATTAATTACTTTAAGAGTTATGGTCCTTGTTTCACTTTGTAAAACTTTGTGAGCGCTCTCTCAACATAAGTTATCATCCGGTCTGTATGAAATTTATGTGCATTATTTTATTTAGATCAGTAAAATTAAGAATCATATTAAATTTCAAGAATTTATCTTAACAACTTCTAGCATTATTGCCCTTGTGAATGCTCTAAAGACAAAAGTTATCATCCAATCTGTATTAAATTGATATGCATTATTTAGATTAGTGAAACAAAGATGCCTATTGAATTTCAGCAATTTCGGTGTCCCTTGTTTCACTTTGTTAAACCTTGTAAATGCTGAAAAACGTTCTATCAGCAAAAGTTATAATTAGATCTGTATTTGATATGTCATTTGTAAAAGCTCCAAAAGAATAAATATGTGACTGCTTGGACAATTTAGCTGCTGTGAACGTATGTTTTGTTGCCTGGCAATCTATCTTTACAGGTATATGATGATTTAAAAATATGCAAACCATATAAACGAATATGGTCAAAACAGCCATGAACCAGATTAGCCTAATTTGGTATGAAGCATTGGGTGGTGAGAAGACAAACTCTTGTCTATTTTCTGTGACCTTCAGTTCTAGATTTATGCCCCGTTTGTCAAAAACTTTTGTTAACGTCATAGAACCTACAGTTTTTAACTTAAAACTTTGTGTAAAGCATTTTGGTCATGAAAGGATGAACCCCTTCGATTTTCAGCACTCTGCAACCTTCTGTTCCGATAACTTTAGTTCTAATTAAGTGAGAGTGATGAAACTTGGTGTATAGTTTCATTACATCAGTACCTTGACTAAGTTCGATAATGAGCATTTTCTGCTCAGGGTAAGCAGAGTGATAAGCAATTTGATTGGCCGAGACTTTGGAACACAATAACTCTCCTTCTAATTGAGCTAGATTGTTAAAACTTGGTGTAGGTGTTTATTAGGTCAATGCCTTAATGGAGTGCGAAGATGAGCATTTTCTGCTTAGGGACACAATAACTTTAGTTCAAATTAAGTGTATAGCTTTAATACATCAATACCTTGACTAAGTTCGATAATGAACATTTTCTGCTGAAGGTAAGCAGAGCGATAAGCACTTTGGAAAACAACGACTCTCCTTCTAATTTAGGTAAAATGTTCAAACTTGGTGTAAGCATTCATTAGGTGAATCCCTTGATGGAGTTCGATGATGAGAATTTTCTGCTTAGGCTAAGGAGCGATAAGCAATTTGATTGGTCGAGACTTTGGAACATAATAACTCTGCTTTTAATTGAGGTAGACTGTTCAAACTTGATGTTCATTAGATGAATGTCTTGACTGAGTTCAATGATTAACATTTCGAGCTGAAGCTCAGCAGAGCTAATCAATTTCATTGGTCGATGCTTTGGGACAAGATAATCTTGATTCTATCTGATAGAGAGTGATGAAACTCAGTGTATAGTTATTTGATTGCTCGATACTTTTGAAAAAAATAAATGTGCGATTAATTAATATGTGTCATCTATTTATTTTGGGATTTCGGCGGGGGACATCAGCCTCACTGTTGGCTTGTTTTCTATTGATTTCATGTTCTTGTAGATGGTTTGAGAAAAATCGATGAGATTTCTTGTTTTTGCACTCTACATTGTGCAGTTTGGGGCATTTATTTTAAATCGTGTGTCAGAACCATATTGAAATTCATCAAAAAGGAGATTCCTTGAACAATTGCTGGTGGTCATATATTTGGTTGCCTAACAAAATGATTATTGGCTTTCTGGTGGATTGATACATCAATGAAATTTATTTGCATCTTCAGATAGTTTGCTATTAATGCTATTCAATTGGTGATCATTAAAATATTGAATTTATTATAATTTGTGTTTTTCAGTGGGAGAAATTAGAGATGTCATCAGCTGAAAGAAGAAAGATTATTTGTTCAGTCACATTTCATATTATAGCTATAACATGTGTGATATGGTCATTGTATGTTCTTATAGACAGAACCACAGAAGAGGTATCAAGTGGTAATTTAGACTGGCCTTTCTGGACGAAACTAATTGTTGTGGCTATAGGTTTCACAGGAGGATTAGTGTTTATGTATGTCCAGTGTAAAATGTACTTTCAACTGTGTTTAAGATGGAGAGGTTATAATAAAGTGATTAAGATAGAGAATGCACCTGAAGATGAGACTATAAGAGCAGAAGCAGCAGCTAAGATTAAAGCTCAAGCTAATGATGGTGGTAATACTAACAGTGTTGCTTTAGATGATATTGACTCATTTTGATGGTTCAGTTTTATGAAATATATATATAGGGTCGTAGTTCCCCTTTATTTAAATCAATTGGACATAGTTTGGCTCAAAATTAAAATTATTTTGGCAATTTTCAACTTAAAATGTGATATTCTTAAAGAAAAACATGATACAATATATTTTTTATGATAGATAATTTAAAAAACACTTCTGGGTGTGTATAAAATATAGACTGAATTTTTATACGCCCACATTGAAATGTGGTCATATATTGTCGTCGCCCCCTTCCGTCCGTCCGTCCGGCCGGCGTCCACAATTGCTTGTGGACGCTCTAGAGGCTAAAATTAATATCCGATTGACTTTCAATTTATATATAGTGTTTAAGGCCATGAGACGAAGAAGCCTATTGATTTTCAGCGATTTCCGATAATTACTGCCAGAGTTATGGCCCTTGATCACTTCAAAAAATCTTGTGGACGCTCTAGAGGCCAAAGTTAATATCTGATTGACTTTAAATTTATACACAGTGTTTAAGGTCATGAGACGAAGAAGCATATTGATTTTCAGCGATTTCCGATAATTACTGCCAGAGTTATGGCCCTTGATCACTTCAAAAAATCTTGTGGACGCTCTACAGGCCAAAGTTAATATCCGATTGACTTTAAATTAATACACAGTGTTTAAGGTCATGAGACGAAGAAGCCTATTGATTTTCAGCGATTTCCGATAATTACTGCCAGAGTTATGGCCCTTGATCACTTCAAAAAATCTTGAGGACGCTCTAGAGGCCAAAGTTAATATCCAATTGACTTTAAATTTATACACAGTGTTTAAGGCCATGAGACGAAGAAGCCTATTGATATTCAGCGATTTCCGATAATAACTGCCAGAGTTATGGCCCTTGATCACTTCAAAAAATCTTGTGGACGCTCTAGAGGGTAAAGTTTATATCGGATTGACTTTAAATTTATACACAGTGTTTAAGGTCATGAGACGAATAATTACTGCCAGAGTTATGGCCCTTGATCACTTTAAAAAACCTTGTGGATGCTCTAAAGTCTAAAGTTAATCTCATTGACTTTAAATTTATACACAGTGTTTGAGGTCACGAGGCGAAGAATCCTATTTATTTTCAAAGATTTCTGATAACTACTGGCAAAGGTATGGCCCTTGATCACTTTGAAAAATCTTGTGGACACCCTAGAGGCCAAAGTTAATATATGATTGACTTCAGATTGATACACAGAGTTTAAGATCTTGAGGCGAACAAGTATATTGATTTTCAATGAATTTTTATGACTTGGAACAGCTAAATCCATGATATAGTATTAAAAGTTTTGTATACTAAACGTTAGCATGGGGCATAACTTTATAAAAACCAAACAAATTCTAATGGTTTCTTGAGTTGTTGCTCTTAATCAGATTTTAGTGTATTATAAATGTTTCATTACCGAAAAAAGTAAAAATATGCGACAACTCTTGTTGACTGCCCGGACGATTTAGCTGCTGTGGGCGTATGTTTCGTTGCCTGGCAACCTATCTTTATCAAAAACATAATAGTGCTAATAAGGACCTTGAGGAAATAGTGGTTCTATATATGTATGATTTATAGAGGACCTTAATTTAAAGGAATTAATGGTTGTGTATATATGGTTGTATAAGAGAGATAGGTCAGATGAAACATTTCATTTTACTTATGTAACATAAACCTATTAACTTTATTGAAGTGTGTAATCCTATTAAACAATACCGAAAGCTTTTTAACCTTTGATTCTTACAGTTTGCATTACTTGTATTGGAGTCGATGTAAATGTACAAGTGTATGGGATTTGTCTCCCTTGTACATCAGGAATATCTTCTTTATTTAAGTCACAAATGTAAATCTGTAAAGAATATGGTCCACTAGTTTCTATATTTCGACTATATAGCGGTACTCAAATCAACTTTTAAAAACTATTTAGGGTTCCAAGCATTATCTTTAATGAAAGAAAGACTCTAGACATTTCAATATGGCATCCTTCAGATTATGCATGGCCATAATATAAGTGAATTGAATCAGATTTTATGTATGGAGATAATTATTGAGCAATTCAGTGGATAGTGATGTCCCTAACTCTTTGTTTAATTGCAGAATGCACTTGGATATGAAATTAGAAGTTTGTGATTAGTTGATTGAGTAACTGTGATCTTTATCTTTATCATTGAATTTTATTTACACCTTTATTGTCAGATAGTGGCATCTAGAGACAAGTATGATTCAAATGAACATGCTCAATTTTATATTTTTAAATCTATATAGCATTTATATAAAATATAGCATTAATTCTACAAAGTTATTCTTTTGTATATATATACATTTAATATGCATGTGGTGAACAAATGTAATCAAGACATGCAACACATAGAGCCTGTAAGAATAATTTTGTGTATTTAGTTATATCTACTGTACTAATATTTGAAGTTCATTGGGCCTTTATGTTTTTTTAAAATTACATGAATATGTCTGATATGATTATAAAGATGTATTTACTACTTAAAGTAGATAGTAGGAAAGTTTGTTGTTTTTCATTGTAAATATATATATGAATTTATAAATACAGATATTTATTTAAGGGTCCTATTGTAAATTAAGAATCTTTATTGTAATTTTAGACTTGAATGCATTTTTGCTATATTTACAGTAGGCCTTTAATGTTTCGATGTAATTTCAAAATCATACATGAAAGGCCTTTAATGTTTCAATGTAATTTCAAAATCATATATTAACTCATCTTCAATATAAGGCTTGATCTTGCTTTAACACCGTACATCTTATCAAGGTGATCACATAATACCCTGCATATTTCGGAACTAAATTCGATTGGGTATTCACCCAGCTTTCCAGATAAAATGTCTACTTGTGATAATTAGTTGCAGAGTTTCCATGTCAAGGTTTCCATGGAAGTCACTATAGTTGATTTGAATGTCTTAGTGTCACAATTTCTGATTGAACTCTACTGTTTACATGTCTGCAGTAAAGTGAGAAACCGTAGCTACAAGTTTGGGAATTGCAAAGTAATCTAGCAACGTCAAGATGTTGTAAAACTTGCAGCATTTGCTTCAGGAACGTGATATTAACTGTAATGCACACATGAAATACATCTAGAATAAGCTATATTTTAAATACTGCAATTTGTGTTATATTAAAGGAGTAGATTAATCCAAACTGCAGGGGTTTGGGGAAATATTTTAACTTGTATGTACCGGTATACTTGATAAGGAAGTGAGATCTGGGATGTTTACAGACAGCAAAGTATATAATAGGTAAAAAGCTTTGTGATGTATACACCTTACTTTAAATTTAGATAATAGCTTGTCTTTGTTTACACCCAAAGAATATAATGTCAATTAGATAGGACATGCATTGAATAAAATACAAAATTTGCTAAAGAAGTTTGACTCCAGCAAATTCCATATCTTGAGTACCCTAAGAGATGATCATGTGCTACTTTTTTGAGTTTTAATTTTCAAAAGGTATCCATTAAATTTCCATAAATAGTAATACGCTGACCTTAATGGATGTAAGTAATACAAATGGTAAATAATGATCCCATGTTATGTCAATACTAATGCATTCTTAAAATTTGATTAATAAAACAAATAGAACACATTCCGTAGTTTGTATAAAAATGCTGAATTATTTGCATAATATGACTTGTATTAAATCAAAGTAAATCGTAATCATATAAACTTAAAAACTTTGTACGTTTTATATGCCTTCATTGAAATGTGGTTGTATATTGTTGTTACCTCTGTCTATCGATCTGCCCTCCGAAAATTCCTTGTGAACACTCCAGAGGCTAAAGTTTTTATCAGTTGACCTTAAATTTAAAATTTATTCTTGAAAATTATATGTAATGTTCATGAGAAGAAGCCTATTTAGTTTCAACTGTTTTTGTTAATTATTTGAAGAGTTTTTGCCTTTGATTAAGCTGAAAAATCTTTTGGACACTAATAGAGTAGAGGCTAAAGTTATCATCATATGGCAAGAACCTTTGTGAACTGCTCGGAGGACTTGGCTTCTATCAGAATATGTATCATTGCCTGGCAACTTACCTTTAAAGTCACTGTCTCCATTTACTTACACAGGACACAGTAAAACAGTGACTTTAAAGGCTTTGACTTAAACCGGATGTAGTGGTAGATTGATGTTTTTAAAAAGGTTCACCCAAGAGGTTAACAGTCTTGGGCTACCAGATATATCAGCATAATGGTGGTACACTTTTGTATTCTTCAGTTCAAGTTTAAAATTCATTATAAATTAAGCGTGACCCATACTGTAAAAAGAACAAAGTAATTGATAGTATTGCGTCCTTTTAAAGATTGTTTTTTTTTTAAATAACATGTAAATATTTGTTAATACATCACATTTTATTACAGCATTTCCAAAATTTCAAGACTACTATTGAAAAGATTCCAAATACTTGAAAATACTGAATAATTTTATGACATCATTTTTTTGTATCTTTTGTTGTTTAATTAATGTTATAGATGAAAAATGAATCTAATATTTATTGTAGTTGTTTGAAAACTAAGTTTTATTGTTTCATCTTTTGTAAATTTAGTTTTTTGTTTTAATCGGCTAAATATATCAGTGAATATTAAATAAGTTATATTAGTCAAACTGAAATAGACATAATTTGTCTACTTTTAAAAATAGTTATACATGTCTATCAAATTAATTTACTGTTTACTTTTTTTAAATGTAGATATGGTTATTACTCATCTAACTGTTGTTAATGTACTTGTTTGTATATAGTTGTTAATTTTTGACTAATATATAATGAGTGATTTATTATATATGATAGATGTATTATTTTTCATAATAAAATAACTATTTGAAAATCAGGATTCTGTGTTTCCGAGAACAATGTCTATTATTTGATTGATAAAGAGTCTGTTTAATTAACTTTGATTGGTTTTGGGAGGTGGAACTTTATCTGCATTAGAAATATTAGGAGTTTTCACCATCAGTGAGAAAAAATAGTTACTCCAGTGACATCAATTCGACTATATTGCACAAACGACTATATAGCACAAACATATAAAGCAAGAATAAGAATTGACAAATTGTTTTAATACATCTTAACAAATTATCCTTTATATTCGACTTTGCCATGGTTATTTTCAAACAAGAATAAGTAGAAAACATCCACATTTGGTTTAGAAATCCTGTATCCTCACCCGATATATTATTTTTTTGACAATCAATTTGACTGCACAGTTCAACCAGGCATGTACAATACAATATACACAATTTAAAGTGCTTTTCAAGATCAGCAAACACTCTTGCAAAATATTTTGCTCCAAGTAGGTCAATTGATTGATTTTTGAAAAATTGGCAAGACAAGGGTTGTACAGTGCAGGAGGACCACACAATACATTAACAACTACACAAGACAAACCCACGGAGAATTTAAATTAAATGCCTAGAGTTGGGAACTCAGATCCACAGATAAAGCTTTTCTTTGGCATTCCAATTATTAAGATACAAATTTTACCAGTTGTGATGAGAATATTTGAGTATATTTAAAGGAGCTAAGTCGCTAATACTTGGGACCTAGAAATTGACACAAATGGGGCGCAACACATACAATAATGTAATATACATGTAAATTGATTTACATTCAATCGTTTCTGTTTTTACTGTAATTTTTAATCAGTTAGGTTCGGCGAAATACGCCAGTATTCTCAATCGAATTTCAATCTCTAACGTCTGGTTATTCCAGTCTACGCTGATATTATTTATTGGGCTTACTCTCCAGATAAGAATATAGCGTCACCGTTTGACATGACTTGTGGAATATGCCTTGTCTCGTTTTTAGAGTCCCTTATTACAAATAGCGCTGAAACGCATTATGGTACACGATTCGTGTACCAATTGTAAAATGTTTATTTTGTCTTAAATATTGGATATCAGAAGGCCATCTTTTCCTGGTAAGATCACAACATCAATTTTGATTTTAACCGACAAATAAATTGTGTTTTCAATGTCGAAGATTTTGGATGATATTGAGTTAGAGACTTAGCTACTTTAAGTCTCAGTTGCTTTAGGTTTATTTACAGCTTGTCATCCATCACACATAATATTAGTCTGGTTATGAATTCCACAGAGATCTTCTACATACATTTTAATCTCACTTCTGACAATACATAACACACAAGCCATTGATAATAAATATATCTGTATTACATCTAATATAAATAAGAAACTTTTACATATAATATATTATTGTGTAAAAATATTAACAACTTTCCATGGTTTCAACAGTTATAATCGTAGCCAGTATGTAAGGCTTGCCATATTGTTTCTGCATATTGTGGAGTAACTTTGTTCCCGGTTATAATTTTTTTCTTTAATATATCACAAATTCTTGGTTTAGCGGATGTCCACATAGTAAATCCGTCAACGTTCACATGACGTAATTTTAATATTCTGACTAGAACACCTGTTATAAACACATCTTCTATATTTAAATATGGCACATACTGGGCTGTCCATACAACTTTACCCAGTATATCACCAGACAATAAATATGTATTACCTGCCATGTAATCTGGATATGTATGGGGTGGAAACAATGATTTAGGAACAGCCCATTTACCTACTCTTTTCACATGCGACTCTGAATAGAGATGTCCTATCACTGATCGTGCAACCCCATGTTGTTTTAGAAATTCTATTAATAAAGGCACATTTGTAAAGGTGTCTTCATCTGCTTTTAAAACATATTTTGTGCCTTCACAATTTTCAGACACCCACTGCAAACCATTGAGGATTTTTGTTGTCAGATTAAAATAGGAATCAATGTAATTTCCTTGCACAATATCGTTAAATATCTCTGCTTCTTGTTTGATTATAAATTCCATCTCAGGAAGTTTGTACTTTCCAAACAAAAACACAAGTTTAACTGTCTTTTCTAAATTAACACCCGGCCAGTTTTCACCACCCCAAGTTCTGCGTATAGTATGTCGGTGAATTTTGTTGGTATGGACAGATGGCACTAAAATGATTAAATATGGAAACTCTTCACAGAAGTTCCTCGGTTGGATCAAAAATTCATGATTTATTCCATTGATTTTGTTTGGTTTCATAGAATAATATTTAGATTGATCAAAGAAGTTTGTGTTTTCGCGAATTTCAAACGAAAAGTTGGTATTTTCTGAGAGTCTCAACATTGTGGTTGTTTCTGGAATCAAGTTATGATGAACAGAAAACAGTTGAATAGGGTAAGGGAGCTTAAATTTAGATTTAGTTTTATGTAGAATAGTCAATATAACTAACAGTAAAATAATTATTGCAAAAATGAATAGTTGTTTTATCTTAAAACTGTTCAATACCATATTAGAGAATTTCTTGAGGGTTTTCCTATCATCTAAAATATAAAATGACAAACAAAATACAAAATAAAATGTTCAGCAGTTAAGTTAAATGGGACTCATTATCCTACAATGAAAAATAATCATAGTCTTCCATAAAACTAGAAATTTAATTAGAAAACATTTTCAGTGCAAGTTGAACTTCGAATACTGTACCATAGAAATACATACGTATTATTTTATAAATATTATAAAAGTATTATTTTTAATGCTTGATATCTGTGATAAATGTCATACATTACAACCATATCGTTTTGTAAAGATGTGTCCTCATAGATGTTACATCCGTAACACGACTACCAGGAATTAATGGATACATACCTGTCAAAATATACGACAAAACCTTTTAGTCAACAGAAACCATTTCACTAAAGGGTGCATATATGAGAAGTTGTACCTTTATCTTTGAGCACTTCCTGCTTCATGGAACACTATTCTAAAAATAGACTGGTATCAAATTTCCCAAGACTACCAGAAGCCTTTTCTATTAATAATTTGCGACCTATATAGTATCTACACATATAATTGGAATTTAGATTGATAATGAACCTGGCCGTTTGGTAAACATTTGGAAATATTTTTGTATTTCAACATTATTTCTACTCTTCCATTGACCAGCCAGAAAAAAAATCCTCTGTTTACAATTTTCTTTCTTGATAAGTTATGAAAACATGTAGGTTCCTATGCATATGGATAAACCTGCAACTTGGAAATTTTTTTTTATCAATTGCTAGTTTTAGGTTTTGACTCAATGTTTTATATTGAAAACTCAGAATAAACAATTCAGACTTGTTATCTATCAACGAAGATTTCAAAAAAATATTCTGAGAAATTCAACTTTTCGTATTTTACATAGTGTAAAAATCTCTGTTTTAATGTTTTATTTGCATAGCTAGGATTGTAGTTTCTATACTATATGTGCAATTCTTAAAACCAGGTCAACAATATATACATTACTCTACTTGATATTATTACGCATATACTATACTAGATATTTAATTAATTAAACAGATATTATGTAAGCGCTAAATCTGCTTATTGCAGGTCTTTCTTTCAGCCTTAAATGTTATATAAATTATTAATTTGACATTTATTACCATGACAAGGCCAATCAACTCTCAATGCCATCGGATGGCTTGGATTTTAGGTAGATTAGAACGGTTCGCTTAATTAATGATTAAATTTTAAAATGGAGAAGCGAGGCCAAGACTTGAATGTACGGTGGTTACGATCAATGCACACATCTTGTCAAATCTACAACCACAGATAACTTTGCTCAAAATAAAGTAATTTAAATGAAATTTTCAATATAGCCTATTCATTTTATCTGTTATAACGAGAACTAACAGATTTTTATCTAAGTCTTACACAATGTATCCATAAATATATAAGTGTGTGATTTTGTTGTATAAAAACTATCAAAGTTGTTTTCTAGGACAACTCTATTTATAATTTATATTTTTTTCCTTCCATAAATAAACACATGGAACTTTTAGTGGTGTTGTCATCTCTGAAAGGCCAAAACACCTGTGTTTACAGTTACCCAACACTTTTTTTCTCGCCCTATTTCCCCCGAAGTCCTATAAATTGGTTTTGGCATGATTTTCTGCAACACTGAAACTTCTGTATATTTAGAACAGTCTGAAGCCTCTGTGAAAATTGTGACTTCCCGGTTTATAGGTCCGTTTAAAACACTTAAAGCAATGTAAAAAACAGTTGTGTACTGGTACAATCAATAAAATCTAATAATAATGTGAGTTTGAATTTCATATAGTGTATAATTTTTAGGGTAAAAACTGACCGGAAAGGAATGCTGTCTGGACCCGACCTTGCCAGTGGTTTGTGCTAATAGTAAAATTTTGCCCCGTTTGACTGTGAAGTCGTGTTTTGATATTAACTTTATTTTAAAATCATGATATATACCGGTACATTTTTCCAGAGCAAAGTAACCCATGTTGTCGATCTATTCATTACTCCTTATATTCAAATCATGATTTTTGTATTAATCCACGAGGATTCGGATTACAGAATTGCGCCGATCATCATCATGATCTGAAGCAGATATGAGATTCCTGAGTATTTAGAGTACTAATCCACCCACTAAAAAATGTCCAAATTCTCCCACCTTCCACTCTTGACAAAATCCATCCCAGACTCAAATGGGCACTTACATTTAACTGCTATCCCTATGGTGTAAAAATCACCTAGCCAGTAGACTTTTATGTTCAAATAAATTGTTGCATTACAGACAAATTGGTAGACAATATACAGAGAGAGAATGGAGATATTTTTGGTGACAATCCATACCCTACTTAAAATGTAGGTGTGTGAAAAGAAACAAAACACTAATACAAGATCTTGTGTCTACATTCTGTTTATTTCAGATGACAGGATAGGAAGAAAGACTAATAGCCAGAAAGAAATAACAGACCATTTGTGATTTCACTTAGTGAGATTTTGAATGCCAGTGTGCTATAAGGAAAATGTTGCCCAGGCAGCGGCACTACGGCCTACTGTTATATCAAATTCCAACTGCCAAGCAATTCAACACATAGAGTACATTTTTTCAGACATGAAATAACATTAATATAACAAAAATATATTTCCAAAACTACAGATATATATATATATGTGTAATAACAAACTTAATAAAAATATTATGTGTTGCTAGGCAATTAATAATCAATGAATAAATGCCCACTAGCAGCTTTTTGAAGGACAGCTTTTAAGTTGTCTGGTAAATTTAATGAGGGAGTCTGAATCCCTCCAAGAGTGAAAAAAAAACCCTATCTCAAACACTCTGACCTGAAACACTTATACAAGGTCTCGGCACCAATTCCAAAAAGGCTAAGAAAAAGTTTAAAAGAAATGGAGCGTTTACAAGAATTGTCGAGGTACCGGTAGATCGATGGACAGGGGTGACGACAATATACTCCAACATGAAAAGTATGTACATGTATAATAAAGATGAGAGCAGTTAATTTGGTTCTGCTCATAACTTGACAAGCACTTCATATACACATAAAATATATTGGTGAAAAATGGAAGGGTTGAATTGATTAAAATAGTTTTTGCGAGATAGAAATCTATTTTCCATACATTAAAATTAGGCTTAAAAGTGTCTTAACAGTAATTGACATGTAATTCATTACTTTATTTTGGCTAATATAAAATACACAACTATTTCATTATGGTCAACTAGTTATAAATGAAATGAAATGATATGGGGTTTAACGTCCTACTGTTCGGCTAATGAAGACGGGCATATGCCATACAGTGTGGTATGAGGGAAATTTTGCCTGGGCAGCGGTGCTATGGCCTACTCTTATATCGAATTCCAACTGCCAAGGGATCTTTTACGTGCACGCCAATGTGTACACGGGACTTCGGTTTTTCGTCCCATCCGAACGACTAGACAGCTGTACTTGTCAGGCCCTCCATCCTGCATCACTGACAAGGAAGAAACCACGCCGGAAAATCTGGATGAACAACTAGTTATAAAATAATGGAGACAAAAGCTACACAAAGAAGAAAGAGAATAAAATATGGAATGTGTAGCCAAATAAAACAAAAATTATATTGAATGGTAATTGCTCTGTCAACATGAACATTTTACCACGATGATTTTATTGTCATACAAGACAATGAAATGGGGTTTGATTTATTTTTCAACAGCAACCAGGCTAATGAAGATGAACATAGGCCATGTAGTATGCTATGGGTGGAATTGTTAAAGCTTACCATCCCCAAAAGTCATTTAAATCAATTGGCCAGTTGATAAATTTGTGCACAAGTTGTTACAAGAGTTATAACATAAAATTGAGCTAAGTTAGATGGAAACGAAATGAAATTTAACGCCCTACTGTTCTGCTCCAAATGGGCTAATGGAGACAGGAATAACCTATACAGTGTGCTATGAGGGAAATTTTGCCGGGATAGCAGCGCTACGGCCTAGTCTTATATTGAATTCCAACTGCCAAGGGATATTTTACGTGCACGCCAATGAATACACAGGACCTCAGTTTGCCATCCCATCTCACTAAATGGTGCATATATGAGAAGTTGTACCTTTATCTTTGAGCACTTCCTGCTTCATGGAACACTATTCTAAAAATAGACTGGTATCAAATTTCCCAAGACTACCAGAAGCCTTCTCTATTAATAATTTTCGACCTATATAGTATCTACACATATAATTTGAATGTATTATATACTTATAATGATGGCAGTAATTATTTTAATAATGCATCTTCTGTATTTTGGCCATTTTTATCAGTGAGTAAAATCTATGCATAACATTATCCTAATGAATTACAGCATAATTAAAGTGTCTTAATAAGATTTAAGAATTCCATGGGAATCATAAACTACAATTTCAAAATTTAAATATTTAACTACAAACACATTCAAAATACAAAAATAGCACTAAAGATACACCTTGAAATTTCAAATTACTATTTAATTAAGCAAATACCTCCAACTCGTCCCACAGAAAAAAGCCTTAACAATCTGATTAAAACAAATATCCTATTTCGTTCTGTTTTTTACAGTTCAAAATTTCGTTTTACTTGTCTTTACTACCCAAGGATCTGGAAGAGTTGTTTTATTACCGGTGTTCCAGTTGATTTGAGGGATTAGCACAGAATTGTGGGTATCTCTCTAGAAACATCCACTCTGATTGTTTAATCAAATGTCTGACATCATAGGGTCAAAAGTCACTCGTATGACCCGACACAACCTTCCACTACAACCGGTCAGATCTTCATTTAGTGGAGGTCACCAAAAGTATAAAAAAATGACACCTTTAAAGCTTGCAGTAAGAATCAAAAATTATAAATCAGGCTTGGACATGCATCCTATTCTAAAAGCATATAAAGAAATACCGCTATTCATAATTGTTATCAACATTATTAATAACTAACCAGTCTCTATAATATGTTATCTTATCTGTGAAAAACATATTACATAAACATCAGGTTTTAGTGAGAGTTTACAGTTTAATTGGGCATACAAATTAATCTGAAAACAAGGCAAGAAAATTAGGACAGTTGTCATTTGTAGCTGTTGTTGTTGTTATTGGTGGTGGTGATAGTGGAGATGTTTCCACTAGAGACTCGGGCTCAGAGATGATTTCCTCTGGGAACGGACCATTTTTCATCTTTAACTTATTATTAAGTTTATCCTTGATGTTCTGATGTTTTACAAGACGATTCTGTTGCACAACTGGTAATATTCGACTTTGCTGTATGCCTGTAATAAAATATCATAATTCATTTTTTTTCAAAAAATTATTTCATTTGTTTTTGTATTACTATAATTCATTCATTTCTTTTTTAAAACATTAATTCATTTTTCTTTCCAAATCATTATTTCATTTTCTTTTTAAAACATTATTTCATTTTCTTTTTCTAAACATTATTTCATTTTTTTTTTAATAATCATTATTCATTAATTTTTTTTTTTTAATTTGACTTGGCTAGAAATTTATATCTATAAATGTGGATATTGGGACCCCAGCTAGAGATTTAAGAAGACAAACCTATGACACACGTGTCAGCAGGTGACAGTGACACACTAAAGGTTTTTGGGTGGCACGTGATGGACTTTGATGAAGTTATGAGACATGTCTATCACACTACAGGTTTTCTAGTAGTAGTAAACAATGGATTTTAATGACATATTATTAGAAGATTTTGGGGGACATGTGATGGACTTTTGAATAAAATAAAAGATAGGTTGCCAGGCAACAAAATAATCTAAGGACAAAAGTTATCATTCGATTCTCCCATTACCTACAAAAGAACAAATATGCGACAACCCTGACAATTTAGCTGCTGTGGGCATATGTTGCATTGCCTGACCACCTATCTTTTAAAACAGTAATGAAAAGATAAAAGATAGTTTAGGCAACAAAACATGCTCACTGCAGCCCAATCATCAGAACAGTCCATAAAAGGTTGTTGCATATTTATAGTTTTGTAAGTAATGTGACCCAAGAAGTATTAGAAATAAAGTTGAATGGTAAGTTTAGCCTCTAGAACATTCACTAGACTTTTCAAATTGATCTTACTAATTATCAGTAATTGTAGAAAATTTTTAGGCTTCTTCATCTCATCAACATAAACACTGCATATCAATTTCTACCCAATCCAATGATAACTTTAGTCTGTATAGCATCTCAATCGATGGACAGACAGATGCAGGTGACGACAATACACAATCACATATGTGGATGAATAAAAATCTATCCAATTAAACAACTTACATAATAGTTGCTGTATTGTCTCTGCTGCTGTAAAACGCTCTTGAACATCACCATGTAAACACTTTTGAATCACTTCTCTGATGTCTCTTGGTATATCATCTGGAACCACAGTGGACATAAAGTGAGGATTTTGAGCAATCTGTAAACAAAATAACATTTGTCTATAAAGTTAGCAACTATGAGATACATTGGCGCTCGGACAATATTGCCGACTAATTAAATAGAAATAAGAAGCACAAGTACATGCTATTGGCTGTCAATCCAGCATAGTGAAATGAAATGAAATGGGGTTTAACTTCCTACTCCGACTGGGCTAATGATGATGGGCTTACACCATTCAGTGTGTTATGAGGGAAATATTTGGCTGGACAGTGGCGCTATGGCCTACTCCAACTGCCAAGGGATCTTTTACGTACACACCAATGTGTACACCCGACATCCAACCCACGAAATCTAGGCTAGCTAGCCAGCGTCTTACTCACTTTGCCACCGTGACTCCCAATCCAGCATAGTAAGCATGACGTGTTGTTTGTAAATTATCCAGTCTCCATTCATAGGAAAAGGTAATATTTTCATAATAATTTATGAATTTTTATCAATTTTCAATGACTGAAGACCTGTATAAATCACTATTTATGTACTACTGTGTTTACCTGACATCTGTATATGGCTCTTGCATTTGAAAACTCTTGAGCCGTGATGTTTGGTTTTAGGTTCATGTACTTCAGCATACTATGAGCTCTCTCTATCATAAAGCACATGGTTAGACCCCACCCATAGATGTCATTCTTCCCAGTTATTTCTTCTTCTTCAAAAATCTTAGACTGACTCTGTCTGTTAATGATAACTTTATTGAGTTCTGGACTCATATATTCCGGAGTCAAACCTTTCCCATCTATGGCTTGCTGTGGTGTTTTACATGAACCAAAATCTGTCAAAAATAACTCCCCAGTTTCTGGTTTAACACAAACATTGTCAGCTGAAAAAAACAAATATTTACCTCATTAGTGAATTGTCTGATTTTCTAAATAAATCTAACTGAATTGTTTTTAAAAGAAAGAAGTTCAAGGATTCATGGAAAAACGTGGTAATAATTGTTTCTCCATGGCAGAATAAACATGACCTTACAAAAATAAAAATCCTTTGTCTAAACCTATGTTTTAATACTCAATAACATACTATATATGTTTTGCAATACATACATGTACAATTATTGAGTGACTGGAAAAGATAGTATTTAAATAAAAGGAAACAAATGCTGTAACAAGTTCTAGCATTTAGTTTTATACCCCTACAGAAGCTTTATTAGAATTTCATTCTGTCCCATGGATTGTGTGATGATTCCATGATCATGCAGCATATATAACAATACTAAGAGCAGGTGGAAAAGGTGATTTTAAGATTATGATTATAGTTTTGATTTTATTAGCTTTACAAGTACTGTAGATCTCATCATTCTCCTTACAAAACTTTTTATACATTTAAGATCAAATGAAAATTTGGTTTTTTTTATGGAGGCTCAAAGTTGCGATTTTTGAAGAAAGGCTTTTCTAGCTTTGAAAAAGTCTCTTTATTTTTTTTTTTTTTTTTAGATGCTCTATTTCATTTCATACAACCTGATTAAAACTCAGATCAATATTTCGTTTTTTTTTTTTTTATACTTTCGATGGCCTCCACCACATGAAAATCTGACTGGCTGTAGCGGAAGGTCGCATCAGGTGTCATATGAACTGCTTTTGACCCTATGGCGTTAGACATTTGATTAACCAATCTGCATTTATGTTTCTAGTGGGATACCCACAGTTCCGTACACTTTACGGCAAGAACAGACCCTTTCATTGGCTAATCTCTCACATCAACCAGAACGTGGGTTATATAATAACTTTTCCTAGTGTAGTAAAGACAGGTAAAACGAAATTTTGAAACATAAAAAATGAAACGAAATAAGACCTGTATTTTAATCAGATTGTATTTCATGGTAAAATTATCAAAAATATAGATGTAAATTCGTGTAATAGGCTAATTGTTTCAATTTTCACATTTTTGTAACGATTACTCTGATTTCCCCAGGAACTCCAAAACATAGGTTTTCTCAAAAATTCAATTTTGCCAAAGAGATTTTGGTCAAATTTTTCATCAAAAATGGTCTTGGCCATGTTATAAATTAAAGATAGGTTTACGCGTACAGAGAGAGAGAGATGGGGTTTAACGTCCACTCGACACAAACTAGGTCATTTTATATGGTTCAATTTTATTTCAATTATTCGCTTGCGCGTAGGGGTCTTTAGCAGTGGGAGGAAACCGGAGGACCCAGAGAAAAACCCACGAGGTTGGACTGGCGACCCTACTCCTTGTCACGTCCAACCGGGGATTCGAAACCACGCCAGTTGACTCAATGACAGACCGTATGATACAGCGTGTGCGTGCTAACCATTTGGCCATCCAACCCCCCTCCCGCGTACCAACCGGGTGATTTAATGGTATATATGGACTAAAAACATTCAAACTAATTAATTTGTCATAACTTTGCTTCAAATCCTTCTCAAACATTGTAATTGCGAAGGAATGTCCTGCTATAAAAATTCGATCAAACCAGGTCATGTTTACGCCAAGTGACTTACCTATTTTGGAAGTCAGAGGAGAATTGAGTGCATACATAAGACGATGTTGTCTTTAATCGCTTACTATTTATTACAAATATCGAATCCTAATTAAATTCTCGGATTATCCACTACCTGCGTCTTTTTCCATCATTTTTATCTCAGAAAGTGTTGTACGTCTAATTCTTCAAAAAGTTTATCAACTTGCACATCAAACGCTCAATGTTCGCATGTGACCTTTGACATCACGCGTGCAGAAATTCCTAATCGTCGGGCTGTTGATTAGGGGAACCCTTACATTTTTGTCCTGTATACGCTTCATGAGTGTTTTTTGGGGAATCCAGTATTTTTCTAGTAAGATTGGATATCTCTACTTTCCATATATACCAAAATTACCATACTTTTATTGGAAATAACCACCCGATAAATACTTTTCTGAGAACCCATCTTTAATATTTGAACCTGGTTGTTATACATTTTAAAATCAGTAGCTATCAAGTAAGATTAATTGTGGGTCAATTTTGAGACATTAATCAAATAAGAAGGAAAATGAGATATACAAGCAATATTATTTGAACATGTCAAAAATTTGTGAATTTTTAAAATTACAGATCTTTAGTCTTGTACAACATATCACATTTGGTTGTTATGCCAACCAAAATAAAAAACAAGCGGTTGCCATGAAAGATAAATCCACATTTTGCAACATTTTTCAAGTTGTAACCTCCACAGTGGCCACAAGTTACAAACATGATTTTTTCGTACGATCAATGGAGAGAGGGGGGGGGGGTATAATCTAGAAAGTTACGGTCCAATATGTGCAAATATCAAGAGGAGTCAAGATCTTTGGGAGATAAACCTACATTACAAGTTTCGTCAAAAATTATGACCTGTAGAGTCTCCATAAACAAAATGTGAACAGACAGATGGACAGACTAGGGTGACCACAATATACGTCCATATGAAAATGTGGGCGTATAAAAATTATATCAAACAGGATATCAGTTTCCAAAATATTTTAAAATTATTACAAATGATTAAATAGTGACTGTGTGACGTAAAGTTGAAAAAAGGTTTCAAAATCAGGGAAAAATGACTTTCTAACGCGAGCAATGGAGCTGTCACACCTAAATCTAAAGTATATCCATACAAATTGTGAGTTATTTATTGTTCCATTTCTAAATGCTATTTATTTTGACTGTTACATCTCCATTTATATTAGACATCTTATACTTACGTTTAATATCCATATGGATGATGCCATAGCTGTGCATATACTTTAATGCACTGCATGCTTGAATAGATATATTTATCACTCCATCTTCTGAAAATGAGGTGACTTTTGCTAGATCACCAAGACTTTTGCCTGAAAAACACAAATAATGTCAACAGTGATGTAAATTATTGGAAATTTTAGAACCCCATATCTAAAATATGCATTTGAAAAGTTTTCTGGTTATAACAATGCTTAGAGGAAGTTGATATATTTTACCTGAAAATGACTGTAAAAGTTGAATGATGTTTTTATCTACCAGAAGACCGTGAAACTGTGTGATATTTTCATGGCTTAATTGAGTCATCACTTCTACTTCTTTCGGATCAAAATTCTTGATATCCAGCTAAAATAAGAACAGTTGGTTTGTTTTTCAGTTCATTCTAATTATACTCAATTTCTAAAATTTAATGAAATAACTGGATCTACAAATGGTACCTCTGTAATGGATTGGGACTTAGTCATTTCCAAAGTATGATTTGGTACAGAAAGAATGGATTGTGTTGGTAAAAGTTATCAACCTATGGTTACAAAAGTGACAGTGAAGTGCAGTAAACAGTAAGCTTTTAGACTGCCCCTTTTTTAATGGTTCTATTGATTTAGTATTTGATGCAGTATTTAATGATGAAATTGATGATTATTATTGATTTTAGAAAAATGAAGATTTTATTTTGAAAAGGGCTACCGGTAGTTATAATTTGTTCCCAATTGTCCAATCAAGAGGTGCCTTCTATTTTTAGCAACATCATCCTACATTATTATTTTACATTAAAGGAGCTAAATCGCTATTTTTTGGCACCTAGAAACTGACACAAATGGGTCGCAACGCATATAATAATGTAATATGAGTGTATATACTGATTTACATTCAATCGTTTCTGTTTTTACTGCAATTTCTAGTCAGTTATGTTCGGCAAAATACGCAAAGAGTGCAAGTCGTGTTTGCAAAGTTGAAGACTGTGGATGATACTGAGTTAAAGGCTTGGCTAGTTTAATATTATGGGTGATTTGCATTTAAAATACTATACAGTTATACTTAAATAACACTCCCATCACTCAATCCAAGATTGAAGTCATATTGTCTTATAGACCACTTCAATTTATCTATGGTCGAAGGTTGGAAAAACTGTAAAGTATGACGTTTCGATTGAAATTCCACATCAACTTATATTGGGTTTTCTCTCAATGTATCTTAGAATGACCTTGGGGCATTCACAATGTAGTATATATTTAATGTATGCAATAATGTTAAAGTTACAATTTCATATTTTCTAAGAAAGTCAAAACATAATTATTTCTATGTCTTTTGCTCAATAGGTTGTCAACTCACTATTATACGATCATAGATGTCATTCTCACACTTAAAACTCATTTACACCGGAAATATAAACACAATTACCTCCCTTGTTTTCTATTCTCCACCATGGAGTGGTTATCTTCAAACGTTGGAATTTGAAGATGAAAATGATATTTTTGCCAATTTCTCAACAGACAATAGTGAATTATAGGATTAATAGGATTATTCTTTAACAAGGTAGGACTGTTTATAGATAC
The DNA here is from genome assembly GCF_932274485.2 of Patella vulgata. Classification (NCBI taxonomy): domain Eukaryota; kingdom Metazoa; phylum Mollusca; class Gastropoda; family Patellidae; genus Patella; species Patella vulgata. The sequence continues at coordinate 19,353,158 of NC_065880.2, read as the reverse complement.
CATCTATTTTAAGGCTTTATTTTAATAAATTTTAAAAATATGAAATTGCAACTTTAACGTAACATAATTTTTCAATACTGAGTAATGTCTGCTCTGACTTACCTGTTTAGATACAAATTTCTTGCCTGAAATTTTATCTGTCATCAATTTAACAAGTCCAGAAGCTCCTTTACCAAGAACACCATCTTCTGTATAATTTTTACCCAGAACATATGTCTTGTCATCTGCTAACTTAATTGTATCCTAAAATAATATATTTAAATAAATGAAAGTACATTGGGGTAATAATACTGGAAGATTTATGAACATCGGAGTAATATACAATTGGGAGATTTATGCACATCAATGTAATAATATTGGGAGATTTATGCACATCTTTTATGAGTAATAATGTTAGGCAAATATGGGAATTGTATCAATATTATGTCCTTGGTTTCAAATTTAGAAACAAGTTAGATATTATGTAATACAACAGAAATAGAAGAATAACAGGAAGAGGGGTGTGAGGTCAAGGCTAATTTGTTTATTGTCTAAAACACTTGATGGAAAGTTACCAATTACATCACATAACTAGAACTGCGATGCAGTAATGACGGGTTTCACTGGTGCCACGTTACCCTTGAACTTATGTCACTTCCGGTGCCTTGTTACCCTTGAACTTATGTCACATTCGGTACCAATGAAACCGTTAAACAGATTTCCACGTAAGCATAGCACACGCGTTATGAAATAGACGCAGAATCAACCAAATCCAGCAATTTCAATTCCATTTATACATTTGTTACCATGCGTTAGATATGTCAAAAATGTGATCCTGACAAAATTTATTACTAACTTACCACTAAGTTAGCTGACTATCTAATGGGAACTTAAAATGTGAAAAAAGTCTTAAAAAGTGATCCTGACAAAATTGGTTATTTCTCGACAAAGAAAGATGGTAGAAGCAATTTTTGGACATCTATATGATCGTATTGATCCAATCTATATCTCCATTGGAATCAAATATAATGTTAAACGAATAATAAACATAACTCACTTCAAAAAATATTTGTTTTGAAGGCTAAAAATACAGTTTTTGCGAAAAACGACATTACTTCTGGTGAAATCATAAATGGCATCAGGCATCACATGGTGAAAATTTTATGAAAATCAAATAATAATTGACACTTAATAGACCTAAAACCATGAAAATTGACTTGTAGAAAATTGTCTATTTCTCTGCAACCGTAAAAGTTAGGAACCATTTTGTGGTATCTGTATGATCGTATTGGTTCATTCTATTTGTTGATTGCAATCAAATGTCAGAGATTTAAAAACATTACAAATCAGAGTCATTTGCATAAAATATCTGTTTTGAAGGCTATAAATGCAGTTTTTGCCCATATGACGCCATTTCTGGTGACACTGAAAATGTAAAATTGGATCCGCTCAGTCAAATATGGCATTAGGCATCATATGGTGAAAAAATAAAGAAAATCGGATTATAAGTAACTCTTTTACAGGCAAATTAACGTGAAAAGTGACTCATGTAAAATTGCCTATTTCTCGGTAACTGGTAATATTACAAACTAATTTTGACATAAATTGTCATCGTGTGGATTAATGCTACAGGTTCGTGAAAGTTGTCAAGAAATATTTTAAAATATGAAAAATCTGAATGCTTTGTAAATAGCTCATTTTTACACCTTTTTTCAGCTTTAAATCAAAATGATGCAAATGCAAAACCGAAATAAAAAAAATAAAACAAAGCAAGACGTATTTTACGTCTTTAGTATGAGCATTCATCTTGATCTATTAAATTTGTAAACATTAATATTTGCTTTTTAAAAGACCTTTCGACACGTCAAAATTGAAGTTTGGGCAAAATTACGTCACTTCCGGTGCCGACAGAAACTTTTATATGTAGAAGTAATTTGAGAATATGCACCAGGTGGGCTTTTCTTTTAAACAAATCAGGCAATAAATAATTTACCCAGAACCCATACACTGAAATTAAAATGCGAAAAATCTTAAAAAGTGATCCTGACAAAATTGGTTATTTATCGGCAAGGGAAGATGTTAGAAACAATTTTGTGATATCAATATGATCGTATTGATTGATACTATTTGTCCATAGCAATCAAATATCATAATTTTACACCAATAATGAATATCGCTTACTTCAAACAGTTACTTGTTTTCGAGGCTAAAAATACCCTTTTTGCCAAAGTGACGGTACTTCCGGTGATAATGAAAATACTATATTACTTGTATGAAATCGTAAATGGCATTAGGTATCACACAGTGAAATTTTTATGAAAATCGAATAATAATTGACAGTTTTATGGACCAAAAACCTTGAAAACTAACCTGCGGAAAATCGCCTATTTCCCCGCAACTGAACAAGTTAGAAATCATTTTGTGATATCTATATGATCGTATGGGTTCATTCTATTAGTTGATTGGAATTAAATATCATAATTTTGAAAACATTACAAATCAGACTCATTTGAATAAAATATCTGTTTTGAAGGCTATAAATACATTTTTTGCCCAAATTGCGCCATTTCCAGTGACACTGAAAATGTTAAATTGGTTTGAACTAGTCAAAATTGACATTACGCATCAAATGGTGTTATTTTTTTATGAAAATCCAATAATAATTGGCTCTTTTACAGGCAAAATAGCGTAAAAAGTGACTCATGCAAAATTGACCATTTCTCGGCAAATACTCATATTACAAACTAATTTTGAGATAGATTCTCTTCGTATGGATTAATGCTACAAGTTTATGAAAGTTGTGAAGAAATATTTTGAAATATGAAAAGCCTGAATGGGTTATAAATAGCTCATTTTTACACCTTTAAATCGAAACGGCGCAAATACAAAACCAAAATTAAAAAAAGCGAGTACGACATTTTGTGCGCCTTTTGTAGGGTCATTTATCTTGATCTATCAGATTTGAAAAGACGTTCCGACTCGACAAAATTGGAGTTTTTAGCAAAATTGCGTCACATCCGGTGCCGATAGAAAACTTGACCGGTAATAAAAAAATTGAGAATTTGCACCATGGAGCATATGAACTTTGTTTTATAAAAATCGGGCAATAAATAATCAACCTAGAACCGATAAACTGAATTAGCCAATAGCGGCCAAGAAAAATTATCGAGACAAAAAATGTACTCAAATCAGACGACCCTTTAACCCTGGGTAAAATGCCATAAAAAATTATTCATTAATAAAAAAGTTTTTTGTTAAAATTTAAATTTTCAAAATTTGAAAGATTCGTCGAAAATCAAAAATCTAAACTACCGTAGCTATGTGCCCTGTCTCAGGCTATGTCAAAATGTATCCAATCTTAAAATCCGATGATTATTGTTAATATTACTGCAATATTTCAAAAAACGACAACTTTGGCGTTTCGGACATTTCGCATAGTCCAAGAACGTTCGAAATAGCTTTAATCTCTAAGTCACACCCACTTTCCTAATAAAACCGAAGACATCAAATTGATCCGACAAGTAGTTTCTGAGATATGCTCAAGTGGAAAAAAAAAAAAATAATAATAATAAGAATAATCTTAACAAAAACAATAGTGTTTCACACAAGCTACGCAGTGTGAAACCCTAATTAACTGCGCAAATTTGGCCAATTCAATAATTAATAGCAGGGATCTGGGCATTGTTTCGTAGGAGAGCCATATGATGTGGTGGTTCCGCCAGTAAACTTGATCTGCGAGAAATGAAATGAAATGGGGTTTAACGTCCTACTGTTCTGTTCCTACTGGGCTAATGAAGACAGGCATACGCCATACAGTGTGCTATGAGGGAAATTTTGCCCGGGCAGCGGCACTATCGCCTACTCTTATATCAAATTCCAACTGCCAAGGGATTTTTACATGCATGCCAATGTACATGTATACATGGGTCCTCGCTTTTCTTATCCTATCCGAACCACTAGACAGCTGTCTTTGAAAGGCCCTTTGTTCTGCACCACTGACACCTGTGAACTCTAGGTTAGCGAACCAGCGTCTTACCCACTAACCACCGTGGCTCCCCTCGATCTGCGAGATTAGTGTAACCTATGCTTGTAATCATGTATCCTGAGCTTTTGACATATAAAAGATGTTAAAGAAATTGTTGTACTGTAAGCATATAGTTAACTGAAGAACATTCACAATGTGAAAACGAGTCCTAAGAAGAGAATTATAATAAAATATAAGCCAGAGACAAGTCTAGACGATCACAGACTAACAAGATCTGTGGCAGGAGAGAATATGTCGGACGTCGGATGTGGTAAGCTTATTGACGGTTTGCGCTTCCCATAAGCAGATTTAGCTCTTGCATAGTGTATATTTAATGTTAAGTTTCAACTTTAGTTAATAATCTGAATACTGACCTTTGAACTTGCCCTTATGACACCACACTTGTCCAAATCACTACTTTTCAAATCCCTCAGTAATTGATTAAGAGCTTGTTCAGATTCATAGATAATACAACTACAATAGTAAACATTATAAATATAAAACCAATGTATAATCCTATAATATTGTTACTGTATTTCTTTTAAAAGACAATTATCTAAGACAATGTAAAACGACTTTTACCTTCTTCTTACCTATCAATTCATATAAAATTTTAAATTAAAGCACTGATATTAAGCCATCAACAACAGGTATCACACTTTCAAAAATCCTTAAAAACATTTTTGGGGATATATTAAAGTTTGATTTGTCTGGTACCCTGTTTTGATTTATCTTTGGATGAAAGCGCAGAAAAATCTTAAAATATCAAAATCCAGACTGGTTTCAAATATTTGGGAATCAACATTTTTGGGGCTCTATTCTGTACTCATGATCTTCAGGTCCAACTACTATTGCACAAAATATTACTTTTAGTTGACTTCTAAACTTACCCCTTTTTATAAGTGCTTGATTGTTTTGCTTTGCTCTTTTTCAAGTTAATACAATGGTCTTCATTATCAAAATCTTCTGCATATTGATCTCGTAACTGAATACCCAAAGTTTCCGCTACGTTTCTATTTGAACTAAAAATAAAAATACACATCTTATATCACATACCTAGTTTGAGAATTATTAGCCACAGATATTCATGTGGAAAACCTTTTTTTGTAATAATTAAACAATAAAATCTATTATTTATGAATAGTAGCAAATATATATATTACATGAACTAAAATACTACTATAATTTAAAATATTATTTCTTTAGTCTCATAATTGCATGAAATAAAAGCTTAATTATGAATATGTGAACTGATAATATCTTACGTATCAACAAAATGTTTGTAGCTTTCATCTTTGTAAAACTTCTCATTTTGTTCAACAGATTCTGATTTGGCTTTCTTATGGGCGATTATACTGTAAGGAGCAGCATTTATCTTTTTCTTTGATTCCCCCTTCAAGGATTTGTTTTTGGGTCGTTTTCTAGAAATTCTCACCTCACCAATTTCTTGCTCTGTCTCCTCATAATCTGAATCATATACAATGTACAAAAATCAGCAATAAGTAGATCAACCATGATTGCCATGCTGTTTGTTTTTAAATACAATATAATAAACTATGGTTAAATGCACAGCTATTACTTAAAGCTGAAGTCTTAAAATTGGATTCTCAGTAATTTTTTTTAATGTGTACGACTTCAGCTGACGCAAGACAAAAATGAAATGAAATGAAATGGGGTTTAACGTCCTACTCCTAAACTGGGCTAATGAAGACGGGCATACGCCATACAGTGTACTATGAGGGAAATTTTGTCTGGGCAGTCGCGCTACGGCCTACTCTTATATCGAATTCCAACTGCCAAGAAATCTTTTACGTGTACGCCAATATGTACACGGGCGTCGGTTTTTCGTCTCATCCGAACGACTTTACAGCTGTCCTTGTCAGGCCCTCCGTCCTGCATCAATGAGTGACAAGGGGAAACCACGCCGGAAAATCTGGATGAACTTTCAGGGCCAATGCAGGGACCGAACACCCGACCTCAAGCTGACGTAAGACAAAAATTAATGATTAGATGCAATAAGCAATGAGCGTCAACCATTTTGAAGACAAGTCATATTTTAGTAACGAGGAATATGATCACATGGCAATATTAAGACAAACAGGCGGTGTGTATACATGTAGTAGTCGAGGGTGAAATGTTTCAAAATACTTTTCACACAAAATGTAGGTGTCAGACATAAGAGTATTAACATTAGTCCCTTTATCTGTTGGAAAAGTCATTGATGTATTAAGAAATTTTGAAATATTTCTCATAATAAAATTTCCTTTGTAATAATATTCTTGAATGATAAACACAGTTTAATATTCAAATAAATACCATCTTGTTTCACTGTTTCATAATCATCTTGGGTAACACATTCACTGATATCCCCATTATAACCCACCGTACATGGTGTCCTCCTGTAGCTGGTATCATTCACCACCAACTTTCCTTTTTCATCTTCACATGGTTGCTGCATACTTGATTTTTAACTACACAATACAAAAAAAATATTGAGTTACAAGTTTAATGAATTAAAATAACAATAAATCGACCTCAAACTTGTTAGATTTTTAAAAAATTATCATGTAAGTCCGAACCGTCGTCAAACTGAGTCTGAAGCATTGTTTGTGTTGAGTCCGAAAGGTTCCTGGGCCAAAATGTTTTTTATTTCTGCCATGTTCAAAATAGAATAAATTAAGTTACGTCAGAAATTAACAAAATTTTTCGAGGAATGATGATTGTACATGTAGTATTGGGTGATGGTATTGTATTGAGGGATGAGGTTCGTCACATTTGCCATACATTTCTTATTAACGGCAACAATTGATACATCCTTCGAGGCTTTGAGCAAGTAAAATTAGGCTCAATTGCAAAATTTTCAACACATATCATCACAGTTTGCATAGAAATAAGAATGTTACAAATTGTGAAGAGTGGAACACTGAAATCTTAATCTTATCTTACCGAACAGTTTTTTTTTTTTTTTTTTTTTTACCTCTATTTCAATTGGTTTATTATATGTTAAGCTATGTAAAGTACAATTTGGGGTCAGTGTAATTGGAAATTTAACAAAGTTATAGGCCAGTAACTTTTTTGTAGTTTAGTGACTACTGTGGCTGGAGCTAGACGGAAGACATCAGTAGTGGAACTATTTCTACTGTGTTACATGCTAATCAAATTTATGAAGCACATCAAAGAAAAACAATTAAATTGTTGATGCATATGGAGATGTAGCTACGAGAACGTAGCTAAAAACGTTGAGATACACTGATGTGTTTGTTTTTAGCTACGATTGGATGCCTTTAGTTCCAAGTGGCAAACTCAATTTCTTTATTAATGCATGTAACATCTTTAAAATAGATAAGTTTATAATATTATGATTAATTAAACTTACAGAGGCCAATGTAGTGGCACAACTGTCGTTTACTCCAAATATTTGCGTTTAAATTAATGAAGCTTTGTTTTTGTCTGACATTTCACCGCCATCGAAATCCATTCATAGTTACTGTGCTTTCGATTGTCCTTTTGATTGGCTGTTATAAAAGCCTTATATTTAGACCCGCCTTCATGATGACAGCGTATCGTTTAAAAAGATGGCGGTGTTAGTAACGGCTTAACGCCTCGATTTTAAAATCGACGATTTGTACCCGTTTCAGGTAGGATTATATGCTTAATTGTAGTTGGATGTTGTAGAAATATTATAAATAACAATAATCAATCGTTGTTTTGATTAAAACTATTGTCAATTTTGTTTAAAAATGCCAGGTGTGAATCGCTCCCGCAGCTGCAACGTTATAGGTAATGGGCTCATGTCTTATCTCGAAACACGGAGGGTTGAGAGATTAAGGTTTGTTATCTAATGGAGATGGTCCGAGTAGCAAAGATAAATACTGGTCCGAGTGGTCTTACAATATGAATTAATTGGTCCGAGTGGTCTTTTGGTTTGGTCCAAATAGTATTTTGGGTTGGTCCGAGTGGTCCCTCTTTTGGTCTGACTGGCCTTTTTTGGGGTCCGAGTGGTCTGGAGTCTGGATACCGTCTGAGTCATTATGACCAAATTTTTGGGCCATTATAACCAAACTGTTTGGCCGTTATGACTAAAGTAGGGCCGTTTTGACCAAACCTGTTTTTGGGCGTTAATGGCGTTATGGCATAGGGGCCGTTATGACTACATCACGGTCAACGCACTAGGCCGAGAATGGTAACAAGAATGTTAAAATGAGCGGAAATGTATGGAATTTATGTGGAAGTCAATAAATTTGACCTTGTTTAAATGTTGTGCAATAACACGCAATATATGAATATCCATTTTAAAAGGGGATTTCCCAAAAATGAAAACAATGAATGTATGACGGCTTGATCTAAGCATTACTAATATTAAAGTTTTACAAAACTTTTGATTATGCTTCTTTGTTATCTAGTCTATAATTTGTTATCATCCATACTTCTTATCTAGCAGGCATTTCCATTATTTTCACTATTATCTTTTGTTACCGTGACATCCTTCCTTCTTCTTCTTCTGGATGTAGCGCCACTAGACTGTAGCGACTATAGCGCCACCATACAATATACAAGAGTTACGTTCCTTTCTTTTACGGTTATCTGTGTCCTGTTTCCTACAACTTAAGACACATGTTGGCCACGCGCAAGCGAATTATTGAAATAAAAATGGCCTATATGTTAGTCCTGAAATAAACTAGTTTGTGTCGGGGGGGCGTTAAACCCACCGTCATCATATATATGACGCCAATGGTTAAACCATAGTTAAACTTACGTCGCTATCTGCCGCTGACTACATTCAGCCGATGAGTACCGATTGGTCCGGTACACAAGTTATTTCCCTTTGGTAAAACTTTAGTTTATGAAAAATAGGAAAGCGTAGGTCGCCATTTTTGTATTGAACTGGTAAAGAAAGATATAGTTTAGTGAGTTTTAAATCATTATCCTGATTTTAACTATTGTCTACACTTGCATGAATACATTTGGAATATCAATTTTTTGTTAGTGTTGTATGGAAGCTTGTAGTGAATACATACAGATTTTATTATGACCACTTGCCATGGCCGCCAGGATAGTTACTTTTTACGTGTGTGTAGTCTAGTAGTACTGTAGGGTTGTAGGCCTAGTTATTAAATTATTACTAATATGTAACAGGCATTGCCTGAGTAGAGCGAAGCTGATTATTGTCAAATATAAAACCATCATAATTAATTTTCTCAAGTGATACAAAAAATGTTAAATAATTTAGTTTTTCCAAATTGATTTTCATTTAGATCTAGATCTAAATTGTATACATTAATTTTGTTTTTTAAGAAAGAACAAAAAAGTGTGAGAATTATTTTCATTGACGTAAAAAATATGTGACGTCATTGATTAGACGCGTCATAGAAATAGTTCTATGAGGCGCGTAATCTCGCTTGGGCGAGATTTGGTAAGTTGACATGCGCATTGCCTGTTTTGCCCAGTGTATCCGGTTTCGGTCTGAATTTATTTTTAATCAACAGTCTGTGGGTGACAATTTCAGTTACGCTCCTGTGTTACCGGAAAAGAGCTTTGCTCAAGCACCGCGCTTCGCGCGATGCTGTAGAGCATCGCTCTATATTATTAGTACTAGGCCTAGTTCAGCTCTGAACGTAGGTCCCATTATACTCCCCCTGTACGTTAAGGAACCGTCTTATTGATTCCTTGCCGAAAAAAAATCGGCCCCCAGTCAATTTTACTGGGCAACTTTTTACTGCTAAACGGTCGTATGTTAGTCTCTGTACTGTACTGTAAACGCCTGAACAATACAAGTAACAATGTAAAGGAACATTCTTGTCAGAAAATAAGACCTTGATTACCTTGCAATATGTCCCCTTCTGCTAAACGGCTTGGCAGAAGCCATTGCAATCTAAATATAGGGTAATCTAGCTACGAAAACATAGCTAAAAACGTTGAGATATACTGATGTGTTTGTTTTTAGCTATGATTGGATGTCTTTAGTTCCAAGTGGCAAACTCAATTTCTTTAATAATGCATGTAACATCTTTAAAATAAGATAAGTTTATGCTATTATGACTAATTAAACTTACATAGGGCAATGTAGTGGCACAACTATCACCTAACTCCAAATATTCGCGTTTGAATTAATGAAGCGTTGTTTTTGTCTGACATACACCGCCATTTAAATCCATTCATAGTTAGAGTGCTTTAGACATGCGCCGACACTACACGCCCCTTTTACTTCATTTAAAATATATGGAATTAATATATAATTCAATGATTTGCCAAATCTTGTCGGTAATAAAGTAAAAACATCCTTCTTGTCATTTATTATCAGGTCCAAAATAATTTCTTGTAGCTAAAAACGTTGAGATATACTGATGAGTTTGTTTTTAGCTATGATTGGATGTCTTTAGTTCCAAGTGGCAAACTCAATTTCTTTAATAATGCATGTAACATCTTTAAAATAAGATAAGTTTATGCTATTATGACTAATTAAACTTACATAGGGCAATGTAGTGGCACAACTATCACCTACTGTCTGTTCCAGGTAATACTACGACTCGAAAATTGCTTGTCATTTCTTCAAATTGTAATTAAAATGGCTAAAAGTTCGTGAAATACCTCGAATGGTCAACCCATTACTTTCTTTCTTATGAGAACTAAGTTCAGGTCAAGCTTTATAGCCTTTCTCCTTTGTAAATAGGGTGACCCGTGCACTTTACAGAAAATTGGTCTCGACACGGCTAAATGTGCACGCATCAGTTGCGTGTCTCGAACTGATTTCTGACTACCCCGCACTCGCTTTGAGTCGATAAATAGCCATGGCACGTGCAATTCTCTACAAATATATCAACTATTACAGCCGTAAAAAATCTATTGTTGACGATTTTGAATAGCAGTAAAATTTAGCTTCTTGGTTATTACAGCAGCTTTAGTAATTACGTTTGTTTTATTTTTTAAATTGCTTTATCATTAACTGTACCGTTAAGAGCGGCATCTTTTGGTTTCGTACAAATACTATCTCTGAATCACTTTCTTTAGCAGGAACATGATACTAGCAGTAGTTTCATTTTACTTTTACAAGTTTCTTAAAACAATTGTTGAGTTGTCTAAAGTGCTTATTTCTAAATTCAATTTCTTGTTCTAGCTTTCTGTTATGTTTCGTAAAAAAGTAGTCTTGATTATCCCGACCTGTCAATCAGACGTAGAATGGTCGATAGACTGGTTAAGCGAGACTAATTTCAAAACAAGGGCACGTAACCTATCTTTTACTCAAAAGTGTCTGGATGTTATGGACGCAACTTGGAACCAGTTTTCAGTCTAATATTTATAGATGATTAATGGTCATAGCTTATTAAGTACAACATGATCGTTTATTTAGTGACTATAATTGTGTGAAACTGATTTGAGGCTTGGCATATATATAAATATTGTGGCGTAATTGTCGAGATATTTGGAGATATTTATTTATGGTGGGTCACCCTATTGTAAAACCAAATTTTGTTGACATTTTACTACTGGAAACAGCCATGTTTGGCCTAGTTATCTGGGCGAGCCTAAGTGGACAAGGGGTGCTGGGTTTGCGTTAAGTCGTTTCACCCTACTTGAATGTATTTTGGTTGTTTCGGTCCAGTAGAATATAACTCTTTTCAAAGAGTTATTTACTGAATCCCAGACCATGGTTGTTTGTCCCACTAACTTGAATATTTAATTTCCCTCTGTCCGAAGGTTGTAATTTTTTGATATCGATATAAGCTACATGCAAATTTTAACCCCCTACCTAGCTGACATGTGATTGAATTGTGGAAGAAGGCTGCAAGACATACTCAAACGTAACTCGGTCCACAATGTCCATTGGTTATGGCGGTTTGCATTATTCAGTGGCTTAAAATTTGCCTTGAGAACTGTTGGAAATTTCAAATTTGAGCTAAAACTGGCATGGTGATCAAATAATTTTCTATGTAGCGCAATTCCTAATGAAACCTTCAACAAAAATAATACTACTATTATATAAGATCATTTAGGCAGTTATTAAATCAATAACATGACATAGGCCTACATGTATGTGACTGTTATCTAAAGATTAAGATAAAGAGCTGATAGTTTAGATATTATAGTTTAAAAATAGATAATGATAAAGGAATATATTGACACTTCAGTCAAATTACATAAATCTGAGCGAAGGTATAAATGTTGGGAGTTTTGATAAGAAAAGCGCAATCTCGATTTCCATTGCTACCATTTTTACGATAATAACAATATTCTCGATTATCCATTTCACTCCATTAAAAATCACGACCACCCGATGCTTTAGAGTGGTCATGAGAATAAATGTCTAATTAATAATTTAAATAACATTTAGGGCCTAAAGGAGGACAGGCAAATGTGGCCCTTATATAATGCATTTTTAAAATAAATTAACTTACATACGAGCCATTACTGTGTGGATGGTCGCTAACTGGTCAGGTCAAATGTATCTAATTTTGGTAAACAGATTTTAACCGTCCTTTATTTGCGATCCGGCTTTGTAGTGCATGTATACAGAATTTACTTGTATATTTAGAAGGTAGGCAATATTTTTTTTAAATACTTTTTATTGGTTTATAATTCACTGTATTATGTTTCTCAAATAACTACAGTAATATAATTGTTTGACACATTCCTTGACATAGCGCGTAATTTTTTATGGAAGGAAGTTCACGTCGGGAGTTAATTGCACGACTTTTGATCTTATGACATCAGCCATTGATTAATCAATCAGCGTTAACGTTTCTTGTGGTTTACCCACAGTTCCGTGCATCAAAAGCCCAAGAACTCGCCGTAATGACCGTTTCAATGGCTAATTCCCCACATCATCCAGAACACGTCAATAATAGCAACTCTTCCAGATTCTAGAGTAGTAAAGACAATTAAAACGAAATTTTGAACTATAAAAACGAAACAAAATAGAATCTGTGTTTTAATTAGATTACCATTCAATCTGCTGCAATGCAATTCTATGAATATCGATAATGTAATGAACAGTGGGAAATATTAAAATCTGTTGATGAATATATTCGCAAAAATATAATTTTTGCCAGAATGACGTCATTTTTAGTGACCAATTGGTTACATCTAAGGAATATTTACAGAATGCTGCAAATTTTGGTATGAAAATCAAACAAGTATTTATTCTTTTATGGGCATAATAAGTTGAAAGTGATTACCACAAAATTGCTTATTTCCCGGACATGTCAAAAATTTAAAATGATCTATGGATTTTCGTTTGCTCTTATATATGACTTATATATGCTTTTGAGAATAGTTGTGTTTCAGTCTTAAGATCTAAATTGCAGGAAAACGAAATTCGAAAATTGGTTTCAGTCTTACAACAGAGCTATAAAGTCTCAGGAAGCAAATTTCGGAATCATTTTACCCGACATTTTTATTCAAATTGAAATAAGTGCTAACTTTTTACACCAATTTACTTATTTCTGAGAGTTCGCATGGTTCTGACATGTGCCGCCTTTTCAAAATAGCTTTAATCTTTAAGTCACTCAAAATTATCCAATGAGAATGTTTGTGCGAAATAAGCAAGGTGGAAACAGAAAAAAAACCATATCAATCTGAGCAAGAACAATACTGTTTCAAACAAGCTTCAAAGTGTGAAAACCTAACAAGTTTTATTGTCGCGAAACAAACGGACGAATTCTCCTTCACTAGACATTTCTAACCGAATGCACCAAATTTGTGAAGTACCTGTCTACCCTAATGCGAAATGCAAGTGCCCCATTTAACGCACGCGTAGTTGAAATGTTTATGTTCTGAGAAAGTGACAATGTCGAAATATATGAAATTTACAAGAGAATACTGGATTTTATCGGAGTTCTAGTCATTTATTCTAAGGGAAGAAATCAAAGGGGTGACGATTCCAGGTATGTCACAAAGTTTTAGCCATTTTAATTAAAAAATGAAGGCATGGCAAGGATTTTTCGAGTCGGAGTATAACCTGGAACAGACAGTAACTCCAAATATTCACGTTTGAATTAATGAAGCGTTGTTTTTGTCTGACATACACCGCCATTTAAATCCATTCATAGTTAGAGTGCTTTAGACATGCGCCGACACTACACACCCCTTTTACTTCATTTGAAATATATGGAATTAATATATAATTCAATGATTTGCCAAATCTTGTCGGTAATAAAGCAAAAACATCCTTCTTGTCATTTATTATCAGGTCCAAAATAATTTCTTGTTCAGGTTTTAATTCAACATTATCGCCGTAATTTGATTTTATTTTCTGAAATGATTCGCGGATATAACATGTGGATGTCATTTTGTGTGTTGACATGTTCTCCACTTTTTGATTGGCTGTTATAAAAGCCTTCTATTTAGCCCCGCCTTCATGATGACAGCGTTAAACGTCTGCTGTTTAAAAAGATGGCGGTCTTAGTAACGGCTTAACGCCTCGATTTTAAATACAACGATTTGTGCCCGTTTCAAGTAGGATTATATGCTTAATTGTAGTTGGGTGTGGCAGAAATATTATAAATAACAATAATCAATCGTTGTTTTGATGAAAAATATTGTCAAACATGTTATATTTACTGATTCTTTGTCCTCTTTACAGGCAATAAACGGGGGGTTGGATGGCTGAATGGTTAGCGTGCGCGCGCTGTATCATAAAGTCTGTCATTGAGTCGACTGGCGTGGTTTCGAATCCCCGGTTGTACGTTGCAAGGAGTAGGGTCGCCTGTCCAACCTCGTGGGTTTTCTCCGGGTCCTCCGGTTTCCTCCCACTGCTAAAGACCCCTACACGCAAGCGAATTATGTAAATAAAATTAAACCATATGTTAGTCCCGAAATGACCTAGTTTGTGTCGAGTGGACGTTAAACCCCATTTCTCTCTCTCTCTCTCTCTCTCTCAGGCAATAAACAACAAACAGTTTGTGCACCCATTAGTAGCAGATATTTATCGTCTGCTACTATCACACGAGTTCATCATCAAGGACATTGTCCTTTGCTGGCTCCCCAATCATGTTGATATTAAAGGGATGATCTAGCAGACTTAGCTGCCAAGTCTGCTTTAGATCTTCCCATATCACAATTCCTTTTACCATTTTCTGATTTTAAATCTTCAATCAATCTTTTTATTTATGGCCGCTGGCAACGGTCTTGGAATCTTGCAGGCACAAACAAACTTCATCACATTAAGCCTCTCTTAGGAGACTGGCCTAACTCCTATAGAACTAACAGGAGAGATGAAGTTGTTTTGTGTCGCTCTCGCATTGGTCATACTTTTTTAACTCATATTTTCATTTTAAAGCGAGAGCCTCAACCAGAATGTGAACACTGTCATGTTCCTTTGACAGTTAAGCACATTTTGATTGAGTGCAAGCATTTCAAGAATATTAGATCAAATTTTTACCGTTGTCAGTCATTACATCACATGTTTGCCCAACCGGGTCTATATGGTAAAGTGTTAGACTTTTTAAAAGAGACAGGATTTTATCATAAATTTTAATTGTATATATATATATCATTTCATTTTTGTATTTAATATTTATATATGCATAAAAGTTGTATTTTATTTTTAATTTTACTAACTGTGATATTGTTTTTATTTATGCATATAATGTTTTTCTGTGATATAATTTAGCCCTTTTCGTAATATTCACCATATGTTTGGCGCAATATAGCCCGGTTGGAGCTGACGTGCCATAAAACTACATTTCATTTCATTTCAATTTTGTTTAAAACTAGCGGGAGTGAATCACTCCCGGAGCTGCTACGTTGAAGATAATGGGAACAATTCTCATCTCGAAACACGGAGGGTTGAGAGATGAGATGTGTTATCTAAGGGTAATCCAACAATTTAGATGTTACTATTTGATATTCTGACGACGTAACATCTAACATCTGAATAGTCAAAAGCTCGTCGCAAAAGTTGATAACTAGTTTACTTCTTTCAGAGGACGGCAAGGTTCACAATTTTCAGTTATCTGCACTGCTAACACGTTAAACTTAAATATCATATCCATCTATGTTTCGAAAAATCTTTTTTGTTGTCTATTTTAAGAGATTTCACAAAAATCTTCGCCTACAACTGACAAAACACAGTGAAACAGGAAATGACCTACATTGGCAAAAGTTGAAATCTGGCATGGTGCACATTATGAACGGAATTCGTTAAACGAAACGAAATTTTTAATCATTGTAAATTTTTAGTGATGGTCCAATTATCGGTTTCACCATTCAGTAGCCTAATTGCCCAATGAGTAGCCTATCAGAAGAAATTCTCCCGATATTTGCGTAGCCGATATCTGTTCAAAATGTCTCGGCAGCCAAATATCTTTTCATAAAATGTTATTCAGATTGTGAACAAGGCATTCTCTCTAGTCTCTTACTTAAAATGGCAATCAGCCCTTTTATTTTAGTTGCCGTGTGTGTGATACAAGACTCAGTGCTTTATTATAGATATTTTCAACTCTATAGATAGAAAAAGCAGGAAAATGTCAAGTGACATTGACAAGACAGAAGCTATCATAATCAACCGGTAGCGATGAAACATTCTACGAACGCTGACAAATTTAAGGATTTATATTGTAATTAACATTTAATAACATTTTATAAATAATAATCTCAATCATACCGCCAATGCTAGAATTTACCACGGCAACGGCAAAACTGTCTTAAAAAGTAAAAGCTGAAGCAAACACGGACTGCCACGGTAATAAAAATAGCCCAAATTGCACCGTTGTCCATGTACACGTATCAAAAAATTATGCCTTTTATATACATGTAGACGCATGAAATGCATAGGTAATAACTTTTCAATATCATACAGTCGTTCAGGGGTGGCTGGGCTTGGGATGAGGTCAATAATTCAGAAATGCAAGATTTAGTTGTAAATAGTGTCCCGAGCCTACAGTTATAATTTATTTTTTCATAAGAATGCTCACTTTCTAAAATAGTGCCCTTATTATAGACGGTTATGGCAGAGCCGTAGGAAATTTGATGAATCAATTTTAGTTATGGTTGACATGATGGCAACCGTTGGGAACACGAATAACTAAATGATCGAAAGGAAAACAAATTTCGATGACTTTATTACTCCATGAAGACTCTGTAAATTTTATACTTATGACAGTACGACCAAACACAATTAGAACCAGATAAATTGACACGGAAAATCATTGCACGGGCCATTTGTCTATCTACAAATATAAAAATTGCACGTTCAGTGACGGAAAATGACAACAGTATTTGTTAAATATAAAGAAAGGCAGTTGTGCCATGTCAGCTAATTTTAGCTACGGCATTTATAAATTGTCAAGGACGTGTATTTTCAACTACATGTGAAGAGCGACCTAATTATTCCTTCAATAAACATCGTCTTCTATCCCGATATAAAATCTCTACAAAAACAGTACATATACACAATCCATAGAAATATTGTACAAAAATGCACTTTGTTTCGCGTAAAACAGCCACAGGTGTCCTCAAATTTTAATGCGGAGGATATGACGTCAAAAAAAGGTCAAACTATCTCAACATTGCGACTGAAAGAAATGTTGGTGTATGTAATATTGGATAAGTCTGTTTCACTGAACAACGTTTGTTTGTCAGTAAGTGTCATTGTTGTTCAGAGATGGATCACACAATAAGGTAGGACATGCATTTAGAATTTATCGACTGACGCCTTTCAGCTTGAGGCTATTTGATGTGCCAACAATTCAGTCGCAGTTCGCTCCAAATAAGTACAGCTTCAGGAATCTTGAGGTTACGTGTGAACGAAACCTCAAGACACTCTGGATTAAATATAGGGTAACGCACAAATTTACGTAACTCGACCATAAAAGACGAAACGAAATTTAGGTAAGCGGTTGAAACAAAATTGAAATTTTTTGAAAAAATTTGATTGTAATTGGGCTAGGCAAAGCAGTAAATGACTGAAGATTCGCAACTTTTCAATGGTTACTGAACGTAGAGGTCGATTGTAAGGAGACCTACGTTCAGAGCTGAACTATATTAGTACTAGTAGTACCAGGTCTATACATGTACATTCTATAGTATGAGTATGAAATGATTATGATACACACTAACAGTAACAAACAGTAGCATGCAGTGAAATAATCATTTAATCCTGATCCCAAAATACAATACATCATTCGTTGGTCTTCTATGTAGAATATAGCTCAGAACCTCTGGATGGAATTTAGTTCCAGAGAAATTCTTTGTGTTATCCTCTTTCTTTCGGCCATTGGCATTAGCCTATTAAATTAGACGTAATGCGACTACTCTAGAATCGCGATCTAAGCCTCCCAATTGTTATCATGAAAATTATACTTATATCAAATGCTGTGAAAACCACATGGATATGACGATAAAGCATCACTCAATACAATTAATTATAATCACTATGAATACTATCCTTATCCATAACATTGACATACACAATGTTGTGTGGACGACTCAACAGCATATTTTATTATTTGTGAAAAACATAACCAGACTTTTTGTGTGGAAGCGTTTGCTTGTGGGCGAGTTAACTGGCATTCCATGATTCACGATTTGTTTTCATTATGGTGTCAGTTATTGGGTATATGCGGGTGCAGCTAATCATCCAATTTTAAGCTGATTTAGTCGTTGTCTAACATTATAATGACCAATGTTTGTTTATGGTATATATTTTGTATTTCTCTTTTCAGAATTGAAATGATAAAATAACAGAGTAAAGATACAAATCAAAATGAATCAATATCCGGCTTTTGTACCAATGGTGGTACCAAGGCCATATATGGTGGCCATGCCAGCTAATGCATTACAAATGGCTCCACCAGGAATGGGTGGAATGGCTCCAGGGGTTCTTCCCCATCCATCTTTACAGATGATGAATCCACAACAATTGGCAGCAGCACAACTCGCAGTAGCTCATGGTAATCCTGTTACAACATCAGGGGCCATGCCCATTATGGCAACTGGTATGCCTGGAATGACAGGAATGACACCATCACTTTCCCCTGGCATGACCCATGGACTTGCTTCTGGAATGACTCAAGGACTGCCAGCTGGTATGCAGATGCCACCAGGTTTAACAATGGGTGCCATGGCTAATCTGATGGATCTGAAAAGAGGTTTAGTTGGAAATGAAGATGCAAGCAGGTAAGTGTAATTGACTTTCATTTATGTGGTGTGTATTTTTGATTCAAAATGAGATCTTTGTCAACAATAGTTCTGTGATCATGGCAAAAAGAGTTGAGGGATATACCGCAAGTACCGGGTATCAAGATCATAGAAATAAAGATAAATAGTGAAGAAGAATGGGTAAAATGGTATGGGCTTGAATAGAAATTCATCTACAGTTGACTTGAACCTTGAAAAAATTTAATATCCTGAAATTTGGACAGCTATCTTATTTTGACAACAGAGGGGTTCACGTTTTTAGATCGATTATAAAGAGTTAATGTCATTTCTGTCCACCAGGACTCATCTCTTTCTAATAAACTTTACATTTCCAACTTACTCTTGATTTGAGGTTACATGAAGTGTAAGGTTTTGTTTTCTTTATGAATAGCAGAAACAAGGTACCTATATGGGTACTGAACAACCACTGGCTGAAATTTGAATTTGATGGTAAATGATCCTAAATCAAATGAAATTCGTTCATAAGAAAACCATGATGTAGTAATACTAGTAATAGTATGGAAATATATGTATCATCATAGTTTGTAACTTTTTATACACCCACATTTACATGTGGACATATATTTTTGTTGTGAGGACGGACGTCTTTCCACAATTTGTTTGTGGACACTCTACCAGGGGTCGAAATAACGCTTGTCTACTTGTCGAATCCAAATAACATTTTCAATGGACAAGTAGAAAAAAAATCTACTTCGCCGGCGACAACTAGAATAATATCTATAACAATTCAGGCTTAAATAGTAAAAATGTATATCTGTTTTATCCATTCCAGTAAAATTGGAAGAGGGGAACTTTTCATTTTAAAACAAATAATTAGACGTTATTTAACAGCACGCGACAAGCTGTCCGTTTATCTCCATAGTAGTGTGGTGGCGAATTTCTCCCTGATTGACAAGACTGAAACTTATATGGTCCTTTTAAGTTTGCTCCATACGTCTGGGAAAGGTTTCTTTGCATTAAAATAGTAACACTACTGAGACCTTGAAAGCCTTATTGCCATTGGCTATTCCTTTTTAATCACCCAATCACAGTCAATATTACATAACTCCATGGCAATCATGGCTCAGCTGTAGGTCGTCAAATTGGCGATTTACGATATTAAAATGGAAGTTGTGATTAAAATTTAATTTTGTCGATAATGTTTTGAGGTACATGGCGGTAAAAAATCTTAAAATTCTAATCGTATACATGTATATATGTCCTTGCTTGACCATTAATTACCTTGAAATTTGAATGACAATCACAACCACGATTGAACAGGCGGCATACATCAATTATATATATATATAAAGCCTATCATTTAATGTTTCGTTTTGTATTAAAAAATAAAATATATTAGAAAATTCTTCCCGAAGAAAATTAAATATTTTGATCGTTGAATTCCGTTTGCCGTGGTTCATTTGGGATGTAAAATATACATGCATGCCTGATTGGATACCGTATTATTTCAAATTATATTATTATCACCATGAGTTGGAAATGTGCGGACAAGGAACGAGTCGGAATAGCGAAGATTCTCGAGTGAGAAAACAGTCGTCATTTGTTTCATTACTTCCGCTAAAATGTGCTAAAGTGAACACAGAGTCTGATTGTAAGCATTTCTTACAAATGAAATTGAAATACAATAAGTTTATTTATTATTAATTTTTTTTTATTTTTTTTATTAAAAACGAAAATCAGTGGTGACAACTTAATATGACCAAGTGACAAGTAAAAAATATTTCTACTTGTCACCTGAGACAAGTACAATTTTACAAACATTTCAACCCCTGCACTCTACAGGTCACAATTTTTATCTGATTTTGACAAAACTTGAAATATAGGTCTATCTCACAAAGATCTCCGATTTCAATAAAAATACTTTCGAAGATGTCACTGTTACACCATAATGATGGTTGAGTTAGAATTTTGTGAAAATCGGAAAGAAACTGCCGGACAAAATGGCCACTCCTCGTACACAAATGGTGTAAAATTATGGCATATCAATTATCAATGTTGTGACCCTCTAGGGGTCACAAGTTTGATCCGATTTTGATAAAGCTTTAATTTTATGTTTACATCACAAAAATCTTGGTTCCTTTCGATAATTGCACATATCGGAACTCAACTTCAAGGATTATGACCCCTAATTGTTTGAAAAATCATGATTTTAGCTTGTTGACTCTCTAAAAGTACTAATTTGCATTCAATTTTGAACAATGTTTAAGAATATAACTGTTAAACCTCAATGAAGGTTAAGTTCAAATTTCGTAATGCAAATAGTCTAAAAGTATGTATTACCAAGGTTGTGGACAATTTTTATTTTGATACACATGAAATGTACGTTTATAACCCAAAGATCTTGGTTCCTATCGATATTTGCGCATATCGGACCGTAACTTCCTGGATTATGGTCCCTGATTTTATGAAAAAATCAGGTTTTTTAGCTTGTGGAAAGCTAGAGGTCACAATTTTTGTCTGTTTTAAAAAAAAGTTTACCGTTACACATTAATAATGGTTGCGTTCGAATATTGTGAAAAAAAGACAGAAACCGCTTGACAAAATGGCTGCTACTTGTACGCAAATAGCTTAGAGACTTTCTTCTTTGAGTTTATGAAGCCACAGTGCCTCATTGACCACGAGGTTGGCTCGCTAACCTGTATGTCCCGTGTTCAATCCCAATGTTGGTTGGGAAAGTTGATCAGAATTTTCTGGCATGGTTTCCCCTAAGTGGTACTACTGTACCTGATTTTTATTTCAGATATGCAGGTGCTGAACTACAAAAAGTTGATTCTAAAACCCTTGATATGGTTGATGATAGATCACGAGATAAAGCACCTATGTCTTTAGATACCTACAACTCTGACCTACATCTTGAAATTGACAATGATGGGTAAATATATTTGTACTAATCAAATGAATATACATTTATTGAAACTAGGCAGGGGGTTGGATGGCCAAAAACTTTGTGGGTTTTCTCTGGGTCCTCCGGTTTCCTCCCACTGCTAAAGACCCATACACGCAAGCGAATTATTGAAATAAAATTGAACCATATATTAGTTTGTGTCGAGTTGATGTTGAACCCCATTTCTCTCTCTGTCTTTTGAAACTAAGCAATACAGTGATCATCATAAATCTTTTCAATATCTGTTATAAACGTCATTAAGACTAAGAGCTACTGGATACTGAATTGTGATATATTGTTCTTTTTATTCGCCCACATTTTCATGTGGACGTATATTGTAAATTCTCCTGTCCGTCCGATCACATTTTGCTTGTGGACACTCTACAGGTTCCTTTCGATATATCAGAATCTATCAGAAGATAACTTCATGGATTATGGCCCCTGATTATATGAAAAATCATATTTTTAGATTGTGGACAATATAGAGGTCAGAATTTTTATCCAATTTTGACAAAACTAAAAGTGTATGTTTATAACCTAAAGATCATGGTTTCTTTCAATATATCAGAATCTATCAGACGATAACTTCATGGATTATGGCCCCTGATTATATGAAAAATCATATTTTTAGATTGTACACACTATAGAGGTCAGAATTTTTATCCAATTTTGACAAAACTAAAAATGTATGTTTATAACCCAAAGATCATGGTTCCTTTCGAAATTTGTGTGTATTGGATCATTTCTTGGATTATGGCCCCTGATTGTACGAAAAATCTCATATTTAGCTTGTTCTCTGACCATCTCTTGCAAAATGTGGACATATCTTGCATGACAACCGCTAGTTTTAAGTTGATGAATGTCTTGTTCTATTTATAGGTATGGTGGATGCCCATTAACTGATCCGCCAGGATTCTGTTTTACGTGGGCTGGTGCTAGAGGTACACATGGTGTGTGTACAGGAAAGGTACAAATATTTTGAATGCGTTTGTCTTCATATTATAAAAGATATTTAAGCTACAATCTTAAACTATACTAAACTGATACTTGATCTGAACAGAATTAGGAACAACAACTAAATCTGATTTACTCAAAGGCATATAGTTAATTACTGTCAATCCTGAAATTTAAACATTTTTATAACCTTTCTGAATTATATGGAGTAGTTGAAGTAAAATTCTTTATTCTATCTCTGGTAATATAAATGAATAATTATCAAGTGCCTGATATCTCTCTAATGATGTAATATCAAACCATGTTTATACTACTATAGGTATTTTATGAAGTGCATATTACAGAAAATTTGCCTGTAGATTTTGGACATGATCATGAAGAAACAAACCCGCATATTATACGTGTGGGTTGGTCTGTTAACTCTAGTTCCTTTCAGTTAGGTAAGTATTTATAATTGCTGTAAGATTAACACTATATATCGGTTTAAGTTGTATGTATATGCATTAAGTATCACCTGGTTATGTATTTGGTGCATAAAAGGAATTACAAGCATTGAAATATAGCTGAAGTAAAAATACTAGGCATAAGATTATGTCGGGAAATAAAGCCAATGTATTTTAGTGCAGAAAAACCTTGTTAATTCTGGTCCCAGGTGAGCACTCGGAAAGAGTTACTTAATCCTATTAGATTGGCTATCACTATCATTTCCAAATTCCTAAACATTTTGAACTGATTCTTTCAGACACAGTAAATAGGCCATACCTTCACATTTGATTGCATAATTTGTGTAGGTTATACAAGGCATGTTTTTCAGATACCAGCTGTATGTAGCTTATGTTTTTGTTTATTTATATCAGGAGAAGAACCCATGTCATACGGATATGGTGGAACAGGGAAATTCTCTACAAATTGTAAATTTAGTAATTATGGTGAAATATTTGGAGCTGGTGATGTTATAGGTGCTATGTTGGACCTAGATTCTACTCCGGCTACTATATCTTACTTAAAGAATGGCACATGGTTAGGAATTGCCTTGCCTATTCATGGATACCAGGTTGGAAATGATAAAATGGCACTGTTTCCACATGTCCTGTCTAAAAATTCTAGGTAAAATTATGTGTTAATTGTGTTTATGTGTCTTTTATAATGTATCTAGACAGGAGACAACATTATTTATAAAGTTATTTGCCACTGATTATGTCACAGAATCTTAGCTGCTGTCGGCATGGATTTTTACCTGGAAATTGAACTTTGCAATATGGTATGCCACTACCAACAATGTTTAATTAACAATGAAATAGGGTTTAACATCCTACAATTATCAAAGAATAATTTACAGAAATTTAAGTCATGATCATTTCAGATAAAATGCAATAACCTTTTCTGTTTGTTTCAGATTCCGAGTGAATTTTGGTCAGATAGATCCTTGGTTTCCACCACCAAGAGGTTATACATATATTAATAAATTACCGGGTTTTCAACTAGTACGTGGTTTATTGGAGCCAGAGAGGTTTGAAGATTGTGAGGTAAAAAATGTATTCTGTCTGAATGGCAGCCATTTTTTTCTGTAATTGAGAGATTATAGCTTAATCATCTACATTCATTGTAAATAATCTGGGTTGCACAGCTTTCGCACTGTGATAGTTTTGTGCTTAGAGATGTGAACTCCCAACTAAAATGCTACATTTTTCCAACTAGTTGCCACATGTCAGAGATAATGCCTTTAACCCATTCCTTGATGTGTATCAAGTCATAATTAAAGTTACTAAGGGATTTGTAATTCAAAGAACAGAAGTTGGGGATAAAATTCTACTTCCAAGAAATAAACACTTATTTATATAATTTTTCATGATTTTAGATGATAATGATAGTTGGATTACCAGGAGCAGGCAAAACCCTGTGGGGTATTAATATGGAGAAATCTCATCCTGAAAAACGTTATAATGTTGTTGGATCTGATACTCTTATTGATAAGATGAAAGTTATGGGTTTGCCAAGAAAAAGAAACTATCATGGAAGATGGGAAGTCTTGATCGACAAATCAACTAAATGCTTAAATAGATTGTTTAAAATAGGTAGATTACTTTTTGTTTTGTCTGTAAATAGTTATCTCCATATCTCATTATAACATCGTCAAGAGCATAATAGTTTATTGCTCTAGAATTTAAATTATTTTCTTCATGTGTTCATCAGTAGACTGGTCATTTTGTAGCCACAGACTCTGATGTAAACATAGTGTTATTTTAGGTGGATTATTGGAGATACCAATGGATGCCATAAATTTTTTTACATTTTAAATATTCTCTTTTGTTTTACTTCATTAGCTATTTAAATCAATTAGTAGTCTTGGATGCACCATAAGTCTAAATAATGGTATCCGAATTTGGAGAGGAAGCAATTTTTTGACATGGAAAACAGTCTTATTCACAAATATTTAGGAAATACATGACTCGCTTTAACAAGAATGTAGATACTCAATCAATACCTCAGAATAATAGTTCAATTTCCCCAGAATTATGACTGTTAGTTCAACTGAACCATGAGCTAAATATGGTATGGTTTTATTGGATATTCCAGAAAACTGCTCAACATAAGGTAGACAATATAAAGAATGTGGGTAATCTTGATTACTGTATTGTCTGTTATTGTGTAATTTGACAAATAGACCTAGTTCATCAATCTGACTGGTTTATCAGTGTATTGGTAATGAAAATATTTCCTACTTTTATTTGAAATTTATCACCTGAAACTGATCTCTTTTCATCTAAAATGACCTTGTTATATTTGTAGCTTGTAAAAAGAAGAGAAATTATATCTTAGATCAAACCAATGTGTACGCTTCTGCTAGAAAACGCAAAATGAAAGACTTTCAAAAATTTTATCGCATTGCTGCTGTCCTACAACCTGATAACCAAGAATTAGAGAGAAGATCATATAAAAGAACACATGAAGATGGTTTGTATATTATAAAACAATTGACTCATCTTGAACAAAATGAAAATTATCATTTTATTACAGGGTCTAAAGTAGAGATGAGCCGATTATTGGTTATAATATCTATCTTTAATGGCTGTTATTGATCATTTTTTCTTATGTTTTGACATATATTCAATTGTAAAGAAATTATATTGTGCTTTTAAGATGTGACTTGTACGCATCTTAGATTATGTATCATATAACAAGTCCTTTTTAAAAATGAGATTGGCCTTCAGATATTCATCCTACTAATTACATCATTGTTGGAGTTTGAGCAATTCTTCTTGAACTTTGTAATATTTTTGCCATGATTGAATCCAAGATAGCTGATTCAATTTGATTTTGTATAAATTATTGCAGTGCTTTACTGTCACCCTCTTTATGAAATTTAAATTACTCCCAAATTTTATCAACTTTCCAGCATTTACAGTTGAACTACCTAATGTAACTATTGCCTTTGACAGTGGTATCATTATTGATCCACAGTTATTTTTGGTATGAGCGTGTCTGAATGTAGTCAGCTTGTGGATCATTTTTTATAGCTGCAGAATAAAAAAAATATGGTTACAATATCAAGTTAAAGAAATGCATAATTGTGCGATTCTTTTTTTATTATTTCAAATCTTGATTTTATTATGGTACACAGTATAGTAACTGTTGTAAAATTAATTTGCTTTTTTTTTTTTTTACTTGTTGGAGAAAAAAACATAAATATCTATGAATAATCAAATGAATACATTTTGTAATTTATCATTTAATGTAGTTTCTAACTTAATAACTTCAGATGGTAATTTCAAGATCAATAAATTTTAATTGAATTTCAAAAATGTATAGTTAGTATAAAGTTATAATTAGGCAGCTTGTCAATCGTTATGCCAGATCTTTTGTGTAACTAAAAATAACTCTGTTTATGATGTTATCTTCAGTTTATATTACAATAAACACTTACTTGTATTAGAGACCTAAATATAATATTGAACTGTCGTTTCAAAGAAGAATCTGTGAGTTTTTCCCAAAGTTTATCTTCAATGATAAATGGTTTCTCGTCAAAGAAATTTTTAGTATACTAATTTTCAGTATTTCTATCTGTCGGTAGCTTTACTAAAAGTATGATATTGATTTTTTTTATAACAACCCTATCGGCTCATCTCTAATCTAAAGTTGACATTTTTCTCAATTAAAAACACTATTTTGTTGACATAGATTAAAGAAGAAAGAAAAAATTTACAATAAATTTTGTTTTCAGTGTTTTATTTCAGGCATTTTTTCTTTTTAAATTTTATATTTTCAAGATAAATGACAAGTATAAGCTGGGTAAAGTTAGTTTGTTAAAGGATTAGGATACATGTTTCATAATTGTTATTAGTCATAAAATACACCAGCCTGGAACACTGTTAGATTTTTTAATACATACTTGTCTGTGTTGTATTCTATCTTTTTGTGTAGAATATTGGGTTTGCTTACTTGAGTATGAAATGTGGTATATGTTGATAAGGGTTAATTTGCCATTCATCGAAAAAAAAGGCCTAGTGTACTAGCCATCTGAAGAAAATATTTTGTTTTCAGATCTTTACTTTCAGATATATATTTAATATATTTATTTATTCTGCACAACTAAAGATATAAATGACTATTTGGTTGACTGTTGGTTATACAGAGGAACTAGTTCATAAAACACCATCTGATACTCATTCCTATCATATATATATCCTTCAAACCGAGGAATTGTAGTTACCACAATGTTTTCTTTCATTAAAGGCTCAATACCACTGAATAATATGTCCCAATCTTTATTCTGGTCCAGAAATTGTACTATTTTAGAATATTTCAATTAATTGATGATACTAATTTCATCTTAACACACCTTATTTAAAAATTTTGAAAAATTCAACATAATGGTTTGAAACGTCTAACGTAAACCTTTTCAAATGAAGCTTCGATTTAAAAATATTTTCGAACCCTCTGGACAAGTAAAATAGGATGTAATGGATAATTTACACAACAGGTAGGACACTTAAACATCTAGTACATAGATAGAGATATTATTTATTTTCTGGAGCTTTCAAGCCAGCAAGAGTGTTATTGTCCCTTTAAAGCCATATATACATGTTTCTAGATCACACCAATTTCATAAAGTTATCCTATTTAAATTCCTACTCATTGTTTTGTTAACAAACAGAAGGAAACAAAAGCACTTATACATAGAAAGAGTTTGATGTGGTGAAATAAGTTAAGAATTTCAAGTATTTATATTATTGATGCCATAGGTCATTGGGGTTACAGTTCCGGACATTAACATACAGGTTCACTGTAGATCATAAGATTTGTAAGAAATGGAAGTGTCAGGCTTTTCGAGTATCCTTCCATTGGTAAAAAAAAAACTGCGGGGACAAATAAATTATTGAAATAGAATACTATATGCTTATCCCAAAAAGACCTGTTTTGTGGCTATTAAAAAATGTTTTGTCTGTGTTTGAATTGACAGTTTGGAGGGTTTTTTTTTATTACAATTGGCAGTTTGAAGTTTTGTCAGTTTTATGCAGTTTGTATTCTTTTTATTAAGTTCGAAGACAAAATTTTGTTGACTTATCTAGGGCTCATAATATGAATTGATTATATGAGCAAGTTTTTTTGTTCTTATTTTTTTTTTTTTTCAGCTCTCTCCTTTTCAGAAATAGTGCTTTGTTATTTTATTTTGAGACAAATGTTTAGAAGCAATTGTTGAGCGTAATTTATTTCAGGAAACAATTTCAGAATGTATGATTTTTACATTTAATATTATACTGTATGTATTAGGAGTTTTGATATGTGTATTTATTTATGCATCAAACATGTTATTTTAATTGTTGTTTTGGTTTCTAAAGATGTGCATCTGGAATTTCTATATATTTTCTGTTAAATGTTCTTTGATGTATTGTGAATAGGGATTTTTTTGTAAAATTTGTTATTTTAGAGTTTGATAATTTTTTGAAATTTGTATAGATGATAAGAAGAGTGTTGGTATGCTGGGTTTAGCACTTCTTATCCCTTCCTTTTTTGCTGTTAGCATATATATACAAGAAATATGAAAAAAATCCCAATACCGATGGAACTAATTCAAAACAGTTTTTCTCCAATTTGACAATATTAGGTTTCCTCTTAACACAAAATTGTGGTTTTAATTGTGAAGTAATCATGATGATCCTATCAGGATTTATCATATATTGAGGTCAGTTGTAGCCATCGTGTTGACCGTATCCAAACGTATCTGCACATAGCAGATCGTGGACTCAATAGGGACAATGGGAACCCGGCATAAGCAATTTGCAAAACTTGATTATCAATTTTCATACGTTAATGTCCTATTTCTCTATATAGAATCTTTTTTAAAGTAGCCAAGTCTTTAACTCAATATCATGCGCAGTCTTCGACATTGCAAACATGACTTATTGGTCAATTTAAATCAACATTGATGTTGTTATCTTACCAAGAAAAGATGGGCTTCTGATATCCAATATTTAATTGTAATGAAGCGACTCGATGAACGAGGATAAACATATTTCAGAGGAGAATACTTCCTGAACATAACTGATTAGAAATTACAGTAAAAACAGAAACAATTGAATGTATATTCATATTACATTATTATATACGCTGCGAACTTTTTGTGTCCATTTCTAGGTGCTAAAGAATAGAGAATCAGCCCATGAAAACCAATGCAAGATGTTGTTTTCAATTTTGTGTGAAGCCAATAATTACAAGGAAAATTTTGAAAAAAACCATTGCAGGTATTGACAAGTGATAGTCAAACTCTTACATGTTAAAGGATATAATGAGCAAGAATTATTCATTACGTTTATCTAATTTCATGCTTTACAAAACCAAAAATTAATGAAGACTAAGAAAGGCATCAGAGACATAGGAATTTAGGAATGATTTCAATGCGGGGGAAGTGCAAGAATATATGGAATTGTACTAAGGAAAAACAGCATTTAAATGTTTATTGATGATATAGGGTTAACAAATATATTGTAGAATATATACTGTATATACAATATAGCACTGTTTTGTTAGGACATGATTAGATTTGTTTTTCTTTATATCTATCGATTATACCAAAATTATATACTTTAGTTCATATTTTGGGGGGTTGGATGGCTGAATGGTTAGCATGTGCGCACTGTATCATAAAGTCTGTCATTGAGTCAACTGGCGTGGTTTTGATTCCCCGGTTGTACGTGACAAGGAGTAGGGTCGCCTGTCCAACCTCGTGGGTTTTCTCTGGGTCCTCCGGTTTCCTCCCACTGCTAAAGACCCCTACGCGCAAGCGAATTATTGAAATAAAATTAAACCATACGTTAGTCCCGAAATGACCTAGTTTGTGTCGAGTGGACGTTAAACCCCATTTCTCTCTCTCTCTCTCTCTAGTTCTTATTTTAATCTATTATCTTCAGCTTCCTATTTGCCCAGTTATGTGGCTTTGGGAAGACACAATATTTGGTCTTTATTGATATGTCTGCCTATGTCATAGAAATAAATATCGAAGATAAAATATTTACTATCAACCCAAAAGGGATAAGTAATATAATTAATTGTTGTATATAAATTGTGACAAAATCTACAGATATAGTTTTAAAACACCATGCCTTTGTTTACAGCAACTAACTCAGCAAAAATATTTGAGACATAGAAAATCATCCACAGGAGCAAGATAAGATAAATTTTATTTCAGGAGACAACATATAAATTTTTTGAAGGGAATTAATTATATTTCTGTACAAAAATTCCTGTTTTTTTAGACATTAAGTTTTGACATGTTTAGCTATTGATTATTAGCGTTAAACAGTTGTGGATTGACATTATATTTGGATAGTTTTGATTGAAATTTTTGTTCTTTGAGTTACATATTTTCTACTGGATACATATATAAGCTTATTATATGATAAGTTACATTTCTGCTTCTGGTTCTTATATATTTATTATTAGACAAAACATTTTCAGATTCAACTCAAGATACAGCTTAATTAAATTATTGTATATGTCTTCATTTACAGTGAGAGTAGACCCAGATAATGTTAAAATAAGCATATGGTTATCAAATTTAATGAACATTTCAATTACACAGAATTTCAATGTATCCCATTCATAAGGATGAGACTGAAAAAAAATGTTAGTGTTTCAAGATTAAATGTTATAGTACCAGTGAACTTAATTTTGTAATCAAAAGCATTGGAATAGAGGAAATCCAGAGTACAATGATAAAGTGTCTGGAACGGAACTATATTGATTTTCATAAGTGCTACTCCCACTTTAATTGCTATCCTGTCCGTAGTCTACAATATCCTTCATTATTTTAAGTGAGGCATAAATCTTGAAATACTTCTGGAAATTATGTCCTAAGTTCTGTTATTTGAAGATGAATTCAAAACTTGTGTAGATAACCCTTTAAAGGTCAGAATTTTTTTTGCGTTATTGATGTAAAGACCCATCAAATTTGATCGATTTTTGAATTTTTAATAAATCCTATGTTCTTGTATATTGTTTAATCAAATCTCAAGACTCAATTTAAAAATATTCTCAAAACATGGCAGATAAAATAGTGTTTTAGAATCTCGACAGATTGATTTTTTTATGTTAACAACAACCAAGTGCAATCCAACAGTTGATAAATGATCAAATAACATATCAGGGCATACATTAAAAATTTAATGATATAGCCAAGATGATGTTGCCAAGAATATTGGAGGTGAAGTTTACTGATTTAGGAACATAATTTTTATAATGACATATTATGTCTAGATACAAAATGAAATACATAATTTTGCTGTCTGAGTGACAAAGCAGCTGGGAGGTGTATGAATAACGTTATCTACTTTCAGCACAGAATGTATGATTACATTAAAAAAATTTCTACTATTCCAGTTCTCATTTATTTCAGGAATAAATTTATATCTATTGTAATTTAAACTAGAAATTGAAAGATGCACTGAAAGAGTTTTTGCTTTATAATATATTTATCACTGCTATTTCAGCTTTAAAACATGTACGGACATGTGTATATAATCCATGGTTAGGGGACTTGTATTCTTTTTATCTGGAACCTAACTTCCAGTAATTATTAGTTTTCTCCACTGTTCTGGGGGTATTTTAATTACCTTCTGAAATTATTTAAATTGCTTTTAAGGATAACTCCACTGATATTCGGAGCTATTCATCATTTATTTGCCTGTGTCATTCAAACTTACCGCTAGTACTTTGAATAATTTTGTTAATAGAATGTGATATTTGTCTTAAATCAAAGCCCAGGCCAATCATGGCATATGGTAAATCAAAATTTAGGGGCATGAAAGCCCAGGCCAATCATGGCATATGGTAAATCAAAATGTAGAAGTATGCATTTGTGACTGTGTTATTATCCTGTGCCAAAGGAAATGAAATGAGGTTTAACATCCTACTTTTCTGCACGGACTGGGCTAATGAAGACTGGCACACACTATGCATTGTGCTATGAGGGAAATTTGGCCCTGACAGCGGCACTACATCCTACTCTTATATCGAATTACAACTATCAAGAGTGGTTTTATGTGCATGCCAAAATGTACACAGGATCTCAGTTTTTCATCTCATTTGATAAGTGGAAACCACGTCGGATAATCCAGAGGAACTTTCTCAGCGTACAACGGAATCAGTTAGGATTGAAATTGAAATGAACTCCTTCTGTCCTGATTTTGTTGCCGGAGCATATCTCATAAACCGTTCCAGATATCTGTATAAAACTCTGTACACATATCAACCTATTATAGTACCGGTATTTTTGCCTTTTTCAAATAGGAAATTTCTCAGAAAAACATTTCATGTTTCATGTTTGATAATTATGATTCAGGAGCATATCTCATAAACAAAGTGTCAGTGAGTGTTTTTAATTCAAGCACATAAATAATTGAGTAATTCGACAGATGATTGAGTTTATTTGCAGGAACAACAAACTGGACAGCTAGCTATAATACGCTAATCTAAGACTCTATTTTGGACTATTGCACATTATATTCAGTTGTGACCATGCTTATCGCTTCATTATTTATTAAATGCCAATATGTGAATACATGTCTTTGAGAACAAACATGAATGAAAGTGTATGTTTCCAGGAAAATTTGTGCCGGAGGCTGCTGTGCAAGATATGAAAGCTAACTACTCTCTCCCTACTTATGAAGAAAATATATTTGATAGGATTGACTTCATTGAACTACCACGTGAGGCTGCAGAGCCTTTAGTGCGACAGTAAGTAAAATGCTGCACATTAAGTTTGAATTTTTATTTATAGTACCATTCATTTTATTTTACTTCCATCAATTCAGGAATTTGATTAAATGCAAATATTGATACAGCATGGACTATTAGTAAATTAACAGTAGATTAGAACTGCACTACCTAGTACTAACACTGTTTTCATAATACCTACATTTTCTAGGACAGAAAAATTTCAGGTTTTAATTTCAGTTGTTTTTTTTCTTCTGTGTTAATGTGTTAAAAACCCAAATGATGTTATGTTTTTAAATGTCTTAGTTGGCTGTTATGTTTTACTACTTTATATTCTATGTACAAAGAGGTGGGGAGTTGTCTGTATTATGTTTGAAGATATTATATGTTTAGTTATTGTGTATAAATGATTATATGTAGCATGTTGGTTGATGCAATATTTTTTTAATCAGTAGGTTATTAAATTTGGGATTAACATTGTTTTTACCATGTTGTAAATAAATTGTTCGAAAGCTAGAAAATATGAAAATAATATTTCAGATATAACGAAGAACTGAAACATTTAAAGAAAACATTCCGCAATGATCGACCTACCCAGGATTCAAGACAGGTATTTACATCAAATGCTTTATTTGTTAGGCTGTTACGTTTGTGGATTGGATTACCAGCAATCTATCGTGGATCATACAGCACACATTAGAATTACTATAATTTTGAAATCATCTTTACGGCGATACAACCTCTCAATTTTCCCATTTTTATATGCCCACATTTCAGTGTGACCGCATTATGACATCACCCCTGTCCTTCAACAATTGGCTTGTCAATGTGATACAGTTTTTAAGAGATTTGTTTCAAATTTAGTGTGAAGCACCGTGGTCATAAGAGGATGAATCCTATTGATAATCAGCGTTCCATGACCTTTTGTTCCAAGTTATGTTCCCTTATAAGGCTGTTGTTATTAACAGAGTTTTTTCAAATTGCTGGGTTCAAGAGGGGATATACACTATCAATATTCAGCATTCCGCTGCAATTTTTAACAGATTTAATTAATTTTGGTGTGGATCATTAGGATCATGAGGGGACGAACCCTATTGATATTCAGCGTTCCATGACCGTCTGTTCCATAGATACCATTTTTTTTTTTACAAAAACCTTGTGATCGGAATAGAGACTACAGCTTTTGACAGATTTATTTGAATTCGATTAAAAGAAGAGGATATGTCCTATTGATTGTCCCTTCTCTCCTTTCATGTCTTGCGAAACGTGGTCGAATCTTGCATGGCAACTGTTCGTTTTCAAATTTTATGTGAAGCAAACCCTATTGATACTCAGCATTCTGCAACCTTCTGTTCAGTAGTTAGACCCTTTTCAAAAGCCTTCTGAAAGTGATAGATGCTACTGCTTTTAGTGGATTTTTTCTCATATATGGTGTGAAAAACTTGTGATGGCAAAAATGGCTACAGTTTTTAACAGCTTTAACAGTTATGCCCCCTTTTCTGAAAACATTGTGAGCATGATAGAGACTGCAGTTTTTATTGGAATTGTTTTTATACGCCCACATTTTCATGTGGACGTATTATGCCGTCGCCCCTGTCCGTCCGGACGTCTGGACGTCCGTCTGTCCACAATTGTTTGTGGACACTCTACAGGTCACAATTCTTATCCAATTTTGACGAAACTTGAAATATAGGTTTATCTCCAAAATATCTCGGCTGCTTTCGATATTGGCATGTATCGGATCGAAAATTTATGGATTATGGCCCCTGTTTGTACGAAAAATCACGTTTTTAGCTTGTGGACACTATAGAGGTCACAATTTTTATCCGATTTTGTTGAAATGTAAGTTGATAACCCAAAGATCTCGGTTCCTTTCGATATAGAGGTCACAATTTTTATCAGATTTTGTTGAAACTTGAAATGTTAGTTTATAACCCAAAGATCTCAGTTCCTTTCGATATTCACGCATATTGGACCGTAACTTCCTGAATTATGGCCCCTGATTGTACGAAAATCGTGTTTTTAGCTTATGGACCCTATAGAGGTAATAATTTTTATCCGATTTGAAAAAACTTATTATTATATTACCGTTCCACCCTAAGGACAGTTGAGTTTGAATTTTGTGAAAATCGCCCCAAAATTGACAGACAAAATGGCCGCTGTTCGTTCTCAATTAGCGTAAAAATATGGTATATCAAGGTTGTGGACCCTATAGAGGTCACAATTTTTATCCGATTTTGTTGAAACTTGAAATGTAAGTTTATAATCCAAAGATCTCGGTTCCTTTCGATATTCGTACATATCGGACCGTAACTTCCTGAATTATGGCCCCTGATTGTACGAAAAATCGCTTTATTTTTAGCTTGTTCTCTATCCATCTCTCGAAAATGTGGGCGTATCCTGCCTGGCAGCCGCTGGTTCAAAAATTGGAGTGTAGCATTGGGATTTGAGAGGATAAATCCTGTTGATTTTCAGCATTGTAGGACTTACTGTTCCAGAGAAATATGTGTCCAGAGAAGCAGCTTGTGAATGCCTAGAGATCAGATTTCTTGAAGACATTAACGATCCTTTTCATATTTGGTCAACATTCAAGTTTTCCTTTCAAACAAGCTGCTGTCTATGGGCCAACTTTTTTTCGAGGCATAGCTATTGTGTAGGTAGATTTGTCGATGCTTTGTGTGGCTATCTTTTATAAATGGATAACCATACATTCATTTTCACAGACCAACTTGATCTATAATGTAATTTAATAAGGAATATTATAGGTTATTAAGTTTTTTTTAGTTAAATTTATTGATATTAACAGATATCTGCAATTGAATTAATTTGAAAAAATTCAAATATTAACCATTACCGACGTAGTGGATATTTTACACTACTATATGGAGCTGAGCGTACTAATTGGTGTAGGGCCCTCATAATTCTGAATCCACTTTATATTGCTGCTATTTATGCCATGTTTCATAAATTAGAATACTGTCATTCCGTCAATAATATCCCCTGTCTATTTTAAGAAACGTTAACTTAGCACTGTTTTTTTTTTTTCTTTTTAATAAAACATCCTGTGATTAATACCATTGTTAGTTTAGTATTGCCAGGCAGTGACTAATAGCTCATACTTGAAGAACTCAATGTCATTGACCTTAGCTGATCATATATGGATACTTACTGCCCCCCAGGGGACTATTGAAATGGGTATGTTCGTCTGTCCGCCTGTCTGTCACACTTTTTAGGACCCAATAACTCTCCTTCTAATTGAGCTAGAATGTGAAACTTTTTGTAGGTGTTTGTTAGATGAGCATTTTCTGCTTAGGCTAAGAAAAGATGAGCTATTTGATTGTTTGGTGCTTTCAACTTGATAACTTTGGCTCTAATGAAAACATTCATACACCATATAGTGTGCTATGAGGGAAATTTTGCCCGGGCAGAGGCACTATGGCCTACTTATATATCGAATTCCAACTGCCAAGGGATCTTTTACGTGCACACCAATGTATACAGGGGACCTCATACCATAAAAGTAACTAGACAGTTGTCCTTATCAGTCCATCCTTGGCGACCTTCGTTTGCACGATTTTCCGTACTCTAGTCGAACTATCTGCATGCGAATGACATTTAGTTCAACCACTGGCCGTGACCTGCCAGACCATGTGATATGGCACGGTTGAGATAGTTGAACAGACTGACACGTGTGTAGATTTGTCTGAAAAATATAAAGTTGCCAATCGCCAATGCGTTATTTACATCATGGTAACACCCGGAAGTTAGAGAATATATATAGGCCCACGATAAAAAACTTTGTGAATTGATCCATGTTACCAGTTAACCTGGATGGAGTCAGTTTTGTATGAAAGTGTTTTGAAATCATTTCTTCATCCTCATCGTCAAAATATCATTTTAAAAATGAGTTGATCCATGTTACCAGTTAACCTAGATGGAATCAGTTTTGTAAGAAAGTGTTTTGAAAGCATTTCTTTATCCTCATCATCAAAATATCATTTTAAAAATGAGTAAATGGCAGGAAATATAGCAGGGGAAACAACTGACATAGGCGTCGCCATTATTGAATAGCAAATGGTCCGAGCCATTAACGTTTGGGTGCTGGTTCCGACTGTAGTCGGGACCACAGTTTACATCTGAAGGTCGCCCTTCCTGCGCCACTGACAAGGAGAAACCATTCGGAAAATCCTGATAAACTTTCTTGGCCAATGCATGGATCGAACATGCATCCTCCATACTAGCGAACCAGCGTCTTACCCACTCAGCCACCGTGGCTCCTAATTAAGCGAGAGTGATGAAACTTGGTGTTTAGTTTCATTACATCAATATCTTCACTAAGTTCGATAATGAGCATTTTCTGCTCAGGGTAAGCAGAGCGATAAGCAAGTTGATTGGTTAAGACTTTGGAACATAACAACTATGCTTTGAAGTGAGGTAGAATGTTTAAACTTGGTTTAGAAGTTCATTAGGTGAAAGTCTTGGAAAGTTCAAGGATTAACATTTTTCGCTATGGCTAAGCAGAGCTAAGCAATTTCATTGGTCGATGCTTTTGGACAAGATAACTTTGATTTTAACTTATTGTAGAGTTTCACTACCAGGTACTTCAAAACCTTGACTGGGTCCGACTGAACAATTTCTGCTTAGACTAAGTATAGATGATCAGTTTGATTGCTCAGTAATTTTCTAAAAGATAATTAATTAATATGTGTCATCTATATATTTTGGGATTGTGGCAAGGGACAGCAGTCTCACTGTTGGCTTATATGTTTCAGAGACTGAGAAATCGGGCTTTATGTCCACTTGAGACAAACAAGGTCAATTCGGGACCAACATATAGTACAATTTTATTTCATTAATTAGCTCGTGCTTAGGGATCTTTAGGAGTGGGAGAAAATGGGAGGACCTGTAGAAAAATTCGAAACGATGCCGCTTGTCTCAGTGACAGACCTTATGATCTAAAGTGCACTTGACGACTCAGTCCCCCACATTTATTTCACCTACATGTAATGGTAACAGTATATATTTTTTACGCCTAATTTCTCCTGTCATTGTTTATAAATTTGTTATTTTGGGATTATTCACCCAACGTGTTGAGTACTTTAAAACTCTTTCAGTTTGGAGTTGGTCCTGGTAATTATGGATCCCAAGATCAATATTATGGTCAACAAGGAGGTGGTTTCCAGGGAAGATATGGTGCAGAGCCTCCAAGTAAGAGAGCAAAACAAGAACCAGGCAGTGCTCTAGATTTTATCAAACAAGAATATGCTGAAGAGGAAAAAGAGAAAACACTGAAGGAAGAAACGAAAAGAGATAAAAATATGTATGGTGGCGATATATATAATCAGGCAGCTAGTTTTCATTTTCAGGATCAATATGGTCAAATAAAGCAAGAACCATTTCAATCTAGAGAATTCGCAGGCCAATATGGGCAACAGAGACAAGAATTATTAAACGAATTGGCTAGACAACAGATTCAAATGAAACAGGCATCATGGCCACCAACTCAAGATAAACAAGATCAGAATCCAGTTTTTCCAAGTTACAGTTGGCCCCCAAAAGAACAAGCTGAACAGAGCTACAATTATCTTGATCAACGTCCTGGTATTGCTGGTGTTGATAGGCAAAGAAATGAACCTGGAAATTGGACTTCAGCTGGACAAGCTAAACAAAAGCAATGGCAACAACCCGGTTTTGGTCAACCTCCTTTACCGCCTCCGTCTAATCCAGATAGAAGTCAGTTTGATAGACCAGACTCTAATTCATCTTTTGATAAACAAAATTATGGACAACCCCAAGCTAAATCAGATCAAAGCAATCAGAATCAGGGCTCTTACAATCGAGATCAAAGCAGAGCGTATGATAGAAGTAACCAGGATCAGAAACGATCCTTTGGTAGACCGGATCAAGACAATCAAAATAAGTACAATCGACAGAACCAAGATTATAGACGATCAGACAGTGATTCCAGAAATCAGTCTTATAACCAAAGAGACCAGAATCAACAAAGATCATCTAGCACTGGCCGATCAGGAAGTGGGGATCGAGATAGAGAGAGAGATAGAGATCAGTCTTTTGGTGGTTATGATTCCCGTAATAGATCTTTCGGACAAGACTCAAGGGATGCTAGAGATAGTCGAGAAAATAGAGAAAATAGAGATAGCTCAGGTTATGGTGGAGGTAATAGAGATTTGAATAGTTCAGGTTTTAATTCAAGAAGTAGTCAAGAATCGCGCTACTCAGATAAATCAAGAGACACTTCATCTCGACCTGAGTCGCGTGATTCAGATTATAGAAGTAGTGACCGAACATCTGGATTTAATACTACAAATACTAGCAGTGATCGTCATAATGCACCTCCTCGTGAAAACCAAGATGCTGGTAATGGTGGAAGGGTTAGAAAGAGAAAATCTAAGTGGGATACACCTGGAGAAGAATCTAATAGTGATAGTCCCCAAATAAATCCTGTTACTGTTAAAACTCCTGCAAACCTTAGTGCTATTATTGCAAAGTTAGAACAAGCTGGCAAAGATCATCAAAATGCTGAAGCTAAACTTCTGTCTTCAGGAGATCCTTCAATACCTCCCCCTCCCCCAAGTGATGCTGATAAACCAAAAGATCTTCCTCCTAATTCAGATAATTTTCAACCACCTCCTGGTATGCCTCCCAACATGCCCCCAGGCATGGGACCTAGACCTCCATTTCCTCCAAGGGGACCTCGATTTGCTGGTGGACCACCACGATTTCCACCTCATGGAGCTCCCCCTCCTCCTCCTTTTGGTCCTGGACCAGATGGCCCAAGAAATTTCCGCCCCCGAAATCCACAAAACTTTGGTCCAGGTCCCCAGGGTCCTGGTCAGTGGAATAATCCACAATTTGGTGGTCCTAGAGGTGGTGGTCCAGGTGGCCCTAGAGGTCCAGGGGGTCCTAGGGGATTTGGCGGTCCAAGAGGTCCTGGAGGTCACAGAGGACCACGCCCAATGAATCCAAGATTTGGAGGTGACGGACAACGATTTTCTAGACCACCAGGAATGAGATGGCAAAATCCTAGATAAACTATAGATCAGTTTATTATCAAATATGTGTTTTAAATAATTAAAATTGTGTAATAATTAGAAAAAATTTAGAATTTAAGTATCGTCAATTTGAAGTCTTTAGTATGAAACATTATTTTAACTTAGTTACTAAGTGGAACAGTATTATTATTTTTTTTTTCAAAGCTACAGGGCCCATAAATTTCAAAGTTCTGGGAATGTGTATTTCTTTTCTTTGTGATACTTGTAAATTTTAAATATTTCAGACATCTGATACTCTTTTCCAAATGCATTGTTCACATTATTTTATCTAATGAGCTTTTTCCCCAGTAGAGTAGAACTTTCAAATTTAGTATGGAATAAAAAACAAAATAGCTGCAATCGGTAAAATGAACAATATAATGATATATAAAGTGTTTTTATTTATTTGGTTGAGATGTATAAAGAAATTAATTTTGATCACTAAATTGTACATACATACTATGTAGCTAATTTTGTATTCAGTGCACTATTTTAGAAAATATATCATTCAAATCTACATTTGATGGAAGCTCAGATTTGAGTACAATCACATGACTTAATTTATAAAGAGTAATCATAATTTATTTTGTATACATAAATCATTCTCACAATTCCAAACAATACTTAACTATCAAACCACAGTTAGGCTTGGAAACATTAGTCAACATTAATCTAGGAAAATGTTGGGTTTTCTTTTATCATAGTTTGATTTTACCACTCAGTTGAATTTTCGGTACATACATAATCATAATTTTTACACACATTTGATTTAGTGTAGCAGTAAATAAATTATCCAGTTTTCTTTTACAGCTGCTTCTATTTCAGGTCATCTGACTTTAAAAATGTTATTTCTAACATTAAATACTTTCATAGAAATATTTATAAATTGAAATGAAGGAACCATAACAAATTAAGCATACAATATTTACAGATAATATACCATCTAATTTTTATGAATTGACTTTTGTGTTTAAATTATGTCGTTTTGAGCTTTTATGTAAATGGCTAGAACTTGTATGAGCCAGTAAGAAATAATTTGTACTGCTTATATTTTTAAATCTGGTATTTCATACCAAATGGGATAGTCTTAATTCTTTTGAAGATGGTCTCTGATATTATTTTTCAGGGTTATTCTTTTTCAGCTTTTATTTCAGCTAATTCATATAAATTGTTTTGTAACTTGTAGATATA
Organism: Patella vulgata; assembly: GCF_932274485.2. Classification (NCBI taxonomy): domain Eukaryota; kingdom Metazoa; phylum Mollusca; class Gastropoda; family Patellidae; genus Patella; species Patella vulgata. Next base: position 19,311,706 of record NC_065880.2, on the reverse strand, counting down.
ATGAATATTTGACTTTGGTGTTTTGTACTTTAGGATGAATTTTCTAATCAGAAACTTAAGCTTATTATCTGAATTGATAAATTGGTATAGTTTAGTGTTGCATACAACTTGATTTATATATAAGAGATAGTCAAACTGTTATCATGGGTAAACACACAGCTTTCATTCATTTTAGCATCTTCATTTTATCTTATGCATTCAACAAAAAAAGCATGCGAGTTAAATGAATATCCACCCTTTTAATTTTTATTTCAGCTAAATGTTCTAAACAGACTCTAATTTTCAGTTTTTATGTTATATTGAATCGTTATCTTGACTTGAATGAGTAAGGAAATAAGCATATTGTTATTATTTGTTTTACCTTAATTTTTGTGTCTTTATCCTTTGTTTCATTGAAAGCATCTCATATAAAACATTCATTTTCTTGTTTCCACATAGAACATCCATGTTTTGCAGTGATTGAAAAAAAAAAATAAAATGGTTTCATTTACCCATTTCTTTTCCACTATTGTGAGTTTTTAGATTCAGTAGATAAGAATGGATATTGAGTTGTTGGTATTTTAAATCTGAATCAAAGACAAAATGATGTAAAATATAGACTGTGGTGATCAGTCATGGTTCTAGAACTACAAGCTAAAAGGGAGTGTTTATTATTGTATTAAAGCTTTCAGTGTATCTATATTGACCTGTATGTTCCTGAATCAGGAAAAATTGATAATAAATGGTTAAACCATGTATATTTGTTTTTATTCATACATGCACATTTGTGATATTGATGTAGAATGTGATGGCAGTATTCTCACATCTGACGCATTGAAGCCTGTTTTATTTATCTAAAAATCTATTCCATTGCTGTTCACAACAATGTAATTTCTTCCTGTTTTGATTATTTAGCACATTAATTAATTTGAGAGGAATGGATTGTAAGCATGCACAAAATGTTCTTAGAAGGTTTTGTTTTATGATGGTCAGGCAATTAGAAGTATTGCAATTCATTCAAATCTGCAAAATCTGAAATAAATCATGATTTAATGTTCAAATTTAATGAAGATAAAAAATGAAGGTGTAAAATATCAAAGATGCAACATTTTCCCAAAGTTTCATAATTTTCCGTGGAAGGCTCCTATACATGGTTAGCATTTGAAAAAGAAGGGATTTAAGCTATTTTCCTCGGTGAGTCGATTTTCAATGCTAATTTTACAAGAAACCAACAAAAATATTGCTTTTAATAATGTTTGTTCAAACACCCAGTGATACATTATACATGTGATAAGTAACAACTTCTAATATAGTGTAGTCAAAGTTCTACACAGTATCGAAATATTGATTTTTTTTTTTGTATCAATTTTTGGCATTTGGGGTATTTTATACACAGTAGACGGTACTTGTTCTGCAAAATTTGATAGTGAATTCTGCATTATTAATGCAAGAGTCATAAATCTTTGCAGGTTTACAGGTTTACATAAATTTGTATGTGTACTATAACATACATTTTTTTCATAATATTTCTCCATGTTTTGTTGAATATTTAGGGTTTTGGGGCAGAAGGGTCAGGAAATCAGGGATCTTAATCGTCTTATTATAGTCCGCTTCCGCCACTTGTTGTTTGATAAAAAAACCAAAAAACGATTAATAAAACAATGAACCGGCCACTGTGGTATCTTAAATCTATCTAAATTATTACTTGTTGATTAAGAAGTCAATCAACTTGCTTGTCAGCTAAGAGTCATACCTTAGTGAGAATCGGCCATATGTGGTTCATAATCCCAGTAATTAGCACATTTAACAGTAATTTTGATAATCTCATAGAAAAAAAAAACATAAGCTGATTATTCATAACCGGACCAGTAGGTTGCCTTTGTGAAAATAAGCCAATTTGTCAGATCTTCATGTAGTGTAGGCCATTGAAAGTACAAAAAAACGAAATGAAATATAGATTTGTATTTTAATCAGATTGCCGAATCACCCATGAATAGAAACATGGTTAGGTTGGGATTCGGTCAATAAACCACTGATGATAGATTAAAGTAGCTAAGTCTCTAACTCAACATCATCCAACGTCTTCGACATTGAAAACACAAAATTATTTGTCAATTTATTTCAACATTGATGTTGTGATCTTACCGGGAAAAGATGGACTTCTGATATCCAATATTTAAGACAAAATAAACATTTTACCATTGGTACACGAATCGCGTACCATAATGCGACTCGGCGGCATTTGTAACAAGGAACTCGAAGAACGAGGCTAGCCATATTCCACAAGTCATGTCAAACGGCTACAGATCACCAATGACTTTAATGTTAATTCTCATCTCTTAGACCGGTTCTAACTTTTCCCAAAATTTTCGTCTGGTAGAATGCCTTCTACCACAGATGGAGCAATATGTAGCGACCTCTTGCTCAAAAGCACATATAAGGTTCCCCATGGAAAACTTGAAATACACAAACTGGAAGTAAACTTAACCAAGCTCTCAACTCTTGTATCCTTCCACCTCAAAATCATGAATATTCCCCAAAACCTGGCAGAAAATGCATTTTCAAACCCTTCTCTTCGAGTCTACAACAAAAATCTCCCTGCAAAAGGGGGAAAGGGAGAGAAAGACTAAAAAAAACTTTCGGCATAGGAATATTTGGTGGGCTGTGTCAAAAAGGTGAGGCCATATTCTTATCTAGAAAGCATGCGCAATAAATACTATTGGTGTAGACTGGAAAAACCAGACGCTAGAGGTTGCCATTCGATTTAGACTTCTGATATATTTCGCGGAACATAACTGATTTGATATTTAAGTAAAAATGGAAACATTGAATATAAATCACTTTATATACATTCATATTACATTATTATATGCGTTGCGACCCATTCTGTCAATTTCTAGGACATCATCTTAGAATTGTGACATCATACATAAAATAGAAGACTCATGTGCAATTGCACATGCATGCCAAGCACACTTGAATTGAGCACTATGATTAATAATAATAATGGATTTGTATAGCGCCTCGATCGTATCTAAAAAGTTTGCTCACTGGCGCTGAGTTAGTCCGTCACATTTACGACAGTTTCCCCATCATCTGCACTGAATAGGTGTGTTTTTAGCAAGGATTTGAATGTACACAATGATTTTGCATCCTTAATATGTGATGGCAGCCTGTTCCACAGTTTAGGAGCAGCAACAGAAAAACTACCACGATTAGGTTAACCTAATAAATAGAAATGCAGGAGGGAGCATTAAATTATAGGCGTATGGGCCGATTTTCCTTGGGGGTGGTTGAGCTGTATCATTTTTGTCTGAAAAAATGAACCTACATAACTATACCAGATAGTGCCCGATCAACAGTCAGTGAACTAAAATGTCTACATTGACTGATCTCAGTGTAATATTCATCATCACACCTAATTAATAATTATTGTATGTATGTGCGTACACACCATTCTAATGAAATACCACAACAATCTGAATCGAAATCAGTGCCCACTGCCTGAAATATTTGATGATCATCTGAAAAATATTGTTTTCTCGTATGGCTTTGGGGAGCATTGAACACTGTATATATCTCTTATACTGCGAAATATCCAATATTGTGAATAAGCCTTAGATTTATTCAACATTATTTGCATTTGTTCAGGATTCTGTACACAAAAACAAGCTTTTACTTTTGCTACTGCATATCCTCCACAATTTCCATTTACTAATGGAAAACTGTCACTTTCCACTTTGTATGACTTCATTTTACCACACAATGAGAGATTTTACCTATTCCAATTTACAACACAATTAGAGATTTTACCTATTCCAACATCACAATTCCCAATTCATTTAATTTTGGGATAAAAAAAAAGAGTTAAACTGCAGTTATGTGCCATGAAGGGCTGTAGAAATATAGGTCCATAAAATATAAAATATTTTGCATAAGAAGAAAAAAACTAATTTAAGGTGTAAGATTAGCTTCTTGTTATATCAGGAGTCAGACTAATTCTCCCCAACCATTCCATTCCTTGGCTTATGTCATTGTTTGAACTCTGAAGATACTTTGTAATCATGGCGAGCCCAACCATTCATCTGATAAAAATATTGACCATCTCCTTTTTCTTTAATGACTGGTCAAAGGAATCTTGGCATTACTATGTCCCTTTAATTCAGACACTGTGGACGGCATCATTAAAATGATAAAAATCATGTAAAGTTTCATGTACATGCAATGGTATTAGAAATAGGTCTTAAACAAATTTACTTTCCCTGGACTGGAATCTTTCATAACAAGATATAGAATATAAATTAATTTATTAAAACAAAAATAGATTTTTATCCAACATAAAACAAAAACAATAATAAGTATATGTATGATGTTGATTTTATCATATGGACAAATAAGCTACATGTAAATGGTTGATCAAAAAGTTTATAAATGCTATCAAAATTTACATTAAAAATTATTGAGAAAAAAAAAGAAGCAGAAAATTAATTTTGATTTCTCAGCAAGATAAATGAAAGTAACTTAAAGGTAAGAGCTAAAATGGAAGCCGAAAATTGATTTTGAGGTCTCATAGCAAGATAAATAAAAGTAACTTAAAGATGCATTATGTAAGAGCTAAATCTGCCTATTGCAGGTCTTTATTTTGGCTTCAAATGGTATATAAAATATTTATTTACATGTATTTACCTGACAAGCCCCTAAACAACTCTTTAGAACATTGGATGCAGATTTAAATAGATTAGAATGCCCACTAGATTTAAAAATCCAGATTTAGTCCTGTTTGTCCAGTACCATTGCTACGATAATTAACAATCTACAACTTCCAACACTCATAACTTCACTCATAATTAGGTAATTTGATTAGAATTTTCAATACATGTATATTCATTTTCGTTATTCTTTATCTAAATCTTACACCATGCATCTTTAACTGATAATATTGGGTATGTCTAACAGTTTAATTAATTGTTGGGGTTTTTTTTGTATGTTTTTGTGGTTTGTCCCCACCCTGGCCAAACAATTTTGTTTATAATTCTATTTTACCATTTGGTCCATTACCATGGTCTCCTTTTAATTTTGCACCTGAAATAAATTAATCAAATTCAAATTAAGATCCTTGGGGTTTACACTGTAGCAAGTGGCGTGGTTTCAGTTTCCCCACTTGTTCGTGACAAGGGGTATGGTCGCCTATCCAACCTTGTTAATTTTCTTCAGGTCCTTTGGTTTCCTCCCACTGCTAATGACCCTGACGCACAAGCGAATTATTGAAATAAATTGAACCATGTTAGTCCCGAAATGACCTAGTTTGTGTTGAGTGGACGTTAAACCCCATCACTCTCTCTCTATTGAACAGGCAGTGCAAATAGATTTTCCTGAAATAGCAATTTTTAAATTAATATCGTGGGCATCGACATCTTGTTTTAGGGCTATTATTACGCTCTCGAACTGAAAATAAAGTAGATTTTGTACATGAAAACAGAGAAGACTGTATATTCTAGCCAATGACATCGTTATTATGAAATGTTGACAACCCATCAAGACTAAAACTACCAGTGAATTTTACTTTCTCAAGGATTTTTGATATTTGATATAAATATGTCATTTAGAATTTATTTATTACCCAACATCATTGCTATGAGGGAAATTTTGTCTGTGAAGGGGTCTTGTACATCAATGCCAATGTGTAGGCTACATGGGACCTTGGCTCCTTAGACCATGTGAATGACTTAGACACTGTCCTTGCCAGACTCTCTGCACCCACTGACATGGGGAAACCATACTGAAGGCCCCGGACCTTCTGGTTAGTGAGCCACTGCAGCTCCATTTTTTAGAAGATACATGCAGGTGATCTACCCAGTGTAACAGGAAAACTTAGTTTGAACTAAAAGTATATTTCTTATAACCTACAAAAATAAAGTTATTAACTGAATAAGGAGTGTTTTAAGATTAGAAACAAATTAATATATATAAGTCATCGGCAGACACTTAAAGGGGCATTATGGGAGATTAGATAAAGAGCTGACAGTTCACGCATAATAGTTAAACAAAAGATAACGATCATCATTACTGAAGTAGGTACGATAAAAAACAAAGTCTCGATTATCCATTCTGATGTTGTATCATCCATCACAAAATGTATTCAAATCCAGTAAATAGGTATGATCCAGTCAATCACACATAAATTTCTTATTTTACAAAATATGCAATCCACTACTGGCATTATACTTATTGCACCTACTTTCTTTCTTTGATTTGGTATTTTCTGCAGTCTCTTGACTGGTATTTGGCAATTCTGGCGATTCGTTCAGACAGGCTGAAAAATTGCATTGAACAACATAAAAACTAAAATATTTGAACCAATTTTATTGAGGTTGGCAAGATGTACCGGTAATTAATTTCAATTGCCTGTACTGGAATGGCAGACAACTTAAAGCAATGGTTAGATGGTTGGACTTGTAACCTAGTGAGTACTAGTATAATGGGTATGCATTTACAGTAAAAAGTGGGTTCACCTACAAAAGCCCTTGGATAAAGGGCAGGTGATTAGGCCTATGTCCACATTCAATGCCCCTAATAAATGAACAATCCAAATTACCATTGTTATCTGGACTCAGTACCATATTTTTACAAAAATAGTCCATGAAGTTTTCATCTTGATGATTGAAGTACCAATCTTCAATTTCTTCTTCATATTTTTCTACTAAATTGAAACACTGCAATAGAGAATATATATATATATATAATCTAACAGTAGATGGACAATGGTCTGTACACTGTGAAAAGTAGAAATAAAGAGCTGACATTTTTCGAAGATACCATAGGATTATTTGTGGGGCAGATTTCACATTTTAAGGATAACTTCAAGTAAACATGATACAGAATTACGGAATCAATCAGATTTCTAGAATTAAAAGTTACATGAAATTCTAATAAGAATGTTTGAGTTTACCTTTCTTTGCATTTGAGTAACTTCAGCAGAAGGTTTATCCCACATTTCATATGGCATTCCTAATTCCACCTTTACACCTTTATCTCTGTAATAACAATGACATAACAAATGAAGACAAGTACTAAATACACACAATAATGAGTTTTTGAAGGACATTAATAAGCACCAATCAGATCTTTCCCTTTTGTCAACCTATTCCTTCAGATAAAGGATATTTTGCCAGGCAACCCAACATACATCCCCAGCACAAATGAAATGGGGTTTAACGTCCTACTCTTCTTCACTGACTGGGCTAATGAAATTGTGCATTCGGTATACAGTGTTCCATGATGGAAATTTTGCTCAATGGCACAACGGTGTATTCTTTTTTCGAATTTACATGCACGCCAAAGTGAACACAGGACTTCGTTATTCCGTCCCATCTGAATAACATTGTCAATGGGGAACCACGCTGGAAAAATCATGATTAACTTTGTCGGTCAACACGGGACCTCCAGGTAAGCGAGCCAACATCTTACTTACTGAGCCACCATGGTACGGTATTTAGACAAGATAGCATGTAAGTTTAACATAATATAATGACCAAATGAGAAGATACCACAAGATAGCATAACACTTAAAAAGGTGTGATGATATAGTGAGGAAGATATTTCAGAAGATATGATACAATTTTAACAGGACAAGACACTCAGTTAACAAGACATCACAAACATCTCCACAGGGGCAGATCCAGAGGGGTGCTCAGGTACATAATTTTTTTTTTTACAAATCAACACTTGTTATGAGAAAAGTTTCTCGGCCATGTACTTTATCCTCTATCGTCAGATGTGGGACAGGATAGGCACTCAAAGCACGAGATAATGATATAGACATTATGTGATATCACAATTAATGCTTTGCATCCATGAAATTGAATCACAATGTCATTGTATTAACCTATACTATTCAAAAAAAGTAGGGGATATTTGATTTTGGGGGCATAATACTAAAATATGCAAATGACTACGAAAAAAGTCTCTATAGAACCTAACAGAAGAAACATTTCCAGTTACATGTGACGCCCAAACGCACCAATAGCTACCGCATGGAATGCAGGTGATGCTTGGGATCATCATGGGGGTCCAACCCAAGATTTGCACGACTCTGACTTTGAATGTTACAGTCATTGTGGCATTGAATTCCAGGGTGGAAACATCAGTTTAATTGTTTTAGTGACCAGAAAACAAATTTTGATATGCGTCGGCTTACCCAAAATGAAAGGTTACGTGCCCTTGGCATGCTACAGATCGGCACAACACAGGCGGTTGTGGCGCGGACGATGAATGTTTCTCAGTCTGTCATAAGCAGGCTATAGTCCAGATACCGTGATACACAATCTGTACAGGACAGACCACGCTCAGGTCGACCAAGGGCGACAACTCAAGCCCAGGATCGATTTATCCGTACCTTGGCCTTGAGAAATCGTGTCATCACAGCAAATCAGATCAGCGCTCGTCTTCAAACAGACACTGGTGTGAGAGTGAGTGGCCAGACGATTCGGAATCGACTGCATAGGGGTCACCTTCGCGCCCGACGTCCTCGCGTGATCCCTTGTTTGAGAGATCATCACATTCAGGCAAGACGTCGTTGGTGTAGGGATCGTCAACACTGGGATAATCGACGCTGGAGCAATATGATGTTTTCAGATGAGTCAAGGTTCACTGTTGATTTTTTGGACAGACGTAGGAGGGTGTGGCGTCGTCGAAACGAGCGCTTCCAAGACGTTAACGTCATCAGACATGATCGATTTGGGGGTGGTTCTGTTATGGTGTGGGGAGGCATCACTGTTGCTGGAAGAACGGCTTTACATGTTGTGGCAGGGCGTGTTACAGGCCAGTACTACCGGGACAACATCTTGGCAGTCCATGTTGTGCCGTTCGCACGACGTCATGGCCGCCGTTTCATCTTCCAGGATGACAACGCAAGATGTCACAGGGCCAGGATCGTTACAGGTTACCTCCAACAACAGAACATCACCACATTACCTTGGCCAGCACTGAGTCCCGACCTCTCCCCCATCGAGCATGTCTGGGACATGCTTGGACAGAGGTTACGTCAACGTCAACACCGTCCTGCCAATGTCCAAGAACTTGCTGCTGCGTTGCAACAGGAATGGGACAATCTGGACCAAAATGACCATAGACGTCTCATTAGGAGTATGCCACGTCGGATCAATGCTTGTTTGGCAAACAGAGGAGGATTTACCCGTTACTGACTTGGTTGTGATGCTGTGGTAACTTTGCTGTTTGACCCGGGTATCATTTTACCCTTATAATGGTCAGTCTGTGCCTTACTTAGTCTAACGATCATTTGGAATAAATCGATGAATGTGAACTTCATTTCATTTTGTCATTTGTTTCTTCGTCAGTTTCATTAGGTGACTTTAATAACACTTAAAAATCAAATATCCCCAACTTTTTTTGAATAGTATATATATATATTTGTGACTGTTGTCTGTCTGTCTGTTCGGGGTTGGCGGCTACACTGGGTCTGCCCCGAGTCTGAAATTTGGGGTATAGGGGTAGCTCGGACCGGGGAGTAACATAGGCCAGGTGGCGTTCGTCTACCACTTCCGGTTTCGGAGTTATGACCCCCGAGCGTAGCCAGTCTTTTCGGGGTTGGCGGCTACACTAGGTCTGCCCCGAGTCTGAAATTTGGGGTATAGGGGTAGCTCGGACCGGGGAGTAACATAGGCCAGGTGGCGTTAGTCTACCACTTCCGGTTTCGGAGTTGTGACCCCCGAGCGAAGTCTGTCTGTTCGGGGTTGGCGGCTACATCTGCCCCGAGTCTGAAATTGGGGGTATAGGGGTAGCTTGGACCAGGGAGTAACACAGGCCAGGTGGCGTTAGTCTACCACTTCCGGTTTCGGAGTTATGACCCCCGGGTGAAGCCGGTCTGTTCGGGGTTGGCGGCTACACTAGGTCTGCCCCGAGTATGAAATTTGGGGTATAGGGGTAGCTCGGACCGGGGAGTAACATAGGCCAGGTGGCGTTAGTCTACCACTTCCAGTTTCGGAGTTATGACCCCCGAGCGAAGCCGGGTATCCTGCTAGTTCATAATAAAAATTGACGTCAAATAAGGTGTTGAATTTCTCTGTTTAAGAAGCTCAATGTGTGTGTATATACCACAAAATGACGATAGAGGCAATGCGGGAGGGGGGGGGGAGAAACATTGTCTCAGGAACCTGGCAAACCCCCTCCTGCAAAAATTCCTGGATCCGCCCCTGCTCCACATAAGACAGCTACAGTGTTCCATACTTACACTAGACCATGTAATGCTTCCATAGTTTCACTACGGCCTTTAGCAAATCTTAAACTGCCCTTCTTTTCTTTATGTATATTATATTCTAATATTCTATCACATATATGTGGCTCGTTCAAAGCCTCTATTAATCTTAGCTCACTGAAATATACAAGATGAAATTGAAGTTAATATAAAAATTTCTAGTGATTATACAGTAAAACAAGTGGTTTTTGAAAAGAAAATTGGTTAAAGATTCAAGAAAGCCAGTAATCATTTTCCAACTTTACATTTAACAAAGATAGCCATGCAAGCATGTAATATATGGCCAAATCTTTCTTGAATTGAATATCGAAGAACAGTGAATATCAATAATGGCTGCAACTTTGAAAAGAACCCATTAAAAATTAGCGGCTCTATCATATTTCACAAGTTTTTAAGCAGGGGTGGTGTGACAGAGTATTGAAGAACACTGAATATTGATGGGCTTCGTCCTCTGATGACCCTGATGCTTCACACCAATTTATATAAAAATTATTACCTCTATTGAGTTCACAATGTCAAGATCTTTGGGAAAAATACATATATTTTAAGTTTCATCAAAATAGGATTAAAATTGTGACCTCTAGAGGGCCCACAATCTTGATATTATATACTATTACACTATTTGCGTTCAAGAAGCGACCATTCTATCGGGCAAATTTGATCCAATTTTTGCAAAACTCGAACTCTATCACTGTCGGAATGTAACGATGATATATTTAAAATGATATATTTGAATAATTTTGAACGGAAAGTTGAGGAACACTGAAAATCAATAGAATTCGTCCTCCCATAACCTTAATGCTCCCACCAAATTTGAAAACTATAGCCTCTATCGTTTCCACATGGTTTTCAGGAAAAGGGCCATTACTCTGGTATGAATGGTCAGAATGGTTGCCGAATGCTGAATTTGAAAAGAATTCATCAAAAACTGTAGCATCTATTGCATTCACATGTCAATTGTTGACAGACAGACTGACAGTCTGAGGGAAACTACATAGTGCTCCCACCCTGAAATGTGGGCGTATAAAAAAGGGGATGAAAAAGTTTCTTCAGATAGTAATTTAGATGACCTAGGTAAAATAACCATAGTAATATCAAAATCTTGGTTTGGATGTTCATGTATAGAAATGAATTATCTTTCACTCATTGATAGATGATTCTAAGATAATAAAAGATCACAACATGAAATTACTAAAAGCAATATACATGTAAACTTAAGATGACCCTTAACTTATGCTGATTTTTCGAAATTCATCTTGAATACTGTGTTTTTAGGTTAAAAAAACCACATTAAACAATTTTGACAAGACCCTAAAAGAAAAGTAATGCATTGAAAATAATATTTGCTGCTATTCCTTTATAGTAGATTTAGGTGGGACACCAAACTTTTGGAGGATTTGCGAATTTTCAGAGATTCCCTTCCTGAAACACCTATTTATACATTAATCAGAAGCTTTGATAAGCTACCTTTTCAAATATGCATCCCAGGTCTTTCTACAAGTTGCATGTTATATCCAAAACAAAATCACCCATTGCATGTTAGAAATTTTTTTTTAGAAAAGTCGATATTTGCTAGGTCATGTTTAATGGGAAACTTTAATTGTAGAAAGATTAGAGATGCAACTTTGGAAGGTAAATATTCAAACACTGAACAGTGCATTAAGTTGTGTAAACATACCCCAAAATTTCTTAAACAGTTCCGTAGCTAGTCCAAAAATGTTGGGGGGGGGGGGTCAAGGGCATCGATGTACCTACACTTGGTCTAGGGTGCTCTTGCCCCAAGAAAATTTTTGCAAAATAGGGTTTGCACCAGAGGAGAGGAACTATGAAAATGATGGAAAATTTCAATTTTGAGACTGAATTTGCGATATTGGCGTATTATGATATTTTGATATCATTAGCATATTATGAACATAATAAAAATTGGAAGAAAGGAATACGACTTCAGCGTACCTATAATAACTTATGAGAAAAATGTAAAGTTCTGAATTGGGTTAGAGTGCGACTTGTTTGAAGATTATCATTCCTGGTGCAGGCTTCAATCAATCTCATCCCCAACTTGAATTTGACCAGTTGGCTTTCTTATAATAGATTTCTTCGGGTGTAAGTATGCAGTCGGTTTCTTGGTTGGGCGCCCATGATCTCGCCGTGTGCGGCCCACCAATCTCGGCATTATGGGCACCCCTCCGGGACAAGGCACCCCACCAATCATGCCGTTTTGGGTGCCCCATTGATCAAGTCGTGGGCACCCAAACAATGTCACTTGGCATTATGTGCGACCCGACAATCATATACATGTATTGTCATTAGTTGCCCCTTCGGGATACGGCACCCCACAGATCATGACGTCTTGGGCGCCCCATCAATCAAGTTGTGGTGTTAATCGTGTAATTCATTATTAGACGTCTCACCTTTTGGGGGGCGCCTCATATATAACAACATGATTGGTGAGGTGCCCATAAAACCAAGTGACATTGGTTGGGCGCCCCGCCAATCTCGTCATGGGCGCACAACCAATGTCACCTCACCAATCATGTTGATATATATATGGCGCCCCCCAAATGGTGAGGCGTCTAATAATGAGCAGATTGATCGTTGGCCTCGCATTGCGTCCAATGGAAAGGGCAATGGGCGCTAATTTTTTCCAGGGGGAGCCTGTTAAACAAAGGAGCCAGACACTTCTACTTATATATCCAAGTTATACATGTAATAGTTGACACATGTGTAACCCTGAAATGTAAGGAATACAATAAAACTCACGAGACGTGGTATTTCTTTATTTTTTTCTTGCTGTCCAGGCCATGACCAGTTTCTATCACCTCTTTTGATTTACCAGTTTCATCTAATCTTGTCTGTAACTCAGTGGCCATAAATTTGCAAACTAAATGAGTGAGTGAATATGAGTAAGCTAGGTATAGTTAATTAATACTGCATAGTTTTATCAACAGTACGGTACATGCATTTCTCAAAATATATTTGCAAAAAACCTCAAAATATGATATGGATCATCTTGTACACCTATTATGCATCAACGACTAAATCAATTAATGAGGTAAACAAAAAATGCCAAAATAGAAGGGAAAATCCCAAATACTTAATATATGTATGAATATACATGTATCTGTGTATAGTATGATTGCTTTGATTCTATATCACAATACGTGCCAGTTTTTCAAAGCTCAAATTAGTAAAAACTGGTGACAGTTATTTCCACTGCAGTCATAATATGATACGTATTGCGATTCATATGCTACGATTCGATTTGTATCACGATTCATAACCAGGTCAATATTTACCAAAAAAACAACAGAATAAATAAATAATTGATATTTTTAGCTCTGCTAATGTCGAACAAATAAACCTGTTTTAATATGGATCAAAATAAGGACCAAATCAATTTAAGAGAAATGTGTACCTATGGATAATGTGTGACATGGATAACTAAGAGTGACCGCTATAGGTTACTGAGTGAAGCGACAAAAAAACATAAAAAAAATAATCATAATACATTGGTTCAGCGTCTCGCAGTTCAATATGCGAATCTTAAGAAGGTGAATCGCAGCAATACATCGATTCAAAGATATATCGTGCCAGCACTCGTAAAAACTGTTATGCGTTCAGTAACAAAACAGGAATATCTCAATGGTGGACACAATTGATCTAGACAAAATCACCGATTGGTGGTCAAACTTGACTTAGACTTAGCGTGAACGCTTGGTGAAAATATGAGGACACATGGTCATATCTTGCTAACTTATGTATATCACCACAACAATGTATTGAAGATATACGAATGCATGACCACCCGGACCAAAGACCACTCGGACCAAGACCACTTGGACCAATTGATAGACCACTCGGACCAAACAAAAAGACTACTCGGACCATACAAAAAGACTACTCGGACCAAACAAAAAGACTACTCGGACCAAACAAAAAGACCACTCGGACCAATAATAAAGTTTTGTAGGAGGAAGCGGAGAGTTTTGTGGGAGGAATCGGGGATTTTAGAAGTGAATTCTGTTGAATTCCGGTGATTGTAAATGAATTCCGGTGATTGTAAATGAATTCCGGTGAATTCCGGTGATTAGTCTACCCGGTGAAATATATCATATTTTTTTTTTTATCAAGATTGTTATTACTATGTCGTGTTTGTTTTAATATGACTACGCGGACCGCTAATAAATTGTTGTTATAATAAATTGTGTTTGTTTTGATATGACTAATAAATTGTGTTTGTTTTAATATGACTACTCGGACCACTAATAAATTGTTGTTTTAATAAATTGTGTTTGTTTTAATATGACTACTCAGATCGCTTATAAATTGTTGTTTTAATAAATTGTGTTTGTTTTAATATGTACTTACCCGTGGTATTTGGTCATAATGAAGCACATCAAAGAAGATTAATTAACAAAACAACGATAAATGAGTAGTGTTGATAATGTACTCACCCATGTTACAAGGTAATAAAGTAGATGAAGCAAATGAAAGAAAATTCATTTATTTTTGATTGGTGTGATTGGAGTAATGTGGTGGAAGTGGACGTAAAACACCAGAAACCAACCAACCATATTTCATTATCATTTGTCAATTTGTCTGCGATATCACCTTGGTGGAAGCGGACGTAAAATACAACTAACTAACAACAACAACATCATTTGTCAAAATGTCTGATATGTGTATAGTTTGCGATTCTTTAGTTCGACCAAGTCAGGAGGCTATACTGTGTGACGGGTGTGAAAGATGGCAGCATAGAACCTGTAATACTGGTATATAATTTTGTATTTTATATAATTCATATAATTTTGTATTTTATATAATTCATAAAATTTGGTGTTTTATATAATTCATATAATTTTGTATTTTATATAATTCATATAATTTTGTATTTTATATAATTCATATAATTTTGTATTTTATATAATTCATATAATTTTGTATTTTATATAATTCTTGTAGGTTTTCCAGGCAATCTTAGAGCTGTTACCTACTGCACCAGCTGTTGGTCTTCCAACATAAATTGACTGGTCCGAGGGGCAACATAAATATTGGTCTGAGTGGTCTTCCAACATAAATTGATTGGTCCGAGTGGTCTTTTGGGTTGGTCCGAGTGGTCTTTTAGGTTGGTCCGAGTGGTCTCCGTTTTGGTCCGAGTGGTCTTTTTTTTGGTCCGACAGGTCTTGGTCCGACTGGTCTCTGGTCCGAGTACCAGATATACATGTAGATCCATGTAAATGATGTAATTCTTATCACTAAGTTGTCACAGATTCACAGTCAGTGCTTTGTACGTTCTTGCAAATTTATATAATAAATAATTATTAACAATAATAACATGATGAATTCCCACTAAGTCCAGGAAATTGCATTTCGATCAGAGACTCTAGAGACTAGTAGAGTCAAAAATTTCTCCTCGTCACTGCCCACCTCGTGTTAGGGGCTTATGCATTAGTCAGTCTCATTTTTCTTAAACACCCCCACCCCCGAAAAACAATCGCTATTGATTGAGTGAATTTGGGTAAATCGTGTTACCCACATTTAACATCAGTTGACTGAGTTGTGCAAACTAACATTAACAATAATACAATGCCAAAAGGTAATAATAATAATATACCTTCACACAAAGTTGGCTCTTGCACACCATCATCAGTTTCTTGCTTGGTACAGTGTGTGCATGCAACAAAAATGAACAGAAATATCGTTTGTAGAAATACGGCCGTCATTTCCACTTTAAAACCCGGAAAATGTTCATGACAAGGAAGCAAAAATGACTAGAACTGAAATTGAAATTTACATGTGCGCTTGTTGTTGTTGTTATGTGGTGTAATTTGATTGGTTAAAACACGCATCAAAGGTCAAGCCGTGATCAACAGGTTTTAGGGTTACTTCTCTCTTTACATTATGTGACAATCACGACTATCTGTCACGATGCTCAGTAAAAATGAATTGTACAAATAAATTGTAACTTGATCTAATTTGAATAATGGATAAACATATTGATTTAACGGCGTGTTATTTAATATTTTGAATTATTTAGATAAATATGTTGAAAACGATGATGAGAGATTAGTGATTTATTTTTTAAATTATTATTGGCGGTGCATCAGTTTATAGCAGGCGTGGTCAATATCCAGAAAAGGAAGTTCGTGTTGACTGACCATAGTCCGCGGATTTTTCTATTAATTTTGTATATTTTCTTATAGACATACAGGTAAAGTATTTGCCTGAGTGGTAAGCACTTATTTTCTTTGTTGAGTTTCAGAAAAAAGCAAACATACACAAGCTTGGGGTGTGGTTGGTTTGTGTTACTGGAGTCAGTCACAAAGTACTAAGATTTATTATTAAATAATAATGGTATCAATTTTCTTCCTTTTTCTTATAATAAGGTAAGGAGAGCTGCCAATTAACTCGTCCAAAACCCCCGCTACTGATTCAAGTGTGAATTATTCAAGCAATGATCCTAGATTTCACAGGGCACCCTTTAATAAAACCTTAAAATGCAAAGAAATAGCCCAATTGTCTATCAAAAACTTCAGATCAAAATATTGAGCTGTACTGAAAATGAAATGAAATGGGCTTTAACGTCCTACAGTTCTGCTCCGATCTGGGCTAATGAAGACGGGCATACGCTAGGGCTGGACGATATTTTCGGTAATTTGATAAATCGCGATATTAAAATTTGAATTCCGATATTTTATAAACCACCTAAAAGATCGCGGTATAATGATATATCGTATTGTGTGTTTTTCTATTAATATACCGGTATTTTACACGATATGTCACGATATTATGTGCTGCATTTGGGATGGGATTGACATCGAACAATTTACGACATTACGTCACGATCGATGACTCGGATGACTTGTCACTTGTTCATTGACAAGGCCTACTAAATACATGAATAGTCTAGTGGTTTTCTCGATTATTAAACTTGAAAAATAAATTCATAATTGAAAAATTATTATTTAATTTATAGGGACATTCCCCTCTTGCCGTTGGAATTTGTCATTATAATGTCAAACCCGTCGCTAATGCTGTGCAACACTCGAATAACCAGCCAAGTAAGTCATGGCATAATATCTTCTCTTCGTCGTCTTCGGTCGATTTATCATTGGCACCGTTGGGAAATAGTTATTACCATTTAATGTATGATGCCGTTTGTTAGTTACATGTAACTATCATTTTGTGTGTGTGTTTGGGTGTTTTGGGGGTTTTTTTTGCCAATTTTTAAACTGAAGCCGATTTAAATAAAAGTAAAATGTTATTTGTAAATAAAACTAAATTGCGTCTAGATATTCGAGATTTAGACAAACTCCAGAGTTATGCGCTTTTGTAGTGTACCGAATAGGAGAAATTACGTCTGGTTCTTTGAGTCTACTCATACCCACATGTTATTCAACATTTTGGCGGAACATTGCGAAGCTCAAGCTGATTGAACAGTAGTTATAAAGCCTAACACGGTTCTAGGACATCTCCCCCACCCCTCTCCACATTTGCCTAGCCAAAACCCTAACCCTTGAACTTAATTCTCGGTCTGTGCTTTTGAAACAGGAATAATGCACCCTAAGGGGGAGGGAATGACCTGTTTTTAACACTTATATAATCACATCTTTTATAATAAAACTAAAATATCGGGGTATTGTGATATATCGCGATATATTGTTAGCTTTTTATAATAAAACTAAAATATCGCGATATAGTGATATATCGTCGTTTTTTGGGGAAATATCGCGATGTTTGATTTTACCAATATCTCCAGCTCTAGCATACGCCATACTGAGAGTACTATGAGTGAAATTTTGCCCGGACAGCAGCACTACGGCCTACTCTTATATCAAATTCCAACTGTCAAGGGATCTTTTATGTGCACGCCAATATATGTACACAAGACTTCGGTTTTTTATCCTGCATCACTGACAAGGGAGTACCACGCCAGAAAATCTGGATGAACTTCTCGGCCAATGCAGTGATCGAACCTCCAGGCTAGCGAGCCAGCGTCTCACCCACTTAGCCACCGTGATCCCCTTGAGCTGTACCACATAGATGCTGTCATACAATTTTCTAGTAAAAAAAATCAATCACTTTGAGTACTAGTGGCACTCTGCACAAGGTGTAAACGGGTGTCATGATGAAATAATATGGTCAGACTAGAGGAATTCCTGAGAATACCATTTTAGTCATGATCTTAAATACATAACAATGCATTGGTAAACATCCAAACTACCAGGAAAACATTATATATTTCGAGATAT
This sequence comes from Patella vulgata, assembly GCF_932274485.2. Lineage (NCBI taxonomy): Eukaryota > Metazoa > Mollusca > Gastropoda > Patellidae > Patella > Patella vulgata. Next base: position 19,293,202 of record NC_065880.2, on the reverse strand, counting down.
AGTTAAACTGTTCAATTGAAAACTTCTTTGTAATTGATCATTCATATGAATAAAATTAAGTAAACATAAATACCTCATGTCTCTATTAATTGTTTTACAGTTTAGCTAAAGAAAAAACATGGCTGAAAAACACAATTTTGGAATCCAGCCTGTGACTTGTCACACATGGAATAAAGACAGAACAGGTACTGAACTTTACATGCATAGATTTAAAATAAATCAGTTAAAACAATCTAAAAACAGTATAGGAAGTCAACAGAGATACTGTGTGCTGTCAGAAAGAAGAAAGACACCTAATATATTCATGCCAAAGAACTACTCTGTAATTCTGAATATGTGAAGAATAGGAATATTTATTTTGATTTTACTGAGTATTATAATTGAAAGTGATATATGTGTAATTCTTGGAAGACTGTATTTGAGTATTGTTAATTATATGACAAACAATAATGATGTTATATTTTTTCACAGGCCTGGCTCTATCTCTGAACTCATCTGAAGTTCAGTTATATAAAAAGAACGCTAATAAATGGCAGCCAACCCATACTTTAACAGAACATGGACAGAGAGTAACTAGTATTGATTGGGCAGCTAATAGTAACAAGATTGTTACATGTGGGGCTGTAAGTTATTTATTGTACTATATCTTAGACTAATTTATAGAAAATATTACATTACGTTGTTTGTATGGTGTTTGACAATTTTACTGCATTTTCTAATATAACTCATATCTGCAGAGCTATGCTTTTTTTTGAAAGAAAAATTACAAGTCCAATGAATTGATAGGGGGTTGTTAGTTAAAGTATACATTAATTTGTATTTATAGGACAGGAATGCTTATGTATGGACTATGAATGAGGATGGAAGCTGGAAACCTAATCTGGTTATTTTGAGGATAAATAGAGCAGCTACGTTTGTGAAGTGGTCACCAAATGGTAAATTGGCACCGTTTTCCTAAATTCAATGGAATGATAGAATACATGTATTATTATATTTGTTTATGTTGGTATTGAAACATGTAGTCATTTTGGGGCTGTTACTTCATCAGAATGTAACAATAATTGGGCACATTGAGAAAACTGCAAGTTTTATTCATCTAAGCTCTGTGTATTGTGACCCAAAGTAATATTGCTGTTGTGATACAGCAAACTTATTAGAGTACAGGTTGTGGTATATTGAGAAATTTATTTTCTAGAGAAAATTTAGACTTGAATCAAAACAGTTAATGCAGTTTCAAACTAGACTACATCAGTGGTTGCATCAAGATTATTCCAGAAGAGAAGTCACTGCTTATAATCAATGACAATTGTTTCATCTATCAAAAAGGGAGAAAATTGGCTTATGGAGCTTGTATACCAAATAGCTTCAAATGTAAAGATTGTTTATACCAACATAAAATTTCATTATAATGACTAAATATGAAAGCTATCCAGTACATGTATTTGCAGCATTGTATTTTATTTTGTTTATAGAAAGGAAATTTGCTGTTGGTAGTGGAGCTAGATTGATATCTGTTTCTTATTATGAAGATGAAAATAATTGGTGGGTCAGTAAACATATCAAGAAACCAATCAGATCAACTGTTACATGGTATGTATATTAACCTGACACGACTTGAAGATATATAAATGTCATTGTCATACATTCCTTATCCTATTCCAATTCCTACATTTACTGTGGCAATCATTTAAATTTGTGAAAGAGGTCAAAATCTGAACCTATGTATGCAAATTCAAATGCCTGCCAGTTCATGATCAGCTATAAATTATTAAAAATTTGACATAAGCAGGATGAACTGAAATAAAGAGAGCTATCAAGAATTATTGTCCCATTTATACACACAAATGATTCTGGTTATTCAAAAGCTTGCATTGTGATATAAATATTTCAGCTTAGATTGGCACCCTAACAGTATTCTACTGGCTGCTGGATCTACAGATTTTAAAGCTAGGTGAGTCTATATCTGTTTAGAAATATGATGATTGAAATACTGATTCATTCATATTATATGATACACTGGTATTTGTGGAACACATTTGAAGAATAAAATTAAATAAGCATACAGTTTTGTCAAGCCAGGGGGCAAGAATTAATGAAATGTACTGTTTAAAACCTTGGATTTTATCTTTTTATCAGAGTATTTTCTGGTTATATCAAAGAATATGATACAAAACCTGATGCATCTTCCTGGGGAACAAAGATGACATTTGGTACCCTCTTAGCTGAACACTCCAATGGCAGTGGTAAGTTTTTACCTATATAAATACTACTATAGCAATAAATCATACAATTTACAATTGAAATTATTTTGTTCATTTACAGTTTAAAGTGTGAGTATTGGCAGGAAATTAAACTCTTGCTAAGCATTAATAAGCAGAATTGTCAAAAGTTTCTGATAAAATAATTAGGTTATATAGGGGAGTACCTTCTATCATATTTAAGTAAATGCACATACAATGCAATATGAAAACATTAGGTTATGTTTGATAGGTTGGTCACCGAATATGTTTGTTTACATCCATAAGTAGTGGATCCTGATTCACTTTAGCTCAGAACAAGATTGTAAAATTGTTAACAAAACATTGATGTTGAGTAAATGAATAGGGATGTATTGTTGATTAATATACTTGCTCTTTACTAAAGGTTGACTGTATTTTATTTACAGGAGGTTGGGTTCACTCTGTGTCCTTTTCTCCAAGTGGTGATCGATTGGTGTGGGTAGGACATGACTCTAGTGTCAATGTGGTTGATGCTGCTAAAGAATCCCTGTAAGTTCCATAGTCTTTGTTATGACTGCAGGCTTTTAGATATACATCTAAACTGTCAACATTATTTCTGGCTACTCATAAGTATTCGTGCTCGTGCAATAACTCTGCCATAAGAATATTGTAAGTTTTTTTGACACTTAAGGAGCGTCAGTAGATATTTGTAAGTTGTAGCAGGGGTTGGGTGGAGGACTTGAAGTGACTGTCATTTAGTGATATTAAAGGAGAGATACCCAAGATGACAGGTCTTAGCTCCTGGTGGGTGTCTTTTTCGTTGGCAGACACGTTATTTAATGTAATGTTTTTATTTATTTCAGTTTGGCGACAGTTAAAGGAACATTTCTCCCATTTAAGAGTGTTACATGGGTTACAGAGAACAGCCTCGTAGCTTCTGTAAGTAGTTCTATAACATCATAGTAAAATATTTCACCAAGTTATAAACTGTAGGTAACGGTAAAGGCAGCAGGTGATCATCCAGTGATCATATTGGGTTTGGGGGTGAAGCCCTTGAAAAATATTTGTCTTTTTGGACAATTTTAATGATGGAGATAATTAAAACTGAATCCATTGCAAATCATTGGGGGTTGAGGGGCTCAGTACTCTCCTTAATGATTCTTAATCCACTTTTGTAAAAAAAAATAAAACATGTATGAATTTGTTTTATATGAAATAAGCGTGACAGTATGTTATGGCTTATTACAAGATGGTGTAATTTTATTGAGAATTTGTTATAAATTTGCCATAGCAAAGATAATCACTATGGCCATATTCATATACCCTTTTGATGAGAATATTTAGATTGGTGTGAAATTGGTGTAATACTGTTTTCATATGGTCATTTTATGTACTTTTTAAACTAAAAATGTGCTGAATCGTATCACAAAAAATTCAATAATTTTTGATAAATATTTATCTATAATTCTATATATTTAAGGGCTATGATTGTAATCCCATGTTATTTACTTATGATAATGGTGGAAAATTAAACCTAATAAAGAAATTAGATGAAGCCCAGAAGAAAGAATCTGGAACAATGAGGTTGGTCAAATGTAATTTATTCACCATATACCATTTATTGTTATAATTTCATGTTAATCTCTGTACAGTATGTCAAATTATTTTACTTTTTCAAAGATTTATTATTATACATGTGAAATGTTTGCAAACACATACAGGTAAAACTATAGCAGTTAGATATCTGGAATTTTACTGAAGTATGTCTGAATTAACTGACTATAAAAGATCATTGTTTACAGACAAGACAGCTATAATTCCATTAGTTCATTTGATCTCGATAATGAAAATAACTCAGATGAAAACGAGGAAGAATATTCAGTATTCAGGTTTGGAGGAATGCCAAGTTGACTTGCAGTATTTGTGTGATTATATTTCTAATCCAACTTAATAACATTGATAGATTGTAGATAGATGTAATTATGAGTGTAAGGCAGACTTACTATATAAATTGGAAGTATAACAAGGGCTTTCATCTAATATAGACTTAATTATACCTGCCAGACAACAAATATAGGCTTACCATCAGTGGCAATAACTAACTACATATCTGTGCATAAAATTGATGAACAACTCTTAGAAACATATTTCACTTTCACAGATTTGGAGAAGAGCAGTAACTTTGTGAAAAAATAGTTGTGAAACTCTGAATTTTGATAGAATTTCTCCTTAGGACTATCCAAGTAATTGTAGCCAATTTGAAAAAAAAAAAGAATGTCTTGGAAATTCTAAACAGTAGAGCATGTTAAAGGGCAGTAGCCGAACATTCCCAGTCAAAAACTCTCTAAAGCATTTCCAAGGTTTTATAGACGGTGGCAAATTATTGCACGAACCTGAATTGTGGTGGGGTTCCTTCATAGGACTAGCCTAACAATCCCAACAGGTTTGAAAAGATTCTGATCTGTAGAGCATTTACAAGAATTTTGGATGGAGAGACAATTTACTCCCTCTTATATTGTGGGCTTATAAAATCATTTTCTCTGTTGTCAACTGGAATGGTGTGGTTGAACCATTTTTAGGTGAACTAAAACTTCCACTCCATCTTATCAATAAGCTAATTTTAAAAATGAACTGAATTGCAATTGTTTAGTGTTATTAATTAACTTTGGCATACCTTAACCTATATAGAAATATTAAAAAAACAACTAAATTGCACGGACATCTGATATCTAATGTTGCATGAACTTGAAAAACACCCCACCCCATACAAGTAGATCATGGTTTGTTTTTTGTTTTTTTCGAATGCCCTAGAATTTGAAAAATCTACTAATGGCATGAGTAATAAAATGAAAAATTCAAAAAAAAAATTAAATGTGAAAAACTTATTAGATAAATTTACATAAATTTTACATAATTATTTTTTATTGTCATATATTTATTTGCAGATATTTGTCACTTGTTAATCTTTGTTACATGTATTATTTGTTACATGTTATCAACATGTTTTATTGTCCTGTTGATTTATACTTTCAGTGCTATGAATCGTTTCAAGAGTCTGGACTCGCATGCCACTTCTGGTGACTCTTCAAGTGAACTAAAGACTCAACACCAAAATACAATCACGTAATAAAAATATATATTTAATAATTCTTGATGGTTGTAGGTTTTGAATTCCAATTGGAAATCTTGAAAGGGTTAAGAATTGATGAGCTGGGTATAATATTAGGGAAGATTATGATAATAGTATTTCACATGTAATTGTAAGGAGACTAATCCTGAATACATTTGACTATATTTTATAGGCAAAACATCCTTCTTTGTTACAGTAATAAGTCAATCTACTTTGATCTTTGGTTATTTTCTTAAAGTAATGATGTTTGATTTGCATTTTTAGGGTAATATCAATATTTCTGTGGTGTAAACCACACTAATATGTACTCAGATTGATTATTTAACTCTTAGAACCCGAAATGCTGTAAAACCAACTTGACGTTTGAGCGAATAGTCTCGAAATGTCAGCTTGTGGGTGTATCTTCCGACAAGCTTCCTTAACAATAACAAAATAGCCAATCAAAATGCAGTACACTGTTTGCTCTGGGTCTTTTCCAATTAGAAATACCATTATAGGATTATAGAAATACCATGTATGTAAATAGGGAAATATAACCTGGATGGACACATTGTTAATAGATGGTCTACAAAAACTGGCAGTTTAGTCTGTAAGAATTATTTAATGTAATATCTCAAAGTAAAGTTGAGGTTTGAATATTCAGATAGTGTTCTAAAATAATTGTTTTTATTTTTTTTTAAATTACAGTCAGGTGTGTATTTTCTCAGGAACTAAATCTAATTGTAGTAAATTCTCAACATCAGGTGTAGATGGTAATATTATTATCTGGGATGTTAAGGTAAATATTTTATAACCTTTTAAACTAAGCATAAATTGAAGATTAATTAGCTTTACCACCCAATAATCAATAATACATTCTACAGTAGCTATCGCTTGTGTGATAAATTTCATAATCTACTGCGATATCTCCTTAGGATATATTGCTTTACATGAATTTGATTGGTCAGTTAAAAAGGAACTACTTTTTTGTATTTTCAAAGAACAGTTCATTTTTTATTAATATAAAGGACTTTGCAATGGTTGAATTGCTATAAAAAAATGATGTATCACTACGCCGTTATGTAATCAGGTTCAGTAAAAGTGAAGTCTATAGCAAAGAATTATATTTATTTATTTGTGCACGTAAGAAAGGAGTGGGTGATAAATAAAATCTCCTACTCATCTTTTTTATATCAAAAAATATCAACACTCGTGGATAAAGTAAAAAAAACCTCAGAGAGCCTCGGGTTTTTTTACTTTATCGATGAGTGTTGATATTTCTCTATGTACCTCTACATCTTGAATTATTATATTTATCGAAAATATTCTTTAAAAGTGTTATTTCTTTTTTCAGAGTTTAGAGAAGAGCATTGCTGGGCTAAAAATAGCCTAAGCATAAATAAAGATGCAAATTAATAGTTGAAACAAATGCTTTCATTTTTTAAAAATTTTACTTTCTTTAAAAGTGCACAGTTATGACACGAAATAGTTTTTTATATGCTAATAGTTAAGGGAGGCAAGTCTTTAACTCAGTATCATCCAGCTTTGATATTGCAAACAAGACTTATTGGTCACTTTAAATCAACATTGATGTTGTTATCTTACCATGAAAAGATGGCCTACTGATATCCAATATTCAATATTGGCACGCAAATCGTGTGCCAGAATGCTTTCGAGTGCAATTTGTAATGAAACGACTTGATGAACAAGACTAAACATATCCCAGAGGAGAATACTACCTATGTAGACTGGAATAACCAGACACCAAAGACTAGTGCCATTCAATTTGCACTCTTCGCTGAACATAATTGATTAAAATTACATTAAAAACAAAAATCTGAATGTAAATCAGTTTATATACAATCATATTACATTAGTAAGTGCATTGCGACTCATTTGTGTCCATTTCTAGGTGCCAAAGAATAGAGATTTAGCTCCTTTAACTATTATAACTGTGAATTCTTCTTCTGTTTAATATAATATGTCCATTATAAGGCTGCAGTTATTTCCAGAAATTTTCACTTTATTTAATAAAAAACTGACTGTATAGTTTGATCATAAGTTAATGGTAGTGTCTGTGCTATACAATAAATACAGATTATTTACATCTAATTTATTAAATGTTTCTCATTATTTGCATGGTTGTACGTCAGAATGAAAAATCTGTATCTCTACATTGGGGGGTAATTATTATTCTTACATGTCACACCAGCATTAGTTAAATCTCGTCAGACTCCAGTTCTCTACATCTAACCTCGGCTGTATGACGGTAAGGGATATGTAGCTACACCCATACTGGTATTATTAGGAAAACTTGCCGCTTTTAGAAATTGCAAGTTGTCCTTTGTTTAAAGAAAAAAGGATGAACTTGAAAGAATGTAAGCGTTTGATATCGGAAGTACATGTCACTCTTCACAGGCATCTTCATGGGCGCCACCATTTTTAATCCGGGAACTTGAAAGTTTTCAAATTGGCAGAATTTGTTATACAGCCAAGGTTAGATTTGCTTGTGCTGACCAGACCCTTAACCTGTCCAAAAGAATATCAACTAAAAAGTGTCTTATTATAACCTTCAAAATATGGAAATGAGTTTAGAGAAAAAAACGTCCACATTCCTGGGGGTTGTGGGGATGCACTAAAATAAATAATTGCTGTCTTTACAGTATAAGGAATAACTATGCAAAGTTAAAAAATGATCCATTCAGAATTGCAGCCTGTAGACATTAACACAAAAATTGGGTGTAGTTGGCCCCTGGGGTTTGGATATGGAACAATATAAATAGGTACAACCCTATGATAGATCATACCGAATTGGATCCAAATTTGTTAACTGAAAGTGTGTGTGGCAAAGTGTGTGATCATGCACCATAATTGTGGCCTTCAGACGCTAAACACAAAAAAATGGGGGTGGCTGTCCTGGGGGTTGGGGCATGCACCAAAACCAATAGTTGCTGTCCTACACATGCCAAGTTCCAAGATGATCCATTACGAATTGTAGTGTGGCCTGTAGGCAACACACAGATAAAAAATGGGTGTAGCTCTGCCCCTGGGAGTCGGGCATTCACCATAAACAATAGGGATAATCCTGCAAAGTTTCAAAAGCACAAAAATGGGGCGTGGCTCTTTCCCAGGGGGTTGGGCATGCACCAAACAGTAATAGCGGACATACTTAGGGTATAAGGGATAAGTATGAAAAGTTATCAAGACGATCCATCAAGAATTACGGCCTGTAGGTGAAAATGGGTGTTGCTCTGCTCCTGGACCACAAACAATGGGGATGATCCTTAGGGTATAAGAAATAAGTATGCAAAGTTTCAAGATGCTCTGTTAAGAAATATGACAGACGACAAACAAATACAAAAATGGGCGTGGCTCTACTCCTTGGGGTAGGGCATGCTCCAAAAACAATAGGGATCATCCGTAGGGTATAAGTATGCAAAGTTTCAAAACAATTCATTAAGAATTGCAGCCTGTATGCGACACATCCTTAGGGTATAAGAATGCAAAGTTTCAAGACAATCCATTAAGAATTGCGGCCTGTAGGACACAGACAACACAACGCAGACGAGGCCATATACGTCCACATTCATAAAGATAGGTTGCCAGGCAACAAAACATACAGCACTTAAATCGTCTGGGCAGTCAACAAGAGTTGTCGCATATTAAGAGTAACAACTCATTACGTAATTATCAGAAAATCATTAAAATTTGTTTGGCCCCTGCCAACGTTAAGTATACAAAACATTTCATATGAATTTAGCTGTTCCAAGTTATAAAAAATCATTGAAAATCAATATACTTATTACTTGTTCGTGGCAAGACCTTAAACTCTATCAATCTAAAGTCAATCGAAACGATGATATTTAGGCGTAAACACGGTGTATAAATATAAAATCAAAAGGCTTCCTCGTCTGATGACTTTAAACACTGTATAAATCTAAAGTCAATTGGATATTAACTTTAGCCTCTAGAGCGTCCACAAGATTTTACAAAGTGATCAAGGGCCATAACTTCGGCAGTAATTATCGGACGGACAAGGGCGACGACAATATATGACTACCAATGTGGGCGTATAAAAATAGTTTTGAACAACCAGCCCCAGGTCAGTATTTTCTAAGAATGTGTGTTGTGATTAAATACACAAAATGACTCTACATGAGAAGTTTATGAAACAATTTATTTGACACATTTACCAACAATAGATTGCTTTTATATGTGCACTGTACAATAAAAGTTGAGTTTGACTATGACTATATATATTTACATTTAAAATAAATCTGTATTTCACATAACTGTACAACCAAGGTCATATATATTTTTTATTTACATAAAAAGATACTCTTAATATACATTAACTTATATTTTAAATAATATATCAAAAACAATATATATCTGGCACAGAGAAAGTTGAACATTATTTCTGATGTTATACATTGAGAGGGTGATTCAAGCTTTACTTAGAAAAAAATGTAATCTAGTTATGACATTAAAAAAGCTTCTACTTTTGTGAAAAATTCTTTCAAATACGCTTGACACCTCAATTTTTTCTGATGTCTAATCTGATTTGTTCTAAAGTACAGCAAAATCAAATCATTGGCACCAGTTCCAAATAAATAGATGATAGTTATTCGTTGCAAATCCAGCATTCACTTAGAATCAAAGTCAGTGTGTTCAAAAGTATCACAAAATCAATCAAATTGAATCACCAAGATTGAACATTGTACCTCAATTATTGTGTTCCAAAAAATGTGATGCAGAGACAGATGGACCCATTTTAATAATTCCCTGCTTTGTTTGAAATGCAGGGAAAAATAAAAGAGTTCTCATTTCATCATTTTCAGTGTATGTAGAGTAAACACAAATACACAAAGAAGCCCCATCAAATTATCAGATTTTTCTGCTTGTAATTTAGATATACCCTTTACATATTCACAGTCCCAATGGTCAGAATATTCCAACATTAAGCATACATCTATTATGTTAATAAAATTTTTAATTATTATTAAAATAGTATTATAAATAATTAACAATTTAATTAATATATACACTTAAATAATGACTAAATAGGTATTAAGATACTGTATCACACTTAATATTGAATTTTATTATTACACATCAACTAGCACTTCACATACATATATGTACTATGTAGACAATGAATAAATAACATTTGATACTTACATGACATAAAATATTTTAGCAAACAATTCATAGATGCACTTAAATATGTAATTAAACCTAAAATACAGAATTAACCAGAAAAAAGAAAACACAACACAATATCTTTAGCTGACCGATTGAAAAATGAATTATCAATACAGCCCATAAGCTATGTTCATTTTTTGTTCATTTTTTGAGGGGTGGGGAGGTATCCAAAAACTTGTTGCATCAGAATTGACTGAGTGTTTGTGGTAAAAGCTCTACCAGTGATTGCATCAAAAAGAAGGATAAATCAATGAAATTCTGATTTTCTTAAAAGAAGTTGGAAGTTAATATTTATTTATTTTTTTAGTAAAAAAGCTACTTCTCGTACACCAAAAATATAGTACACTAAAAGAATATATTTTGGCAAAAATGTGGATATTGTAATATGCATAAAAATGAGATGAAATTTAAGGTGTTTTATACATATATAATATTTGCTGTAGTAATATATTTAACATATATAGAAATATGTACAGATTTCATTCTTATATATATATATACACATTATTATTATAGCTACCCAATATATTTGCATAATTATTGTACCTGTTGACTATAATTAAAACATGTATCTTTTTTAAAAATCAAGTTGAGTTCAGTTGACATGACCTTCAGGGAATTTCAATCTTTCTTTTTTGGTGTAAGATTTGCACTGCAATTTTATTATATTGTATGTATTATAGAAGCTGGTTTAGTTATTCCACTTACTGGGGATTTTCTATCACTAGCACTGGGGCTGGTTTCTCCAGGTTCATCTGAAAATAAAATCAAAGATCATTTTTTTTCTCAAAATAATTAATATAAGAGAATCTTTTTTTTCTTGATTCTTGACAATTCAAAACCCAAAGGTGTACTAATATTACAATGGTGTATAATGTAATTAGAGTTAAAACTGCTGATCATCATTTGCATATTTTGAACAATATTTTTTTAGAGCTTAATTCCATGCTAAAATGTACTCAAATTGATTATTTAACATCAATATATCAATGGTAGATAATATCTCGGCTTCGATTCAATTGAATTAAAAACAGGTCTATAGAAAGAATTTAATGAAAATACTGGCTTGTTTTAACCATATCCTGTTTATATTATCTGCAGAGGATGCCAAAATTTTCCAAAGTTCAGTTCAATTTTTGAACTGCTATTTGTTTTAGAGATTCAACTTTCACAATATTGTAATTTGCAATGGATAATAAATTCCTGAAATGATGATCATTGATGCACAAATAACAAATTAGATGACAATCAAAAAGTTAGTGAAGGACTGAAAGTATAATACATTTCTCACACTGGCATGAATTACAATAGAAAATCAAAATATCTAGTTATGGTAGTAGAATAATAATTGAATTTTATTACATTAATGAATGTTACTACTACATCTATGCAATTATACAGAAATTACAATAAAGATTAGATACATTTATACAATACACAGGGTATATAGAAAACAAGCCTTAAATTAGTTAAATCTCTTGAATTATACTATAACACATACTTATGGAAGAACAATTCCTGATTTATTTAGGTGACGTTTTGAAGGGTATTCTCTCAACCTTTTCAAAATAAAGTTCTGATCCAATTTACTATTTCAATTAGCAACAGGTAATGGTCATCTTGTTTACTAATTTTAGTTATGCGGCTTACTCTGTTGACAATAGAACACAAAATCGGTTATATCTAAACTCTGGCTTTATCTCAAGACATAATATCTACAACAGACTGTTATCCCGAAAACAGATCAACATAAAATGCAATGAAATAAATAATTGTTGGTTCGAACAAACTGATTACAGATTAGGAAATAAATAGAGTAAAGTATTACTAAATAAATTAGTGAGTTAGTACTGAAAACTTGTAGTTATTAGAGGAAATGTAAGAACAACAAATCAACAGTAAGGCTGATGTTCCCCGCCTTAATTCCAAAATAAATAGAAAATGCTCATTATCAAACTTAGTCAAGTTTCATCACTCTCACTTAGGAGAATCAGAATTATTTTATTCAAAATCACTGAAAAATCAAATTGCTTATCTTTAGTTTAGCCTAATCAGAAAATGCTCACCACTGAACTAAGTCAAGGTGTTGATATACATGTAATGAAACTATAGACCAAGTTTCATCACTCAAGATCAAAGCTATGTTCCAAAGCATTGACAAACCAAATTGCCTAACCAGAAAGTGATCATCATCGAACTTAGCCAAGACATACATATAAATGAACATCTATACAAAGTTAGAATATTCTACCTCAATTAAAAGCAGAGTTCTTTTGTTTCAAAAAGCGGAGGACAATAAGTATACAATGAAACTACAGAACACCAAAAGCACAGAACATTAATTTGCAATACTATAAATAACCATCCAAGTAAGTAGTCGTACATACATGTATGAGGTCTGTAAAAATTATTTTACTTCAGAAAAATTACAATATCTCATGCTTGTTAGATATTTCAATAGAATATATTCTGAGTTACCATAGTAATGTTTTAGATCATGCAAAGTAACATGAATCTCCTTTATTATTGGCTTGTTGATAGAAATCATTTAGACTCAAAATGGTAAACTAAACACTTCAATGTGTTTATTGCTTAGAAACATTAATTGTAACACAGTAGACCTAATGTTGAAATAAAAATGTTATTCTTAATGACCATTGTAAGAAGATTTTTTTTTTTATCTTATTTTAGGGTATAATTAACAGAACCTCAGTATCTGATTGTACTCACTTGTGGTGTTATATAATTAGCAGAAGATGACATGACATCACGTGTTAATAGTATGGGAGGGTGCTTACTACTATTAATTGTTGTTTTAGGAACACCTATAGATGTAACTGTTGGTAAAGGTGGATGTAATATATAAGCTGATCCAGTCGTTGGTTCTTGTGACATGAGTGGACTACTGGCTCTAGCTGGTGACTGAGAACCTTCATCTGTAATTCAAATATAAATCCTATATGTCTATCAATCAGAAATCCATATTTTTAGGAGTACATACCCTTTGTTCAGGTTCATTTATTTCAAACCATTCCTAGGTTCACCCTGATTTGCACATATACCACACATGTGCCCATAAACTTATATTTCAGCTAACTAGTTCCCAAATCAATGTTTAAAACAAAAAACAGACTCTCCTCTTTCCTTTACAGTAAATGGAAGATGTAACTTTTATGACAACAAAAAGTAAATCAATTTTTTCCTATAGGATTATCGAGAAAAATGCAACTTAAAAAACAAATTACTGATTATATTCACCTTTTATAACTGTAATACCTTCTAGTGGTACATCTGGTAATGGCTGTTGCTTTTCTACTGTACTAGATTTATTTACACTACTATTATTATTACTGCTCGTTTCTGTACGTTCCATATCTTTTGTCTTCGGTTCTACAACATTGTTTATAAATAAGATATTAAATCCTAATAACTCAACAATATGACAAAGTACAAATGAATATTTTAAGTAAATGACAACGTCTCTATATATCGATACATGATTAATTTAATATTGTTGTATAAGACTATAAAACAACCTTCCATAACAATGGCAAAAATTATTTACCTGGCTTGAAAAGCTCTTCTTTTAAATGAGGTAAAAATGTATCAATCTTATCCCATGTAAGTCTCCACAAGTTTGTTTCCACGCCATCGGGTGTGTGAAATATACTGGCTGTTTCCATCACTAATAACATGTTCTTTAATGATTCAGGAATAGCTTCTGACTAAATAATATAAATGATTACAGTATTTATCTTATATCACATACTATTTAATACAAGAGAAGAAGGATATCAGAAATGTGTAATATATAGTAGTTCACAGCTGTTTACTACTTTTGTTTCAAGACTTTAAGATAGTTCTTTCATTATACCCCACACAATGACTTATTCTTGTCTCTTTGCCGGCATCCTAAGAAATAATAATACTGGTTATTCTTGACCCTGCATTACTAAATCACAGAGTTTCTAATACAGTTTGGCATCTTTCTGGTATATATATATAAAAACTTACCAATAGATCACTACGATCAACATGCATATATTTCTCATTGAAGTCTAGTATAGTTAACCATAGAGCTGTAAATGTTGTCAGTGATAAGAGTGGACTTAGATGTTGTAAGAAAACCTGAAAAAACACCTAGATGTTATCAAACAATAAATTACAAATTATTTATCTCTTGTACAGGAGTATGATGATTGATTAACTGATGATCATTAAAATAGTTTATAGAACATTTACATAATATACCATGATCTGCAAGTGGGCTTTATGTATGAATATAATATATTCCTTTAGTTACAATTAATATACAATTAATATTACAACTTACCTTACAAAGAAGAGTAGAAGCTCTCATTCTAGTTTCTTCCATACCACTAGGATCTTGTGGGTTAATATTTTCTAACAGTTTTGTCAATAATGGAAACAATACCTAGAGACAAATTAATCATTATGAATAAAAACAATCTGTATATGATAATGAATCATCAAATTGACTTAAGACAGACTACTGCGTATAGAAGTTATTTAATTAGATAAACTATTTTAAAAATAACTAACCTTATTAAAGCAAGCTTCCCATTCTACAGCTGACAATGTCTGTAGATCATGAACTAATAGAGCTCGTTGTAAATAAGTTAAGGCTTGACTTCTTACTTGTTTTCTTGAATCACAACACAATCGTGCTATACCTTAAAACATGTAAAATTAAACACAAGTTATAATACAGAATAGGACTTGTTGAAGGGTGGAGTTACTTAGCTCTACTTACAACTATAGTAATAAATCTATCAGATTGAATAGTTTTACTGACATACAAGTATGGAGAATGTTTTCATTTAAAAATCTATTAAGGATCAGCGTATCATGTACAGAACACAAGACACCTTAATGGAGACATATATCAAAGAGGTATTAGAAACACAATTACCTTGTAATAAAGGACACCAGCATTTAGCCCACAATGAACTTGTACCAGCATCTATTCGTGCACTATCTTCTTCTGCCCATGAACTAAATATGGAAGCTGCCCGTGTATGTAATGTATGCATCAAGTCTAATAATTGTATCGATAAAGATGGTAGTCCTACAGAACTTCCCTCTCCTTCACCTTCATCATCAGAATTACCAACTAATGATACACCTGGTGATGACATTGATTTCTTCATTTTATTGTGATCTTTTTTGGAACGACTTAATTTATGATGAGCTTTCTTTTCCTTCTGTACTTGCCGGGTTGGTGTTTTCAAATGTCCTAAAATACAATAAATAATTCATCTACATCTAGTATCACAAATCAAATACAACAATATTAGTAATAAAGTTAGTTCACAGTTAGATTTCAAAAACCTTTTACTGAATATATTTTTATTTGACTGCTAAAGAAAGAAAAGTCGAGCTCCAAATATTAACAACAATTTACCAGGTAATACTGTTACAGTGTTGGCTAACTGTTATTTTACAATTCTAAACTATTAAATGTTTAATATCAAGGTTTGACATTAATGATTGGCAGATTCCTCAGCCACTTTCCTAGGCTGCCTGGCAATCAAGCAAAATTCATTGGTATTTGCCCTTCTGTTGTATAAAACTTAAGGTCAAGAACTGAATATCATCACATCTTACCTCCATTTAAACTGGCCTCAACAAATGCTCTAATAGCATGTACACAGCTCTCAAAATTATGAGGAGTTATATGAGCTGCATCACGCACCAGAAAGGAAAGAGTTTCTGAAGACTTTAATAATGCTTTACTGTCACAATAATGGAGAGTTTCATTGAGGTCTATGGAAAACTGGTTTAATTTCTTCAGTTGAGCTCCTGATGGTGGGTCTTCTTTATTTACCTAAAAAAAACCCATAAAACACATAATTTAACTTTTCTGCATTATTAGAAAACATATATGGTGTTCTTAACAAGGCCACAATTCTTGATTTTAGGCTTACCCTTGATTCTTTGACAACCAATAAGTCTCAGTAAATATCCTTCATATCATATTAAAATACTTTGAAAAGACTAAGTGTTAAAAAGTAAAAGATATAATTAGATCAGGTGCAACCAGAAAATTTATTTTTGTCCCTAGAAACCAACAGGGTCTAAGCTTCGCTCGTCTACTTAACTAGCAAAATGTGCCTGTATAAACCCTGTCTACAACTTGACGCATTCCCAAATCCAATGAAAAATTATAGCTATCTGTTTATTTTTTTTTTTTTGTCGTTTCCTAGAGACTAATATGATTTTGAAAGTTATGGTTCCATATTTTGTGCTGAAACTTTTTTTTGATTAAGCTATTTCTTCACATTTTGGACTTTGATCTGCATATGTGTTATTCTGAAAGACTAGTGAAAACTGAGACTTCTTTATACATACCAAAAGCCAACTACCATTATCTGGTACAGGTCTAAGTTGTAGTTGTAATTCTGGTGAAGAAGAACCAACTCTTTTATTCTGCGTTTCATATAACTCACCATCTGATGTATAACCTCTATCATTAGTTTCATTATGGCCATTATTACACTGTACTTCACTATCACTCTGAGCACCTGTAAAATCAAAAACATGTAATAGAATTTGGAATAGGATATTACCCAGTCAGGGGCAAACCATAGATAGGGTGGGGGTCTTACTGTGCTACAATAACGACTTGAATGTTAAAGATACCTGTGGGATCCAATGGAAAATATTGGAGTCCATCACAGATAAATGGAACAATACCAGATATATTTTAGTGAATAAAACTGTTTATTTGGAGAGGAAGACTTATCGAAATCCAGTGCAACTAACTGTGATACGTTTTCAGACAAATAAATAGTTTCAATTCCCATGTGATCCCCAAATGCCTAGATAATGATGTTATACCTTGCAAAATTATAGTCACAATCATCAAGTAACTTGTACAACTGAAGAATGAAATTCTTTAAATAAGTTATGCAAATGTGACCATTTCTGAGACTGTCCCTTTAAAAATGTCACTGTTCAATTTTTCACTGCCCAAAAAATAATTTGACTTTTTATTTTCTTTGACAACCAGATTTTAAATTTCCCAGCAATGCTTACTATAATAATGTGTTTTCACATGAGTTGTTTCTGAGAGAATTTGACCTTTTTTATGTTCAATTCATCTTCACAATAGAAAAATAATAAATAACAAACAATACATACCAGCATCATACAATGATTCTCTAACATTGATACCAGAGCGAACCTGCATTAATGGTGGAGGATTAGCACCAGCGCCTACAACTTCTAATGTCATAAATAACGTATACCAGTCATGACTAGAGTGTATATTAGCTGCATTAGTCCGTAATAAATCATGTAAACCAAACGCTATTTGACAACTAATATTGTGAATTACTTCTGGCTTCATCATTAACAACATCCCGAGTGAGGTTAAAACCTCTGATGCCACTTCTTCTCGTCTTAACAATCTAATAGCTAATCTTAACAAGCCTACAACTGCACGTTCCACAAGAAATGAATGTTCATTCGCATTCACAATTATATTCCACAGATGATCTCGTACAGCCTGCCATATAAGGTTCACTCTATCTCTGTAAAATAAAAACACACATAACTGATAAGGCCATTTAAAGTCTTTATCTGGCTTTACTAACAGATCTTTTAATAATGTAAATATAATGACGAAGATATTAGATAATTTATATATGTACAGGAGAATAAAATAAGTACCTGTTCTGTAAAACTGTTTTTATTAGAAGCTCTAAAAAAAACACGGAAGCATCTTCATCATAATGACCAGTTAAAGCTGCCTGATCTTCATTACCTTGACATGCTACTATTAAAGCCTGTAATTATAATAATATAGTTGTATTATCCATAATTGCACTTATTGCTACCTAAAACAATATCTACAGTCAATGAATTTTAAAACAGGAATAAGACAGATTTAGTAGAGCTGGGTGATATTTGGGTTTCTCGGTATAAAACCGTCACAGAAAGAAAAATTTGTCAAAAATACTGTCTTCAGAAAAATATTAGTATTAGTATTCATTATTGTAAGAGTAAATGAATAGGGTAAATGAATAGCATCCATCCGTACCCATGCACGGTGAAAGAACACAACCTTTTTTATGTTTTTTACTTTTTTATGCCTCCTTCATATATAAATATTCTTAATTTAAATGAAATGTAATTAATTAATTGGAAATTAAAATAGTAATAAACAACAACATAGACCAACATTTTTAGCAATTCTTTGTGGCTATTGTTAATAATTGTATTTGTTTATTGTTTTAGTTTCGTGTACTTACCGTTTGTTACTCTTTATATAGATCTATGTTTTAACTTGCTCATTAAATTTGTTTGAAAATTTTGTCTGTATTTATGACAAAATTTTAATAATATTGAATACAAAGTGTCAAGTGAATACTCTGGGGGTATGTCCAAATTTTTAAGCATGTTTATTTACATTTAAAAGGTGATAAACTGAAATTGACATTTAATAAAATATTGCGATATAGTTATTATATTGCGATATTATCAGAAAATATTGAGATATGTTTCCAGAGATATCGCCCAGTTAGTACAGAACAATTCCACCCTATATAAAATAATAGTCATTAAAATAAAAAAACTCCAGAATAATATTCATAGAATATATACCTTCACCAGTTCTTGTAAGGATTCCTCTCTTAGGAATTTACTGTCCATAATCAACATATCTAGATGACAAGCTTCTATACATTGCTGTGCTTGTTTTGCGGCATCTTGTTCTTCTGGTGTTGGACCTTTCTGATTGGAAGATTCAGACAACGAAAAGTATGAATAGAAGCTACTAAATACACCAGCATCAGACCTGAAACACAATATATCAACATAATTTTATTAAACTTCAATGAACATTTATTTCATTATTGGATACTCAACTGCAATTTTTTTAATTTATACTAATGTCTACTAATATTCATCTAAATAATCATCTGTTTGAGGAATAAGTTGATGATATACCTTTGGTTGGCTGTATTATCTTCTCTAACTATACATATTTTACCAGACGCATCCGCAAAATCTTCTACCTAAAATTATCATACATAATGATGAAAATCTAAAATTCATTAACATTATATATTAGGCACTCACGAAGGTCAATACCTTTTCTTAAACCTAACAGTTTTTGCGTCTGTTCATCATTAATCTTTATTTCATATTTCAGTTTGCAGTGAATAGCATATAAGCTCCATTTTGCCTCCCATAAACACCAAATTCCAATAGGAACAATCAATCTTTATTCAAGAATTATTATACACATGAAACTGTAATGGTTATTCAGCTCTACATAATTGTAATGGTTATTCACCTCTACATAATTGTAATGGTTATTACGCTCTATATAATTGAAATATCCACTATATTCTTACCTCTATCATACTCTGTGGTAATAATTTAGCTCTATATAACTGTAACATACAATCTACTATATTCTTCCAGCCTTCACGTAATATATCACCATGCCTATGAGCCAGTGCAAATACAGTTCTAGCAGCTAACTGAGCCTTAAAATTACTACCAAACGATGTAGGAATATTTTCTGGAGCCTATGTTAATAAAATATTTTGATATATATTCATCATGAGAAATAATGTTGTAAAGCATAAATCTGCACATATACTTTACTATGTTCATAAAAGCAATGAATAGAAACACATCTAATTGTGAAAATGTCACATTGTTTTAATATCTTACTATAGCTTGGTGACATGTATTATCATAGACAACAAATGATAATTCAGAATATCTTAACTATCTGAATTATTAAATTTCTATTACTATATTCAAAATACTTTTCATTACAAACCTATTATTTTTTTTTAACTCACCTCAGCCGAGCTTAATAATGTTGTAAATTTACACAAAGATATTCCTAAATTATCAAATACATCACTGATACCATAATGAGCTGAAATCATTGCACATTTTCTGTAAAAAAAAAAAAAAATAATATATAAAGTCAATTTAAAATTCTGATATTTCAGAACAATTAATATTTAATTGACAAACATTTCTTGACAATTTTCAACTTTTCAAAAAAAATCTCACCTAAAGCCAGATATAGCTCTGTTTATTATAGCTTCATCTCCACTTTTATCAAACACAAATGACAGAGCAGCAACTGTTGGTCCCCATATTAATGAAAATATTTCATGATCTAACATGCCTGTAGGTGCATGTAAAAATACACCTTCTTTAGTAGCACCTCTTCGTAAAGATTGCTGGAAAGAGACATCGAGAGACTTTCAAATGTGAGAATTACCTTTACCACACCTTTTTTAAATTTAGAGACCTAAAGACAATTTGTTGTAGTACACACCCTAAAGAATAAGTAATGATTTAAATTGTACTTTTTGATTGTATACACATCTCAATGTGAGTATACACATCTCAATGTGAGCCAAGGTTTTGGTAACTAATATACATACATATGGGTTCACAGTGCTAAAATTTTTTACCTTCCAATAATAATTTTCTTTCACTAAACCTGTATGTTCTGATGGCATTACAATCTCATCATTTCTATAATATACAAACATAATACACATATATCTAAAGTTTATCTAGAATCTTCATTACTATTAAATTTCTATTTACAGGTAACAGTAATATTCATAAAAAGTATTTAGTAATGTTAAATAGCATCATCATCACATAGTGGACAGTTGAATTTGTCTTCTTATTTAGTCAGGGCTGGGGCCATTACATTGCCAATGTAATGAATCACATTACCATTATTTTTAAATGTAATCATTACAATTACTTTCTCATTTTTAGCAATGTAAATAATTACCATTATCCATTACACTGAAAGTAATTAATTACTATTACCTATTACTTTATGAGTATATAAATAAAAAACTATTTTCATAGACATTAAAAAGACAACCTTATTTTTCTGCCATGACGCACCTACACAATCAAACTCAAAATAATCATTGATTCACTATAATAGATATTTCTGTATGAATTGTTATTTCTATAAATTATTACATCAAGACAAAAAGCAAATTTTCAACTGATGGTGACAAAAATTGAAACATGGTGCACAATTTATTTTTCAAAAACTAATTCGCTTTGCTGCCTACAATTATTAATGTTTATCTAACATCATTATCAGATATTTTAGCATTTTGCTCATGACAAATTGTTACCTTACTTTATAAATTTTTACCTGATAGCATTATAGATTTCTTCTAACATATCTTCATCAAAATCTTCCCCACCATTAGTTTTTGATAAATTCTTCTTAAATTCCTACAATAACATGAGTATTGGTCAATATTAAAAAATAAAAGTGCAAAGATCTGAAATCTAGTTGATGCCTACTAAGTTGAAGATGACAAAATAAAATTAGTGCAAGTATTATCCCATCTGTCAGATTCAGCTTCAATATTGTTATAAAGTTACTGAATTCTGGTTGTTAGTATTACATACAAGAGAAGTTTGATAAAGTGGAAATAAATACAATAAACATACTTACAGCAAATACCATAGGTGTGTTCTGTTTTTTAACATTATGATTGTGTTGATCTACATTTAACATAATTATAGCATATGCCAAGGTAAAAGCTGAATCAACATTAGCAAACGGTTCACCATTTGATAACTGTAACAAATAGGTTTCAAAACATTTAATACCAATAGGTGTTGATGGCAAATGTAAATTCTACAAAATATCACACAGTAATTTACATGGCAATAATTTCCCACAAATAAAATGTAATAAGATAATTGAAATGGGAAAATAATAAAAGATAATCAACATACCGACCAATGTTCTGCAAAATGTTCCATAAGATACGAAATAACTGGAGCTTCACCGGGCAGACGGAAAGCTTCTAGATATTGACGTAACGATTCATCTACTCGTAAATCTTCAAAATTAAATGATCTGAGGAGAGAGAAGGGTAGAGACGATATGAGAAGAAAGGTGGGGAAACTCAATTTCAGGATTTGTATTATCTGTAGGTTTATGAAGAGTTAACAATTTAAAAGACTTGTGGGAATTTTTGGGCAAAGATTCCAGACCATTACAAATCTTACTCAGAACATCACTACCACAAATTTGTAACTAAAAGAAAGAATCCTCATGCGTCACAGACTTTGCAGTAAATTCTACAACAAAATGCAGAATATATATAAAGATGTCAAAGGTTATTGTGGGCATCATATTGGATGACCATATATACTTACTTGACATATGCTTTCAGTACAGCTGCATTCTTTCTATTACAAATATATTCACCAATCATCTTTTTATCTAGTTTAGGATTCTCGCGAAGGAAGGTAACTATTTCACCTATATCTAAAGGTGTCTTTAATAAACCTTGTTCTTGTAAATAAGCTATGCCTTTAGATGGCTTTATATTAAACTGTTCTGTACCTAGATGGTAAATCTATAAAGAAATTAAAGAAAGTCTGAAAGAGCTCATCAATTCATAATAAAGTGATCTTTTATATGAATAACTCTTATGATATATACATTTAAGTTATTTTGTAAAGAAATTTAGCAAGGGCATACCTATAATTTTGAAAGGTGGAATTCAAGGACAATAACTATGCGTAAAACAGATGAACAAGAATTTTAATACTACACTTAGTTAAACAATTCTGACAAATCTCAAAATATTGTGTGTATGAACTTACTCTTTTCTTTTGTTTTAAAGCTGCCAGTTCTTGTGAGGTGTTGATTCTTGGAGCTATCTTCATTCTATTTGGTTTAATTTGAGGACCTTTCCGAGAATCCTTAGGTTTCGTTTGATCTACAGATTATAAGAAATAATGAAGTTTTCGTGAATAATACATAAAATCATGAATATAAATTATCTTTAATCAAAACTATTTGTGATTGTGTCAATAATAATTTTTGATTTCTTTTTGGTAATCCATAAAGAGTATATCAATACCTTTAAAAATATCTATTTTCCTTAGTAACTGAGCCATACCATAACCAGTACATGGTGGACCTGTTTGATTAACATCATTATTAATATCACTGTCTGTATTAGTAGGAACTTCGAAATTTGTTTTATCTATAATAACAAACATAACGGTATATTTCTTCATTTCCACTGCGATGTATTGCAATCTCAAATATTAAAAATTGTAATATGGAGAAACAAATGGGTCATATTATTTTCTACTGCAGTTAAAGTAAATGTGTTATTGGTGTGCATGTTTTCTGTCATCTGTAGAGACCAAGGATCATTAATATGTAACTCATCCGATGAACCGATGCCTAATTGTCAAGCAATTGGCAGCACTTCATTCAAACACATCCAGCAAATCAGGAGCCACTGGGGGAGGAGCTTAGAAACCGAATTCAGGATGATTAATTGCAGGAGTGATCCCCCAGACAGAAACAAAGAGTAAACTTCTCTCTGGGAGCCCAGATTGTGTAGAGTCATTATTCGCAGAATTTAAAGTGATTTTGACAATCGTTAACAAAAGTTTTACGCACCATCAGTATCATCAGGTTTATCTGTATTATTAGTAAATGTTTTATTGGAACTGATGATTCTACTATGACAATGTTGTTCTATACTATCTACCATAGTTAACAGAGCATCTAATGACAACAGATGAGTTGTATATAAACCGGATACTGGAAATGCATTCTGAAATAAAAATTCAAATAATATTACAGTACATTAAAGTTGTAACCCATCACCAGATTAACACCATGGATCATTACACCATGATATCTGACATTAACCATAACACTAAATTCTTTGATATATTTAAATACAATATATTTGAATACAAATAACTCATATTCTCAAAGCAATGGCAGAGTGCATGATCAGTTTATTAATCAATACCACACCTGGACAGCAATTAAGAGAGATTGTTTTCATTGGTCCATCAAGTTCACTTGTCAAGTTACTTCAAAGGTTTCAAGAGAAAGCCTACCTCTAAAATCGATCTTAACAATGAGGAACATCACTTTACCATAATATTAATAAGTATAGCTATGGTTAATGAGCTTATAATGCACATGCTAATCACTTTGATTAATGAGAACATTACAATGAGGTTGAATAGTAAAAATAATATAAATGTCTAAAACTGAAAATATCTTATAAATATATATAAAAGAATACTTACTTTAGAAATTAATTTGGTTATATCATCTAATAGGTTTGAGCAATAGAGATCACAGTCATAATTAAGGTACAGTTCTGTTACTAGACCTGGAATTCTCCATAACTGTACTAACCACTCTAATGCCACTTCTCGTGTTTCATAGGACACTTTAGGAGCCTCCGATACTATAATATCACATAATTTTGTAAGGAATATCTGAAAGGAAAATGAAAATAAAATGGGGTGCACCAACCGGGCTAATGAAGATGGAATCTGAAAGGAATATTTATGAGAGCAGTCGATTGGCATATCACAACAAATTACATTAATACAAATTTTCTATGGCTATGTTTATTATACAAAGTGAATAATATGAATTCATTTATCAAAAAGAACAAACATTTTTTGTTTACCTCTAATTGGAATTTAAGATGACCTCTCATGGATTCGAAGAGGAGAAAACAAACTCGTAAAGATGCAGCAAATAACGACAGCCTCTCCATTGATAAAATCTAATATCACAAAAATTACAAAAATATTATTAAATCAAGTGGACAAACACATTTTAATAAATATATTCAGATATAATAGGTTTATTCTGTTCAGTTTACAACACACATTTCATAAGTCTTAATACACCAGGATTAGATATTTAATGGGAAAAATATCTGGAAAGATCTTTCATGGAACTAAAATACATCAGGATGAGATATTCAATGGGAAATACTTTAGATAAATATGTGGAGTTTAAATTAAACTTTTCGCAAAGTTCAACCTTTTCCAAATAACAAATTTTAATTCTGTACACCTGTATAATCAAGAATCAACATGGAGTAATTGTAAATTTCAGTGACTTACCATAAACAGATTTTTACAAGTATCATCTTTAATGAGATATAATAGTGAATTAAAGGAACTAATATGATCAGCTCCTACTTCTAGTGCTACTGTTAATAAACTTAAACCCATGTGGATCATCACATCTGTATTATGGCGGTCGATAGGATTACACAAAGATACAACAAATCGCAGAAGTTCACGGACACATGGTAAACCATATGGTATTAATGGACCAGACCCTACAGAAAAATTAAAGACATTTGTAAATACATTGGCGTAATGATCCATGGAGTTAATCTGGAGATAATAGAGTAATGTTTTTATCTTTAAAAATAAACCACAAAACAAGTCAAAGTCTAAAGAGTGTACCGGTACATTACAAACAGATCTTCCAGTAACTACAAGACAATCTTGTTTTCAAACAGTATTTAAAAATTACACTTCACACATTAGGAAATTGTTAAATTGCAGCAAAATAAAGACACTTACCTTCTTTATGATGATAATGTGGTTGTGTAAATCTAATACCTCTTGGATTAACAAAATCACCATCATGTACAGAATTATCTACTGAATTAATTGATTCATTGTCATCAAAATTTTCAGATGCTACACTCAGTTCTGTTTCACTGGATGCCGTCTAGAAAATAAATTTTATCAATGAAAGAAAATGAAATTTCTACCAAAACAAAGTCATTCTAGCACATTTTTCAGCAAATGAAACATTTAATATAGATTAATAAAACAAGAGATGCGTCATGTTATAATATCATACCTTCAAGTTATCATCAGGTGGTGCTGTTAATGTTACTATGGGTGTATTATGTTATAATATCATACCTTCAAGTTATCATCAGGTGGTGCTGTTAATGTTACTATAGGTGTATTATGTTATAATATCATACCTTTAAGTTATCATCAGGTGGTGCTGTTAATGTTACTATAGGTGTATCATGTTTTTTATCTGTATCTATATACATAGATTCTTTGTCATCTATTTCTTCACCAGTCTGTCGATTTTCTGTTTCTTGTGTTTCAGCTAGATTATCTTGTGCTTCTTCAGCTATACTTGCTGCCTGCTCAAAATATATTATCATATATAGTATATCATTATATTCATTTAATTTAATACACTGTAGAAAGGGGCCACAAATTGTGTCTGAATTCCATTGTGGTCCTATTCCAATTTCCAGATATCTATGGTACATACTGTTCAGTGCTGACTAGCATTTGAAGGGGACTCACTGGTGTGCAGATAAAAGAGCCGTTTAGAACTAGAATGTGAGGACAAGTTGATGATTATGCAATTGCGTGTGCAAGATTTTCCTCCCTATCACTTTACATTTGACCATAGTAAACAAAATCAAACAGAGGGTTTATGGGCCATCTAATATGTCCTAAAGTACTAAAGACGTCCATGCCCACTCAAAACAATTCCTGTATCTTGTCCACAAGATTCAAAAGAACAAATCAACAGTGTTACTGATGTCCCCCGCCGAAATCCCAAAATAAATAGATGACTCATATTGATTAATTGCACATTTATCTTTTTCAAAATTATTGAGCAATTGAACTGATTATCTATACTTAGTCTAAACATAAAATGTTCAAGATCAAACTCAAACTCAGTCAAGGTTTTGAAGTACCTGGTAGGGAAACTATACACTAAGTTTCATCACTCTCCATCAGTTAGAATCAAAGTTATCTTGTCCCAAAGCATCAACCAATGAACTCAGTCAAGACATTCACCTAATGAACATCTACATCAATTAAAAGCAGTTATTACATTTCAAAGTCTCGACCAATCAAATGCTTATCGCTACTTAGCCTAAGCAGAATATGCTCATTATCGAACTTAGTCAAGGTATTGATGTAATGAAACTACACACAAGTTTCATCACTCTCCCATAATTAAAACTAAAGTTATCGTGTTCCAATGAATCAACCAATCAAATTGCTTATCTCTGCTTACCCCAAGCAGAAAATGCTCATCTTCAAAATCCATCAAGGCAATCACCTAATGAAACTTTTTCGAAAGGCGGGGGACAATAAAAGAGAGATAATATTATCAATATTGACAGGGTTCTTCTCCTTATGGTATGATGAACCATCCCCTCATCAAGTTTCAGAAAATTCCATCAAGTTCAATGATCTGCAGTGCCTCACAATAAAATGTGAAAAGACCGAGGTGACGACAATAGAAGTTCCTATTAAATGTGGACGTATAAAAATAACCAAAATATTTTTTTAGGCCTAACCAATGACAACTTATTATGTGTATATACGAACCTGAAAACTTTTTGTTATATCAATAACACCCTCATCTGATGCTACTGGTGTAGTAGCTATTCTATCAGATGTAACATACTCAAACCCTGTCGATTCAGGAATCTGACTTCCATCGGAGTTCTGTTCACCACTTTCTTCCACCAGTGTCTCGGTTTTAGAACTATCTACAGTTTGGGATGGTACTTGTGATCTTTTAACCCGCGGTTTAGGTGATCGTTTTCTTTTACCCATCCTTGATGGATCTACACTACCGGCACGCATCTTTAACTGAAACATTTTAAAAAATATGGTAAAGTGTATGTTAAATAAAAACTAAAATAACAAATTGAGCTTTGGCAAGTTACATAAACAGAAAAAAACCCTAGCTCATAACTACTAGTTAGCATTATTTATTTTATAATAAATGACTTGGGATCTGAACTTTGTATCAAATTTATCATCTTACCGGTACCTTTTTCATGGTAGCACTCCATTTAGGATCTTCTTTAAATACAGGTAATCTTGTAAATAAAAGCTGTACCATATCCATTAAAGTATGTTCTGCAGACTTTCTCAAAAATTCTAAACAAAATATTTATAAATTAAAAACTGTATCAAAAACTTTCTCAATATCTTCATGTTTAAGTATCTACACTGTGCAATACATTTACCTGATAAAAGTCTCACGGTAGCCGACAAAATAATAGTTGAAAGGTTAACATCTTGACCTAAATGTACATGGATAAATACGAGATGAAACATTCTTGAGAAGCTGACCGAAGCTTTAACCAAGAAAAAGATACGGTCATGAAATCAATAAGAATTTTGAAGCCATAACATTCATTAGGATCGGTAGATGGCTTTTATCATAAGACTACTTTTTAACAACAAAATCAGGATTGAAATACAATACCTACCTGAGAGTCTCATTTCAAAACAGATTCTAAAACATGACTGCATTATTTCACACACTGATTCATTGGTTAACAATATTCCTGCTGGACAGAGTAATAAAGTTCTTAATACCTAAAATATACACAATATTTATTTCTTTAAAGATACATTATGTAAGATTTAGATAAACAGCTAGTTACTAAAGTAACCAATAAACAGCTAGCCATCCTTGTTATAATAGTTCAAAAAATAGATAATGCAAAATGAATATATTGAAAATTTCATTCAAATTACTTTATTCTGAGAGAAGATATTAGCCTTTGATGGTTTGACATCGATTGCATTGATGTGTGCATTGATTGTAACCAATTTTAAAAATAAACCATTAAATAATTGAACCATTCTAATCTACTTAATATCGGAGACAGCCAATGGCACCGAGAGTTGATTATGTTCTTGTCATATTAATAAATGTCTAATTAATAGTTTATGTAAAATTTAATGCCTTTTAACTAATGTTTTATTATAAAATTAATGTACATAACTGAACATTCAGTAGCTTTATAATTTGTTTCTAAAGCTACACAACATGCTTGTAGGCTAAACATTTACAAAGGATAAATAACTAACACAACAATATCACATCAGTTAAAAGTTGCAACCTCATAGGTCCTGTGTCTTTTACCGAAGAAAAGACCTTGTTTGTGACGGTAATTACTTGAATACTCTGAGAGGCTAGAATATTAACTATTTCTATTAATGATGCTGGCAACACAGATGTGTTTTGGTTGCTTCAGTTAGTGGTTAACGAGTTTACATTTGGATAATAAAATGAAGACTTTCAACTTACATATAATATTTTCATGAGTACAACTTCATCTGAATTGGGATCAGTACCAACAAATCTAGCATGTGTTACAGCATCAGCTGTATTCTCTATAGCAGCCGGTGATAAATCACAATGGGGATCTGTACAAAAATTATATTTATATTAAAACACACACAGATAACAAGATAAAAATCAAAATATAAATAAATCATTAACAGTCATCCCAAACTGTCAACTTTTATATTACCGAACAGTAAGGTGTGTCCAAATTTGAGACTAATAACTATATATATCATACACTATGGAAATCTATCTACTGTCTGAGCCATCCAAAAAAAATAAACTGTTTTTGTCCTATAAGAACAAACGACTTAATTCCGGTTTTTATACATTTGAATTTGTCTCTCGTTTAATAAAATCCATTGAATAATTAAATAATCCCAAAAATAAGAAAGTTCTCTCTTGAAAAAATGAATTCCTCTTTTATTACAGTAATAAGCTTTTAGTCTTGGCCCAGAATTGAGCATTCACACATAATCATTCCTGTACACTGTTACTTGATTGAATATCAAACTATTGCCTGTGTTTGTCAAAAGACAACTTTTTTTTTTCGTTGGTACGGTATATTTAATTACAAAATGAATTTTATGGCGATATCAAAGTCAAACACATAGGCATTGTAAGTATCTAGATAACCATAATTAAGTTTTTTAGGATGCATTTTTTATTGAACATTTTAATTACTTACCAACAAGACCGTATGAGAGGAATTTATTTACAGAAGTCAATGCTAATCCTGTTATTGGACCAGTTGTATCTTCTGATCTGATCACCTCAAGGAATGGACCTAAGAAAGCATTTGGTTCTAGTTCATCTAAATCTAAAATAGAAAAACCTCTGGTAATTAACATGAATTAGAAATGTATTTGCAACACCACTGCCACCAGGTATGTATTCATTTAGATGTTAGTTGGCAGAATAATGTAGTAGAAATCTTCAAGAGCTAAATCTGCCTAGTACAGGTCTTTCTTAAGGCCTGAAATGTTATCTGAGTAGCCGTGATTGCAAGTGAGGTGTAGGTAATGTGTGTGAAATAGCTTTATTTAACGTCTGCTTCCACCTAAGTGATATCGCAGACAATTACATGTTATATATACATAGTCAAAATTAGACATTAATTAACTTATCCAGACCATAATCAACTCCCGATGTCAATGCTAGCCAGCGATATTTATTGGATTATTATACGATTTGCTGATCAACTTTC
This sequence comes from Patella vulgata, assembly GCF_932274485.2. Lineage (NCBI taxonomy): Eukaryota > Metazoa > Mollusca > Gastropoda > Patellidae > Patella > Patella vulgata. The sequence goes on along the minus strand of NC_065880.2, from coordinate 19,262,468 downwards.
ATTTAGGATTTAATCATGAAATGGATAATCGAGACTATGTTTTTTATCATACCGACTTTAGTAATGACGATCAAGGCTATGTCGAAAATTCAATTGCTAAAATCACAGTGAATCAATTTGACTGAAATTTTCAGCAAGTTCCCTTTTACATTATCTAGTTTTTAATTATTATAGTGAGAACTGCCAACTCTTTATCTAATCTCTCATAAAGTATCTTTAATTGAAATTGCTGAAATTCAATAGGCTTCTTTGTTTCACTAATCTAAATGATGCATATAAATTTCAAACAGATTGGATGATAATTTTGGCATTTGAGCGTTCACAAGGTGAAACAAGGGCCATAACTCTAGACGTAATTTAGGAAAATTCATTAGGGCTCTTCGTTTCATTAATCTAAATGATGCATATAAATTCCATAAAGATCGGATGATAACTTTTGTCATTAGGGCGTAAACAAGGTGCAATAAAATGAAACAAGCGCCATAACTTTAGAACAATTAATGGAAATTATTGAAATTCAATAGGCTTCCTCGTTTCACTAATCTAAATGATGCATATAAATGCAACAAAGTGAAATAAGGGCCATAACTCCAGAAGAAATTAACGAAAATTACTGAAATTAAACATGCTTCTCACTAATGTAAACAACATACCCAATTTAAAACAATCAGATAATAAGTGTAGTCTGTAGGGTGTTCACAGACTTTTCATGTGGGCATATAAAAAGGGAGTGTTTATACAATTGCTGCCTTGTGGTGATGTCAACCTATTGCTGGTTGATAAGTCCTTGTACAGTATCTGAAGACTATAATTGATTCATTATAGGTTTCATTCATTATATAACTTACCATGAGCATTATTTAATAACTCTTTAAGTTGTGAAAAGGCAGACAACAGAGGATCTCCATCTTCATCCTATAAAAATAATAAATAAACAAATTGTATTTTGGAGTAAACCAATCCCCACAATTGTATGACATGAAAATGAAACAGGTTCAATGTCATATTTTTCAGCACCAACTAGCCTAACAATTCTTCATCGAATTCCATGGTCTAGACAATTTTTCTAGCAACAAGCTGCCCCTCCCCCCAACTGCACTACTGACAAGGGAAATCACGCTGAAAAATCATGAAGAGCTTTCTCAGCCAACACTGGTATCAAATGTTTCTCCTGGTTATGTACGACTGTCGACAATATCATTAACACAAAACTAGCACACCCTTAAATGATCAAGAGCGCTTATATTAAACAAGTAATAATGTATTAAAAACAATTATGGATCTGAATAGAATAACTAAGCTATAATAAGTAATGTTTATATTTGCCATATTCAGTTTAAATGGCTTCTAATGGTAAGCTTAAAATAAAATAGTCTAGGCCTATAAGATACTTACAGCAATACTATGTGAATTCCACCTGGATGAGCGTTTCATAGCTGTCACCACCAGGGAGATCTCTCCCTGGACAATATAAATTCGATTTGGAGGACTCATTTTGGTTGGTACCAAAACTGAAATTGCAAAAAAGAAGTCAAGTTATGTTATGGCCAAATAAATGGAAATGAAAAGAACCAATTCTAAATATCTGATGTATGCAGATCTTTGATATAAGAAAATATTTTAGATTCCTTTAATCTTTAATGAAAAATTACACATACACTGTTATCATGTTATTCACGAGTTCAAAATGACTGATAATATGTTGACAAAATATATGGATTTTATAATCAAGCTGAGAAAACGATGCTGAAAATCATGGCCGACATTCAATAAATTATGTCATGTCAAACACAAATTTGACAGTTTCCTCTAAAAATTAACCATACCTTTTGAAGACAAAATTATGTCCTAGTGCCTGTCTGAATTACTAATTATATAAAGTCTGCATGAAAGATATTTGCTACATATTTATTAGTTTCTCAACGATGTCAACACAAAATCATGATTATCATTCCAAGTGACGTGTAGTGGTAGACACTAGATGGCGTGAAGTGAGGAGATAACTCGTAATTCTCCCTTACGGTAACTCTTGTTTGGACAACAAAGACTACATCACCCCACAGCTGATGGGTTCAGACTAGTAATGACTACCCATTGACCCAAATTTTAATGTTAAATCCTTGACATTTCTTTGCCACTAACATTTTTTTATTCATTCAGATAATCTTAATATTTATAATCACAAATATTCCAACATGCTAAAATCATTTGATAAAATATTAAATGGGGTTGACAGTTTCGATATTTTGCTAGGCTTGGCCAAAGGAATCTACAGGCAGCCATACAGACATTGCCGTCACTTTAGTAGGCCATATCTTTAGGTGATCTTAGCACCGTACATTTACTTTGGAACGTCGAAAAATATCTTGTATAACAGAACCAAAACACTTCGAAACCTGTTCCAAAAACACGTAAAAACTGTCAAATCGAAATCTCCCCGATTTAGTTTAACAACGAGTGTTATATATAATGAAACTAGTTGTCGAAATAACAATTTATAATTGAATTGTTTCGATGGTTGGACTCCATGTGTGACGTGGATAATTAACAGGTTACTGATTGAAGCGACAAAAATACAAACAACAGAAACAGTGTACGCGAATCGCGGCACATCGATTCAACGATATATCGTGCAGCACTATTTAGAATTTAAATTACATTTTTTAAAAAATTGTAATGTCCCATCAGTTATGTTCGATGAAATGCGTGAGCAGTCCGAATTGAATCGTCACTTTTTACACATCTGCTTAAATGTCGTCTGCGCCTGGTTAGTCCAATCAACATGTTTATCTTTTTGTCGTACGTTGATCAGCCATTTTTAATTATTTTCGAATTGACTTGTTGCATATTTTTTTGTTCATTTCAAATGGCGCTGGAGACCATAGAGAACCCCGACGCCCGGAACTGATTTTAAGATGTTCACCGTGTCCATATTTTCATGGTAATATAACTGTATCGAAATTGATTGAAATATGCCAATACTTTATTGTCGATAATATTAGAGTTATAGGCCCTATACCCTTTAGAATACTCGAAATCGCCGAAAACACATATATTAATATAGTATGAATGTATATATCATCAGCTAATTTACATTCATTTTTATACGCCCACATTTTCATGTGGACGTATATTATCGTCGCCCCTGTCCGTCCGTCCGTCCACACTTATTTGTGGACACTCTACAGGTCACAATTCTTCTCCGATTTTGACGAAACTTGAAATATAGGTTTATCCCCAAAAGATCTCGACGGCTTTCGAAATTGGCATGTATCGGATCGAAACTTCATGGATTATGGCCTCTGTTTGTACGAAAAATCACGTTTTTAGCTTATGGACCCTATAGAGGTCACAATTTTTATCCGATTTTGTTGAAACTTGAAATGTAAGTTTATAACCCAAAGATCTCGGTTCCTTTCGATATTCGCGCATATCGGACCGTAACTTCCTGAATTATGGCCCCTGATTGTACGAAAAATCGCGTTTTTAGCTTGCGGACCCTATAGAGGTCACAATTTTCATCCGATTTTAAAAACCGTATTATTATATCACCGTTACACCCTAAGGCCGGCTGAGTTCGAATTTCGTGAAAATCGGCCCAAAATTGACAGACAAAATGGCCGCCGTTCGTTCTCAAATAGCGTAAAAATATGGTATATCAAGGTTGTGGACCCTATAGAGGTCACAATTTTTATCCGATTTTGTTGAAACTTGAAATGTAAGTTTATAACCCAAAGATCTCGGTTCCTGTCGATATTCGCGCATATCGGACCTTAACTTCCCGAATTATGACCCCTGATTGTACGAAAAATCGCGTTTTTAGCTTGTGGACCCTATAGAGGTCATAATTTTTATCCGATTTAAAAAAACGTATTATTGTATCACCGTTACACCATAAGGACGGCTGAGTTCGAATTTCGTGAAAATCGGCCCCAAACTGACAGACAAAATTGCCGCCCTTCGTTCTCAAATAGCGTAAAAATATGGTATATCAAGGTTGTGGATCCTATGGAGGTCACAATTTTTATCCGATTTTGTTGAAACTTGAAATGTAAGTTTATAACACAAAGATCTCGGTTCCTTTCGATATTTGCGCATATCGAATTGTAATTTCCTGAATTACGGCCCTTGATTGTAGGAAAAATCACTTTCTTTTTAGCTTGTTCTCTATCCATCCCTCGAAAATGTGGGCGTATCCTGCCTGGCAGCCACTGGTTTTAATTTCAATTCGTTAGGTTCTTTTAAATACTTGTTCAGTCCAAATTGAAAAGACCGGTCTGGGTTGAACGTTACTTTTTACACATTTTATAATGCTTGCGCTTACTATGCGCTTTATCATTTACAGTAACTACGATAAATGTTTGCTTTCATTGGTTTGTTTTTTAAAAGTATTTTTAAAAAAAGTTCAGAATTTTATCGACAGAGAATAAAAAGTTAATATTGACGCCGCATCAACTATATGTCCATTTCATCAGCGAAACTTTACTGCGGATCAGTTTGATTCAAATCTATTAAGTGCAATGTTCACATGCTGCCGAACACCACCGGATAATTACGTCACAAAACATTCACGAATACAACACAGGAAACAAAAATACCACTCCAATAATTTCGACTTAAAACCCCCATCACAAAATGGAGTTGCCTCCCATAATATGTATTGCGGAATTATTCTCCTAATCAATACTATTTATCTCAATTATTAAATCTGATTACTGATTCAAATTCAACTTAATATATTAATGCATATATTGAACTTCATTTAAGAGTGTTTAGAAAATGTTGGATGCATTGTGCTGAATGCCTTCAATAAAAGAGGAATAAAATCATAGCTTAGTGATATTATATTGCATTAAATAGCTACAGGTTCATCTTCAATATTCAAATTTTTCTGTATAATATCTTTATACAAGTAACTTTAAACATCTTATCACTTCTATATATTTGACAAATAGTACTATTAAATTTTGTAAAATTAGATATTATAATGCAACCATGTGAAATGTCTTATAATTTGTTCTTGTTTATTTAAGTTCCAACATATTGTACATGTATAGACTATTATAATTAGTAGTATATAATCCCCACCCAACAAAAGCATGGGGATATAAGTTATATAGTAAACTGTTAAATCTAGAGCGCTTTTGGGGTTGATTTTTTGTTGCTGTTCTTACTGATTACGGTCCGCTTCCACCGAAGGTGATATCGCAGACAAGTTGTCTTATTTTCATGTTTTTTTTATTTCCTGTGGGAGGAAACTGGTGTACCCGGAGTAAACCCACGAGGTTGAGAACGCGCCCTATTTTCAAGCCGCATACGCTCACGCCAGGAATTGAAATCACAACCGCAAGCCAAAGGTGACCAGCCAGCTAGAGGCCGAAGCGCGACACTCTAGACCATTAGGTCACCCCAACCACAAGTTGCTGTTGTTGTTTAATATATTTTAAATAGTACTAGATTCTGGATTTATCTCCCCTTAACTGTCATCTTTTCAGAGTGTAGCGCGTGCCTTAAGTCCAGTCGATAAAACAGCACACCATTTTAATGAGCTGAATTTAAAGCATGCCGTGGACTTACATTTTTGAAGTTATCTCCCATATGATTAACCCCGCGGTGTTTTGTCAACTGCATAGACCATCACAAATCATGGCCATCATGGTGATTGTTGAGTTTGAGTAATGTTTTGCTAACCCAGACTTAAGTCAGAGACTTAGAATCAATAATAGTGTTAATTATGTAAATGGAAATTTATTGTGATGACATGTCCGAAATATTTGCCAGGGCAGGTTATTGCTGTAAAGTTTATGTTTCGTAGGCATGTCGAGGACAACATGGTGTGGTTAGGTAAAACTGTGTAAGCGATATTATAAATAGAGTAAATGGTGTTCGAAATTTAATATTGTCAATAAGAGCACGATATTTTCATGAACTAAAACCAGACACTACCCCGTTTTGAATATTTGGCCACCCCTTCATTCAATTCTACACGTAATCTATTTTATCGTTTTGTTTACCAGACACGCTAAATACCGGACTTAATTAACAAATATATCTGTGTTGTTTCGTATTTAACTCATTCACTGTATTTACATACATGTATTACATTTTAGTTCTCTGGCCCAGTGTTTTGAAATTTCCTATATTCACTGAACAATACACCTAGTCTAATAGCAAAATAGTACTAGTAAATCATCAAAATAACCGAGATGAGATATTTTTTTAGGATCGGGCAAACAGAACACCAACTCTTAGATTCGATCACTAGCATATCAAGTAATGCAATTGTTTAAATCAGTATATACATTCAGTATCATTTGTTTATATAGTCACCTGATGAGCTATTATTCAATGTACATGTAATAAATAACAGAATCGACAGAATTTTAGGATCTTTTCAAGCTAATGACATCGTCGGTCTTTAAAGACTGGTATAATGTGTCATTTCCTCCACCTAGGCGAAAATCCACAAGATGCAGAAGAGAATAAAATAACTTTTTAAATTTATTAAAAAAGACGCATGCGATTGGTTTACCAAGGGTTAAAATAATCTCATTTATTCTGAAACCGTGGAACCCCATACTAATGCCATATTGTGGATAGTTATATTCCTTGGAGCAATGGTTACGAGCATTACCTACTGATTTTAACCATTACTACACATACTATGACAAGGTGATGTTACTAATTAGTGGTATTTTCGCCTGGGCCCGGTTTCTACGCCGACTTAAAGATGGGTTGAACAGGAAAACAGAATTTCTTTAGGAACGGAATCAATGTACACTGTTATGACTTGATACGACTTCCTCAAAATTTCAACTAGAAATTTCTTTGCAAATGCAAACTTAAAGATACATTCACACGAAAGTATTTATAGGGTGGTTAATTCCAATAAAAGTATTTCAAATTTGGTATATTTGGAAAGTAGAAACGCCCAATATTACTAGAAAAATACTTGATTCCCTGAAAAATACGCATGGGGCAAGCAATGTCCAAAAATGTCAGGGTATCACTAACTGTCTGCCCGACGGTTTATTGTCTGCTAGCTTGACTCAGGGAGCTGTTGTTATTTCTTGGTGAATGGTTAAGCGGTTTGGGGAAAATTGAGTGGTTTAAACGTAAAACAGCCTCTGAAATTATACAGCGGAAAAAGAAGTTGGCAGAAGATAATCCAAGAATTTACTTATGGTAATTGGAGAGTAAGTAAGGACAAATGCGTTCTGAAAATGGGCCATTCGTCAATCAAGTTACTTGACAAAGTTACTTGGGGTATTTCCTCGCGAATACAATGTTTTGAGAGGAATCTGAAGTAAACTGTTGATGGATTTAAGATACATTATGGAAGATTAGATAAAGAGCTGGCGACCCTCACTATAATAGTTAAAAACTAGATGATGTAAAGGGAATATGCTGAAAATTTATTTATTTAAAATCACTGTAGCCTCGATTGTCATTGTTACCGCTGTCATGATAATTAACCAAGTCTCGATTATCCACTTTTGCGTTTAATCATTAACAGACGTTGAACAGCAGATCGGATCCAAATCCAATGAAAATCGGACACATAAGATGGCATCTAGCGTTGATTATGGTCTTTTCATGTTAATAAATGTCTGATTAATAGTTTATATAACATTTCAGGCCTAAAGAAAGACCCGCAAAAGGCAGATTTAGCTCTTGCATAATGCATGCTAAATTTGTTTGAATGTTTTTAGTCCAAATATTGTACATGGGAAGGTATCTTTAAATAAACTATATATTTCCAACCAAGATTGATCGATGACGTTTTGAGTAGGCTATGTACAGCAGATAGGATGAACATTTTGATTAGTATGCCGAAATGTGTGGAAATGTTAAATTAATGGTAACGTTTCCACAATGGTACCCTAGCAAATGATGTGAAAAGTAGTATGTATATTTGTCATGACATTTTATTTCTAAATTATTGATTATCATAAAAAAAAACAAGTACGAGCGTACTATGGATCAGGAACCTAGCATATCACTTATAACCACCATCTTGCAATTTTGACGTCATGTCAAAATAAAAGTTAATTGTCGACGCGCAATTGTCCACGGAACAAGCAAGCCAAGTTTCATGTCGATCAGGAAGAACAAGAACAGCAAGGTGAGTATTGCTTGGGGTCAGGTTCATGGTCCAAACCAACAAGTCCAAACATTAACACGCTAGTTACTCCGAAATCTAAGCTGGTTCCATGTGACAATAAGTAACATTATCCAAATATAGCCAGATCCATAATACATGTACGTTGTATGCAGAAACTTGTCACATGAAACAAATACCCAACATCGTAACAAAACAAAAAATAAAATTTAAAATAGCTGTGAGTTGAATTGAAGCCAAACACCTGTTCTAAAACGGCATCGATTGCGCATGTTTTTACGCCATATTTTCTCGTCATTATAGCCTTCATTACATCTCCATGTCCACACGTCACATCGAGAAAGAATGGGAACCTCGCAATTGCAGACGAAGTAAACAAATAAACAGTGTAGATTTTATCTGTGAGATCGTCAAGAATCTCCAACAGACCAATATGGATTATTTGCTCAGATTAAGTAAATTACACATTCTCTTTTGACGGCGTTTGCCCGCTCCCCTTTGATGTGGCACGTGCTTGGCAACTTTCTACTTCCACTTCAAAAGAGTTGTCGCAAAGGAAGCATTCTGAGAAATGCCAGGAATTTGTCTTCTGCATTCTGTTAATCTTTTACTTCCTCGTTATATTCACAAATCTGTGAAAAATGTCAAATCGATATTTTCCTCTTCAAACACTTTCAACTATTTGATCTGTAGCGTATTGTGGAAAATGAATTTGCAACAAATTAAGAAGCTTAGTTTTCAAAAATTAAAAAAGAAACCGATAGTCGTACTGTACAAAATCACAGTTTTCAAAATTGAATAGTTTTCTATAACTGTTTATTATTTAGTTGAAAGAATATCGGAAGGAACAAAACAATATATAACGAAACATAGTTTTCAAATTTTATTATACATATTAATAAAAAAAATAATAAAGATTAAGAAAACAAATATAAATGTACAAATTGTGATGGTTACCAACCAATTTATTGACAGCAATATAGACTGGCTTTCACAATATTATCAGATTTTGATAACGTCATAGAACACAGATAACACGGGCAATCGATATACCAAATTATTTTGTGTGAAAAATTCAAAACAGGTTTATTTTGACGTGTTGGAAATATATGACATAAGGACCGAGTAAAATGTGCACGTATTTTCACAAAATACCAGTATAGAAAAATATTGGAGCCAGTCTGTTTAGGGGAGGATTCCTTTCGAGTGGATTAAACTCGTATTTACATTCTGCGACCAACTGTTACAAAGTGAATATTATATCCAGTAGTATTATACCAAATGTTATATTTTGTCTTGGATGAAAACATTGCTAAAATATATAATAGAAATGCGAAAAGGTTATTCATGATGATATATCACCGAGGACGAACTTGGAAGCTTTCTCATTTACCCTATTAAACAATTTCTTTCCAGCAGATTGTGAAAGGTTCAAGTCTCCTAATCTGAGACCTTATTAGGTGTCTAAATGACAATTTGTACTTAACCTGGTGTATTCTAATTATTACCAGTGAACGTAATATGAGAGAGTAGCCATCGTTATAATACATCATATATCACAAATATGGTGCCTTTGTCACCCCATTATAGGCAATTTTTAAAACTTTATCTCAAACCTACTTTGATCAGTATCCCCATTCGATCAATTATACAGCTCTTGACCACCCCAAATTGTCAACCACCATAGTTACACTAGTATCATGTTATTATGATAGATGAGTATATACTATAATACGTTATCTTCCTTTAATCCTTGGTACCACAACAGCTCGTTATTATTTCAGTGTCTGATATCTTCTGCAAATACTGAAGGTCACCAAAGTATTCACATCTCTTGATTATACTTTTAAAAATCCCAATGTGTTACATATTAGGTGAAATTTTAGATAATTTTTGACGAAGGTATATCAAATATTTATTTCTTCTTTAAAAATTAAAATTAAATTAAAGCATTAAATGATCCAGAAAATCTAGATAAATATTGTCACAGATTACATAAGGATGTAAATCTTTAAAATATTATCAGAAATCTGCAAGATGTCGATATATTTCCAGTCAAGTTATGACAGTAAAATCAAATATGGAATAATGACAATAAGCATTGTTGCAACAGTCTGGATAATTTTATATGATTTACAACTTTAAAAACACACAAAGAAAATGGTAGCATATGGGGCAGTGTATTATAATGTGGTTTATTTCATTTATAAACGGGATGCTAGTTGGCACATAAACTATTAGATTTCACGGGTCAGATACGCAAAGCAAATCGTAAGAAAAAATCCCCTCAAAATGGCGCTTCTTGGTCTCCGCCGAGTGCACAATTATATGCAATGAATCTGAAAAGTTAAGGCATATTTAATAGGGGTCTAATAACTAAAGTGATCCTGATTTCTACTAGAAAATTTGTTTTATTCTCAGTAAATCTGCTGTACACTCTCTAAACAACGTCCCTGATTAGCGGTTTCATTGATCTGCCTGAAAAACAAAGAAAAATGGTTCGGATGAAGCTCCACCAGATTATATTTCTTGCGGCAATATATGTCAATAAAACTCTTTTATATTTTGTTTGTAGACTACGGACGCCATATTGGTAATAAATCACCCAATTGAACACAAATGTTTTTTATTTAACAATTACTTGGGATTGGTATTTATTCTTCTATAATTCTTCATGCAAGAAAATTGTAAATCCGAGTACCGCGGGTATTTGATGAATATAAAACAGGGAAGCGACTAGCTCTCACGCTTCGCGTATCAATTTCTACACTGCGTTTATTTCACTGACTGTCCACTTCTATGGCTGTTATCAATTTCATGTAGATTTACATTGACATTCAATCAATTAAATAAACCCTAAGGATAAGATCGAGACTGTCCAAAAGGGGTTTAAATATTTTTTGTCTTGTTCTAAGAAAGGAAAACATAAGTATAAATTCATGCCAATCAATTGGAAGTTTTAATTAGACGTTTGTTAGTGTAATTGACACAAGTGGTGGGGGCTGTATGTCTGTTTCATTAACATTACATAGTTTAACAATCACTTTAATGGCAGCACTATACTTTACTTGTCACGTGTACTGTACTATCAGTATTTGTCATCAGTACTAGAGATTGGTCACTATTGGCTACTCTTTGTCCAGGGGATTTATTCCTGACTACGATTTCATCTCATTTTTTACCTCTGTTTCCGTTCACTCACTCTTCAAGACCCGCCCTTGGGGTAAAACGGACAGACCAGTTATATTAACTGACAAGAACGGGGAACAATTTACTAAAAAACACACCGACATAAACTTTAATTTTAGGCAAATAGGGGACCAATTAGATCTGATATGTCCTGTGGATAATTGTCCATTCGGTACAATTTCCATGTAGCACTCTCGGTCACCTCAAATTACCACCAGTAACGGTCAATCAGTCTTTATACTGGACCTAGGTCTGAGATCATGAAACATCGCAAACACAAAGGAAAACACACCCTATATCACATCTTGTCCATATCATCTTTCTATAAACCGGCTCATTATAAACCATTGTTCTGTAACGACCATTTCATATTTAATAATGCCCCCCCCCCTTATTAATCATAAGATCATATAATATACTGTATCTTAGTCTCGAAAAAAGGAGCACGTGCTCTCGGGGTAATGAACCGACAATTTTCTCACATATGGAAGAGAAGAAATTGTAGTTTTCTTACTTCTAATAACGCATAATTTGCTACTGTATAGGTCCGAAGTAGTAATCGAACCCCGGGGGTCACTTTAGGACATGTCTTGGTGATAATAAATTGAGTCACTTCACGTTGGCGGTGTTCTTTGTGGTTCAAGTTACTCAGCTGTCCACTATTTTTGTGGTCAATGGAGTTGATGTCAGTTTCATGAAATCTACATCATTTTATGACATTGTTTATTTAGGAAATGTAAGATTACACTGAATGGGAATATGTGCTTGGGGTGATGGCAAAGATTATCCACATAGTACCAGAAATCTAACTACCATAATATACTAGCGTGTACCCCAGGTGATAACGAAGCTCCTAAATTCACGATTATTATGATCTGTAATCTTATACTCTCAGATGCAATATGTTCATTTAAAATAAAATAGACCCCATCCCAACATTAAGATTGATTATATTTTGTAAACAGTTATTGCTTGTTATGATTAAAAAGAGTTGATAATTTGCTGGATTAACGGGTATAATTTAATTATTTTATAAACAAAGCGAAAGCTAAGACTAAAGTGAAGATTTTATGAAACTTTAAAGCAGCTTTTCTATTCATTATTTTGATTTACTGAAAGTTGCTATGATCGCAACATTCCTATTCCGAAATCTTTGAATAAGTATAAGTATTAAATTACTGTTTCATTGTAGTGCTCGATTTATCTAAAGGTGCGTTCAAACTGGGGGTTTAATCTGAATTGAATGCAGAAAAAAGTCTTATTCGCTAAAATCCGAATTTGATCTGGAACAACTATTCCAAATCGAGTTATTCGCAGTCAAAATTTGAGTGTGGCGCATTTGATTCAGATCAATGGGTTTACCGGAACCGAATGACTTCTACTTCAGTTTTATCGCTAGGAGGGAAACGTGTATATTTTCCGGGCCAATATTCTGCAAATAAATAAAAATTAATATTGCAAACACAAATCAGACTGAGAAATAAAATGAGGTAACATAACCAGTTAAAAATCCAAATACAAATACACGGTGTGTTCAGATCACGGCTGATCATTTAAGGTCTAGACCTTAGGGACAGGGCAGGCCAGCTCCAGACGTCTTGAGTGATTCTAGTCGAGCCTAGTCTCTAGCACGTATTGTGTGTAGATGAATGAAAATGACAACAAAATTCAATGCTTTGCATTATGCATGTTTAGTGCTGAAAGGATTTTAATTAAGAAATGTATCTTCACTAGTACAGAGTCAAGAGAGAAGTGCATGTACATACTTGTTGATGCATACCAAACGCGACCAGAAGAGTAATCATCTTCATTCACCTTTGATTCTGCTCTGCAGGTGCAGACGAAATCGTGCCCGACGCTCAATGGCAAGATGCCGAAGATGCAAGACCCGGCGTCGCTGATGTAGCCTTACTCGCCTGAAGAAATGAAACATTAGTAACAGAAAGAAGATCACGAATACTGATGACGGGCGCATCTATCTTCTATATGAATGATCTTCTCTTCTGCTAGTTATGTGCATTCAGTGTGGCGCGTTTCAATTTGAATTCAATCCGAATAAGCTGTAATAGGACGGATCGCTTTTAATCCGAGACAAACCAATCCGAATTCCTAAGGCCGGTCTCCAAAATTCGCATTGAATGCGCATGCAGTGTGAACGCAGCTTTAGTAATATATCACAAGGAAAACTAAATAGTCGACCAAGTGGATTGGTGAAATAAGCGAAAGTTGGTAGCAAATTCAACAAATTGTTTTTTTTTTAGTTTTTATAATTCTGTTTTTTTTTATGTATAAAAATTATTATCATTTTTAAAAGTAAATTATCGTTATATATTATCGCGAGAAAGATATTCATAATTATTAAAAGTTAGGCAAAATATATATATATGTATATATATAAAAAGAGAAAGGGGAAATTAAGACTTAACATTAAATTATGAGATAAAAATGACAGGAGTTTGACTGACGTCCATAATGTTGAATACAATGTATAACGTTTGATGATTTTTACCTTGTATTTTACTATTGATCTGTGTATTATATTACACCGGTGTTTTATTATTTAGCATGTCAATTTCGCATGTAAATATCATATAATAAAAGGCTTATATGATGTTATATTGATAATATTTCATAAAAATGACGAAATAATGAGGTTGTTGACATAGAACATAATCTCTTAATAATTTGTATAATTTTAATAACTGGTGTTAATTAGGAAAATATTACAGGGAGATTAACAACAAACTGAGAATTAACTAATTTACAACCAAATATCGAAATTTAATTGCAGACGTGAATATGTTAATTAGTGAGCCTCACAGTTCGTATTGATTTGATTAACCAATGAGTGACAGATGTGACGGTTTGTTATAGAACTACTTCAGTTATCATCCAACCATATTCAATATATTCAAGGTATAGTCAGCCAATATCTCCATCAACAAACTGAAACTTCCTTGTGATAGAGAATGGCCTTGTATCTTTATTCATAGATTCCATATCATTTTTCTAATGGTGACGTTCATTACGTTGGAAAGTCTTAAGCTTTTCTCCTCGTCCACGAAGATTTTCATATGATTTGGATGCATTCCTCATTATGTATTGCAGACACACTTGAAATTTAAATATACTAATAATGCCTCAGTTAAGGCCAAAACAGTTAAATTAGAATCTAGAAGGTTGTCATGAGATTACACTTTCTCTGAAAATTATTGTCTTTTTTTCACCAGAATGTCATTTGTTTCTATTAAGGTCTAGCTGATTTTCATGACTGTCCAATGCTAGTGCTAAAGATTGTTTTTATTTAAATAATAAAGTAGGATTAGCAGCTTTTTTATCAGCTACAATATGACGCTAAGATTCTTTCGCCTTTCTCGACAATTACTTAAACAGAAAAATAAGGATTAAATACCCTTGAGATATTTTTTTACGGTTTATGCATTTTTAATCATTTGTAATCTGTCTGAAATCCGGTATTAAGTTTTTTGGTTGTTGTATTTTCAGGATTGAAAAAAATGAAAACGATTTAGTATCCGTTTATACTAGACAGCTTCTGGGGAAATGCCAACCATTTCAAAATATGTCACCTTAAGCTGCAAAGTCCTTCACAATGGTGACATTTCAAATGTAATATCATTGCAAAAGACAATGCGGGGTTGATCATATTAATCTCTTGCTTGGCATGTCAAATTTAAAAGCACCTTCGCGCGTTGAATGAGATAGGACGGTAACTTTTATTAAGCCGATTTACTTCAAACTTTCATTTATACCTATATATATAATATTAATTTTAGACATTGTTTTGAGATCTAAATCAAACGGAAGAAGAAGTTAATATTGTTACGTAACCAATATTGTTTGCTTTGACTGAACAGAATTTGCTTGTATGTTATTCTAGTAACATTGGTTATTGTTATTATAACTTCATACAATTAAACTATTTAAAGTATTACTAAATTAGGCTCTAGTAAGCATCCGAATAATTGGCGTAATTCAGATTGGCTATATTAGAATTACTCACATTTGATGTATTATAATTTTGTTTTTAAATAGTTATTGCATAGGTTCGAATAAAACGAATGAGAATCGTATAATTCCTTGACTATTTTTAGTACATGGAAGCCTGCTGCTGAGTCTATAAAACATTGTGGACGAGTTGTCTTAATCCATATGTTGTTATTTTGTTAGTCTAGAAGACGCCTCAATGTAACGGTGATCTGTATTAGTTTTGTCAGGCATCTTAGTTAGAGATTAGGTACGATTAGAGATCATTATACCACACATTTCTAATTTATATCATACATCACCTTTCAGAACTATTTCTAAACATCCTCCTAACATTCGTCTATACAGTATATAATTAGCACTATAAAGTTTGCGAAGAAGTTAGACAGAACACCTAGAGATAATACGCAGCGCTAAAGAAAAATTACGAAAGACATATATGGCGCATCGCTAACACAATTAAATAATATTTGGGCAAATGGATTTGATTTTGATTCTTAAAAACAAAATAAAATTGACCCAATCTGTAAAATACCCAGTTTGAAATTTTGCTTTATCTGGATTCAAAACAGTTCAGAACATTTTGCTAACTATCTTACGTTTTGTGTGAATTATGACTATCCGAAGAGTCAACTCGTTATTATTACGTGAACATTACTGGATGAATGTGTCAATTGAAATGGCGCTCACATGCCACAGATGTATTAAATGTTCCAGAGAGAGAGAGAGAGAGAGAGAGAGAGAGAGAGAGGGTATTACGTCCACTTGACACAAACTAGGTCATTTCGGGACTAACATATGGTTCAATTCTATTTCAATAATTCGCTTGCGCGTAGTGGTTTTTAGCAGTGGGGGAAAACCGGAGGACCCGGAGAAAACCCACGAGGTTGGAAGGCAACCCTACCCCTTGTCAGGTACATACGGGGATTCGAAAGCAGGCCAGTTGACTCAATGACAGACCTTATGATACAGCACGCACGCGCCAACCATTCACCCCCACCCCTCCGTTCCAGATAAAGTAAGCGACTGATTCTGACCATCGTCCACTACAGCATAATAGATTTTACAAAAAGCCATGACCAATGAAGCTGGAAGTTTTCACAAAATCAGAAAAGTACAGAGAAATACACAAAAAATATTGAGTGTTACCTTTAACACTGTGGTTAACTCGCTGAATATTTTGAACTAGATATTTCTTACAAGCGTGACGAGTTTTCTGAGAGTATACCTAATCTATTTAACACAAGTTTCAAAGGCGAACTAATCTCATGTACACAAGCTTTTGGACGACAAATCCTTAGCAAAGGCCACCAAACAAAACAGTTGAAAGGGCAAGGATTCTTCTCTCTTGTAAGACAGGAGGAAAACCTATGTCATATAACCTGTGGATTTACATCCACTGTTAGTAATAATAGAAGACGATAGAAAGGTAGTTTATAAGTTAACCCCCGACAATTTCTTTTGTACGGTTGTACACAACATATACCTAACTTGCTTAATAATCAGATTATAAAGCTTAGCTTGATTTACTTGCAAGAACGATCACTTCATGATATTTATGAATATACCTAAAATAGACAACTCTATTGATGCGTATAATGGTAAACCCGTCGCTAGAATATTTGAAATGAAATAATAAACATATACCTAACTTGCTTAATAATAAGATTATAAAGCTTAGATTGATTTACTTACAAGAACGATCACTTCAAAATATTTATGAATATACCTAAAACAGACAACCCTGTTGATAGGTATAACGGTAAACTGTCGCTAGAATATTTGAAATAAAATGAGTGTAAATGTGATGTTTCAGGATTTAATTGTTTTAATGGATTTCTGATAATTTCAAAATGTTTAATGTACACGATTTGAGTATACGATTACTCGTACGGGTGTAATTTCAGTTGCCAGCGCACATCCACACGAAAGGACATAAATACATTACTGGTAAAATGAATAGGGTTTATGCTATGTAAAATATATATTAAAGTAGCTAAGTCTCTAACTCAATATCATCCAAAGTCTTCGACATTGAAAACACGTATTAATTGTCAGTTTAAATCAACATTTATGTTGTGATCATACTGTGAAAAAATGGGCTTCTGAATCCAATATTTTAGACAAAATAAACATTTTACAATTGGTACACGAATCGTGTACCATAATGCGTTTCAGCGTCATTTGTAACAGGAGACTCGAAAAACGAATCTAGACATATTCCACAAGTCATGTCCAACGGTGGTGTCATATTCTTATCTGTAAAGCATGTGCAATAGATACTATCGATGTAGACTGAAATAACCAGACGCTACATGCTCTCACGCTAGAGATTGTCATTCGATTGAGACTTCTGGCGTATTTCGCCGAACATAACTGATTTGAATTTAGAGTGAAAACGGAAACCGATTGAATGTAAATCGGTTTATATACATTCATAATTACATTATTACATGTGTTGCGACCCATTTGTGTCAGTTTCTAGGTCCTAAATTTTAGCGATTTAGCTCCTTTAAGATAGGTTTGTTGACATTCTTGGAGGTGCCTGTGAAACAGATTGCTATGAAATATCCCTAACTCGATTCTTATTGTCATAGTGATATATTATTATATAGACCTCTACGGCGATGTAGTTCAATGGTTTTTTATATGAAAGAAAAGTTCTGTTTTTTAAAATGTTAAAAGCTTATCTTGTTTTTCTTGTAATTCAAGTCTATTCAAACGGGAAGATTTAGTCATTGACCTTGATAGATCACAAGTAATTGACTCGACCGCCTGTCACTTTAACCCATCAAACATTCAGATTAATTATGCAGTTCAGCTTCCCTGCTAACATCTTCCCGTTCAAGTCGAACGAAGCAAAACGTAAAGGGTTTCAACAATCTTCAAGGTCGACATTATCTTAACAGAAATATTAACAAGTTCACTGGTTTCAATTTCAATAAACTGTATGCTTGTAAAGCGTTTGACGCAGGTTTACAGAAACAACACCAAAGCCCCCCATTCAAAGACACTCACACACAAGATACCCCTTATTACGTACTTACATAAGAATATTTGGTAACTAATGAGGGTATAGAGAACTATTAAAACGATAATTTCACTACTATAAAACACTTGTATCACAAACTATTACTTAAATATTTTAAAATGATTCATTAACGTGGTTGCTTTAATGTAAGAACATCGCTGACAGTTTTTAAATATTTGTAGCAATGGAACAATACTATTCTAATGAACAATAGAAATATGTTTTCTGTGGTAAATTATTTACAATGCAGAAATTAACAAAAGGTGGAGAGAACTTGAAAGCTTCATGCATCTTAAACTTTGGATGAATTGCTAACTTTAAAGAGGTCTGGCGTAAAATTCATATGCTGTTTTAATGGGTTCACCAGCTAGGTCAAATAGAGCACATTTGTATGAAAATACGTTTTTCTCGGCAACTACTGGAATGTTTTTGCCCAGTTTGTTCTAAAAGGGAGATAATTCCCATGTTATTATGAGTTATGAATAATAGAAAAGCAAAGCACAAATAAATAAATAAATGAATAACAGAATATAGTATTCACCTTTAAGCAGGGGGATATAGATCGTATATTTCTCTTATAACTGAAGTACCTTTATAGCTGCCATAGAACGTAATAGTTTTTAACAAAGGTAACGATAAAATATATTCCATGGCAAGATTTTTCCCAGAATATAAAAAAACCTCCACTTATCTATTAGCAAATATTCTCACACCTAAAGTGACCTACATTATTTTCATAATCTAAGATATTGTTCGATATATTATGTTTATATCTACACATCATAAATGAAGCATGTCTAAATTAGCAGAAAGCTATAACTTTTACACACCAAATAATTCGTAACATTATAATAGAACATCGGTAAAAATTTAATCGAGCGGAAAAAAGCTAAATAGCTATTTAGCCCCTTTTAACAATGAAAACGCAAGCGGTCGAACCCATTCTTCGCATGGGGTAAAATTATGTTTTGTGTCATCACCTAGGTTTCCATATTTCAAACATTAGCGAACATTGGTCTTTTTGGGGCTTTTTGCGTTATTTTTAAAAATATCTCTCAACTCCAGGGGGTGACAGAGTAAGAGAAAAAACTCCAAATGGTGGTCTGAAAGATCCTTGAACTGTGAAATTTGTTTATATAGATGAGTAGACATAGCAGTCGTGGAAATTAATCATTGTAATTACTTGGATTAGGGAGTTAGATAGAATACCACACTATGTTGAGGTAGTTTTCCGCTATGAACCGTGGAGCATAACTACTTCTAGTGTTACCTGTCCGACATCATCCGGGTGTCCTTCTATACGACACCTCAGATGTCAGAATCTGCGCGAGGAGGGCTGGGAAACAATCCAAACTAACCCATCAATAAATTTCTTTCCTAATCCTAACTAGAGAATCAATTCCATGTTGTACAATGTCTGCCGACGTGTTTGAGTTGTAGTATCTAAAATCCGTCAAAGTTGTCAGTGGTCAAATTTCAGGTGTTTTTATGTTGGGGTATTGTGGCAGGGACAGCCTGGTAACACGAACCCCAATCGACCACCTTCACGTTTCAGAGTTACCCCCTGTCGCAGTTGCGATCATGCTAAGCGGTTGTCGTATGTGATTTTTAAAAAAAAAAAATTATTACTCCGTTGTTGTAATTTCAATACAGTGAGAATCAGCGTTGACACGTGACGTTGAGGTAATCTCCTCCGTCTGTCAAGCTAATACATGGTCACGGTAAATATTATCATTCGGCTTGCACACTTTATATCTAGAAACATTTGTTAACGATTTAATACTCTACAAGAAAGGTATTCAACCATAATGAGATATTTTTTTCAAATATAATCGTTTAGGTCAAAGGGGAATAAATACTTGTATATATGGGATAAAAAGAGACATAAAGGAGTTGTGCTAGAGGATGAATAGCAATGGTTTATGGAAAATTACAACTCGTTCCTAAAGATCTTTCTAACTTTTCACACAGTTAGGAATCAAAATTAAATAAACAAGACCAAATAGGAAAGTAAACCTAGTAAGATATTAAGCTGTTGTTCATTTTATTTCTCAAGGATAGGATAGGGTGTAGTCGGGTGCAGAACCAAGAAGATTAACTGATAACTGTTCAAATGTAATAGTATATGTGTTATAACTTGGATTAAAATCAGTTTGGAGTTTCTTAATTCCGAATTAAGAACCGCCACTCACCCAAGCACCACCACCAACTACCAAACCTTGGGAACATTAGGCCATCGCCATATTTTAATTAGTTACTTTAAATGCTGATTTTACAATTGTTCAGTCCGATGCCCTTTGGAACCCCGAGTCGCATCGCATAGCAATTACCAACCATAATAGGTAATTCTTACTAAAAAGATATGCCAACAATATGCATGGCCCTGTTTGGACATGGGTCTATCATGCTGGTTAAATTTTGAGACAATCTTCTCAAAACCCCCAGTCCGGTGAATCTAAAAGTTAACCAGTACAGACACAGTGAAAACATCACACTTTTTTTTTATCGATTTTATTGTTGCTGTAAACGTCCTGGATCTAATCCGAAGATTTATCTAATGGTCATTATTTTTACATTGACGAAAATACCCGTGAATACTGGACAGTCGATTTGTGAAATGACGGCGCCATGCGAGTCATATCTTGAAAGTGATTCAACTGATCGACTGAGCTTCAACAACAATAGTCTGGTGTACGACCATCTTTGTTGTTGGGATCTACCAATATTACACCTTTATGAATAGATGGCTATAGAGAAATGAAGGAGAGTGTTTGTGAAAGTAAACTTAATCCTGTTAGTTGGTTGAGTTGATATGTCATGGATGTTAGTCGCAGTTAAGACAACTATACCCTTATTTCTTCCCAAGCAACCACAAACTGTCAAAATTTTACTTTCAACAACAATCGTTTATTTTAATAGAAAGAGGTTTAAAGTAGGATAATTAGAACTTTGTTTATTTCTCTATTTCTAGACCCATAATGGGTTTTCTTCCACTGTCGAACCTTATTATAATAAATGGACTTTGAATTATATTGCAATCGTCATGTAAAATGAGTCATGGGAATTTTTAATCTTTATAATCCGTGACCTTGGGTCGTTAATATTGTGAGATTTACAAGGATTAACAGGGAATTCATTTTGATGTGACCAATATAGGAATTTTCAACTGATTGCAATTTCACAGTCAGTCATAGAACTAATATTCCATTTATTTCAAAAGATTTCATAACAATTCGGTTTATTTTCGTAACAAATTGAAACGTGTATTTCGTGTTTTTACTACTCCATACTGAGATATTTGGAAGTCCGATTTGAGCAATTTGATACATTCCATCTTTTTATAAGTAAAAAAAAAAAATTAAAAAATTCCCAACTTCTTGAAATCCGCCATGGCTAGCATCTTAAACTAGTGTGGAGCCAGGATTAATAATACTGAATATTACTACACCCAAATAACCTCCAAGTATTGGTAACTAGGCGCCATGGTATCGAAGAATTTATATTTCTGATTCCATTGAAATATAGTTTTTCCTCTAAAATAAACATTAGTTCTTTTTTTTTTCAAATTAAAGTTAAAAGAAAGAATATTAGCGTCACGACAAATTAGAATCAGTTAGAATAGGGCTTAAGAAGTAATTATCACTTTTTCAACACCATTTGTTTTTTCACTGATGATGTATTCTAGATATTTCGTCTCGAGTTAGCTTTTGTTTACTTAAGGAAATACTATAATCTCGTGAAACGATAAAAATGTGGCATTTTTAAGAAAAGCGCGGGGACATTCGACTTCTGTTACACGGAACGAACAACTGCGCCAACACTTCCGGTGGCTAATTGGCCGCTTATGTTAACAATTAAAGGAAGTTTGTAAACTTTGAAAATTTTTACACTGAGATTTGGCGTCTTTCTTTCGCTTGTTTGTTTTCAGTAATTTAATAATCTTAGTACAAAATAACTGGATGGAATTAAGTTTCAGAAATGAGGTCGGTCACGTGGTGCGGAATTCGTTTCAGGTGTTTGATTGACTGGTTCCGGTGAAGATTAATTGCACAATCTTAACAGCAAGGGCAGATAACTAGCAGGTTAAAATTTTAATACGTACTTTAATGTCGCAAATTAAAGACAGACAAACTAGGTAGCTTGGTCTGCTAATTCGATACAAGTGCCTTCATTAGCCTTCACCAAACACATGTTCCGAGCACATTCGCACGTGGCGTTTGAATATTTGCTTCAAATTTCCATTTTTTCTATTTACACGAAATTAATTTCGATAGCTAAAATAAACTGCAATATTCGTGAGAAACAAATGTTTTTATTCAACCAAATTATTAAAGCGACATTGTCATTTTCGTAACAAAATTTAAACATAATCTAATTAGAATATGCCTACTATCTGTTGCATTGTTAATATAATATATTGCATTGTTAATATAATGTTGAGTCAACTGGCGTGGTTTCGAATCCCCGGTTGTACGTGACAAGGAGTAGGGTCCCCTGTCCAACCTCGTGGGTTTTCTCCGGGTCCCCCAGTTTCCTCCCACTGCTAAAAGACCCCTACGCGCAAGCGAATTATTGAAATAAAATTAAACCTTATGTTAGTCCCGAAATGACCTAGTTTGTGTCGAGTGGACGTTAAACCCCATTTCTCTCTCCCTCTCTTTAAACATCTTAAAAAAACAAACTCTGATCTGAAAAGCATGACAAGGTAATATTGGCATGGCCAATAACTCTGTATTAAATAGATGTACTACTCTGATTCTCCACAGAAAATGCTAAAATCTGTAAATTCAAAAACGAAAGACTTAACAAGGTTTCGGTGATTGGGAAAATGACTGCGATAAAAAAAAATCTTTGTAAAGTGTTGACGGAATTGTGAATTGTAGAGTAGATGACAGTATTCCCTTTGTTTTTTATTTTCATTTGTAAGACACTAGTTTTAAATATAGCATGTAATAAATAATAAAATTGAAATACAGAGTTATTTATGTGTAATCTAATACAATAGAACATACATAAAGTTAATATATAGTGGCCAGAAAAAACAATAAAATCTACACAGTTGTGATTATGATTTATTACTATGATCTATCATAGTGTTCACTTTTTTTCGTATTTATTCGGCTCTCAATGCTCAAATATACCGTCCATTGAATCATCTGTATGCGTTTCGTCGCCTGAATTCCCATGCAACACTATACCATGTTGATGTAAGCTGCAAAATGGAGAGATTGAAACCTAAGATCAGTAATCCATTTTTAAATATATATATTCTTAATTAGTGCAAATTGCCTGTAAGGATAAAACAAAATACAATATTTCCACAATAATCAGTAGTATGTGCAACGTATACCCCCGAATTCGAGAAAACTGAAAAACGTCTATTGGAATAGGTTTTCGTGCGGGGAAGTAGCTGCATTATATTTCCAGGAACAGATATAGTAATTTGCAGCTGATATCAGTAAATGTAACAATTAGAAGCTAGCAGTGCGTCTTGATGAGGAAATGATGTAGAAAAAGTGTAGACCAACTGTTGTTAGTTCATCAGATATGTGATATTTGATTGAGCTCACACTTAACAGCATATCGCGATTTAACTAACACCCCTGGTGAATTTAGTTACCTTGTTATAACTTTGCCTGGTTTTGATCTTTCCCTTAAAATAAGTGTTTATTGAACGTTGATCTAACCATTTATTCATATTTGCCCTCGCTGCAACACGAAACGAAATGCAATTTACAAACACACGTCCATTATTTAAAGCTGATTCGAATTAAATATATAAATTAGACTTAATGAGCGCAGGTGTTTTGTTATGTTTAATTGCTCTCAGTATCTCTAATTTATTTTGACACGTTTTCTTGATTGTTTTAGTTTGCGCCTTCAGATGGCTTTGATTTCAAAGTTAAAGCGTGAGAGGGGTGGAATTTTTAGTAACTTTTATTTGATATGGTTTTTAACTGTACAAAATGACATAGTTAACATTCTGTACTGTATTTAAACTCAACAGTTTAACAGAAACACAACATTTGTTTAGGGATTATAAAATGTTTAAGTATGTTGGTTACTGTTCGTTACGATGACTCCTGCATAAATCTAATCTATTTTTGCAGCCAAAAGTCATAATAGAAAACATCGACTCCACCTGCAAAGTTTACTAACAACGTACATGTGTGGTAATTTAATTATACGAAACTAACGAATAACACGCAACATATTTTTATATCTCTGTAAACAAGAGCAAAATGAGTATGAATATATTATTTCTTAAACCTATTCCATTGCAACGCTAAGAATTTTATTTTTTTATATAATAATAGATACGTGTACAAGGTAGATCCGGTATGTTTTTTGTATATGCATGCTGTTATTATAATGTATTGTGTTATAGTGTACATACCACAGGAAGAAACTGCACATTTTAAATTATAGCATATAGACCCATCATACCATACAACTAACAGTTGTCGAATAAGACAATGACAATCCAAATAAGCTTAATGCCTAGGTCACACCTTTTCGGTATTGACCACAGTTTATGCGGGTTTCCTCAATCTTTCAAACTGGGGCCTTTTTGGCGGGAGAACGCGATAGTCCACGGTTTGACCACGATGCCACTACAGTTTACTGCGATCTCGCCACGGAGTCCCAAGTATGGTCCCCGTGTTCCCACCGTAGCGCCACCGCGGTAAAATACCGGGAATGTGTGAATGTGGCCTATGGTCCTTCGGATTTCTCCCACTGATAAAGACCTCTATATTCAAATAAATATGACATGTTAATGGCCCAGTTTATGTCGAATGGACAGTCTTGGAAACTCCCCGAGAGCGAAACACCTAAACAATAACAGCCAAAAAAACATAAAATAAACCTTGAAATTTGAAGTCCTTAACTTCATCTAAAACGAGCAATGGTATGTTTATAATCAAACCAAAGTTCCACATGGATGAACATATCTGTAAACAGTTTTCTTCAGCATGCAGATATTCAGATATCTTACATGACTTACAACAGAAGAATACAAATGTTTGGGAAATATTCTATCTTTTGTGGATTTTCTCCCGTGTTGTGAATTTGTTTTTGAGTGAAGCTTGTTATCAGTTCAGACGCAGTGGACGCATACGACCTACCATAGATCCATTCATTTTGTTTAGTGTTATTTTGTTGTTCATTGTTTGCAATGTCAGCGTGTTGTGTGTCTTGTCCGCAGGTTTGTCTTATTTGTTTCTGCTTGGACTGCTACATAGTGCGGTCTTCCTACCTTTACTATTATGGAAATTGAAAATTTTTACAAGGCGCATGGCATAGTCACACTAAAACAAATGTTATAATAATTGTTGAATTAAAACAGTATTTATTCAGAATTCTTATATACAGTCATAGAGGGAAAAATATGAATAGATTGGATACTTGTTGACAGAATACTCGAGGTAGTAACCATGGTATATAAAATTCTTCTGGCCTA
This sequence comes from Patella vulgata, assembly GCF_932274485.2. Classification (NCBI taxonomy): domain Eukaryota; kingdom Metazoa; phylum Mollusca; class Gastropoda; family Patellidae; genus Patella; species Patella vulgata. Next base: position 19,236,659 of record NC_065880.2, on the reverse strand, counting down.
AAAACATTGAGCAGAGGTCAGTTAATTTTCAAACAGGGCACGATTTATAGAAAATAAAAATATCGAATAATTTGAACATATAGTATATCGATTTATGCATAATGAATATGGACTAAGAATTTGCAACTTGTTAGAATGTTGAAAAACATGTTTCTTATCTGCGAACGTTTCTCCAAGCGATACCGAACGAATTTCTTTTTGTTGTATCTTTACAAAAAAAACCCACACCACTTTGTTTTATTGCTGAAATATAAGATTCATGTGATATCATTTACCACAGTAGACCTACCCATCACCTTTTAAAAAAACATACCCCTTTGTACATTGTCCACTCATGGCTAGAGAAACACCTGCCTTCAACAACTGGTCATATACATCATAGAGTATGACTTGATGACCCCTTGTGACTAAGAACAAATGAAAAACAATCTCTTGTCGTCTCGCTTCATAATGGCACTCGTTTAAAAAAGCAAGTAAAAGGACATTGTTCTTTTCTTTGAGAAGCAACGTGTGGTTTTAGTGTCAATTATGCGTCTTAAATATACTAATTTTGAATATGAATTAATCCACTTTCCATACTAATGAGCTTGTTTAAGGTATAATTTTTCATAAGAATGGTCGCTCAAGTAGCAACTCTGGTACTAATGGCCTGGACAGTGCATCTTAATAATGCACACGCGCGCATGTTAGTACAGAACTGTCCATGTACTTTGTGTTTTAGCGTTAGTTAAAGTGACATGTATAATTCGTGCTGTTAGGTTAAATTGGGCTTAATTTACATCACCTGTTTAACCCAGGTGTTCTTGTTGAAATATTCAAATCAATAATATCATAATCAGATGAGTGGATATCATATACGTGCAGTATTGCGCCCCGATAGCTTTTTGAAAGGCGACTTTCATGTTTCCATAATTATGCTTAAAATTGATGGACGAGCAAGATTTTCGATATGGTTTCTGCTTATGGTTAACTAAACAGCACCCATCTACCCAACCACGCAACTTTAAAAACAAATCTGACCTTTGGGGACTTTGTAACCATATTGTGTAAGTCCGCAAAACTCTGAATTGAAGTAAGTTTACAGCGTTTCGACGACAGGCGTAGTAACTCTGTGATACATGACTGTCCAATTTGAATTTCAAAAGGGTTTCTCCAAAAAAGTATAAAACACAAATTTATATGGAAAACAATCACTGGGTTTATTTCACACTATGTTTCAACAAGTTCCTCTTGTCGTTCTCAAGTAAGTAAGAACGACAAGAGGAACTTGTTGAAACGTAGTGTGAAATAAACCCAGTGATTGTTTTCCATATAAATTTGTGTTTTATATCATATGTTCAGTTACTAAATGCCGTATAAGTAGTCGAGCAATCCAAGTAAGTTTGAAACTAAACCATAAAGAAACCTAACATGTTAAGCGTTTAAAAGCTTTCGGTAACATGGATGATGGTAAATTTCGTTATTGTTCCTCCGCAGAACTAGCTGAACATGAGAATCTAAAAAAAAAAACTCTGACCTTTGGGGATTTACTATAGGCTTTGGTGACAGGACAGTAACATTGTTAAAATTCTTTGAGCGACTCCATCCCAGCAAGTTTGACAAAATCTGATCTGCGGAGAGTTTACAAGTTTTCGGTAACAGGGACAGCAACTCTTAATTTCGATAACGTCCACCCTAATGACTAGTCGAACAGTGCAAACAAAGGTGTTATTTTGAAAGATAGTCACAGCTGTACAATTTCCAATCTTTTTGATATCCCCAAAATTAATAACAAAACTGTCAACAATTTCCAAAATTTGAAAATACGTTTTCATTGGAACAAAAAATTAAAATTTAGATAACACTGAATAACTGCGAAACAAAACACAGAGCATAAACAAAATAAAACCAAGTGCGAACAATCCAAACCATTAGACAAAATTCGAAGTCCTAAAAAAAAACAAAACGGTATAGGCAAAATAGTGTAATAAGGCTATAGAAAAAACCCGAGCCGGGTGGACATCACCAGAGAATATATAGAATGAAAACACTGGTCCGAGCTACTAATATCACACAGCACAGAAAAGCCACGATGTGCATTAACAGTAATGACATTATCGAGAATGCATTGATGGTAACATGTATGCTAATTCAATTGCTCGAACATTATTCTGTCAGCAGAAAAAAAAAATATTACAGAAGTCAAGGTGTGCGAAGATATTTATTTGATTAGTGAAATAGAGATGTAGTTATTTAAGAGAAGTTGGTATGTATGACGGGAAATCACGTTAGATCTACCACTTCTAGTATACAAGATAATGAAACAAAGGTCTGATAAGAAAATAATTTATCTACTCTTAGTGGCAATATAACCTAACATTTCTCCTATAATAAATTAACCTGTGACCAGTTTGCCTCTGGATAATTTATTTATGACAGTGAACCCTCCTGCTTACAATTGTTTCTTATATAGTAAGTAATTGTAATAACGCTGAGGTAGACTATATATGATATATACTGTATTTATATCATAGATAAGAAAGCGTCACCAATAACGAGTGAGGGGATTATAGGTGTATTACTAATGCGTGTTAAATCATTGATAATTATTAATACACGCGAATAGATTAGACAATGACACGACCACTAACAAGTGCGATTATATTAATCTCAATGATTTAACTAACCACATTTGTATTATAGTATCATATTGTTACGGTGCTACGGAGTCTAAGTGGCTACTTGTAGAAGGCGTATTGGATATAGATTTATTAGACGACCCCATACAAAGAACGTTCCCAAGATAATATTGAACGAAAGCTCCCGAATAAGTGACCCCGTATCGCATCACTAGAGGTATTTTATCAGTTGTACACTCAACTCTCCTAGCGTCTATCTTTTAATATTTATTATAACAGTTTATTTGTGTGAAATTTTCTTCATATATACCTACTGACTTTTTAAGGCTAGAACTATAACTCGTGATTTGACTAATCCTATTCTGTTATCTACTTGAAAGTAAAAATTTTACCAGCTTATAAACTAAAGAATGCTCAAATGGAATTACACTATGCAGATCTTTATTGGGAAAGAATAAAGGAAACCAGTGTATGCTTAAGCCAATAAAGGGATTATCAGAAATTATCGATACACCTATTGACGTTTGTAGTGTTTATATATCCTAAAGCAAGATTCAAGGACGTAGTTAATAAGCTATATGCAGTATGGTCCTCGTGGTGAAAGCACGATAATGGGTTTGGTATATGACCGGCATCATCATAGTCTCTTTCTGTAACTATATCGTCCATGCGAGTAAAAGTCTGAGAAGTTACACAATACCTTTGCCATAATTATTAGCTATGTGTTAAAATGAAGCCTTATGTTTCTCTAGCTTATACTAAATATGTTTTCTTTAACCACCTAGATCTTAACCACTTAGTTTGTGTAATGGCTTCCTAATTATCTAAGTATTAAGTATTGTAATCATAACTCCAATTTGTCTTTGATTTTTATATTTAAACAGAATAGTATTTCTTGTCTTTGTGGCTTCTTCTAAAATTTTTATACTTAAATGCTTACTCCCAGGTTTTTGTATCATATTATCGTTTTTACCCTGTGCTTGATAACGACAAGAGGACACTTGTTGAAACGTTGCACTATTAAAGTTGCTAGTGATTGTTATCCATAAAGTTGTGTTGTGTTTTTTCAAAGTTACACGAACCTGTTAAGAGAGAGAGAAATGGGATTTAGCGTCCACTCGACACAAACTAGGTCATTTCGGGACTAACATGGTTTTAATTCTATTTCAATAATTCGCCTGCGCGTAGGGGTCTTTAGCAGTGGGAGGAAACCGGAGGATCCGGAGAAACCCACGAGGTTGGACAGGCGACCCTACTCCTTGTCACGTACAACCGGGGATTCGAAACCACGCCAGTCGACTCAATGACAGACTTTATGATACAGCGTGCGCACGCTAACCATTCAGCCATCCAACCCCCCGAACCTGTTAAGACGCTTGTGTCTCTTTTAAACACTTTGATTTTTCTCGTCTACAGGGTCCTTTTCTACGTACAAGGTGGACAATAAGAAAGGAACCTATAGCAAAATCAAAGAAAGCAACAAAGCTGAATGTCTATAAATCTATTATTTTTGTTATCAAGGGAGTTAATTTATGAAATTTCAAGTACGATTTTCTTTTCAGGTATCTGTAAAGACAGTTAAGGTCTGTCGCGTGTGTAGTTGATCCTACTTCTATAATATGTTAGATTTAGAGTGTATAAGTAAAGACCAAGGGATGAAAGCAAATCGCCGATGAAACATTCGGATTAATTCAGCCAGATCTTTGAAGTATCGGCTGAGTAGGCAATATCTTTCTAGTCAGCTAGTTAAGTAGTCCGTATTAAACTCGGCCAAAACATCAACTTTAACCAGTAGCGGTAGTAAAATCACAAGATGATTTAGTAATCTTACATACTTTATTATAATACACCTATGTGTATATGGGATTTTAACAAATAACTTAGTTTGTTTATCTCTAGCCCAAAGACATAAGCAGTCCCATTTATAATGTGTGAATTATCAATAGATGTTCGTCTTTTGCCTTTTTTAGGGTGATTCAAGCCGATTTGTTCTTGGCGGAAAGAAGCAAACGTATTGATATGGCTATAACTGTCGCAAAGGCCCGTTTTGCGAATCTTAGCAACTCACCCGAATAATATTATCTAATCTTGATTCTAGCTCATCAGCGTTTGATTTTAAATATTAAAACTGAAATGTTACGCACCTAAAACCCCTGAAAATTGTGTAACTCACATCCATAATGGATAAATAATAAGATGTCTACATAAATAAACCTGCGTCCAATTTTTTGACGTGGTGCGTCACGGAATCTTCAATATAAGCCATGTTGATTATTATGATAAGCCCCTAATACTAAACTAATTATGCGTGTGATTTACTTGTCACTGTATATTCATTTCATACACCTAAATATAATAAAAAGAACATAATGTTCTAAATTTCGAGCCAACACAACGTCTAACCCAATAAGTAAGAGATTCTACACTTTATTACTAGAAAGACTGCAAATTAGGATAACAGGGTTTCCCTAGATACAATTTGGAGTCGTGTTAAGTCCCCTTAAGCCCCATTCCCGCCAAAACATGAAATAGGCATTTCATTGCTGTTCTCTGCGTTAGGCAGAAGGCGGGAAAGTCATGACCGCGTAAAATCTTGTAATCTCTATGTTTTTGGTTGGTTATCCCGTTAGTGTGCGGTGAATATGTTAAGAGCCATTAACTTATTGGGTAAAATCCTATCAGATTCTACTCGGTCTTTTAGCAGTGAATAAGCTCTCAGTCAAAGGGTAGACAAATTTCAAGAAACACGAAAATGTGTAATAACGTCAGTGTTCATAATGCGTTTTAGTAATTTCATTAGGAAATGGACCGTTTAGTTTATGTATCACACGAAAGAATGTACCCGGGTTTTATACACAAAATTATTTTCCTTATATTAATTTATCACTCTACGGATAAAATATTGTCAGGATAGAAGAAAGTTTTTGCCAAAGAGCTGGTGTGGTCTGACTGTGTATTCGTGGCTGTTGAAATTTGGATCTTTGTCATGTTTTTTTTTTTTGCTCAATATATGCAGTTCATATTACTTACACCAGTATTTAAACATACATTATACATTAGCTAAATCTGCCTATTGGAGGTCTTTCAATGTTATCTAAATTATTAATAAGACATTAATTAACGTATCCAGACCATAATCAACTCTTGATGTCATGGCTAGTCTGCGATGTTTATTGGATTAGGTCCCGATTTGCTGTTCGACTTCCATTCATATTTTAATTGCGTAATGATGATAGAGGCTAGGCCGAAAATTCAATCGCTAAAATCTCGGTTCAGAGTGGATCAAATGCCCTTTACATTATCTAGTTTTAATTATTATAGTGAGAACTGCCAGCTCTTTATCTAATCTCCCATAATGTATCTTTAATTTACTGGCTGAAACACATGCTTATTTGATATGTTCTTTGGCCACTGTTTGATATACGTGTGTTAATATTAAGATAGCTTTGGGCTTTAAAGTTGAAAAATAATTATTTACTTCTATTGTTTAAACATTTCTCCGCCAAACATCTAATGGTTTTTGTTGGAAAAATCGCTCATTTATTGCTACATTCATGTATAGTAACCGATTTGTGACCAGTTCACAAGCCAACTTCAAATATCGCAGGAACATTATCATAATGGGAAACACATTATACATTATGTGGTCTGATGTATCTGTTCCTAGCACTGCGGAGTGGTTAATTTGTGATATACATCTTAATTATATGATAAAAAACGTAATTTGACATGGTACAAGTCCAACTCCTCGGGCCGAAAAAGGTGATAAATCATGACCAAAATTAGACTGACACCGTAAGGTTAGGTCTTAGGTCACATCTTGTTTAAGAGCTGTAAAAAAAGATCAAAACATTTACTTCGGACATATTACAATATGATATATTTAGATATGTTATTCCTTCCCTTCACAAAGCACTTGGTACATCCTCCCCACATATAATCTTTAGCTTCCCCTTCGAATAGTAATATTACTGACAAATAGGACCAGTCTGTATATCCCCATAAAAGTCGGAGGCCACCGTATTTGAGTTGCATCCTTTTATGGGTATACTGCAATATACCCCACGCCATCCCCCGAATTTGACCCTAACCGTACAGTAAATCGCAGTCAGTAATACTAGTTCTTGTAAGATGTTACCATTGAGTGCTAAGCCAACGAGTTGGAAAATTCACACTGTGAGAAGTAGGCCCACCCACAGTTATATTTATTGAAATTTTACATTTTTAAAATTTCACATTGTAATGTGGATTTTATATCGTTTATCGTTCATCTAAACAGGCGCGTGACCTCTCACGCTGGTCGTTACTGAATTAATCGATTCAATTTAAAACATCGGTTGAATTTAAGAAAATTGTGCCTTTCAACGTCGTGTGTTTGTTTAACTGAAAATACAATAACTCGCTGTCATGTTAATTAGAAATGTCATGCTTACATGATACGTATATATAGTATTGCCAACTTAACAACCATTTGCTTGTTTATGAAAAAGATCTAATGAATTGGTAAAGAAATGTTACGTTTTGTCATCTATATGTAGGTTAATTTGCAACCATTCATTACGTGTAATAGCAATAAAAACTAAGTAAGAAGGGTCACAGGACATTAATTAACGTGTCATCTTACTCCCCAACAATTTACTCAACAAAGGTGACTGGGTGTGAAGAGAATGGACATGACAAATCAAGTAAGAGTTAACAAGGAGTGATGCAAAGATGAAAGTAAAGAAGAAGACGTTCCAGTTTTTCGCATTAATCACGTGTTTAAATCACCGATTCTAAAAAAAAGATAATTCAAGGTTGGCTTTAGACAAGGATACCCCCTTTTGTCCATCTTCTTCTAAGCGTATCTTGGCGTAATATGTTGTTAATAATATATTGTAGGTTCTAAGCGTATCTTGGCGTAATATGTTGTTAATAATATATTGTAGGTTCTTGCAATGCAAATATCCGCACATATTTGTATAGGACCATATTAATTTGCAAACATCTGGAGTAAATATTTTTTGGGGTAATAATCATTCAACTGTGATTTTGATATTTTTTGTGGATAGAACATAAAAGAGGAAATCCAGAATTTGTATCTCGAGGTGTTTTGTTTGCTCTCTTAATAACGAGAATATACCAGCTGCTTTGAAATTCCCACAATTAAGCGATCATTTAAAATAATAATCATAAAACAAATTTCTGGTGAAGCACGATAGAAAGGATGGAATTATATGAATAAATGTGAAATGTTCTGATGACATTAATCATTAGAGAAGACGACGCCAAAAGCTGTCAACGTGGTTTTATCTAATTGTTGATCATTTCTATTGATATCCCTGACGATACTAAATGACATTTACTGAGTTTATTTCTGTGTTGTGAAGTAAGCGATACCATCTCAACATTCTGTACTAAAATGCTTTTAAAGGTAATAGTTGGTGTTAATGTGTATCGCTTAATGCATATTCACAAGTATAATGACTCCAATTATTAACACTGACATTGTTAAGATAGGTCCTTGTCGTCAGTTTAATGAGTATCGACATGAAACTGTCTAACTCGTCATTATTAACTCTATATACAGGAAGAGTTAAACTATCTAATATATCCCATAGTTACATTTTAGTCACGTAATGTAAGGTCTTTTCTACCCCGAAAATAGCTGATAAAAGTCCATCTATAGGTATAAAGGCATCATGGAACCTCGGTAACTGTACGTCTGACAATTTCAATATTGACTGGGTTATAAGGTCCGCAACTGGGTTCCAACAACATCTCTCCACTCCAATCTAAGAAGAGTTATTACACCAGAATCCGTCTGGCATGTGTAGCGAAAGAGGGTTAGGGTCTAGTTTAACTCAGCAATCTTTACCAAATACAGGGTTCATTCCAAATGAACTAACAGTGGATTAAATAAGAAATCATTCCAAACTTGTAGGTTAGCATTTCCTAAAAATAATAAAATAATAATATATGATCTTGAAAACGAAATTATGCCTTGTTTTTGGTAGAATGTATAATAAAATTTTTAAAATTTAACAACTTTAGTAGTAAAGAGGATATTAAAGAAAATATTATCGTAAAATAATAATGTTCGGTGTTTGATTTCTCTCATTGTAGAAATCGATGAAACTGTTTTCTCTCCTTTTAAAAAGAGCTCAATAGAACATAAAATAAGAGTTACGGCCCTTGGAGGATTTGTTTTACAAATAACTAAATGACATTACAGGGAAATGGCTGATTAGTAGAGCTTACCACTATTCACGTTATATATCCTTAGATTGTCGAAGGTGCCACAAATGAAATGTTTGTACTAGTGGACGCCACACGATTCTTTGATTGAGGATAAGAGTGGGTTTATCTTTGTTTCAACAGTAGGTCCGGATCTGTTGAGTTTAATAACAAGAGATAAGTTCCCCTGGACACCCAAAACACCAACAGTTATTTGTGCTCTTAATTTAAAACAGCGAGGAAAGACGTATTATAATAAAGATATCTATAAAGATGTTCGTGTGATATAAGTAACAATAGTATGGGGGTGGGGGGGTGTCATTTTGTTAGAATTGGAATCTACAGCGTTCCATTCTTTTAAATCTGCCGAGAATAAAAACAGGAAGAAGTCTATCCCAATTCAACGTGGTCCATTTAATTGTCACATACTTATAGACCTTCACATTTTTTAAAAAATAAAACGAAAGATTATGCTTGACACTTTTATACAAGACGTTAAATCCTCTAAGCAGCTTTCGAAAATACCCCCAACCCCCAACGACAAAATCTTGTGTATATTATACAGTGCTAAAAGAGACATGTTTGGGAAATAGTAAAAATAAAATAAAACCAAGTACGAACAATCCAAACCATTAGACAAAATTCGAAGTCCTAAAAAAAAAAACGGTATTTTTTTTTATAAATCCTTATATATTTTCTAAAAGTATTAAGGGCTGGACTGATATTTGAAATGGATAAACTTGAATAATATAATGTATTTAATAACTATTTTAGTTTATCTTCGCCCAAGTGAAGTTGAAAACTTTAAACTTTAACTAGTTTCATACACAAACTAATTCTAAACACTTCTAAGTTCTATTAGAATATGCAAAATTATATAAAAGTAACATTCCGAATTTAAGACGTGTGTTTAATAAAAAGAAATGTAAAGATAATTTAATTCGTCGAGAATATCATTGTGAAATTTCCGAGATTTTCATTATGTAATACGAATCATTTCCAGTTAACTGGTTTCTTATTTTTATTTTAGATAAATGATGTAATGTAGAAGTTGACGCTTGACTTGTATATTGGTATTAAACTGTTTATATGGTAGATAACATGAATTGTATGCAACACATTGTAGATCCAACAGAAACTAATGTTATTATTCTTAAATCTAATCCCAGTTTCTCTGAATTATAACTGACTGTAAATGACATGAAATCAACAGTAAATTACAAGATTTTGACACTAACTTTAAGACATGGGTAACACCCTCCCTTGAAATCACTGTCCGTCATTCTATTGAATCCATGGTGAATTTTGTCACTTAAAGCTAGTTGAAATAAGATAAAAATCGTGTGTATAGAATTGTATTTACGATTGAAGGGTCTGTGTGGTTCGTAAATCTGGCTTTAATAAGCAAGTGAATGAAGTATTTTACGCTTAATAAATGGACAATGGTTCGCCGTAATCTTGTCTATTTACAACATGCCTCCCTTTCACTGACCAGTGGTCATTGTATTTGTGAAGATGTGGTGTCAAATGAAGATGACCCTACTGTAAAAATCTCCGAGGTCGCAGACAGATGACCAGACAAGTAGCCATCGGTCAAATCCCCGCTAACCACCAAATTCCGTAACGCTCTCTGAATGGATAATTTTTGATACGGTCCAATTTAAACCCCAGCCTTCAGTTATTTGATGATTTCAAACTGCATATATAATTCTAAACCTCCAATCAAACTGACATGGGGCATTCAGCTACATAATCCGTTAATTTATATTTTAAAGAAACCTTCATGCATATAAAATAAGATAAAAACTAGACTGTCATTATTAAGTTAATTACAAGGCGCCTGTAACTTTTAACTGTAAGTAAAATACATGTGTAGACAATATATATTACTTTGAGGTGAGGATGAACATACATCTTGAAAGAAAGAGGGCATGGGTTTTAATTCAGACATGTTTCTTAGAAGAAATGTATATGTGTTACTCAAACATTATATTTTTCTAGGTACAGGGTGAACTTTGTAATCATTTCATTATTACACTATCACACTTTCAAAAAAGTAGGGAGCGATCAATTAATATTCTTCTCGAGGAAATATCTTTAAAATATGGAATATTTAATATTTTACGGTTACCGAGCGATAACGGATCGGCAATCATGCCAGTGGAAACGCTCGGAGTCAGCTTCAGTCTGACCTTTACCAGAACAGCTAATTATTTGGCACTTTAATTTCTGCATCTGAACATGCCACGAATCATTCTTTTTTTGCATTTATGTAAAAGCTGGGAACGATAAACATCAAAAGCGTATAAATAAACCTCGATCATATAGGCCTACAAAAATCTATATAAATACTGGTAAGTTAAGGACTTTTTTCGGCACAACTATACCTTGTACGGCCAGGGTTTGTTGTGTTCATAGATTATTCCGAAACTGTACACAAATCCATACATTTCATACGTAATGACATTAAAAATTCAACTCAGGACTCAATTAAAGAAACATTGGACATTCATAACTGTCTGTGATGCCCTGTTTGTAATATAGGCCTACTAGTATTGATAAACAAATGTTAAACGAGTTAAACGACGAAGATTCTCTATCAAAATATCATTAAAAATTCAGCAGCTAGCTATGTTTATGGTGTTGTAATAAGATAAGTGTTAAAGTAGATTATATAGATCTATGTAGAGATTAGTATATAGGTATATTGAATAGCCCGAGAGATTTGTATTACTATTATCAGGATTAGCCAAATCGGAATATTAACACTTTCTATAATGCAATTCTAATCTTGTTCTCATTTGGTAGCTAGCTCACAGAATTACTCGAACATCAACTTAAATCTCTCTATACATGAATAATGTTCTACACTAATTCATCATTTTGAAATATCTTGACATGTACATAACTGGACATTTTGGACAGAATGACCACGCTGGACATGCCCAAGTCATCGGTCAAGTCAAATAATAACGAATTACAGTGTCCAGTGTCACTACACGTGAGGTTGACGTTGAAAGTATGAATTTATCTTATTTACATTTCTCAACGGATGCCATTTTTCACAGGGGCATAATTAATTAACTGTAATTAATATATAATTCTACTACGCATAAAAATACAGATTCATTTATATTGTATTTAAATATTACACAGTATAATTTCTAGACGACATAGACCTTAAAAGACTAAGAGTACCATTCAATGCTATATGCTATAAGCCACTAAACCAATATTCCGGTTAAAGGTTTAAATGACAGGGTCAATAACTCTGTGAACAGTGAAAACAGTGATAAGCTACTCTAATTTTTCGTAGGTTTCTTTCTTATTACCAAGCAATTTATATAATTGGAATGAGAGTTAGGCCCCATTGTTTCTTTTTTTGGTTTAGACATTGGTTTAGGTTACGCAGTAAGTTATAACTATGCTGTTCGTTTAGTCTATTCCTACAAGATTTTTAAAAACTAATATTGCTGTTGGTATGAATAAAACGTTCCTATGATGAACACCATACAATTTGTAACACGTGTAGGGCACATTTCAAATCCACCATAAAGGTCATTAATTGACCTTCGATCTGTGGAATCATCTAATGATCACATATACACGTGTTTACACCATTAACAGTTCATATCATACATGTACAAGTTGCATGTCTTAATTAAATTATCATAAATCATAACGGGATACAATAAAGAGTTTTGCATTGTGTATGCATTTATGCATCGTTCATTTCTGTGGCCCACAAGACGAATCCATTCTAAGGCCATTAATAAAAAAAAAAAGATTAAACTAAAATCAGTATAAATTTGGAAGTTAAATTTTACTTAACCATGACTTCTTTTTAAGCGGAGGTCAAAGTTTTATTAACAATGCCACTATCGTGACAAAAGGTAACACCATAGAAGTGTTGTGACTTACTACTTCACATATTTTAAAACCGTCCGATGTAACCCAGTGAGTTATTTCATTATTTTGATTTCATGTAGAAACATTCATTAAAGGAAATCCTTTTTAATCCTCTATTAGATTAAAATATTTAAAAAAACAACTTTACTTTTTCAAAAAGAAATATGATAGAGCAGATATCTATAGTAAACTAGAAAACCTGCTTATATACAGTAAACCCAGGTGGTCCTCTTTAGGATGGAAATAAAGTATGGCGATAATTGAAACATGCCCTCGGGGATGCCCCTACTGGTTCCCTTCACTGCCCATTTCTATAAAGATGTTACACAGTTCAAGAACAGCATACGTTGTCGGTAACTATCTTAAAAGATGTTGATGACTTGGTGAGAAATTTGCATATTTTCACTGAGTTTTGGTAAGTAGTGCCATGAACCCGTCAAATTTTCAAAGCCCCCTTACTGAGCGTCATTCATGTTTTCTGAATTTATTTTAATTCAAGCTTTTTAATGAATGTTTTTAACGGGAACATAAATTGAATGGGTTACGGTCACATTACTTCAATGTCGTACTTAAATGGAGGAATCTTTGTTTGATAATGGGGAAAAATTATTTTCAGAACCTGTCACCTTTATAACGATATGATTCAAAACGTGTCGTGCCGTTCATTCGTCATTTTCCAGACGGATAATTTTGAATTAGTGATGAAGAACGGACACTAGCAATAGTGTTATCAATTCATACAGCAAAGCAAGTATTATATATACACTATAGAATTTGTTTAGAAAAATTGTAAGCATACGCTGGTCTTCATTATGAATCCCGTAGATCTACTGGACAACATTACGATGATATTACTCAATTTGTAAATTTGTAAGATATGGACATGCCATAAGATGATGGACTACTGCAGGAAACATAATTTAAACAAATATTTACAATGAAAACAAAATATATGACGTTAGGTGTCATGACGTACTTTGTGTAATAGTAAAAAACCTGGTTTTAAATTTACTAGGAAACCAGTTTTAATAAACATTCTAAGTATACTGGTTACATGACGCGGGCTATCACTGTGTGTTTTTAAGATGTTATTATTGAATAAAATGATACAATAAGAATGTGGGAAAACGTGATGAGCTACCATATGATATGAGGGTTAACCTTGACCTTGGGGAGAGAGAACGCAAGGTGTGGAAATCCAGCCATTTCCCACTATAATGAGCACATTTATCAGGGCACTGTTACTGTTAAATGTTATTTTTCTGATGATATATTTAATGATTATAGTCAGCTCGTAATAATAACAGCGCGGATTAGAGTTAGGTTTTTGGCATGTTATTCATATAGTCACTCTCGTAAGACAGGGGTGAAAATGAAATATTGTTATCATGGTGCATCTTGTAAATTAGTCTGTGTTGGTTTTACAAGCCCCTTCTTTTGTTTCATTAAGGACAGCACATCGCCAAATATGCTAGCGAAAAGTTTAGTTACTACCAAAGCGTGCGAACATTTCACTGCCCACTCGTTTTTCGACAGTCAGCTGCCAAGGGAACTTTTACCTGCATTGCTAATTTGTACATGTGAATTTGGTTGGTCGTCTCATTCATGTGATTATACACATCTGAAAAGGTAAAAAGAAACCGGTAAACGGTGATCAGTCTGGTCCAGTACCCTAACCATACAATTACCCCGATTCTATAAGAAAAGATGATATCGACAGAAGACTGTGTTTCCTTTAAACCAAAGAACCAGGGTGTCCAAATCAAACTGAATATCTAACACATAGCTGTGATCACCAATAATTCAATTACTGCCACGACATACGATTTTTACCATAACCACGTTTTATATAGCAACCTACTGTCATCAATCTAGTCTTAATGAATTAATCTAAGTTGTAATGGTTAAATCACCGTCTTACCAGTATTTACTAAAGCTGAGCGACCCCCTGATAACATGACAGTGCTGAGATAGGACAAGCGTACTAGGTTTAAGCCTCGTGTCGATTGTGGGATTAATCGTCAATGGTTTAATCCCAATTCCGTCTCACTGTAAATACTCGGATGCTTACTAATACAAAAGACAACATAGCGCATTCCTTCACTATTCAACTGAGGCAAGCATCTTTGACCCCCGCCTTTGAAAGAAACATTTTGAGCGGAAACGCAAATCTGGCAAGCCGTGATTTGAGTATTATATGTTTGTTTTCTAAAGACTGAAAATGACAGTAACGACAATTAGCTTCTAATATACAGACAGTTAGCATTTATATTCACTAAATGGTCATTTTTAATCAAATGCTTTTTGGTGCATGAGAAAGAGAAGCAAAGGACCGTTTTGAACAAATTAATTGTAAAATGCCACAATCCCGAACACTATGAAATAAGTTATTATTGGAGGGGTGGGTGGGGATAATATGTATTCATAACAGTTAAAAAATTGATCCACAACAGAATTGTTTTATATAAGACTATAAGTCGTTGTAGAGTGTAGGTTTATGGAGACGTCGTTTAATTCGCAAGACTTCCAGTAAAACGGTCCATATTATCAAATTTAAAAGAAAGCCCCTCTAAAGGGATTATCATTGACATTAGAAAGATAGACATGAAGAGCTGCAGTAGAAATTAAAAGATTAACCTATACATCATTCATAAACGTTTCTATCATTATGGGACTTTGCCACATGAAAGGACTGACACTAATTTTAAAGCAAGGAATCTATCGCCATGCTGCATACGCTTTCAGGCATGGTTTGTCTCTATTTGACATCTTTTCTATGTACATGCTGGTATCGGGATTACAACCCGTTGGTTTCACAGTGCTCGATGTTTGCCCACATTCATTAGTAATAATAGGTTTATATCCACACGATTACAGTCGTTTTTCTCAAATACAATGCGCAATTCTGATAAAAATCTTACGTACAATTGGGATTACCACCTAAAGTATTTAGTAAACACTGTCATACCCTTCAACTAATCCAGACCAACAGTTACGATAATCCCTTTATCTCCATCGTGTATGACAACTCGCTATACATCGTTTACAAACCCGTCGTCTTTATTTTGTCCCCTGATTTAGTAAGTTGATCCCCTAGAGAATACAAAATATCCCCATGTTGCATTTTCGGGTCAACCTCGGTTTGAGTAGCACGACACGTTCATTTACGACGGGGTATCATTTAACTTGGCGTCACTAAAGCGTGTCGAGTTCTTTGGACACAATGTGACAGACCTTTAAGAACAATTCTGTCATATTATACCCAGATATTGAGCTATTATTTCGAATTATTAGAATTTTTTGGCGCTGTTGGGTTCAGTATAGGAAATGTATCTGTCTCAACGCACCCTTAAGACATTTCACCTTAGTACCCCTAATGTTATGTGAAATATTGTCATGTTCATCAATTGATGTTCATCTTTGTCAGTATTATAAATTTTTCAATGCACGATAAACAAAATCAACCTATGTCCTGTTTCCTATATGTTTCATCGTAAGACCTAATAACTTATAATGATACATTACCTCATGGTGACATCTCTTAAATGTAAACAAAAACAACTTTAATGAAATGGTAAATAATTCAAGGTAGACCAGTCCATACCATTTACCAATTCAAATTTATGACAAGTGTGACAGGTTAAATGTCAACTTTAAAATTTGAATTAAATCAAAGTTAAATGATTAAATGAAAACCAACGGGGCGTAGAATGTAGTTAAGATGATTGAAGGCATGACTTCTCATGCTTGCATAATTGATTTGTATCAATTAAAATATACCAAAAGCGGTTTTGGCATAACATATGATGTAAAATGGAATAAAATGGGGTTTTAAGTGCTTATACTTCTCTGCAGAAAAAGTGCATAAAAAGATGGACATATTACGTCAGGAGTGGGCTATGAGAGACATTTGGCCCGGGCAGCGACGTTTCCGTCTAGGCCAGCTATTCATCAAACTATCAAGGGTGCTTTTATTTGCACAAGGAGTAAGTATGAGCCCTCGGCATTTCATCCTATCCCGAATAACTTTCTCAGCCAACACAGGATCGAACCCGAAATATCCTGGTTAGTGAGCCAGTGCTATACAGACCTATCTAAATTCTATATGATTACGAGTAACCTTTTTCCAATAGAAACATCGTTTGGGGGGTGAATGTACGGCAGATATACTTCTAATTCTGCACAAATCTCAATTGGGTATATTTGTGAGTCGTAATTTGTTTTCCTGATCAACGACCAGGGTATGATTGTTTAAAAGGTCAACCTAAGTAAAGGGGACAAAAGGTAATTTAGTATTAATATAATTATATCATTCCAATTGTACACATAGACAAGCCATAAATCATGCATTTAAAAAGTGCTGCTATATTCTGCACCTCTGTAACTCATCTCGGGGTTTTAAAAGATTTATTTGAAAAATAAGGGGATTTAATTTTCTGCTCGGTTTATTAAATAAAGAGGAATGAATGGCTTTACATGAAATTATTTCATCAATCATTGTAAACTCTTTATATTTTATTACATAAATACGCTTCATATAAAACATATATTTAATCCTTTAACCCGACTCGCATTTATCATGCTTCCAGCTTTTTTTGCTCAAAAGCAATCGTCATTTTTTCACTGCAATTGTTCTTTGTAAAGAACTGAAAATCACGTGTATGTATATTGCCAAATATTTATCTCTCCCTTCAAATTGTATGAAAGCTTAGAAAGGTCCCACATTTGCTCGGATAAATGTAAGTAAATTTTCTTCTTATCAGTTGAATTCTCTAAAGCACGAATACATACATTACACGATTTTTGCAATGTTCATTTCAAAATGTCTATATATTTCTTATTCAACAAACAAAATGCATAACACAACCGAATACATACGATATAGCCGATGTATATATATATATATATATATATATATATATATAAAACCGTTCTTCAATGTGCCAGGAAACCTCTATACTATATATAATGATAATCAAATATTTTAATAAGGGCTTGTCAAGCTTGTTTTAAGCTAGATAAATCTCCTACCAGTTATAGAATACCGATAGCTTCATCCCCTCATAAATATTAAATTATAGGACGCATTGATCACACATCGTTTTAATGAATTCATTACAAAAACCATGATCGCCTGTCCACCCTTAACGTATCAGATGATTTGGTTCCCATGCAGGTAAAACATGGATATTGATATGGACGGAAAGTGTTTTAAACATGCCAACTCTTAGTAGGAATGTTTGTGCATTTTCTTCAAGAAATATTATTTGACCGCGGGCTATGACAGGGTTGTGGCAAGCCCTCCTCCCTTCCCTTTCCCATTTCATAAATGATCTCAAATCCATTCTCACGCTGACGACAAAAATGGTTTTATCGATAAAAATTACCCCGATAAAGTATTGGTATCAAATGGCCACTAACAATGCACGTATCCTGTTTCATTAAATTGAGGACGAGGAGTTAAGTTGAGGTTCTTGCTTAATGAATATTTTGAATCTGTATAAAATAGCCAGTAGTGTTAGAGTTTATTATAAAGTTTGGCATTGAACTACAAAAGATGATAAAATAATGAAGGTGGATAAATAAAAGTGATCTATTTAATTATCATACCTGAGGCTACCTGTACGATTTATAGCCACCTGTATATACATTATCAAAATATACACTTATTATAATGTATCCCTGTATAAAGTCTATGATACCCTTTATATTTGCATGTTATCTTTTTTTGAAAATGACACCTTGGGAATTATTTCTTAATTAGGACGCTCGTGAGATCGACACCTTACCTATATTACCGTTTATTTTTTGTAAATTATATGGTGTACCACTGAAACGAAGCAGGATACTGTTCCTTTATTTACTATCAATAAATCTGCACGGCAGCATACAGACCTTCTCCCTGTTGAATAAACTTAGAAATGTAAATTGATGATCTGACCAGTGTCATAATTCTAGCCGTAGACATATATGATTTAATCATGAATATTATGAATT
Source organism: Patella vulgata (assembly GCF_932274485.2). Taxonomy (NCBI): domain Eukaryota; kingdom Metazoa; phylum Mollusca; class Gastropoda; family Patellidae; genus Patella; species Patella vulgata. The sequence continues at coordinate 19,217,919 of NC_065880.2, read as the reverse complement.
TGATTATAATAGGACATTAAAATCTCATCAATGCCAAATAATTAATTAATATGCATTTCTATTTACATATCATTAATTAAACTTGTAATTACAAATGTATTAAAGGATGTTACGATATTATTGAACTTGTGCGCTTCCGCGAAGCAAAACCTCATTTTCAGATCTTAGGAATGGAGGTCCCGGTTTCTCCATTATGATTCCATTACAAAAATCTTCATATTTTACGGAATACAAACAATGCATCTAGGGACATGGAAATTATTACACTGGACTTCTTACATCATGTTATAATATTTAGTGTAGAATATTATCACAGTATTATTTAAGTTGATCAGTGATTATATAATTGCAATCAATTTACGTTTATCTAATTTTTAAAAGATAAATACAACACGATCTCATCTATCTAAATATGACATAATACAAGGACAACATATTATTACTATCCACTTATATATCAAAGAGAACAATATGTTCGTTTATAATACTTATTTACAATAGCTGAATAGATTAGTTGAAAACACCCGTTGGCTGGCCAATATATCCAGGTAAAATAGGATGGTATGAAGTTTAACGTCTCGTAAACATTTTATTATGACATTTTGAGACTAATACGAAGTCAATACTGTAGACACCATCCCAATCCTCTGGAATCTGTAAATTTTACACCCAACATTACTTTTGATTAAAATGATTTTCGATTAACCCTAAAACCGACCATCTTTAATCCTAGCACATTTATGCAAAGTAAACTGGAAGGGTACGTAAATGTATATAAACATTAACTGGTGTATCGTTTGTTGAATATTGACGAATAAATCACATAAACATGCAATATAACAAATGAAGTTTGTCTTTGCGTGTGGCTTTCAATCAATGTTCACGCGACCATTGTCAGCTGCATAGTGCCTTTCATTGGTGACGTTTCCGTATGCTCTCTCAATCTGCCAGAATGGCGACAAAGTCGTATAAAATGTGAATCTATCACAATTACCAGTAGCGATAACATTCAAAACATTACTCTTCCATTTCCCTTCACTAGTTTGATGGTCCAATGTGCTTGATATTTTGGTATATATGTATGTTGAATTTACTTAAAGCATTGATATACAACACAGGCTTTAAAGGTTAAAGTTCGGCAATTGTCGTTAATTTTGGAAATTGTTAACAGTCCATATAGGAATAAATAATAGATTCAGGTTAATTATATTGTTTGATTTGTTTGTATATTTGATTTATTACTTGCAACTATATTTACTATAAACGCAGAAAGCCTAGGTAAAAGCGAAACTGCACGCGAAATATTATAATTATTATTATTCTAGAACACCACAGACCACTTCATATTTAGATGCAAAGTTCATAAACAAGTTTTTAGTTAATGTCGGGTCAACAATTCATACTGGTCATTTTGGGACTAATAAGTTTTTCTATGAGATATAGAGAGGGTCACGATGTAGGCCTACCCCTTGGCTTCTACGAATGTTCCTGAATTATATAGCTTTACACAATTCTATTTCAAGAACCAAAAACACAATTTATTTATATGTTTTAATTTTGTGCATATGACCAGCATACAATATGCAAGAATGTAGTAATCAAGACCTTCACATTAAATAAATACATTGTTTTTACTATTATTATAAAAATGACAGAGAAAGGAAAGAAATCAGACTTTAACTGATGGAAACAATACGTCAACAAGTCTGCTGTTGGTTTGCTGTGAGTTGACCTGCGACGTTATCAAACGTCAAGTCGTCAAGACGTTGTCATGGGGTTATGTCCCTTCTTTAATAATTACAATGCAGACATGTAAATTGATATGGAATTGAAACAGAGAAGATTTTATGAGTGACACTTGGACATGTTCTAATTGGCTTTAAGTGATATTTTTTAATACTCGCTCGTTTATAATGAGAATTTGATTAAGTTAAAGTTAATGAGAAAGTAAAAGAGTTGTGTTAACATGCAAGTTGTTTCCTTCCATCTTATAAAGAGGATTAACTAACATGGTATTTATTTGTTAACCTTTCGCGTGAGTTTTTACAGATTCGTGCATGTTTTAATTCAAAGGAGACATCATAACCAATAATGTCGTCGTTTATGTCATGTAATAATGCGTCTGTACTAATGTGTTATGGTGAAACTTCTATCTGTATGACTTTCAAAACCTATACTGAATGACACATTGCCTAATATCGATTATGGTCTGATTTTACCAAGGCACCAGTCAATCAAATTGGCCCACCAGCCCACCCAAATCGTTAAAAATTGTTTGGCCAAGATTTTATAGTATATTCATATAAATGGCTTATTGGTGTTAGAGATATGCCAGAATGCAACAAATCACATCTGATTTTTCAGAAATTTCTGGTCGAACGAGGAAAGAGAGGGAGTCTTTCGCGCCCCTCTTCCTAGCAGGTAAATTGTTCACTCGGGGCCCACTACTTTAAATCCCTTAAACTGCCTTGGATCCAACCGACACTCTAAATGCCGTAACCCGCATTGATGGAAACTGATAAAGATACTTGTAATAAATGATTAACAATCATTTGGTCCACATGACGAGGATTCTAAATATTGCTTCCACTATTGATTTGTTATTTTTAAAACAAGGATTTTGTACCAATCATGAAATGATTCATCTGTAAGTTTTTGATGGTACTGAAGATAAAACAAACATTGTTAGACCATCATGCCATTCATTGTATGGAGTACAACATACACAACATATTGTAATTATTAGAACATAGCCGCCTAAGGCTCCCAAGAGAAATAGAGGTCGAGATCCTATAAATGATAAACACTTCACGTATATTAGAAACTCCAAGAGCTGTTTAAAGTTGCCATTACGTACAAATTATTTAACAGTTGGCCGCCATCTTAGACTGTTAAACAATTACAGATTGTGTTTTATCAGTAAATCGTTACGCACCGATTTCGTCACGATGTAAAAATCTATATTTTATTGATTATGTGAACATATTATATATGGTTGTGTATTTTATTCAGTATGTGCAATTGCTCTGAAATACTAAACACATTTGGTAAAACAAAAGCTAATTGAAATATGGGGCATAATTATATTCAACCATTGTTTAATAATTTTGGTCCATATTGATGATAAAATTAGTAATTTTGTTATTGAAAAATGGGAATACCACTCTTTATACACGGTTATGTGTATATGGGATCTGGTTTGGTTCTATCATACCTATCGAACACGGATCTCCACCAGCCCCGAAATGTTGCATTAAACACTGAAGCCGACAATGATTTCAATGGCCCTACCAAAAGATAACTGTAACCTTCATACCTTCATGGTGTAATACAATCGAATCTCGTTATTCCATCATGATATAATACTGTAGAATCTCGTTATTCCGTTCATTTGTGGTTTCAAATTTATACCACGTCTCATAAAAAAAAATGTACGAGCGCAAGACAAGTAGGCTAGTGGCCATTACCATGATGGTACCTCTACTTTAAACCCATTATCGTTCATATTGCATTTGCAAAGTTGATACATAATCTAAAATTTATTTTGTACGTGTCATTGACAAAGAGTCTCTGAATTTACTGATGACCTAAGTAGCTAAACTCCAAGTAAACTTTTGCTCAATTTAGATGCAGATAATGACACGTGTTATACATCATGCATAGTGTGCACCCCTTACTATATTATATGATGCCAGTTTTCATATACTTAGCAAGTCCGTCCTCATATTTTTAATTTCATATTTTGCTTTCACATTTCAAGTTTCTTAACCCCCAAGAATAAAATTGTAAAAATCCGACAGGAGATTCATTACGGACAATGTTAGGGGTGAACTGTAAAGTTAATGGCGCATAAAAATCCTTAGTCAATGAACGATTTATGCCACTTGAGTTAATTTTGATAAGTTTAATCCTTTAACATGGATTACACGATGTCTTACAACAAATTCTTCTATCTTAAAAGCAGTTTAATCCGACAGTGACTGCCTCCATGCTTCACCTTTTACACAATTTTAATTTTTAATCCTGAGACAGACACCTTAAATCATTTATTGAAGGTCAGACTTCTAAAGTTAAAGGTGTTAGAATAATTTGGTGGGTGGGTCGACAGACAAGAGAAAGTAGGGGCCACTGACGCGTATAAATTTACAGTAGAAACCAGACGCCAACCCAACCCCCTATTTTATCATCAAAAACATTCCATTACTTCAGATACCTGTTTCACCTTAGAAACTCATTTATCACTCCCATCAAACTTCATCCTTTCAGAAAATATTCAGTCATTCTAAACCATGAACTATTAATGTCCTCAGAGAAAATATTTTTATATTTGGAAATCAATTTCATTTGTCATTTGGAAATTAATTGTATAGATAAATCCTTCGTCTGTTTTTGTTACGGTTTTCGGATATTTGAAGCAAGCAGACATCGTAAATACGTAATAAAGATTATATAACGATTCATCAACTCATAAATTCGAATAGGTTTTAATCAAAGTTTTTATATGTTTTCTTTAAGCACGAATAGATAATTAATGTGGATGCTTCTCTGGTATCTTAGCATAAACGTAGGATCCATCACGAAACTAGGTCGCCATATCCCTTATTTGAATTATTGGTCCTTATTTCATAATATGTATTTTTGGTTTATCTTAAGCATCCTTTTGGGAAAATGAACAATCTATTTTGACAAAGATGTATTTTTGGTTTTATCTCAAGCATCCTATTGGGAATATTGGCAAACAATCTATTTTGGACAATTACAAAGATGTCATGTCCTTGTAACGTATTCCCTGCTTTATGACACCGTTCCGCGTTGTCGTTCTGAAGTGAAAAGAAGATTTTTAATTGACTTAAGATGAAAATATAATTGGTATCAGTGCTAATTACCAGTGGTCGGGGTGTTTAAAAGATCTTCATAGAATTTATTAGAAGAGAAAGTAATGTTTGATGTAAGAGAACAAGTAGAAACAGAGTGGTACAACAATCAGTGTTTAGATGCTCATTTGTCGATTGGTACAATACCCCCGTTATCACTGACTGGTCTTCTCCCCCTGGGCATCTATATAGTTAATGATCTATCCCCGTAATGTGCCCCTGTTTTCGCCCACAAGAATTTTATCTCCCGTCAACCACAGCGTTGATGTGTGATTTGGTATCATGTATGATACGATTGAAGCTTAAACAATTGATTCTTGATAGCCTATTCTCGGCAAGACAAAACTAATCATCGGCTAGGGATATCTGGTTTTATCGCCAACCCTATCTGTCTTAAATCACGAACTTCTTTCATTATTTCTTCCCAGATTTCAGACTGTAAAGACTTTCTAATGTTTATTTGATTTAATTCGTAATCATAAAATGTTTCTTTTACCAAACATGTGAAATATTTAGGTTTTGCAGTACATCTCATATAAGACCATTATATGTGTGGGTGGGCTAGTTGAAAGATTATAAAGAAAATTAACAAAGATTGATAGCTCTGCTATTCTTCCATTTTAAAAATGTCCACATCAAAGGTGATATAATATAGTAAGTGTTTGCGTTCTCTCTCCGTACTTATGAGGTAAGCTCAGAGGAGGAGGATTAGGAGGTGGAGTGGATGAGAGTGAGTGAGGGTGGGGTGGGGGTGTTAACTTGCGTCCTTCCCAGTAGTAGCGTGGTTTTGGAAGTGTCGCCTGGTACCACAAGTTCGCCTGGCACCACCAGTTTCTCTGGTATTAATCTTGATTTTATTTTCCAAGGAGATGCACATGGCGAGAGAATGAATTTTAAAGAAATAACAAACCATAGTCAGTCAAGAAATATTAAAGGGTATAGCTGTATATTAAAGCTGAAAAACGTGCCATAAAACATAAAATAAACAATGTGCCTAGATAAATTCTTCCCGTTAACAGGAAGATTTAGATATTTCAAAAACAGGAAGATTAAAATATTTCACAAACAGGAAGATTTAGTTATTTCACAAACAAAATATCTTGATATTTCATAATAGTAAACAGTACAAGTAAACTGAAGCAATGGTATGCCGGTGCATAGCGTCCCTATCTTCTCTATTCTCTATATCTTAGCTCGTGGACAAGCGATCAGTTCAAAAAGGTTAATAAATTTATATATATATATAAATGTTATTTTCACTTTACATAACATTGTATTATTTTAGTTAATCGGTCGTGTCTTGCGGGAAGACCGAAGTACACACTCTCTCCATATACTGAATAAAACTGTATACTTTGAAGTTCATAAAATCTGATTGATAATATAAAACTGTCATGTAATAATCTAAATAAATACAATGGAGTCATATTTGACCTAAGGCTAAAGTTTGGCAACATTTTATCAGTAATGATAGACCTTACAAGATGGACGTGTAAATATGTGTCCCTGGTAGCGATAAATCTCAATATTGGTCACCATATACGTATGATAAATCATTGTGTTTTAAATTTAAATTTGGAATTGGAAGGGAGACACAAGGTCTGATTGTGCGGGTATTCGGTCGATTTCAAAGTGGTCGGTCATTCCTTGGTATTGAAACTGCATGTATTAATGGATTGCATATGTATATAAAGATTTATTGGTCGGTATAAAAAGGAAATTATGTCTTATCTAATATACGTGGTGTTTCGCTGAAGTAATTTCAGTATAAAGTCATGCGTGAAACATCTACTAAAGAAAGGGCATATTTAAATTAATGGTATAAGAAACTTAAAGGTATCACATGCACCGTACCGTTATTTATGGAGACTATATATCAACCCAAGCAATACCTCCGCTTTTTAATTTTCAATCTTACCGAGAACTTTCTAGGGTATCGACTATACCGTTGAAGGGTTGAATGTCGATTATAATCGGCAATAAAAGCTTTATCTATCAGTAAATCAGACTGTCTTCTGATGGATATCAAAGGGCACCGCCTGGGCGAACCCTGTGGTTATAATATGGTCATTGGGTGACCAACCAGCTTCATGGCCACGATGACCGTGACATCTATCTACGCAAATATGTCTGTCCAATCGTAGATACGCGGCTTTAATTGATTAGATAAGTCCATTAAACAACGGGAGAAAACCGATCAATGAGTTTCACATCCTGTGCTAAAACTTTTATAAATAACTACATTCCAATAGCGGGCAATAAGCTAGATTATCTCCCGTGGTGACAGACAGTCGCCACTAGGTGACACTGTCAATAGTTTTTGCAACGTCTGCTTAACCCGTGGTTCATTTTCTCCCATCATGTTGAATTATGTCATTTAGGGAACCGTTAATTGAAAATGAAGGAGAATTATGACAATGGTTATTATTTGAATAGATCCCACATAACACATTATCATGATAATGCTTCCGTAATCTAATTATTGTTTGCCTAATACCTTCACCCGACATCGTTAAATTCCAAAAGAAAAAATACATTAAAAATCCATTGTTGCGTTATGGAACATTAACGTATTGCTGTAATAAAATTTGCAGAATCGGAATCCTTGATCATTTACAGCCAAACGGCATCATGACCATCATCATTAACAAGAAGGTTTACGGTGGCACCCAGGGGCTATTTAAGTGATGACCTACTCTTTGAATATATAGTATGGATATTTCTTGATAACAAAAAAGGGACGTGAAACTTATCTGGTAAACTGTGAATCAGTCGTTTGGCCATTGGTCTTAATATCGTATAAAATCCTTCATGCATGCAGTTTCGCTTGTATCAGTGTGAATAAAATGAAAATGAAATGGAGTTAACGTCCTACTCCGACTGGGCTAATGAAGATGGGCATACGCCATACTGTGTGCTGTGATGGAAATTTTGCCCGGACAGAGGCGCCACGGCCTACTCTAAAATCGAATTCCAACTTCCAAGGGATCTTTTACGTGCACTTCCTTGTCACCACTGACAAGGGGAAACCACGCCGGGAAATCCCAATGAACCCTCTCGGCCAACACCGAGTTCGAACCCGCGACCTCCAGGCTAGCGAGCCAGCGTCTTACTCACTTAGCCACCGTGGCTCCCTACTGTCAAGCAGTAAGAATACCATTGTGGTATAGTAAGTCGTTTGGTACATATAGCTATTTAATATATCAAAATATGTTTCGGTAAATTAATGTTATTTGGTGCGATTTCTGGAGAGGAGTTAACTAGTCGATTTACTACCGAAACATATGTCACAAATCGTCGAGTGTCTCATATCGTTCCGTTTTCGTTTTTTTGATCAATGTCTGCGACTTACGTCAGTATGTAGGCGGATATGAGACCTGGCATAGCAAGTAATTATTTGTTCGATCAAGTGGTCTCGTCCGTCCAATCCAGCTGCCTCCCACTACAAATGATAGTCGAGATTCCTGGAACCTTAAGCAACGTCACATACAACAATAAAATACTTGAAACTATAGAAAATAGGGCCTTCATTTACCTATAAAGGTATATTATATGAAGCTTTCATATATAATTTAAACCGTGTAAATTGGAAAAATGAAGTAGACAATCACCACACGACTTCACTTTCCAATTGCCATAGTTGTAGAATAAGAAGGCACTTTTGAAAAAATCTAGTACCTTTTAAAATGTGTTTCCTGTTCTAAGTATACCTCAGGACCGGCAAAATATGTTTTGAGACAGTTACAAAACCTCCTCATATGAAATTCTTAGTTTATCAATGAACTCTTATGATTGACGTTCCGGTACTTCACCCTACCCGTCACGGAAGTTTGATAATAAAACCCCACTTTCATCCTCGGTTTATTTACTGGAGGAAAATTATTGTTTAAAAGAACTATCGTAATCATATTATATTCTTTGGGAATAACAGACCTAAATAAGTAAGTAAAAAAACCTTGTTAATTAATGATAAATGAAGTATTTACATCGTCAGAACCATTTATTTGTAATTTTGTTTATTGCTGGATGTAGATTTTAAATATCTTACTTTATTTATATACGGGAAAGATGTGAATATTCATAAAACTAAAACGCGAAATCTTATTCTCAATGGACATTAAGTTGACCTTATTCTGAATACGATCGAAATCGATATTCTTTAACCATTGAAAATAATTAAATTTTCCAGCCAAGAGTCGGATAGTAACTATATGTTATAATGTCATTTCCTTTACTAACTATTGGTAATAAGTGCCGAGTGTGTCCATCAACCATGGAGTGTGTTCCGTTTTCCGACCTTGACCGTGCTTAATAACATCCCTTCATTGCCTGAAGCAGGAGTGACCAGTACTTTCCATTACTTTCAACACTTGCATGTTATAAGAAGGTTATCAGTAATGATAGTTTATAGTGATAATATCGGAAGAAATGTATCAAATTTGATCCTATCCTGGTCATCAGTTTGCTAAAAGAATATCATCACAATAATATATTTGGCTAACAGCTCTTGGCTAACCACATCTGAAAAGAGAAACCAAGCCAAATTCAATAATGTACAAAGTAAAACAGTACTCTATATACTTTATACCAATAAAAACAATAATTTACTTACAATCGTACGTTTAATTCGGCAGCAGTTTTTACATTTTTAAAGTAGCTAAGTCTCTAACTCAATATCATCAAAAATCTTCGACATTGAAAACACGAATTATTTGTCAATTCAAATCAACATTGGTCTTATGATCTTACAGGGAAAAGATGGGCCTCTGGTATCCAATATTCAAGACAAAATAAACATTTTACCATTGGTACACGAATCGTGTACCATAATGCGTTTCAGCGCCATTTGAAACAAGGGACTCAAAGAACAGGGCTAGACATATTCCACAAGTCATGTCAAATGGTGACGCTATATTCTTATCTGGGGAATATGCGCAATAAATACCATCGGTGTAGACTGGAAAAACCAGACTCTAAAGATTGCCATTCACATGAGACTTCTGGCATATTTCGCCGAACATAACTGACTAGAAATTACAGTAAAAACAGAAACGATTGAATGTAAATCAGTTTATATACATTCATATTACATTATTATATGCGTTGCGACCTATTTTTATCAATTTCTAGATCCCAAATATTAGCGATTTAGCTCCTTTAAGTTTACTAAAGGGTGACAAAATATAAAACAAAATATAAATGACACCCTAATAATTAAAATTTGTTTAATGAAATATACTTTTTTAAACATCACAATTCTTGAGTGATGTGCGCTTCAGAATTTTATGATCTATCACTGTATTATCGTATCAAAACCCACGAACATTTCAAGTTAAATTTACAACATATGTTGGTGTTTTTTGTTTGATTGTCTGAAAAAATTACCTCATAAAGACCTCATTGTGTAGCTTAAAGAACCATGAAATAAATTCGTTGACGTGGTGACGATACATACACATCAGGGAGTCTAGGTATCCAGGCACTTGGTCATCGTTTTCACACACTGACCGTCCGGTTGTCCATCATAAAGGAGATCCGTGGTCGTAAAATTGATGGATCATAAAATCGACAACTGACCACTGACTGCGCAGAGTATCCAACAAAGATGACAAATGTGTCCTATCTTATTTTAACAATGTATTTGTAGCCTTGTCTTCTCTTACTATTGTAAGTAATTTCTACTTATGAATGTTTTCGCGTTTTAAAAATATCATCTATTATATAGTGAAGATTCAGAGCTAATGATCAATATGAATAAGATGTTGTTACTTTTACTATTCAAATCGCAAAATAATAAGACTGGTAATCTTATTGGTGCATTGTTTTAGTACTGATAAGCCAAGAGTGTTTTATTGTAGTAGTTTAAGAATAAGCAATTCAACTGGCTAAATAGGGCAAGACAATTTAATTAAATCGGATTTGATAAGATATTATATTATATGAAATACTGTAGTGCAAAATGGAAATTCTCAACCAAAACGAAGTGGACACGTGTTATTCAAATGAATGTAAAGTGAGTTTTAACACGTTCTTATTAAAATGGACAATATCAATCATATTAGTAGTTTAATGAATATTAAGTATACTACAAAGGGTTAATACAGTGTGAGAAAGAGCCTTTAAGATTAGACATCACTGTCTATATCAACCTCTAACCCGCCAATCAACACTCTAGAACAAGGCTGATGACAAGCCTGACAAGAGATGCGAATATATCACCTCAAATATTCATCACTCGATCTGACAGTTTGTCATAAATATACGTATAAGATGTATCTATTTTCGCCGCCTACTATAAGAAATCGTAGCCAGTGGGACCAGGAATTGGTAGTCTTTACTAAATACTAAAAGCTGGCTTACTAAAAGGTGGTATATTGAAATGAAGGTAAACACAGGCATAAATGTCGCTCTTGCGCAGATATATAGTTATATAAGTAACAGATTTCAAGCTCTTGTCTTTGCTTAAAAGTATATTTTGAATAAAATCTAACTTATACTTCTATGAAAATATTTAAATATATACAGTATATAGTTCAAAGAAAGTTTATTGACCGTTTATTATTATAATAACCTTGACCTTACATCTTAAAGTGATTAAATCATAGAAATCGGCTTGCTATAAATATGCTTGATTAATGTCTCTGACGGAGCAATCATAACTTTATTATTTGTTACCTCCGTCAAATTATATTTCAATATAAAACTCATAAAAGCACACCAACATCGTAATTTGTCGTCAATATCCCGGCTATATTATTTATGTTTTATGGGTTTCCATACAACTGTTATGGGTTATGGTCGCGCCATGCTCCAGTAGTTTGTATGGTTATATTGTAATGTCGTAAATTGACGCCAGCCTATGATATACTCTTAATTATGATATAGTTAATAGTAGTGCAAGGGGAGCAAAGAATACAAATACCGTAGACATACATATAATCTATAGATCCATCTTTGCCTATGATAAGCCGTAGGAAATTATCGAGCCTATATCATAAACAATAATCAGACTCTAAGGTGTGATATCAGATGAATACACGTGACATAAAAGCCTGTAATGTCCAGGTAACAACCAATGAGAAACGTCGGTTTATAGATACAGATTATTATCGTTGTTCTTGTTGTGAAAAGGGTAATCCAGGGTGATTTTCGGCCATTGTGTCGCCCGGGTCGTTTGTTTAAACTTAGCTAGCCTCTGTTATCATCGTCTAACACATTACTACCTTTATGCTCATAAACATCCATTTTTATCGCCTTTAATTTCAAACATACAGGTCAAATATTGTTAGAAGGGTTGGGCTATTTGGCTATCTTGAAAACATCTGGTATCTGAGAGAACTGGGAGGAAATTCTGTCCACCAACATTCGTAATATTCATTCTTCTACTCTTTTATCTCCTGCTTGTCGTTCTGTTCCGCTAGATACTAAAATAGTCGCCAAATATGAGGTTGATATTGGATTTGACCGGGGGCTACAATAGTCTCCATATAGGCAAATAAAGAGGGATGTCACGTCTGTACAGCAACACGAACTTTGGGATCATTGGTCAATTTTTAATCCTAATGTGCCTTTATAGCGATAATTGGCTCATTATTGAGATAGAGCTGGCTAATATTTATGATTTCCGGACGTGTTAGACACTTATATGTTGAAACTTCATCCGTTATTGTAATATTATTAAAGTACTAGGACATCAGTCCACATGATAATCCTAGTAAATGTTTGTACCGCGAGATATAGTTAACTTATTATATATATACTTTATACCAAATTCCTATTATTCTGTGAAACAAATGTCGATACAAATCATATTGCCTTTTTAATGTATCCGTCTTTAAACCAATGTTTCATCAAAGTCATTACATTTTATAATGTATTAAACTACATATGGGATATGTATTTCATACTTTTTATGTATAACTGAGACCCATTCGCCTGAATAAACCACTGTTATTATTATTATCATAAAAAAATCCATTCAAATTCTGTAGAGAAAGGTTGTATGTTCATTACGATGAACTACAACAATAGATATCAATGATGCTGAACAAGTTATTGTTTAAAATCTATCAATTTTATAGCCATTGGCTGTACATAGTGATACTATCTGATTTCACATAAACTTTCTATAAACAATACTAATAATAAACATCGTTAACTAATCAAACATTTATACTAGTGTATTGTAAATTGCCCTTAGACGAGGACATAAAGATTATTATTTAATGACCAATGGATGATTAGGGAGCCATCTACGATTTTCACATTTTTATTGTTTTTTGGGTCTGTTGATGCAAATATGAATATTTATTTGTATGAATATGTATGTAAACATAATTCATTCAACCATATACGGTCACATGATCGTTCATTCGGCCCGCCCGTTCATCCTTACCAATCTCAATGATTTTTACAAAATCTCCAGTAATAGATCTACTGTGAATCCCACATCAATCGCATCTATAAAGAATTCTAAAATCAACGATTTTCCTGCATTATATATTCCCGTCTTCATTAGCCCAGTATAGGAGCAGAACAGTAGGACGTTAAACCCCATTTCATTTCATTTCATTTTGCATTATATATTAATTTATAATTTAATAGATTAAAAGATTTAGAATATCACAATATATATAAAAAAAAAACATGCCCCGTCACATTCTAGACCAAGAAAGTGCTTGCAAGCACGAGTGCTGTTAATATATATACATACCATGAATGATTGTTTTGTTGAACGCTTTCGCTGTTTTTATTAATGTGTAGAATTGATACAGGGCAGGAACTCCTTGACAAATGGCACCATACTATTACATTATAAAAGGCTTTTTTCAATGTAATAAAACAATTTGATCGAGGACTGGTTTGTGTTTTAATGTATTTAAAATCAACTCGCTTTCGTTTTAACAACTTCTTTTAGACCAAATTATCAACGGCTACAGTAATTGAAACTGATCAAAATGAAGTAAAAAGCAGGAATTATCCAATGTTTGAAACTTAATGTGACATGGAACAAAGCACGGCTAACATCGTTTATCATTATATTGTGTGTGCTGGCATTTCTACCCGTCCTAATATGGTAATCTGGTTTGAAATAGGCTAAAATTGGTAGAAAACTCTATTAAAGAAATCTAACTCTACCCCTGGGTTATTTCACACTTTACTTTTTACAACCCATCTCGTCATATTGTTTGCAATTATTAAATAACTACGGAACACCATTGGGAACACTTTAATCGATATCAAACAAGAAAGAGCACGCTTGTAGACAAACTTCCATTTACTAGGATGTTATTTAAGAAGTGACTTTAATTGTACGAAAAAATTCTGGGGTACTCATCTACGTAGGTACAATTTTTTAAATAAAATTTTCAACTATTGTCTTTTTTAATTGAAAAGTTGACATCTATCTTATACCTCACCAAAGGACACCTGATTAGTATCATCCACTCTTCAACAACCAGGAAGTCCACCAAATCAGTAAACATGGACTTACTTTGTACCGCTGTAATGTTTAAGGTGTGTTGCTTACAGTCCGACAGCGAAATGGGAAAATACCAACACGGACAGCTAAATGGGTTAACATGTTCAGAAAAGTTATAGTAATGGCAGACGCTAAAACGGGGTAAATCCAAGAAACAGATTCTATAACCTTATTCTAACTCAGATTACCACACAATGTTCATCGTAATCACCTTTATATATGTGTTATAGGTTGTTTCTGTATTGCCTATTCTAAATCAAGGTTGAGGGTGGGACTGGTTTACAACATATTCTGGTTACCAGCCAGCGTCAAACACAGAGGCCATTATAAATGTCACGTGTATGCGTCGTTGGTTGAGATTGCACGTATACTCTTTTCAGACAACTCGATACCACTTTGTTTGTTAAGTTGTCGCAGTCAATAATTTCTGTAGTATTTTGTATTATCACGAAAAGCGTTCCATACATTGAAAAAATCTTACACCGAAGTAAGCTGTCATAGGCTATTATAAATGCTTTCACTCTTGATGTGGTAATCAAATTATCACTGATCCCCTTCCGCTGTTATAACATTAGAATTACATGGCTAATAACTAACGTCACGCCTGCTCAATGGATTTATATCCCTTTTTGGCAAACAATTCTGCACCTTTGCGAACTTAAAAACAAAGACGTGTAATTTGGAATTAAGCGAGTGACAGTAGCGACACTTTACGTTATACAAGCCGAGCGGATAATGTGACTTTAATAATAACAAACACGTGATTTGAAGAACAATGGAAGGTGGAGTGTTACGTCGATCAGATTCAAATATAAAACAGAACTGTAATCATTAATCATCAGCTTTCGTCTAATGATGGCTAACTGTCGCAACCGTTTCAAATTTCTAGAGTTTGGCAAATAATCGCTTTTGTCATAGTTTTTATTTCACGCTTATACATTGTAAATGTTTTAAGGAAAACAAATCTATGCTATTGAGTGTCGTTATTTCCAGACTTAGATTTAAAATAAAGAATACTTACTTATGTAAATTTTTATTTGTGTTATTAAATAATATTACAGTGTGTTTTCCATCGCAATTAGATCGTGCCATTGGCCAAAAAACACCGATATGGCAATATGCCATATTTACAAGCAAGATAATCAAATTCAGGGGCAAATAACTCGTCTGAAACGGTTTCTCAATCCGTAAAATACTGAAAGAAGAGAAGAAAGGATCGTATAACTTGAGCCTTTCTCTTCAATTTTCTCCAATGTCAACTAGTTTGGTCAATCAAATTTTACTTGCCTGTCTGAGGCGTTTATCAAAAATGGTAGACTCGGTCGTCTAAAAATAGGGAGTACCTAGAATTCAGACCGGTTGACAGAAAAAAATAAAGCACCTTCCGACATTGTAATCGTTCGTTATAATATGGAGGAGGGCCTGTGTCCGGTCCACGACATTTGATCACATCTTTCTCTTTGAAAAGGTAAAAAATATGCCTTTCTGCTAAAACCATGGAAGTATTTTTGTGATGGAAACTGTCTTGTTAAAAAGTTCAATGATCCAAGCGGGATAATGTCATGGGCAATATGGAATGGATGCTTTAACAGATTATGACATACTTTTTCGGATTTTACACATTAGACCCTATTTCATAGTAGGTCATACGGTAATTACGATCAAATATATCTGTAGGTTTACTATGAGGATCGTGATTAACGTAATGTAATTATTTCGATATTATTTTGAAAAGGAAATGAATGAGGTCATGGTACTATTTATTACTATAGTACTATATCGTGATGTAGTAGTTTTACACTATTATACAGATATCCCTGATGGTCAAATTAATTCACTAACTTGTTTCACTTACAAATAAAGATGAACTCACTTGCTACGGTCATTCACTTACAGAATCTATTTATTTGGACAAAAACTGGGTAGGAAGTAGTAAATTACACTATCGAAGGCCATCATAGCAGTACCTCATGGGTCTAATCTGTTTAGTTCTTATATTCTATTACTGGGTCACGGTTCGTTAAGAGATTGAGAACTATTTAATCAAACTTGCACAAATGTAGTTGGGTCTCTAGATACCACTAACAATATCAACTGGGTCTTAGTGATATATCTTTTATCGCTAAATCACCACAAATTTCTCCCTTATCAACCTACTTTATTTCTACACAAAAATCAAATTTAGGTCATAATACTATAACCAGATTCTCGCGAGATTTAAAGTCTGTGACCTCACGTACGTTTTTTCTATATCAAATCATATTAGAACACACAACATTTGGTCGTGAAATGTCCGGAAACATGTTGAATGTTAAATAGGTGTAATACTAAAGGAGCTAAATCTCTTTAATTTGTGTCCAAAAAAAGTGTTGAATTGAGTTCATCTGGCGTTGTTTCAAACAGGGATGCATCAACATCTAAAAGGTGCATTTTCGTTTCGAAAGATTGAGTGGTTTGTTCACTAATTTCAGTTTCATTCTGGTTTAAAATCTGCATCATTTCCAATGAAGACTGTTTGTCATTTAACCAAACGATTCAACATATAAAAAAAATACAGTCAATTCAGTGCGTTTTATCTAAATCAAAAGGTAGTGTCATTTTAAGAAGCAGAAATAAACATATGTATTATGTATTGTTTATGAAATAATAAATTGTCCACGGTTATTCCAGATATCTTCTATGTACTGCAGCTACCTCTCCTTGTCCTTGTCTGAACCTATTATCTGGAAGTAGTGACTGGTCCCTCTGCATTTCTGAGTTATTTTAGTGTCTAATATAATATTATTTGGGTTTTGAAAAGAAAATCAGACAGGCATTTAAAGTTTGAATGTAGAAAAATTTATTAATACAACATTGTGTGTGACATATCTTTAAGCACATAAGGAGAGAATGGGAAGGGGTCGAGGGCGTCGATATTCTTTAAAGAGGGTGTCATGGTTTCTAGTACCCGTTACTAGAGAATTTGTATGGAATCGTGAAATATGGGAGACTATAAGAGAAAGTTTATTGAGGATATAATTATTTGTGGGTTATTGTTGTGTGAAATTAGACCCAAAGTGTGGACCTGGAAGTAGAATTTCTATAAAGAATATGTAGTTTACTGTTTGACTGAATTAGCGAATAGATGAATAGTTGAATGTGGGTGTATTGGATCTAAATCACTATTAGTAAGAAACTGATCTTGGATATTGATTACAGAGTTTAGCTATTAGGATTTCCCTTTATAAATCCGCCACCCTGTCTTTAACTTACTAATGTCATTTGTGAATGTGAAAAAAGAAACTGTGTACGATATGAACACGGTAATATGTATAAGCTGTTGTTGAACCTGTCGTAATAAAGCATACTATATATTGACGCTGTAATACATTATAATCTGAAACTTACACAAAATAGTTTCAAATTGACATGTCACCATATTAAAATGTTGTATTGAGTGGTTTATAATTTGGTATTGAAGTGGTGTTTTGTGGGTGGCTATCTTGTACCTGGAACAATTATCTGTAATCACAACATCAACCACTTGTTAGCAGTATCTACTTCAAATCCACAATCTGCTCCATCCCCTAAGAACATCCCATAATAGTGTCCATTTTAGTTTCTTTATCTAAAGCGCTATAGGTCTCAATGCAGATTGACCAGAATTCGTATCACTACCAGAAGAACATTGGAAGACGCTTTTGGTTCCATTAATTGTGGTCATATAGATACGAACTCCGAGTTCTTAATAAAAGTACGGTTGATTGTGTTTTGTCTGTCTCAAACTATTTTATTTAACCATTATACAGTGACGTATCTACGGTATGGTAGGTAGGGTACGTGCCCTGGGTGCCGCTAGAAGAGGGTGTCATCGAGAAGTAACGGAAGTAAGACTATTGCATCAATGAAAGCACGGATGGTGTATAATTGTAATATTAATGTAGTGCCATAATTGTTTTAGTTAAAAGATTAAAGTAGCCAAGTCTCTAACTCATTATCATCCAAAATCTTCGACCTTGTAATCACGAATTATTTGTCAATTTAAATCAACATTGATGTTGTGATCTTACCGGGAAAAGATGGGCTTCTGATATCCAATATTTAAGACAAAATAAACATTTTACCATGGTACACATGCGTTTCAGCGCCATTTGTAATAAGGGACTCGAATATCGAATAACGAGGCTAAGCATATTTCCACAAGTCATGTAAAACCGTGACGCCTTATTCTTATCTTTCCGGCGTGGTTTTCCCTTGTCAGTGATGTAGGACGGAGGGCCTGACAAGGGCAGCTGTCTAGTCGCTCGGATGGGTCGAAAAACCGAGGTCCCGTGTACACATTGGCCGTGCACGTAATAGATCCCTTGGTAGTTGGAATTCGATATAAGAGTAGACCGTAGCGCCGCTGCCCGGGCAAAATTTCCCTCATAGCACACTGTATGACGTATGCCCGTCTTCATTAGCCCAGGTTAGGAGCAGAACAGTAGGACGTTAAACCCCATTTCATTTCATTTCACTTATTCTTATCTGGAGAGCATGCACAATAAATACTAACGGTGTAGACTGGAATAACCAGACGCTAGAGATTGCCATTCGATTGAGACTTCTGGTGTATTTCGCCAAAGGTAACTGATTAGAAATAACAGTAAAACAGAATCGATTGAATGTAAATCAGTTTATATATATTCATATTACATTATTATATGCGTTGCGAACCATTTGTGTCAATTTCTAGGTCCCAAATATTAGCGATTTAGCCCCTTTAACGAGATTAATCTATAGTTTTGAGCTGATTTTATGGTAAAGTTATCTAAATAAAAATAGGTGTCAGATCTTTATACAGGAATGCAATTCCAGTGCTTGCCATAGGCGCTATTTTCCGTCGATACACCACTGCCTTTATGATGGAATGTCCAAATAAAAAATAATAAGCAAACCAGATTAGATTCAGCCATGGAAATTGGACTTTCAAGCCTCGCAGGATAGATTTTGGCTTTAATATGCTATATGAACCAGAGTCATTTGGGAAGGAATTAAAAATGTCACCAAATGGTCACTTGAGTTAACTATTTTAACACAACTCTGATCTCAGTATACAATTGTCTACATACTACTCAAAATACTGTTTTGTTCGTACAGACCAAGTTGTGTTGCTTGAATCTATATAGACGTTTAAACAGACACCATTTTTTAAAACATAATGTTGATCAGTCTTGAAAGATTAGTGAAGATTAGTCAGTGGAGACTGTATAGTGTTTCCATTCATTAAAGAGACTCTCGCAGACATCGAATTTCAGTTTTAGAAATGAGGAATGAATGTACAAATAATCACTTCTTTACCCCTCATATTATGATATATTTCTTTTTTAAAATTCCAGTCACATATTTTGTGCAAAAACAAAAATTCTAAAACAGTATTAGGTGACGTACAAATAAATATCATAGTAATGTATTGTCGGGCAACACTCGGGCTTCTGTAATAATTCCCAATCCACGTCGACATTTGTAATCGGATTTTAACCCCATCAGAAAGGTTTTTGTCACAATTAAGCACCTCTTACCCCCATAAAACAAAAGAACCCGAAACAACCATACCGTCTAGTCGTAGCTCCTGGGATGTTTGGGACAATTATGTCAATCATGTATCCTCTGATTGTTCTTGTGTATCCCTTTAAATACAATACCGGAAGTGAGTGTTTCTCTCGTCCTTTTTGAATCACCTTTAGAAGATATGATTATATTAAGTACATGTACATGTACAATCAGGTAATTAGATACTATATCGTGTAGCAAAGTAAAATTTAAAAAAAGAACTTAATTCTATCTTATTTCAAATTTCATGACCTCATTAATTATGCTGTGGAAATACACTTTGATATCTTAATAGATGTTTTATTTAATTCGGCTAGCATGTGACAGTAGAAATATTCTGCTGAGTAGCAAGGGTGAAATCAAGGATTAACACTGTCCAACTTTAGTTCAATATATCACCAGTTCACCTTCATATTAGCTTCTGTTTTATGGCGTTTTAAGACACAAACCAGCAGTAAGGCTATATCCAGTCATGAAATATTTAAGTATGGTGCGCCATTTTCGACAATTATAGGAGAAACGGGTGGGTTAAAGCATTGGTATTGTGCAGGGGATTGTCCGGTGATTAAAGATTGATTTCCGGTAGGACATAAGGCTACGTGTTATGCTTCTCACCGAAATGCCCCCTTTCCGAATTTGCTATTATAAGAGGATGCGTTGCCCAAATGTGCATTCCATACAATCCATGCATCGATCTCTAGTATACAAAAAATGAAACCCAGTTCGCCTTTTCTTGATGGTCTCAGACTAGTATTTACTAGTGCATCTATATATAATACCTACCCCCCCCCTCTTCTTTCTTTCTTTCGTTCTTTATTTCCCCTAGTTTTAAAATGGCATTTGTGTTGACTTTTGGTCTAGAATCGAACAAGAGTGCTTGAATTTATATTTTCCGCCAATTTTTCGTGAATGGTCATGACGTATCAGTAAACAGACAATAATTAGGGAATCACATACAAAAATGGCGCCATAGCCTATAGATTCCTTTGACCGGGCATGGTCTACCCCCTTCAATATTTTTGGGGACTTTGTGGTTATACATGTTGAAACAAATGTTATAGGCCAAGGAATGCATAGATTTAACATTGAAGTCAATGAGGAGAGTATTATGAACCCTGATATCATTTAAATAAATGGTGGCCCTTGTTTAATATCTGTGTTTTGAACCGGGAAATGTATAGAGTCAATCTGCTGTTGCTTTTGGGTATTACTTTAACTCGATCCTGGATACCTTATTAAAGGGTAATGCCATTGACTTATAAAGGTTGTAATTAGCGACCCCGCAGTCCATAAGCTAACCGAATAGCTTTGTCTTACCCTATATCACTAACACTATAATCAGTTGTATTCTTTACTCACAAATCTTTTCAACGTTTCTTTACTTAAATATTAGGATAACCCTTCACCTCAATCCGGGTCTTTGTTTGGCAGTGTTTTACGAGGAGAGAGCCCATCAGTAATGATACACCACGTCAGTGTATAAATCAACCCCCCGATTCACCCTGATCTATCCACATCCAAATCAGCCGACAGATAGACTCACATATAGCTGAAATAATACCCTCACTATTTAATACCATCCATTGAAGAAGAACTCAAAGGGTTAAATACACTTTAAACATTTTTTATTCAATAAATAATATCATTTTACAATAGAATGATAGGTAATTTTCGCAATGTCTCCAACCATAATTGTAAGTCAAGCGTTTTAAAGACAGAAGATTACATTCTTATTGCTATTAACCTATAATATGACAAATAACAGTTATTGTTTCACCAAAAATATTAACATAGCATTCGCGTTTAATTTATGTGACTATAGACAATATAGTTATAATGACAAGTCTGTCTGTTTGGCATGATAGCATCAAATATCTCTCATAATTATAGACTCCGTGTTACATAGAATTACCTGTCATTTTGTTGTTTGCGCAGGCATATATACCAAATGGCACCCTTTTACCATTGTTTTGCTTGTCAAAGTAGGGATTTCTTTCCAGCTGTCATCGCAATAATCCCTGAAACATATGGACACATAAAATTACATGAGTTTTCAGTGTCAAAAAAAAAAAAAACGAAAAAAAAACCCCATAACAAAATGAAATATAAAAACCCCTTTACTTTGAAATTTAAAAATTAATTCATACAAATTTCTCGAATATGAACACCATTTAAAGAAGTGTCAAATACATGTGAAATCAGGCTGTATTTAAATTTGATCTTTTAGCACTTGCTTGTCGTTTATCAAATCTTTTGATTATATGTTTGTTCTATTCCATAATAACATCAAAAATTAGGTTTATTTATCCAATATTAATCAGGGTCTTAATTTTTATTGTTGGGACCAATATTGGAATTTCAAAGCTTCGCCATCTTATACTTTCACAATTAAAGGGATATAACACCCTTTTCTAAGCTCCTTGGTTATTGTTCAGGTTCATTATAACAATACCCTCCCTCTTCAATTGATGTAAAACATGAACATTTCTTTCATCTTATATTATAATAAGGTCATTAATATTCATCATAAACATATTTCAAAGTAACTGTAATCAGATAACATTATTTTGAAATAACGCAAAAAATGTTAATAATTATCATTGCCTATGTTTGTTCCCAAATCAAACCATATTGTTAGATACAATGTTATACATTATTGAATAAATTTGCGATTTACTTGTAATCGGTAGTCAGTCTATAGAAATAAAAATTAGTTTATTATGCAAAAATTAATTTAAAAAAGCGAGAAATGATAGCTGACGGATTATACTGATAAAAAAGGCAGACTATGTTTTAAATTAATGGTAGAATAACGTTTATGTATGTTTTGAAAACGAATATATCTCTTATCTGACAGAGTAAAAAACCTCTTTTGATTAAAGTTGCTTTGAAATAATTTTATGACGAATATTAAATACCTAATTATAATATTAGATAAAACATATATTCATGTTTTACATCAACTGATAGGAGAGAGTATCGTTATAATGAGACCAATGGAACTTATTCTTGAAATTTTTGTATTTAGATGTAAGGGTCATCTAGACATTAAATAAAACGGTAAAACACAATCTGTTCTTTTACAGTCACCATTGAAGCTTTCAAACATTATATGACAATAGACAAACAACTAAAATAGTATAATTGGGCTAGTCTTTGTTTTCATTTATTGGAGGAATAAAATAATAATAACATAACAATTACATATCGGGTGAAATTGTTATGAGTATATTACGCAGATATGTTAAAATAAATTATATCTTATCATATACTCATTTTTCAATGAAATAAAACGAAATTATGTAACAGAGTTATAATTGCAACGAATTTGCCTAGGCTGTTACTTGTTTTTAAAATAGGCCCACCCGTTTTATTATCCCACAGTAAACTAGTTTGTTTGCTTAGTCTATTTTAAGAAAACTATTTCCTTTAGTATAAATAAAATTGTTATTCTACACTAATTGCATGATTACGAATACTTACTATAATTCAATCAAGTAAATTAAAAATATAACGTATTATAATTATTTATATAAACTATTAACAAGAAAATTGTTGGCCGCACAAAAACTAAAATATTAATAGAATTTATTAGGAATACAAAGCTGACAGGCGCACGCTATTATTCAATATATTTATACAGATAAACAGGTTTTAATTAGAACTATCAAATATACCCTGAATAAATACAACTCTCTTTTGTTAACAGAAAACTTGGTCTACTTACAAGAAATCAGAAAGTACGTGTTTTTAAAATTTGTGTATAGATCTTTCACCGCCATGTTCACCAATACATATTATTAGCCAACAATCTTACTTACAAGAAAAGGGGCATACACGAATAACGAAAATTCAGTCCTGTATTTGTATACAATAATATTATATATAAATTGAAGAAAAAATAAACATGGTGTTTTATTTATATTCACGTCTTATTCAGAGCCAGTGTAGCCTACATCATACTCACGTAATAAGGATTTCGTGTCAATAAGTGCATCATTTAAGAAGAATCAAATTTAGTTATTGTTCAAAAATAGTACAACACAAAACCAATTTACTAAGATTTGAAAAGCTAATCAATGAAAATAACAAATTGCAAAATATGTATAAAAATAATTAAATTTGCAAATATGTGACAAACTCTACTATTTCTATAGATATTTTACATTCTTAACATTTACCATTATTTTCATATTTCAAAACAATAAATTAGTAAATAGTATGTAATGAATCTAATTATTTCCAGAAAATTGTCCGTAGTTTCTGTCTACAGTTATTATTTATGAAATATAAAGACATTATTGTGGCTTTGTTAGTGCATTTATTTAATCAGATACCTTGTTTTAGAATTCACTACGCCAGACTGAAATTAACATATTTTCTAAATAAATTTTATTATCTCTAAAAGCGTTACTTGATAAACGCTATAATATATTAAAAATTAAAAACAATGAAATATATTCAGTAAAACAGACATTGCGTTTACTTAAAACTGCCGACATTGAATTTAAAATTAACGAAATCCAACTATTCACAGACAATAACTAAAAATATATCACCAAATAATATTATTGATTGTCGACTCTAAAAAACGGACATACTATTATAATGTTATACAACATTGTAAATATTTTATAAAATATACAATATTTGTGTATAAGAATTCTAATATCCTACAATCGACTAACGTCTAACTATGCATGTATTCTTGTTTCGATGTCACGCCCAGGGGGAAAATGGCGACGAAGTTTTGTTTGGATTTAGAATTTGTTCATAACTCATGTTTCGATCAGATTCATTTGTTTCAGATGTAAATTTGAATTCAAACATAAAATAATCTAAGAACTGTTACGACACCAAGTTAAAAATATGAAGATTTCTTTAGATTTTACTACAATACAATCCTTATAGTGTGGGTCTATTTCTTTTATTTTCTTAGAATAGACGGTCACTTTCAATAAATGTTTTTATAAAACACAAATATTGAAACACCCACAGAGAGGCATAGGCGACTTAGAAATCTTCAGAAAACTGAACCTCCTAAAAAGTTTAGAAGTCTCTAATTTTGCCTTTCTTGGTTGAAAAGTCTCTTATTTTTAGTTTTTCAGTAGAAAAATCAATATATTTAATGAAAATGGCAAGCATATACCCAAATAATATGTGACGCAAACAGTATTTTCTTAATGTAACCGTCTCCTATAGTTGTTACAGTAAAACGGTTGAACCTTGGGAAAGAGTAAAGAATTGAGCACATTATCATTCTTTTAAATATAGAAATAGCATATTTATGATTTATTCTCATGAAATCTAGTTCTCAATTTATTGTGGACATTTCGTCTACAAATTATACAGCTTGGTGCCCGAAATATAAGATGGAAATTATACATTCTTATACTCGGATAATAATCGCAAAATTCTCAGTGGTGTCACAATTTTTAATTAGGAAGCTGAGAAAATGAAATACGCCTTACATTTAATCTATAGTCTGGTGAACTGAACTAAAATAAAATAAGAGATATTTGAAAGACTAAAACACAAAATGGCGCCTGTTAAGACCCGCCTTCAGACTGTACAAGAGTGACAGTTTGTGAAACGATAAGAGATAATTTATTGTCTTGTTGATATTAGAAAAAAAGGTGAGGTGAGAAAAGGTAAATCAAGATAGGACTTATTGTCCCCACCCTCTTCACGTTAATAATAAACCAAGCCCCACCCCCTGACAACCATATAAATTGATTTCTCTGCCACATCATTGATTTTCCTCTATATAATATTTTAAAAGCAAAATAAAAAGCATCGATTAACTATCATTCCCATTTATATCTTAATTGTATTGACACAAAAACGTTTTTTCTCCATTTCAGGAGCAATAAAAATAGAGATTCCTTATTTACAAGAATACAAAGGACAAATAAAACATAATACGTATATTCAGTTCTAAAGATGAATAAAGTGCTTAACGACATCTATAAAACGCCTTTTAAACAAATATACAATCGTCATGCATTATGTGTTGGTGTTAAATAAGAAAGAAAGTTTAGAATCACCAAAATATATTTTATAAATTTTTTCTTCTATAAATAGTTATCAATAATTAAATATTTAATTCATACTATTTCACTTGATGATTTCTGTCACACGACCAGATTACCTACTTTCATGTTGGAGCAGAACAAGGGTACGTTAAACCCCATTTTATTACATTCACCTTCTTTCAAATTTCGTTTAATTTACAAAATAGATGTTATAAATACGACTGTAAAAATGGCTTAGTTTTCTAAGTGTAAATCTCTTCAACTAAAGAACTTCAACTGGGACGCCTTGTTTTATGAAATAACCATAGAAAATACGTACCAGATAAACAAAAACCCTTGTCTTTTTCTTTTACCATTTCTATCGATATAAAATAACCTGAAATGATAAGAAAATGAATTTACAGTAAATGAATTATTTTGTGATTAACTATATATAAGTATAATTTTACTTATAAAAGAAAGTATTAGTAAACATCGATCGCCATCATTATATAGTAATATGGCGCAGGTTTTTATTCAGCAGTGAACACCATGCATATTAAATGGTGATTCCAATCCACAGCAAATAAAACCCCAGATGTTTTTGTCAATATTTAAACCTTAAACATACGTGCTTCATTTTGAAAGAATAATAAATGTCTTTATTAAAATAAAATAATTGTCAGAGGCAATTACTTTATTTTTAATTTTCAATTATACAAAAAAAAAAAAAAAAAAAATTAACGCAATACAATAATATGATTTTTTTTCTTTTTGCAACTTTGTAATCGTGCCATAAAGACTTTATATTTCATCTTAAAATATCCAGTCGTTAATTGCAATTGATGGTATTCATGATTAATAGACGTGATTATTCCAGTGAGAAATATCATCTTGGAGATTGAACTGTGGAAACTGACATGAATAACAGACATATTAACTACAAGTGTTCGAACAAAGCATCTTCCACAACCACAGCCACTAAATCAACTCTATAAACACTTGTTGAAAACCCAGGAGTATTTTGACAAACCCATCGACGAAGATGAATTCAAGTTAACACGACATGGTAGTGGAGTATTTCAATTATCGCTGTGGGAATTCAAAGAAAGAATGTTTAGAATTTTTCAGAATTGCATATTTGGCAGTTTTGTTGCAAAATTTACGCTTTATATCAATTACCTGACTAAAAATTTAAAAAAGAAATTATATTGCGAACTTGTACATTTGAAATGGGAGGGGAACTCCTCGAATCCTGGTCAAAATATAATCCCAAACCCTAAACTTTGTAATTGATCAATTTGATTTTTAAATTTAAAGAAAATAATAATTATAATAATTATAAATAATCACCCCCCCCCCCTCGCATAAAATTGAAATTTCGCCATCTTAATGAAGTAATAGAAACCTTGCTAAAAACTTGACAGGATTTGCTCTTTAAACACAACAAAGAAAAACGCACGTGTGAGATGTCGAAGAAGTTTTGCATATTCTCTCGTAAATGTTCGTTGTAACGTGATTTACCGAGACGTCACATAAACTATATGGAGGATGGTAAATTGGGCTGGATGTGTAGTTATGTCCGATTTTTGACGTTTTCTTGACATTTTCACACTCTGGAAATTTACAAGTAGAGAGTTATACATAATTTTAACACTTTTAACCTGTTAAGCATACATACTTTATGAACCTATATTCAGATACATTCATTAATGTTACACAAAGATTTTTGCCTACAACAAACTTTGGTTTTGTTCCTTTTTAATTGTACAGTTAATTTGTTAAAACTTTGAATCTGAATAATTCCAAATAATTACACTTGTTGATATAAAGCCTATTAATGTCTGTTACTGTTTGTTGTCCCCTGAACCTAATAATATGGTTGT
The DNA here is from genome assembly GCF_932274485.2 of Patella vulgata. Lineage (NCBI taxonomy): Eukaryota > Metazoa > Mollusca > Gastropoda > Patellidae > Patella > Patella vulgata. Next base: position 19,190,093 of record NC_065880.2, on the reverse strand, counting down.
ACATTTTCAAAAATAATTCTCTTTACAAATCGTCCCAAGATTTACAATTTTATTAAAGATTTAAATGATGATAATGAGCCAATGCGAAACTTGATAAAAATTTGTTTGATTATGAAGTTGGTTGTTATCTTTGATACGACACCATCAATATTACAGATCATTTAACGTAATTTGGTTTTCAAACAGTTTTCCTTAATTCCAATAATACAAAACCGTTTACAGTTACAAATAAACCTAAACAAAATATTTTATCATTTGATTAAATCTGTATTCGGTTGGATGAATGAATGAAAACTGAGTTAATTTGAATATTTTCAATAACTGTATAGGACTTAGCAAGTAGTTTCAACAAGTTGATCAAATCAGTTTAAACGTCAATCATCTATCATTGACTATTATACAACTATTTACAAATAACACTTGAAGTTACAATATATATTAAGTTATTGGCATCTGTTACCGGTGTGCTTGTGTATGTAACTCATTTGTGAAATTGACCTTTCGACCACGTTTCGATCGCCGCCATTGTCGTTTGTTTACACGTGGATTAAGAAGTAAGTGACAACGAGTTTTCACTTATAAGCCAAACATTAAGCAACCATTCTTTCACTTAGATTTCTAAAAGGACCGAGTAAAACGACACGAAATTTAATCAGTTTTATTTAAATGAAAAATCTGTGTGCTGAGTGAAAATCGACATTTTAGATCATCAAATCACAAGACTCCGGTTGCCTTTTCTTTTCTATTCATCCAGTGAAAAGAAGTGTTGATTACAATCAGTCATTTGAAAGAAATGAAAAATGGCAAACGTCGATTGGTAAAGTCGAAACACGCGGAGGAATATCAACAAGTTAATGGATGTTTATAAAGGAGCACGCGCATCGTTTTCTAATGCAAACTGCGTATAAATTTACTCTCAAAATACACTAAATCTTTCCTTTTCTTTAAAAAAATAACCATCAATGATTTTCACTTGACTCAGAATAGATATGTTAATTAGGCAACCTAATAGTTTCTTGGGATAATGAAGTGGAAATAAATACCATAGGCCATAAAAGTCATAAAATGCTGGAATAAACTCAGAGTTAATAAACCATAGCTTTATACAAAACACGAGTTTTGAAAAAGATATTTTACTGGCTACCTAGTTTCTACTTAAACGTCAATTAAACAATTAATGTTAGGCGACACACTTTTAAAGGTCATTTCGGTACCTTTCGCATGCTTGAAATTCAACAATATCTGTATCTACTATTTCCTGTTTAAAAATCAATAAACACCCTCCCTAAGCAAGTTCGTCCAGTGCCCTTTCTTTTATTAAACTGGCCTACATTATGAGCATTTGACTCCGGATGTTCTAAATCCACGAATTTCAAGTTACACCTTTTAATCGGTTTGACAAATCGAAAAGAAAGAAATATGTTTGTAATGATCCTGTAGAATATTTCTGTAACAATCATATAGAAAGCATTTCAACAATCTGCCAACAACACAGACTACAACGACCCTTTTTCTTTATACACCAGGGGAACCATTATAGATACTTGAGTTGCTCTTTTGGTATATTCCTGAAGCAATACAATGGTAACTAATACTGTCAAGAACTGAGATTTTTAGTAGAATTTTCAGAAAGCCACAGCCAGTTAAATTTCGTACCATTTACAAGCAGTGCTCGTCATAGATGCACTATCAAGATCACCCAAAAAGTTACAACATATTCAGAAAAGTGTCCCCGTAAAAGCGCCATTCTCACTTTTGAATGGAAGCAAGTCAGGCACGTCAAAGGAATTAACGGAATATGATATTGAATACCTCTACATGTGTCCTCAATATATAAAAAATGTGTAAAGATATGTCATGATTGATGTACCATAGTATTAAGTCATAAATAGTCTGCTGCTCATGGGTGATATTACTTAATTCTCCTAAACTCAATAACAAAGCATGTAACTGAAGATATTTTTAAGTAAAGGAGAAAATTGAGATTATATATTTCTCATTATAACGACAATAAACTGTTTGTTTATATAATAACCAAATCCTTAAAATGATATTTTTCGGTTGAAAGATCAACCACAGTACATGTATATAAGTAACCGTACATGTAAATAGTATGTCTAATAAATCTTTTGTACCATGTACATATAGAAATCCTGTTGGAATACGTGTATAAAGTCTATACGATGTTAAGTGTTGAGAGAGAGTTTTAAAAAAGGTCGATGGGCAGGTATTAAATAGTATTATGGCAGCTCAGCGGGATACAAAGTAAAATGAGATAATAAATTAAACTTCATAGAAAATTGAGATTTAACGACCGAAACCAATGTCATATTAGCCTTAATATCCACTCTTGGTGAAACGTTTATTAACGGGAGCTGCGTTTTTTGTCAGAAAGATCCAGGTTTGGCTAATTTCTGATTACCGTCGATATGCCCCCCCCCCATTTTAAATTCATAATTAATAAAGCTATATACATATACCCAGAAACATGTTATTGTATAATTATACTTGAATAGAACCAGAAATAACAAACCTAGTTTTATGGCGATTAATGTTAGATACGTGCTATTACTTAACCTCTTAACAGATGGGATGTACTGGTAGCTTGAAAATTACTATTTAATGGCTTCATGTCATATTTTCATGATCTCATATGTATCGGAACGAGAAAGAGTTCCAAGCAAGAACATGGAAAATCTTTTTGAACAATGATATATCAATCAAACGATTAAATTTCCTTTTTATAAAACGATTCGATTAGACAAAATGACGTCTTTAAAACATACGAGACATACCAGCTTAGGTCTGTGACAAGCCAATGGAAATATTTCTAAAAGATAATTTCCAGCTGTTATTCGGGTAGTGCGATATCGTATAGTTAATGTCAAACAGTTACCAATCAAGCACCAAGAAAAGCTGACGCGTGTTGGTAACAATTGTGTAAAATCCAAATTCATCTCGGGTTTGGGTCTCGTGAACCAAATGATCGTTCACATGAGAATGACAAGAATTTGAATGACACGACAATAATATTAATAGATAGTTTTACTATGAATGTGATACAGCTATTAAATGAGAATATCACTGGTTGATAATAGTACAGACTATATGGAATTACATACTGGCTTTAATTATGAAGTGTGTCCTTTATATGAAACTATGTTGATCTACAGACACTGATAAAGCGGCAGTTTTAAAAATGCAACATATTCATACTTCAAATACTTACACTACATAACAATAAGAACCGTCTTCATTAAAATCATGATATTAATAACTCAATCAAATGCTAACAATAATTGACATTTTGGCAACATCTTTACCGGGAGTTGGTTTCAGAACAGTTCAAAGAAGATGTCACTAAGCATCTAGAACAGACTTTAGAAATCGCGGCAATGCCAATAAGGATGAAAACGTTTATACGATGGTAGAAAAATAGCTTAGTTCCGAGCATTATACTTTCTCATTTCAAATTAAGAAATGAAATGAAATGAAATGGAGTTTAACGTCCTACTGTTCTGCTCCTAACCTGGGCTAATGAAGACGGGCATACGCCATACAGTGTGCTATGAGGGAAATTTTGCCCGGACAGCGGCACTACGGCCTACTCTTATATCGAATTCCAACTGCCAAGGGATCTTTTACGTGCACGCCAATGTGTACACGGGACCTCGGTTTTTCGTCCCATCCGAACGACTAGACAGCTTTCCTTGTCAGCCCCTCCGTCCTGCATCACTGACAAGGGAGAACCACGCCGGAAAATCTGGATGAACTTTCTCTGCCAATGCAGGGATCGAACACCCGACCTCCAGGCTAGCGAGCTAGCGTCTTACCCACTTAGCCACGTGATCCCCTTCAAATTAAGAATAAATATTTGAAGGCCTATAGGTCATAAAGTAACCATCGCATCATTTGGATTGTAAAGACTACAAATGTTTCAGCCAACTAAGAAAATGGTAGTATGTTGCTGTTCTAGAGGCAGTTGTCTCCAATGGTCACCAGATGTTTATTAACATAATATCTGAATACAAGGAAAAATGCCTTGATTTTTTTACTAACTTAATTTCAATATAGTGAGCAATAAATCTCCAGCAAGCTATATATATATAGCTACCCATAGTTTAACTTAATGTTTATTATGATCTCTGACCAAGCGAGTTGTCTATTTACAACACTAAAAGAACATGTGGTCCTTTAACAGGGAGCAACTTTAACAATATAATGCAGTGAATTAGGCAGTTACCTGCAGGGAAACACTCCACGGATTCACAAAAAAGACAACAATATGCCATATTTATAAATCTATTGTGATATGGTGTGATCATCTTTTGAAAAAGGTTAATATTTGAAAATAGCACATGATTATGATAATACATGTTGGGGTCATAAACGAAAGGTCAAAATCACGAAGAAAACTTATTTTTGAAATTTCGAACAACTTTCATTCATCGACATTTCTGTTGAACTTAAATATTCTTTAAAGATACTAAAACAAAGGTGCACTTCAACACCACATTCTACATATCTACCAATGGAAAAATAACATATTCCGTTTGAGTAGTGGACAGAAAATTGCTTTGAAAAACTTCAACAGCAAAAATGGTGAAATTATACCTTTGTTTGTAAATAAAGTAACAACTTTATGAAACTACGACTATAAGGAATTAAAATAAGAACAATAAGATAGAAAACCTTTTATTAACGTGTCATTGGTTTTCAAATTATAAACATTAAATCAAATAATTTGAAACAGTAAATAAATAACAATGAAACTATTTCCATGTCTAAATAAAAGAAATTGGGAAGAAAATGTAACTGTATACACAAGATATGTCGTTGGTGGCGTCGACTGGGTGCTAATACGACACATAAGCTGAATACATTTGATAAGCGCTGGGATATCTTTCTGTCAGCCTCTAAAGCAACATGTCGCCACGTATCACCAAAATTTACAGAGCTGATAATATGTCCTTTAATTTAAATCTAAGACAAGTGATTCACTTAAACTAAGGTTTCAAATTGCCCTATTCGGTTTCTGGGGACAACGTGATCAAGGCATACTCAGAATAACGGATGGACAAAATATTAAAGCATCAGAGATCTGGTATATTTGAAAAATAAGTTCATTAAGTAGTACCATTATCCCATGCAGCAACGGTCCATGTTGAATAGTCTACATTGGGTGATAACTGGTCTGGCGCAATTACGCTCATGAAGGGATAAGGCCACAGATAATTCTTTCAAATCTTTCAACTTTCTTAAATCTACCACAAATAGTTTATATCCTCAGAAAGAGAGAGGGCCAAACCTTTACAAGACACAAAACAAGAGAATGAATATGAAAGATTAAAACGGCTTATCACCAGCTCACATTTACAAACAACGATATTAATTCCCGGGGATAATCCCTCCCTTTCAGAGCTAGGATTTAGGAACTTGGTGTTTCAAAAATTCCGTTTGACAAATTAGCTGATAAAGAATCTGTGGGAGAATTTGGTGTTTGTGTTGCCGAGTTTAAATGAGAATTTTAAGATGATTTATTTCACAACAATCCATTTTCAATTGAAAATTTTACACCTTTATCTCATCAACATTTTGTTATCGTCTGGTTCAGTACAAACCAATGAGTGACATTCAATTACATCACGTGATTAACGTTGAAAACTAATAATGTCTAGAATCAAGAAAATCTTTTTTTGTTTTTTATTTTGGTTTAGATTTGTGTCTGTCTGATAATTAAATGTAAATATCAATTGCTTGGTTTCCTTGTTTTTGAGAATCTGCTGCAAACGGTCGCCCTCGACACAATTCTTTTTCTCTGAGAAATTTGAGAGAAAATGTTTCCGCTATTGAACAAGGGTCAAGAATATCTTGCGGTACTTTCGCCAAGTGTCGAATTGTAAAAGTTTTCTTTGTCCTACTTAGCATTTAAAGTCAAACGAAGTTTTCGCGTGTGACTTTTCCCCCACAGATTTGTGTTTCAGGGAATATAAATGTATCTTTGTGCCAACGTTATATTGTATATAACATAATAAGCATTGAGTCGTATTTAAACAGATTAGTGAAACTGTTCCACTGTTTAACTTTATTATGATCGATTCATTATAGGCCATATTGTTACAATAATAGGTATTACAGAATCAAGGACAAATCGAACATAATTTTGATCTTTGATTGTCAACCTGGAAGAGAACCACAAGCTGATATTTTTCCCAGGTGTAACCTTTTATTATAATATATTGTTACTTATTTTACAGCCTATTGACTTATTTTACAGCCTATTGACTTATTTACACCTTTTATTGAAGAGGGCGCATACTCAAGGGTATTCATAGAATTCCACGTACTTGCAAAATACACAAAAGCAAACTATCGAAAAGTTTTATGTGTAATTTTTCAAAAAGAAGGGATCTAGGTCTTTTACAAAAATCAAGCCTGTACAGAACTCAGTGAACTTTAAAATTATGTCAAGTTGTAGGAGAGGTGGATTGATTTACACTAAAATACTACACATGATTCATAAGGACATTTGAATATCAAGGTCGATATCTTAAATGAATTTCATTCACATAAAGTAGTTCTGAAGCATACAATATTTTACTAGGCACTTAAAATGGATTTCTGTAATTTTTTAATACGCAATCATTTGGTTGAAGTATTCTAACTTAATTTGAAAGTGTGGGTGTGTGTGTGTGGGTGTGTGGGTGTGTGAGGGGGGGGGGGTAATCATTTTGTTATAGTAAACTAGCCGATGTCATTAGTAAAGAAATGTTTTTATAATTACATAAATAACATACATAATAGCAATTATTACTTTGACGTATAGTCTATACAAAATAGATAAAGAATATGAATTCGAGGTTATCGCCCTTTAGACTTTCTTTATTTGTATGTCAAATGCATGCGGTTAATTCACGGCCATTTGCTACCGTTCTGGCAGATAGTACTAATTGCTATAGGCTACTACCAACCATGCTGACTAATCCAATCGTTGATATTGCTCTTCAAAGATACCACGAACCTATTCATTTCTATATTCCTAACAATGCCTGGTACTTGTATTGCACCCCGGAGAACACCTCAGTTCGTTTATTTGTTTTTTTTCTATTGATTAGGGACGTCAAACAAATCTTTATTTCAAATGGTTAATAAAGAGAGTAGTAGTTTATGATCTGATGGCCACTGCTTGTAAAGACTAATAAATAAATGCTCGTTTATAACTGAACGGGTCAATTAATAAACATAATGAATAATCATAAATAATTGATTTATTTATCTTTTCATATAATCATTCAATATGACAATAATAAAGCATAAAATAAATAAATTAAATTTTCAGCAGGCCAATGTGCTGGCAATAATTCTTATTATGACCCAATTCTTTACAAATTTCCATGCAATGTTAGTCAAATACATCAATGAGAAGGGGTACCAGATGTTCAAGTAAACATACCCGACACTTGCACAACACCCAGCGTCATGCAATGCTCATTTCATTGATGCTGTAATCCTTTAAAGACATAAATAACGTAATTGTAATAAGTCCAAGTATACTATGGACCTAATTGAAATTATCGGCCCTTCGCCTCAAGATGAGGAATCTCTAAATCTGGATCAACATTTGAATTCAATATATTAATCTCTGTTTCAAATATATAACGAACGGTTGTGGTACACGAGGCAGTTTCAAAACATATGAAGATGCTTACAAAAAGTGTGTTTCCTAAAGCAGGTTCTTATAATTAGCAGTTTGGGATTCAATTTGATATTTTGCTTTAGTGTATGGCGCAGTGTTCATACTTTGTCGAATGGAATAGCGAATCATTTGGAAGAAATCCCAACTTATTAGAGTCTTGTGGTATCATCTTGCTTTACACGAAAACAGGTTAATGGGTCATATATCAACATCAATTAGCTCATTCTCCATGGTTATTTCTCCAGAGAAAGTTTTCCTCGGAGAAAACTACTTTGGCTACGCATTAGCGTGTTAGTGCATGGAAATGATATCTAGTGGTTCCATTCATAACATGCACGGAAACTCTTCTATCGATTCACTTCAATTTCCGACCATCAAATTCACTCTCTGCTATTAATGACATCAATTTGCTTCGCTTTATTTAATAGTTAATGACCTCTGGTCACTGATGGTCCAGTTACTGTGTTACTGACCACATCTGGAAAGTGTTGATATAGAAATAGAAGACCTAGTTGGCCATAGAAATGAGTTCAATTGGACTGCTTTCAGCACTATAATGCCGTCTTGTCCTAGATCATGCCAAGCGAAAGTACATACATTTATTATTGGGGTTTTCTGATGGTGTTGGGGGAGGGGTGCTTTTTGATACACTGTAGCATTATATACCTTTGAGCGTGACGGTTACAATATGAACATTCAACGATTGTGTTCCATCGTTCAATTCATTTTACTCTCCGACAAAATAAGTTTGATAATATATATATTTCTACGGTAGAAGTGTATTATATATTTGGTTTTAACACAAAAAGGTACAGAGACAACATACAAATATATTCCTTATTAAAAATAGGTTTTATTACTGTGAAAAGTGTACTGTACCAGACAAAATAATGAGAAAAAATTGGCTAATAAGTTTACTACGTCTGTCATAAGTTACTAAATAGAGATTCGTATGATATTAATTAATACTGGTGATAATAAGCTACGTTATAATATACATTATATAATAATATTAGTTTAGTAACCACGCGTTGCACGGGTTGGTGTCTTGTATAGTTTTGATATTGAGTTCAGAATTTGACCGAAAAATAGCGAGTTTCCTGAAGGTAATGCCAAAGTATAGAAACGTATGGTATGTTCGTTTTATGCCCGTTCCTGTATAGATATCGTTCATTTTATGTCCCTGAATAGATATTACCCGTGTTATGTCCATGAAACAATTTCACCTCTTAGATGAGACTGACTCCTCAATATCTGGCTTTATCTGGAGCTTGTCCATTTGGACAAATGTGAAAACCGGTGACGTATGCTGCGAAAGTAAATTAATTTCTTTACCTTTTAGATGCTGTATATATACACGTTTTATGATTCACAGTATTTCTAATCACGAGATTGAAAGTCTAAAACTGATTAAATTATTTATAATTTTCTCATTACCTGATGAATAAAGTGTGGATATTGGGCGCCAAACATCTTATTGAAAAGCCACAACTTACTGGTGTCAGTAGTCTTACTATCATGGATTCTATTGTGTTTTTTTAATGATACCTTTTTATAAGTATCAATCCCTATAAGATGCTGATGTAGCCATTAATGTCTTAAGGTGATGCCTTGACATACTCATGTACAATCAATTAATATTCTCTTATCGTTAAATGCTCTATTCCACTATTTGGTTTCCATGCATGCTAAGGAGGTGAACTTGGAAAATATTCATATTTAAAATCGAAACAATACGTGACATGGTGATCATTATTTACAAACATCCCTGAAATGTTTTATTTATTCCATTTTCCTATTTTATTTCTTTTTAATCGGTAAACTTTTATATCTATTACAGTAATAGTATCAGGCGCAAACTAAATGGGTTTAAAAGGTTGTTTTTTTTTATCACATTCAAAAATTGTGATGAATTTGATATTTTTGGCGATGAAATAAGGTCAACAGATAACAGCAGATTATATAGAAGACACGCCTTTACATAACAATTAAAACACATTAATTATAAACCGACACGCATTATTATAAAGCAATTCGCAATTTGAAGACAATGGCTGTTTTTTCCCTGTTGTCGTCTTAATCTTTTTGAGTCTGTGAGAATATCGTCTCTGAAGAGAATGTTATCATATCTTGATTTACATCATAATGGTAGGTTTGGGTTTCCAAAATATAATCTGGTTAAAAAAAAGATACACGAAACTTGACCATGTGCAAGCAAACATAGCAATATTTACATTGGAACAACCGATTACCTCCCTTTTAAAGGGAACGTTATATTGACACGTGTAGTATTCATTATGAATGAATTAAGGGGACTGATCATCTCAATAAGAATTCCATTAGATTTGTTCATAAAATTGTAAATGATTATTACACATATGAGCTTCTGGTTTCGTGAACACACATACAAATCGATTTTCCTGTTCCACAATTTTTATCATTGAAAGAAATCAACTGCTTCGGCAAAGCGGAAGAACGCGATAAGACCGTTATTGAAATCTACAAGATGGTCACTGGGTGTCAATCAATACTGACCTAAGCTTCGTGGTGTATATGATGAACTTGAAGAGTTATAAGCCATGTAAATATCACAGCAATTTGTTAATCTATGGTTAAGCTATTAACATACAGGCTTTTATATAGGAAGACCAACAGTAATAATAGATTAATACGACTAAAGAGAGCAGATTGAACAATGATAGAGTCTACGGTTTCATTAATTAATATAATTCTTTTAGCAGATCTAAATATTAGGTTTCAATGGCATTTCATAGGTTTAAACTTAACCTTTTGTGCACCCCTGTAATCATTTCATCTTAACAATATATTATGCCTGGTTTAAGTCGGAATATAACATTTAGTATATTATGGAATGATACAGGATTTAAAAATCATATTAAGAACATCACTTATTAGTTTCGGACCTTATAGTATGGAAGTCGAAATGAGAATTAGGCAGTGCGTCAATTGAAATTGCTACAGTCTATACATCAGCTGTAGTTGAAGAAGTAAATGTTTCTCAGTGTTTGGTCAACAGCTTACAGTAAACACACATTCTCGCTTAATTGTTTTTCGTTTAAACAGCACAGAACATTTAACAGAACGATCTAAAATAAACAGTAACGTGTTGACAGTAAATGAAAACAAGTGTCAACAACAACATAACAGAAATGAAATCAGATAAAATGGGGTTTAACGTCCTTCGAGTGTGCACTAACTGGGCTAAAAGAAAAGTACACTCACCATGCGAAATTTTGTCCGTACAGTGGCATTACCGCCTATTCTTATCGATTTCCAACGGTTGCGGGTTCTTTTACGCCAAGACACCTTTCCGTGCCAGCCCCCCCCCCCCCTTTCACTACTCCTCAAACTTTTACAAACTTAATTTACTAATCGACACAATTTTAAAAGATGGCATATTGGAAGTAAACAGTTGCTCTTCACATTGTAATATTTCGTGAATAACAGAGAGAGAGAGAGAGGGAAGGGGGGGGGTAACGTCCACTCGACACAAACTAGGTCATTTCGGGACTAATACATGTTCAATTTTATTTCAATAATTTGCATGCGCGTAGGGGTCTTTAGCAGTGGGAGGAAACCGGAGGACCCGGAGAAAACCCACGAGGTTGGACAGGTGACCCTACTCCTCGTCACGTACAACCGGGGATTCGGAACCACACCATTTGACTCAATGACAGACCTTATGATACATGATACGTGCTAACCATTCGGCCATCTATCCCCCCCCCCCCCGAGAAAACCCACGAGGTTGGACAGGTGACCCTACTCCTTGTCACGTACAACCGGGAATTCGAAACAACGCCAGTTGACTCAATGACAGACCTTATGATACAGCGCGCACGTGCTCGCCATTCGGCCATCCCCCCCCCCCCCCCCTCGTGAATAAGACTTATCAGGCGTTCTAGAAAGACAAAACATCTACATTTATGGTTTGCCATACAATCACAACTGGAATTTTGCTAACCCTTGTTTTCCAATCGTTAAGAAAGTTTGAACTGATATGTTCCTCAAGTAAGCCAAGGTGTGAATAAAAGTTAATGGTGTGATATCAATACCCTGTAAAAAAGCGGGGTACAATCGATAGTTCAAGTGTTAAGCTTAAACGGATACCAATAGCGAAAACTGAATATATAGCATGAATAGCTGATAAAAGGTATTCACATACATTATAGGCTATAAAACATTATATTGCTTCACAGTATTACTGGTCACGGCCAAACTACCTTTTATTCACTAATTATTGAGATCTAGTTTATTGTGTAGAATATTCTACATAAAACCGTTTACAAATTTTACGAGCTGTGAATTAAAATAATGTAGTCTTTTATATATGAGCACCGTTTAGTTGGTGTATTAACGCTATGTCAGAAAGTTAATATAACACTCCCTTGGCTGTTTGTGTGAAACCTACACGGAATAAATTACGCAAGCAATGATTGACATTGGAACTAACGCGAACCAGACATCGCTATTGAGTCAACTCATTCCCACACCATGTCTGATTCCCCCCAGTAGAACACCAATACGTCACATATTACCGATTGCATAGAATACATATGGAAAAGAGCTCCGCCCCTTAAATAAAAACTCCAATAATTGATCAAATGCGCGAGCAACCAAAACATGCACTTTATGCGTGTCAGTTAACGTGAAATAGGTGGGGCTTAGGTCTAATAAATCTAGAAAATGACGCAACGACGCGTTGATAATTAGGGTTTCTATTCATTGTATTAAGGTTGGTAGTGTGATGTTGTCAACTGATATGATTGAAATTGAAAGCGAGTTCTTATATTGACAAGCTATGCTTCGATACGTCAAGAAATAAACATTGTAAGAAACAAAAAGTATTTGACTGAATGTTCACAAAGTTTGAGGTTAGTGTGCTTACAACGATAAACTGGTTTTAAAAATTAATATTCCATAATAAATCTTATTGTAATTTTCTATAAATATAAAGGAGTGTTGATTAGAAAACGCAATAATTTATTTTAATTGAAAGTACATAAAATAGTGTTTTACTTTCCGAAAAATGTCACTGATTGAATTTTAGTCTACCACACTTGAAAACCCGAAATGTATAATGTTTCTTTTTTTTAAATTAAGAAGATAGCTGGTGGTCATAACTTATTTGAATTGTTAAACATCAAAGATCTGTATCGTACATATCTTACAAGCTAAATAAAGATAAGGGTGCAACAATTTAAGAATCGGCAAAAAGACGAACATTCATTTCGTAAAATTGATCAGTAAAAATAAGCTGCAACCAGGTGGAAACACCACTAAAATGTTTCTAAAAATACCTGTAGGCAAATACCCACAGAAAACAGTGGCAAATACAAATACCATATCACCATATGTATAATGTCTGACCATGACAAATATTTCACTGAAATGATAATAGCCGCGCTATTTGAGGGGTCAACAGGTCAAGCTCCGGCCACATTGTCTGAAACACGGTCCTCAACTGACCACTGATCAGTATGGCCCATGACAAATTAATACTAAATTCCATAAAATAATATATTTACCTCTAAACATAATACATAATACATATACAGAAACAAGGATTCTCAATACTGAGTTTTACAAGACTTTTTCTCTTCCTCTTTTTCCTAGAGTATCTTTAGGTGAGGTCACACTGGAGGTGTTAATTTGAATTGAATTCAGAATAAAGTCTTATTCCGGATTTTGGCGTAACACTCAATTCGCTCAAATCCGAACTGAATCTGAAATAACGAAGCCGTATATTTTTCCGAATTCAATCTGGAACAACTATTCCGAATCGGGATATTCGCAGTCAAAATTTGAGTTTGGCGCTTGATTTGGATCAACGGGTAAACTGGAACCGAATAACTTTGCGCGGATGTTCATTTCTACTTCCGGTTTATCGCTTGGATATTGCAAACACAAATCAGTTGGGGTTTAGCCTACATAGCGGGAGCTCTATCTCACTGAAACATACCGCGGTAACATAACCTGTTAAAAATCCAAATATATGGTAAATTGTTTCAATGGCATTTAGTAATTGAACTGGAATATACAGGTCACAATTCTATGGAATACAACTACTGCTTATTACTGAGCGACGTTTCGATAGGCTTCTCTAGTCAGTGGTGTGTTCAGATCACGGCTGTTCATTTAAGGCCTAGACTTGATGCACAGCAACCGCGACCAGAAGAGTAATCAACCTCATTCGCCTTTGATTCTGGTGCAGACGAAATCGTGCCCGATGCTCAATGGCAAGAAATGAAACAATAGCAACAGAAGATCACGAATACGAATGACAGGCGCATCCATCTTGGATATGAATGACCTTCAGTGTGGCGCATTTCAATTTGAATTTAATCCGAATAAGCTGTAATGTGGCGTACAACTTTTAACCGAGACAAACCAATCTGAATTCCGGAGGCCGGTCTCCAGACTTCGCATTGAATGTGCATGCAGTGTGGACGCAGGTTTTTTTCTCTGTGAACATGAATTAAAAATTAATTCCTACTCGAAGACAAGTAACTCTAAGCATTCATTCAATAAACAAATATATTGTAAAATTCTGGGCTATTTGTGGATAAATGGGGTTTATCACATCATAAATATTTGTGGTAAAAATTTGTATGTGTTTGATTTTAATGACACTGGCATACTCGATTAACAGTTTAAAAATATTTCTAATCCATGAAAAGTGTGAGAATAATAGAAGTCATTATTTTTCACAAATGTAAAACGAAACTTTATTTTGGGATTTCGAGAGTATACAAAATGCAATTCAATTTTGAGGTTTTAGTTTTAAAGGAATTTATAGACTTGATAAATGTTTCTGGTTGAGCTTTTCTTTTGAATAAATATCTAGTATTACTAAATCAACGTGAGTGTGTTGAGAAAGAAAACGAAAGGGTATTTTAGAATAACAAAATAGATGACACAAGTATTTTGAAAAGGTACGATTCGTAAGATAAGTAGTGGTATCCATTCAACGATATTATCTTTATAGAACATAGAAATTACAGCAATCATCATGATTGATATACACGATAGAAATCATGACCAATATTCATTATAACAATCATGACCAATCTACATTATAGCAATCGTGACCAATCTACTTTTAAGCAATCACGACCAGCACAAATTTGGTCAATCATGACCAGCACAAATTTGGTCAATCATGACCAACGTAATTTTGTCAATCTTTATCGATATACATTTCGTCGATCATGACCAATAGAATCATGATCAATAGACATTTTGTCAATCATGACCAATATACATTTTGTCAATCATGACCAATATAGGCCTACATTATGTAAATCATGACGTTATACAGAATTCATTGCCAACATTTGACAATCGTGATCAACGAGTCGTCAATGCCTGTGTTAAATTATTGACCAATATACATTACAGGAAGTTTGCAAATAGAGATTGTATCAAATGGATTTTTAAATAGTCGATCCAATATGTTTGAAATACAGATCGTTTCGTTTTATTTCCCATGGCCTCCATATGGATCTGACCATCTAACGTCAGGGATCACGTGTGAACTTTGGACGAATGACGTAAAATAATTATATTTAACCCTTGTTTTGCCCTATAAATGTCTCCTATAACCCAATGCACACCTAGCACAAAGCTTGAATAAAAAACGAGCCAATTCATTGGCTAATCTCTTATATCAAAGAGAATGCGGTCTATTTAAAAATCCTTCAAGGTTCTACGTTCGGGAAGTTAATTAAAACTGACTTAGAACTATAAAATAACAAAACAGGATCTGTGTTTTAATCAGACTGTGCTAGATCATCATACATTATAGCAGTTAAAGTAGGCTAAACATTGCCTGATATAAATATTGGAAAGTAAACAATTAAACATTACACCAAGCATGCTAAATATTTCTTATTGTTCAGACTTATAAGATTTGTACAAAATTAAGTTAACGATCCATGATGTAAAGAGCTAAATCTGCTTATTGTAGGTCTTTTTTTCTAGTTTCAAATGTTAAATAAATTATTATTTAGACATTTATTCGGATGACATGTCCCTAAACAACTTGTTATGTTGGCAACAAATTATAATGTGTTTACGTGTCTTTGACAGGCATTTTCTTTGAAATAGTCTAATAGTTAATTAGTTTAAGTCATCGTAATTTTGTTTATATTATGACAATTGAATTATGTATAAGAGTTATTACATATACATTCGATACAACCGACCTTCTGTAAACTGATTACGTATCACTGGAATTATTTCCCATGTGTGGACCCGTTTAGTGAAGGAAGCTGTATCAAACGGCAACGTGTAAAGATCCTGAGTTCAGTATAAAGGGAGGTAACTCATTTCTACAGCTGCCTTAATGTCTGTTTGAACAGACGTTTTGTGCAGTATGGGTACTTCTGAATCCTAAACATGAATTTCTCTCAATGATATATGAAAATAAATTAGCTTTCATGTTAACAAATATTAGTGTAACTGCTTGTACGACTCTTTTGGAGGGGCTTTAAGAATAGTGGGTTGCTTTCATACCATCTACTTAACAAACACTAGATTACTGCCTATGTAAATATACGACGACTTTGAAATATTATCTCTACAGGCCAGTCTTATATAGAGAGGAATATGCCTTAGAAATTATTAATCCTATACGCTATATTATTCAATGTATTATGAACACCCACGACCCGGTGAAATCTACACCCGACTTTCCTTTCATACTTAGATGTTAAATATGTAAAATACCGTTAGACGTTTTTGACAACTAGGTCAAGATGGCAGGTACAATGAGATCATGATCTTTATTCAATTGATTTTTTATATTTTATCTTCACAGCACTTAAGTTTTGATCGTTTATTTAAAAATAATAAATATGTATTTATGGTTTGTATTTGACACTGTCACTGTTTGCTGACAGGTATTGATGTCAGTATGTCATAATATATGACAAGAATATGATGGTGCAGATATATGCAGTGTCTATTATATTTATTTTATTATAATGTGCTCCATAATGTAAGTAATAGCTTGCATGCTGGGAAATTCACATTAACCCACAAATTAGATTAATTTTCAACATGATTCATTAAATCGTCTCCTCCTCCACCACCCTTTTCAAAATCAGATGTATGCTGGGTTTTTACAAACTCTAATAATAGAAGTTTTAAAAAGTTTTAAAATGTATAATCATCTGACAAATATAATAAATTAACAATGTTTAGCCTGCAGTCAAACGGAGATTTTATTTTGTCAGAAATATAATTAACGAAATGATTATTATCTGTGTTTCCGTTTCTTTAATCTATTAACAATATACAAACTGGTTTCAGGGATAAAACCCTGTATATATGTATACACCATAATGATATCAATGTGGATGATTTTTACCGTTATCGAAATCTATGAACTTTGCAATACAATTTCAACTTTTATTGCACAAAATACTCACGCCACTTAAGTTCTAAGAACCTGTCAAGCAAAAGCACTTTCCATTATTTTATTAACGGTAAAAATACTGAGCATTATGAACAATAACACACTAAGCCAGAAGACAATTAATGCACTGTCTTATTTCCCCATAACGAAATCCATGCAAATGATCATACATTTTCAACATTGATTGTCAAAAACGTTTGCTAATATAAAGTTTTACTATGTTGGGGATACGGATTAACAAATCTCTAATAAATAGATGGGACAAAGTGATTATTTATTATTTACATAAACAATATTTCAATATCCATGAACACAAATATCCTTAATCTACATGTATTATATTCAACGAAAACATGATCAAAAATTTAAGTCTTATTAATATTACTTTATCCAAATTAACCATAAATGTTTAGCCTTGAATATTGTAATATTAAAAATAAATCATTGTCTGATTTGAAAGTAAATAAATCCAATTATGAGAAAACCCTTTTATTCACAAACAATGTCACGTGGCTTATTTCAGCAACGAAATCTCTGCAAATGGCTGATCTAATTAGAGATTTTATTGAAAATATGAATGAATATATGCAGTTATTACTTATCTGATATATCAATTGTACATCAGCTATTTATTTATCTGTGTAAATGGAATAGAAAATCTGTTATCGTCAGTATGAAATTTACAATTTATTTGGATTCAATTCAGTAACACGTGTGCATATGGAATCTTAACGAGATTTAGCAAGTTATTAAATGCAGTTGACAATAATCAATAAAATCATATAGATTTATATTCCTTAATATAAAGTATGTAACACGATTCATGAATATCACATTTGTTTGTTGAAATTATTAGCTCAACACGAGGTATTTTTTCGCTGATAAAACGAAGGCTGTCTTTTACTTTGATTGATTTAAATATTTTATAACCCGAGGTGAGCAAAGTAAGACAAGAATGATCTGAATCATTTCAATTGTTTTTTTTAATCTTTTCTAAAACATGTAGAATTAGCATGTCTAAAATCGTTAACTTGGAGGTTGTCCAGTACATTTCCCTCCCTCCAGTTTCTACTATTTTTTGTCTATTTGATCTTTATTTATATGACATACATATTTGTCAAAATAATTTTGGTCAGGCTATTTTTATCTTTAAATTGGTCGAGATTTTGATAAAAAGTGATGATAGTTTTCAATAGATATCGCATTAGTGAGTAAGTAAAATACAATTACTCTCTATGTCTAATATAAGTAATAGCTTGCATGCTGGGAAATTCACATTAACCCAACCAATGGCGTTTCACCTTTTATCCACGGTCGCCATTAGGTTGAACAGTTGACCTATTTATATTTAAGTTTCGTCTCACTCGAGTGATTTGAGATTATTCATGAGAGGGTCGATCCTGTCATGTTACCTGGTTTGGCCAACGCTCGAGGCCAACATTGATAAAAGAGGGTTGGTCATGGACCATTGTTAGGCGGAGAATGTTTTTGTGTTAGACATAGCCCCCCTCTTGTTTCGCCCATACATCACGGAGGTGTAGCATAGCAGGGCACAACAAGTGAACATTATATTACTATGGTTGAATAGAAAACATATACTTCTATGTTATTGCTAAATGGATCGTATAGAAAAATAAGACGAATCAATCCTTTAGTTAAAGCTATCATATTCTAAATGGTAATATTTGTTCACCATGATCAGTTCCCTCCTTAATGCAGTTGTGAATTTAAGTAAATCTCCAAATTTCTATATTCTATTTGAGTAATATGTATATTTCAATAGTGAAGCAAATTGAAGTATATTACAAGCAGGTGACGGTGTTTCTTTTCTACCAAAAAGCTGAGATAACCAATGTTGACGTGTGACATTAACTATTTATCTATTATAAAAGTGACATGTTTGTGAGAGTCAGGAGTACATTTTTATAAAAAATATAACATTCCTTACCATTAGTACAATATATCATGTTATATGGTCAGCAACTGCCCTCTTCATCTTACTTCTATTTGACACGCCCATCAAGCAAAGTCAGGCTCTACAAGAATAAAAAAAACAACAGAAGTTCAAATACATGTAAAAATTCCAGATACATTCATTATTTCCATAGTCTTTTTGTTTTCTCTAGACTGATAAACCATAGCCTTAATGTAAAATGTATCAAAGTCAGAACCCACAGAAGTAAAAATTTCAGATAAATTCATATTTCCACCCTAATTTAGTCACTTTGGTATCTCTAGACCTGATAACAATGTGAATTTATCATTAAAGAGAACATTATTTAGCAAACATCTGTCTGTTGGTTAATCCACAGAACTGTACAGAGTTCAAAAACATTATTTCATTTATCGTACATAATCAGAGAGCCCTTTCCAAAAGGAATCATATTTTGACTTACACTTTCATATTAGTAGAATAGCTATTAACATTTCGATTGCTTAAATTAATAAATACTTTCAATATGTTAAGAATATTTATTATGAAATATATATTTACAAGTATCAAGAAAGTACTGTTCTATATGGTTTTAAACATTTTACTGTGGATTGAAGAGAGACAAGAATAGTTACTACAAGATTTAAAAATCTATACACAAAACACTCTTTTACATTAAGAAATTTCGTTTCTGTCAAATACATATTAAGATGGTCACATATAAAATTATTCAGTATCACACAAACACGCGGTAGTCACGCCCCTTTTAAACAGAGTTATCGTTCCTTGTCGACGTCCCATTCTTTAGTCGTTTAGAGCCTTTCTGTTTTTAAATAAATTCACATCGGATCATGTCAGGGGACTTTCGCACTTTCATACCCAAATAATTGTTTATAGTGAAACATTTTAGTTCAAAATGAGTCTGTTCTTTTAAAATTTATAGATAGGCCTACGATCGTTACTATATCCTAGAACAAAGATCAAACAGATTCAAAATTATCACAATTAAGCTGACATTTTCTGTGTCATTATTTACTGATTCTGGCAGTTTAGTGTCTTCAGGGATAAAAAAGATGGTAGAGATTAACGATATTATTAGAACAATAGATTATAACAAGTTCTATAGTTAGATCTAACACTATAATCTCCTGTTTACATCACAATATCCATACTATTGTCTTCATACACTTATCATAAATCTGTAAAACTGACGAGATATAACCGATAATAATGAATCTGATTTATTAACTTACAGTTATAAACAAGAAAAATAAATCTATTAGATTGAAATTAATCCCTAATTTGGAACATCTATAAATCATCTGTAACTTTTTTTTTTTATTAAATTTCCATAATCCAGGGGAATTTTCATATACAACTTGCGTAAATATGATTCAAACAAGATACTATCTATGAATTAACAGTTTGATAATTGTGGAGAATGTATAAATATCATACAGCGAAACTGGGTTACATATTGGCTAATATTATACCTAGTTGGGCCTACCAGGTATAATTCTGTAGATCAAACTTGATTTACTACGGTTTGAAAATAGTAAAAACATACCAATAATAACAAAGCGGTCAAAAACGATGTAATTTCCGGGTAATATGAATTCTTGACATTATTGTCTTTGATAAAGACTGTAAGATTTAATTATTGTACCTAACAGACCAAATCTTTAATATTCAAATGTAGGAGATTTGTCAAGTTAGCCATCTTCACAGATGATATATATACAATTTACATAATGTTACAAATGGGAGTAGGACGTTGAATAAGTTAAATGTCATTCATCATTGACAAGAGATGTGTGTCAAAATATCTAGTTGACACAGAATTAAAACAATTATGCAATCACACAATTTGTAATTAGAATTTGACAAAATGACGGATGACTTTCACTCTTTTCTACATAAGAAATTGTGTTAAGTTACACGACGTATCACACACTATGTGGGTATCTCCAATGATATTGTGTGTTCACTATACATAAATTTAAATGTTAGAAAAGTCACACATGGATAAAGGTTCGATGTATCTCGTATTCATAAACTATAGTCTGAAATCGAACATGCCTTTTCCATTAAAAAGGGGGTCACACGTTACATTACATAGAAAATCCTTTGTTATTGTGTATACGTGCTAGACGTTTTTATCAAATTAGTGTGTATATTGGCTTTTTATCACCATTTGTTTAACTATAGATAAAGCACAAAGGAAAAGTAAATGGTATTTAATAACTGAAATTGGAAAAAATTATAAACAAACACTTTATCTCTATATTGACCGAAGAAAGAAAAATAACAACAGCTAACAATTTTATTGAATTATTTTAACTCGATCATAAAATAAAATATCATTCACATCAAAGGAAATGCCAAAAATAAATGGTTAGAATTACTTGTGTTTATTTTTGATTTAACTGTTTTTATATCATAGCACATTGAATAGACATTGTGTTTATTGATATATCAGAAATGAACCCCAAAATTTCGAATTCTTACTCCTTTTAAAAACTTAAAGCATAATAAATATATGTTTGTTTTTATTTATTTCGTGTGAAGCACTTTTGTCAACAGATCATTTTATTGGTTCAAAAGGATAAGAGCAACGACCAATGGGCGAAAGCCTTACAGCCGACCTACGTCGTGACGTGACGGTCGACCATAACTATCTTCATAGCTATTCCTCATTTTATTATCATGTGGCTTTTTTTCAAAATATAAAGCGTTAAGACTATTATACATTTGTATATCTCACCAACAAATAAGTAAAAATTAAACCAGCACACCTTCTTAAAATTTAAAAAAAAAAAACAAACAACAAAGTAAACGGTGTTGGTGGCATTCTTTGAAAGAAAGTAATCAGAAAAACTCACAATACCAGGCAAAAATGAAACTGCCTTATCACACTATTAAGTACAATATTAGGCTTCAATTCCAGGCCTAACGCCTAAAAAGTTTTAGAACTGGAATCGCTGTCAAACACGGTATTATTTTCAGACAAAATGATAATAGAAAAATGATCCCCGCCCCTGCAGCATAACATTATCATATCATTCAATTGACAACTGTCTTTTAAAGACAATAATTGGAAATCTAAATAATCCCAGCATCAAATAAATGTTAATGGGACAGAGTTTTTAACTAAATATCAAAAAGTAAACAAAAGTTTTTAAAATTTCGATAATTAAAAGCCAACAAATGAAATGATCGTCTCGCTAGGCCAATCAGAGCAGTATCCGCATCATTTGAAATAAAGCCTTAATATCAAATTCTGATATACAGTTTGATATATCACATCAAAATAGACGCAAGGTACTTTATTATTTCAATAAAAACAAACAAATCATAGTTGTATATTAATCAATTTCGTTAAAAACAAATTTTACAAATATGCATAGGCCTAGAACAATTTGAACCAATCAGTAACGAAGATTTTGTAACAAAGCTCTTGATTGGTCGATTGTATTCGCCATCTAAAAATCAAGAGATTACCAGCCAATCAAATACGTGTTTTGACCCCTGCTTTTTGATTGGTTAATTTGTTAATATTTTATCACTACATGCTCTAAATAAGTTTGATTGTTTTATTGTGATGACTTTCGATTTGAATAGGTTTTCATTTAATCTATAAAGGTTAAAAATCGTAATGGAAAAACGTCGTAACATTGTTAGGCTTCATTTAGGCCTAGATTCTTCCAAAAGGATAGATGATGTTGTAAAAAAGTGCCAATCTAATTCAATAGGCCCACGGTCTACGAAAAAAAGACCAAGGTTACTAATTCAAACGTGAATTTTGCACTGTAATATAAATATATTAATAGACCAATAATCTTTAATTTAGCTGATATGCTCAAATTTATCACCAAAATCTAGTTATTTGACCTTTAACCTAAAAGATAGATACCCAGAGGTGGATGCGATGTCGGGATGATTGTCATATAACACAATAGGGTGTCCATTACACACTGATAAACAATCGGAAACCATTCTAATATTTCATACTTAACAGAAAATTTTATCATTTTGGGGGTCAGTAAATGTAATTACTAGCAGGTATTAATTTCAGGAAAGCGATATTTTGGGTAATGTTATTAAAAATCCCATTGAATTTCACCACTGTCCGCTCCGTGTTTCATAGACAAGTCAAAAGCTGAACATCCTAATAAACTGTTGTCTCTTTCTTTAAATTTAAATATGATATAAATATATATCTAAAGCATCATCAGCTATGCTGCCATGGCAACTTTAGAGCCTGACATAAATATGAAAAATAGGTATCACAACATTTTAACCCGCATTCCTAAAACACTTTTCCGCTATTTCGAGCAGCATTGATGCAAGCGGGATCCATATTAACGAGTCACTCCTGTTCATCCAGTCATTAATGCTCTATTAGTATTTGCTAATAAAGAAGTTGATCATGCACTGGATGAAAATAGCTATAACAGCTTTAGCGATTGAAGAAGGTAAAACGGTGGACGCAGTGAATGACTTCATTATCCTTCTTTCTTTGCCAAGTTCAAAATGGCGACTCCCAACAATTTGTAGAGTTCAATGAACAGTTAGTATAGCTGTATAAATAAAACTGACCATTTATACTAAATGAAGGCCAAACTCACGAACATTTTTCACTAATTCTATTCTGTTCTCACTAATACTTATTTATTCTATTCTGTTCTCACTAACAACTATAGACCCCTATATTCTATTCTGTTCTCACTAACAACTATATATTCTATTCTGTTCTCACTAACAACTATTTATTCTATTCTGTTCTCACTAACAACTATATAGACCCCTATATTCTATTCTGTTCTCACTAACAACTATATATTCTATTCTGTTCTCACTAACAACTATATATTTTATTCTATTCTCACTAACTATATATTCTGTCCTGTTCTCACTAATAACTATATATTCTATTCTGTTATCACTAATAACTATATATTCTATTCTGTTCTCACTAATAACTATATATATTCTATTCTATTCTCACTAATAACTATATATTCTATTCTGTTCTCACTAATAACTATATATTCTATTCTGTTCTCACTAATAACTATATATATTCTATTCTATTCTCACTAATAACTATATATATTCTATTCTGTTCTCACTAACAACTATATAGACCCCTATATTCTATTCTGTTCTCACTAACAACTATATATTCTATTCTGTTCTCACTAACAACTATATATTTTATTCTATTCTCACTAACTATATATTCTGTCCTGTTCTCACTAATAACTATATATTCTATTCTGTTATCACTAATAACTATATATTCTATTCTATTCTCACTAATAACTATATATATTCTATTCTGTTCTCACTAACAACTATATAGACCCCTATATTCTATTCTGTTCTCACTAACAACTATATAGACCCCTTCTGTTCTCACTAACAACTATATATTTTATTCTATTCTCACTAACTATATATTCTGTCCTGTTCTCACTAATAACTATATATTCTATTCTGTTATCACTAATAACTATATATTCTATTCTGTTCTCACTAATAACTATATATATTCTATTCTGTTCTCACCAATAACTATATATTTTATTCTGTTCTCACTAACTATATATTCTGTCCTGTTCTCACCAATAACTATATATTCTATTCTGTTCTCACTAACAACTATATATTTTATTCTATTCTGACTGACAACTATATATTCTGTTCTGTTCTCACTAACAACTATATATTCTATTTGTGTCCCTATATTATTGTTGTTTAAAGCATACATTTTCTTGTCAACGCTTTCCTCTAGCAAAAAATATCTAATTTAAAATCATATGCTGTTCATACGCATATGAAACAGTAGAGTTAATATTTTTTAAAATATGAAGCACCATTGCGAACATATTTCATGACAAGAACTTCATGATGTATATAACATAGGTGATTATCTTTTTATGAATAATATATGGTGCTGTTGTATTTGTATTGTGTTATAGTATGATTGTTTTATAAAAAGAAAGATCAAGTACAGTTGATAACTGGCAGAAGTTTAAAAGTAGATGCCTGGTAGGGGCCATATGTTTACAGAACTAAGCAGATTAACACCTGTAGAATGCCAGCTTTAAAATTATTCCTTATACACTATGCTAAATACATATTTATAAACTTCTATTTTCTACCTATTCAAGTTGATCCATAGAAATGAAATTGGTTTCTTTAATTCAAAAACTTTTCGAGTACAAATGAGAACAAGTAAAAACATTCAGTAAACATAACAAGAGTTTTACAAAAAAATGTAAACAAATATATAAAAAAAAGTGAGGAGTGATCACTCATTTGTTGGCCTCGACACGTTTTGCACCTAATATCATCTTGTATACAATTACGTAAAGGCGTATTATACGCCAGTTGTTAGACTCGTGTTAATCCGAGTTAAACCCCTCAAACGGATTGGAAGTACTTGTGAATTCCCAACACATAATTAATTGTTTATCCTTAATCTGAATGGTACCTAGGGGTGAAAGCAGATATACTCGATACATTTCAATTCCCTGTGTACAAAAGAATGGCGTATACTAGTGTACTTTCTACTAGCTCAATGAACGAGTCATTGTCATAGAATATTGTTTAGCACGCACTAATGTGAATCATTTCACCATTTGAGATTTCGTTAGTTTCGTATCCCGGTCACATATGCCCCTCCTGGACTCAAATGCAATTGACCCAGTTATATAAACAACACTAATTATTTTATAGTCGTTTAATGTCGAATAATGGTATTTTACTACAGCGAGAAGAACCAAAGCCTTCACCAATATTTCAATAATAAGAATAGATTTTTGATTAGTGAAAGAAGTATTAGGTACAAGTTACCAAGTAGTTTGTACATTACTTCAATGGTACTTGCTGTGAGGGAAATGTCCACTCTGCTTGTTTATCTAACACAGACCGTAGTATCCTATCATAATTTTAGTTAAAATACAACAGCACATATTTTTATTATATCCCGACAAAATACAAAGTAAAAGGGACAGTTATTTTAGACATTTTTCTGAGAAATAAATATGTGAATTTATGAGTATATATTTGAATATGGATATACCATGGATATATCCGGCTAATTCAGATCTATCCACACAAATCAAGAAATCATTTTATCAAGATCTTTTGTTTAAAAACAAAATATAAAAATCAATTTAAGTTGTGTATGGAAAGCTTATGTTTTATTTGGGAACTTCACACAGCTAATAGTTTCCGTTATATATTTGTATATAATATGTATATTCATTGTGAAATTGACACAATACATTTATTGCAGCAAAAAAAATAACAAAAAGTAGATCATGTGGTATTTTAAGGTTAATAAGATTTAAGTGTAAGAAGGCTTCATACAAACTGTCTAGCGCTTGTCTCAGGTAAGTTATATATTATTTCTACCTTTCTTCAAGTTGGTTTATTATCATTTTAAAACGTGTGCCAGGTATAATAAGCCCATGTTGCTTTTGTACTGAGCAATACATAACGTTTCTTTTGATACTAAAATTAGACCATGATCTACCTATTAAAAAGTTGACAAGCATATCGCTCTTTTGTTTGATAAATTTGAATGTGCGTGTTTACGATTGTTGGTTAATTGTAAAATCTTCAAATAACATCAAAGAATAAAATGTTTGAATGAATGATCAATAAAAAAATGAACTAATGCTGCTAATATTATTCTAATAAATAAACAGCAGACAAAATATTACTTTTTAATGGCATATTTGGTATTTTTTTCTGTATTCAAGGTTACATAAATGTTAACTAATAATGTCTAAATATAGGATTATTCGCTCAAGCAAATAATATTATTTATATTCAGACGGTGCTATTTATGACATGTATATGTAACTGACATATGAAATTTACAACACCAAAGAGGCTTGAAATGAACAGTTATTGTGTTAGGTATATAAAGTTGATTACTTATAGTGATAAAACCAATATAATATAGCCACCTAGGGAGTCATATACAGATTATTAAAAACATCTTGTAGGCCACTTATCCTTTATTACACCACTCTGTTAAATCGTCTTTTTATCATAAAAGTCCTCAAAATATTATAAAGTAACTATTTCCAAAACAAACGCTAATAAATTACGTATTACCCCCCCCCCCCACACACACACACAAAATTCGAGAGCCAAAAAAACCCTTACATTAGTTTGAAATAAAATAATGATTTTTATATTTATCAATTAGGATTTTATGATAGAAAATGGAGAGAATGTGTAGATAAAAAATACCATTATTGTAAAGAAATGGGTTAACTATACACATTATTGCTCCATAACCTCTGCACTAAAGTGAAAATAAGAATTCGATTTGTTCAATGAGGCGAATATTTCCTCCTACATCTAAACTCGTTAGTATTTGTACTAGAAGCAGGGTCAGAAAATCTCTTCTTGAGCATTTCTTAACCTATTTAGTGGCCTAAGTGTTCACTATTGACTGAGCAGTTAGAGTAGACAACCTAATTGCAATTAGAATGGCGCTGTGGGGCTCTGGTGTAAAATTTAGCGCTACTAATACTACTGTTGATAGTACTATAGTTAAGTAAAGTTTTAAATCGGCATATCGTTAATATTTCATGAGAACTTGGCTTACAACTTTTCTCACTCAATGATTTAGTCACAAAGATGTGTGAAATACCTCTAAATACTTCTAACGAAATATTGGAAAAACTACAATTAAATTTATTCTAATTAATTAAATAACAAATGAAATGTATCCCCTTATTTAAATGATCTGGTTTGAATATGAATAGGTTTCAATTATGCCATTAATTGAGCAAGTGAAATTCTCACAAAATGGCGTCTTGTGCCTCCGCGAATTGTTGCATGTAAACAACAATTGACTAGTGAACTTTCCATCATTTGAAAGATAAATATCTGACTTTTTACAAACAATTATGAAACAGTCGAACACAAAAAACAACATTTCGGGTGACAATTTCAGAAAATTGCCAATTTGTTGAATATTTCGTTCATATCGATCAGCACGCGGAATATAAAAATGGTGGGTGGCGAATAGAAAAATGGCGGCCATGTGTGAAGTGATGGGGGTTAAAATAAAGTTATATCACTTATTAAATGTTAAACATCATTATCTTATCTGCTGTCTTTATACTGTCATATATCAAATAATTTCTATACTAATATAATCATTTAACTATGTACTCCTTGTATATATGATTATTAAATCATGAATAATTTGCCATGCTGTCCGAGCAGGTAGGTCAGAGTGACAACTCACACAAACTCCGCCAACATAATGAATTTATATCTTTATTTGCGATTTCTCCTCTTCGTGGTGGTAGATCTTTATCGTAAGAAAATTGACAAAGGGGGCGGGTTTCTCGACATTACAGTGAAAAATAAGTATCTTAAACGGCAGTCAATATACGGAGCACCAATAGAATTAAATGGACAAATTTGAAAACTGTGAACAAACAAAGGAAATCTTATTCAACGAATTAATCACAGTTACTGGAACAAATCACTCGAAAATAATACCAAAATGTTAAGAAATGTTAGAATGAACGAAGATAGCGTTAAATTACAGAATGCAATTAGTAGATATACAAGGAATGGTAGTTGTAAAGAAATGCATATTTACTTACTATTTACACCGAGTGGTGGCCAAGAAACAGGTGCATTTTACGTGCTGTGGGATTCGTTTGACGGGTAGATACCATGAAAATCGTTTTAAACACCCTTTTACCATCAAGTTGGTGCATCTTGGAAGTTAGAGCTACAAAAACCGTGTTATCAGTCGAGATTTTTCTCACAAATACTTTTCCGTGCCGACTCGTTCTGTAAGCCACTCTTCAAGATGGCCGCCGTGAGGGGATTAACTGAAAGCGGCTGATTCAACCACGGTCCTGTCGAACAGAGAAACTTTTGCACGCACGATATCAAACTACCACTTATTAGCTTTATTTTGTTTGTAAAGTCCACAAGCATTAGTAAATATTTTTTCTGTAACTCGTTATTGATGACCGTTGTATTGTAATGACTTTATGTTTTACATTGGTTACTTTTATTTATCCAGAGATGTACAAAATATCAACGGCCCCAGTGGGGAAGGCTGAACAAAAAAACACCACAACAATATGACCATTCAATTAAATTCATTGCTTCATTGTTACGAGGTGAGAGAGAGAAAGTATGTAAGGGCCCCTTAGGGTGATCTCCTAACAGATCCTAAACTTCCCAGCCTCACTAATCGCAATTAGACCGTCTGCAATGATTAGCCGGTTAAAATACACAAAACAAACGCTGTATATAGGTAGAGATAAGTTATACGACTTGTACAAATAAACAGTAAACTTAATATACCAAGCACTACCGATAAAATAATACAGATTGCTAGAACATTGCTCCAACAGATTTAAACATTGTCAATCTCTAATTCTTATAAAACGAGTAATAATTACATTTATAAATAGCAATGTATTGTTCAACAGAAACTAGTAAAGTTATCGCTCTTAATATAATCATTTTATCCAAGTGGAGATACGAGATTAAATTGAGTGTTAGGAAACTAGATTTTGTGTGGGATTCGAGAGGCTTTTGTAACATAAGTTCGAGATAATCATACATAAATATATGCAGAGACGAAATTTGGCGACAGTTGGGATGGAAAGGTGTTGGTGAGCTGTGTAACAACTGAACACCCCCTACTCTGTCGTCTACTCGTCCCTAAACTTACAATGATATAAAAGATTCCGTCAAGATACTTCCTTTGCTTCACAAAGTATATCAGATTTTTAACCTAACTGTTAAAATTATTTACTATAGAAATGGATAACAGAGCCCTGTGTACAAGTTTTACAGGAAGTCACATGTTATGAATGAAAGACAGACAGTCAGGCCACTGCTGAACAAAATAAAGAAAATGTTTCGCTACGCTTCATTTGAAAAACTACAAACGTAAACAAATATGTCGAAGTTATTTTACACACATGACTCATAGAAATAAAACAATAATAAAAAAAACGAAGACATATTTCCAGGCTAGATTAATATATCAAGGTGACAAAACTTTTTAAAATTAGATGTCTATGTATTTAATGTGAAAAAAAATGCCAAAGCAACAATCTTAAAATTTATGTAAAGCGGTAAATATTTTAATTTTCTGAAGCCTTATATTAGAGTGTTGAAATAAAAATGGTAGCAGATCTCATCCGAGGATTGTTAATGAAAGATGACAAGTCGAATTAAATATTTTAACATAGATTTGAAATATCAAACCCTTTAAAGAATAGGATAATTGAAAGTCTAGTCTAGATGGGACTACTCATAATTATTAATCAAGAAACTAGATTGAATAATCTGGTTTGAAACAAGTATTGCCGCCATTATTCGGAAAACAAATCAGTACAATATAAATGCAGGTCAAATAAGAACAAAACCTCTTTCTCATATCACAACATTATAAGAAAATCAACCAATATACATCAACTATCAATCACTCAATCAATCAAATCTTCAATTTATCACGTTATGTCATTGTTTTTGATAGATTTTAACTTGACCTGAAATATGCGATTTAAAACATGACTTACTTGACCTGTCCATCAGCGATCACTAGAGGTGTGGTATGGATTTATTTGTCAAGGCCGAACCAGACAGAGGCCAGACATGCTGATTGCAAAACTGGACTCATGTTACGTCATCAAGTGATGAGCACATTATCGCCATTGGCCATAATAGCCCTTTTCGGTCATCCAGACACTAACCACTTAATAATTCGTTTCCAAATACACTGCAAGTCGCTTGCCGAGTTAATGTAATATTATCATCTAATAATTCTTCAATATCATTACATACGAAAAGTATTTTTACACATGAGATATTTACCCTACATATCCATCACTCTTCTGGTTTCGTCTGCTATTTCACACTGTTAGGTGTGCCCGAAACATTATCTTCATTTCAACAGCTACATGTAGAATGTTACATGAAGCTGGTTTTCATTTAAGTTGTTCTTTTTATAATATTTTTATTTAGAAATAAGAGTCAACGCATTGTCTAATAAAGAAAATATTTATTGCGAGGTGGGCCTTTGAGGTTAAAAGTTAGTTACCAAAATCCTAGTCACTATTATAAACTTGTCTCATTCAAAGAGACCACGGTTGCCTTTTTATGCTAAAATATGATCACCGGCGCAAGACGGGATTTGAATAGGAAATAAAACTTTATGGGATTCTGTTGAAAGTCATCGTTGCTGGCTAAATGCCATCGTGTTCCCATTTCAAATAATATTGGTTGCTTTTTTCAACTCCCATTGTACATATTGGTTCCTTTATTTCAATACTGACTGTAACCTTTATTTCATGTAGTATTCAATTTACGGAGCAATTCTAGTTCCAGTCACCATTCTAGTTCGGTTACTGAAGTGGTTCACCAAGGTTCCCCTATCCAACCAATTCATTTAATCTTATTTGCAAATGAAAAAGAAACAAACTAGTTTAATTTTACTATCCCAAATCCTTGAGTAATAACACCACGAGGGTTTCTGTTTATACTTATTTCTCGTGAGAGCAGTAAGTACACCAAACATCAGGAAGCCACTTAGTATAATTTTGACAAGAAAAACAAATTCTAGATTTTCCCTGTGTTTTGTTAACAAGACGGTTGTAAAGGAAACGAGCCTCTTTCGGAACTCCGGCGTAATTCTATATTGTAAGCATTTTCTATCTTATTTCAACTATTGAAACAGTGGGGCTCTAATTATTCCTGACACATGCCAATAGACTTATTAACTACGGATTTCATTGGATAGCAACAAGTCAAAGCAAGGATCACGTGGTTGTGAAAGTAAATCGCATTCTTATTACTTTAATATAAACTAATCCCCAAGATCTAAAACACAATCGCATCAATGGTGAAAAAATGGCAAACCACTAAGCCTTTCTTTGCTTATATATGTTGGTGAAACAACTTTGGGTTGGATTTCATGATGTTTGCACAGCCAACGAACTGCGAAAAGATCATATTGAAAAATCAACCCTCGCCGCGATCTTATCTATATTGGTATCTTAGTGTGTTTCCGGAACCATACTGTTCACCAAGTATCTAGTTGCACATTTCAAGTCTTGGGATTAAAATTGTCAACATGTTGTCAAATCTTGTGAAATTGAATTTTTATTGATAATGACTGGTAAAATTCTGTTGAGAATCGCCGCAGGATCTGGCTTTTACCAAATTTTCAAAATAAAATTTGCATTCGGGCATTTGTGAAATTTGAGAAATTGGTAAGTAATCCCCATAATTTGTTAATCTCTAGAGCCAACATCTGCTACTTTAACTAAAATTACCGCGTATTCAACAGAAAACAAACAATACAACGATTGCTGGTACTAATTAAAACCCGAAAACTGCAGTGAATTTTAAAAAATTTAACTGTTTATGGCTAAACCCTATCTTACATGATATAAAACTGTGTCATGGTTGCTTCTACACCCTCGTCCACTTTTAAAACGGACCCCTCAGATATTGTATAAACAAAAATATTTAAATGATTCCCTATTTTTTCTTCCAATTTCGCTGTTCACAATAAAGGTGGATTGGTGTCAGTGATTAGGCATTATAGATGTAATATGCACTCAATAACCATTGGGTAAGATCGATATAGTTCAATAGTCCTTCTTTATCAAATACTGAATTGAAGGGCCAACACATTTATTATTGCAATCTTTTCTAATTTATACCTCTGTTACAAGAAGGGCAAGCGCAAAAACTTAAACCATAAAACACAATTAATGACTTTGATACAATATGTTACCTTTAAGCGCGTGTTAGTAAAACATCTCGCAAATATAATTTTTAATTTTTTATCCAATACACCCCAGCATCCTTATTTCAATGAAAATCATTCATAGAAATTACAATACACTTATTATTTTCTGATATATTTTATAGAACACCTATCATGCTGACACAACTTCTCGTTCAATTGCCGAGTTCAATTTAGCTATTATTAACCGTTGTCGTGCACGAGGCTGTGTGTTTACAAATCTAAAAAACAAATATAAACTTCAGACCGTATACATAATCAAAAGTAGTCATACATAAAGTCATATTGGTCCACAAATGATTTAATCGACCATTGCTCTGGTAGGTTATGGACATCTAAAGTTCACGTTACTTTTTTTCTACAGGTTTTTACACTGCATTACTCTTTGTATAATCGCCCCACCCCTCTTCCCGCGGCACCATACTTTTGGAAATCCTGCATACATCATTGATCTCTGGAGCTCTGATGTTTCTTTAATATTATTTCATGTATTTTGGATTTTTAACACAATACTTTTTAACGAACAGCTACGGTTTCCAAGATAACGTTCCATTTAACAATAAGTACTGATGGGTGTCTTGGTACTTATTGTGGAAGCGGACTTTAAAAAACAACCAGCAAGCAACCATGTTCACAAGGCAGCGTAAGCTTATTCTTCGTTGATTTTGGAAGTACACGTAGCTAACAGTTGTGTTGCTTATTATTTTTTTTATTTCTATACCCACATCAACAACACGTGTCGCATTTGTTCGTCCAAACAAAACCCACAAAAACGGACACAAGTTAAAATTACAATTTACTTCCGCTGTCTCATCCTGATTTGTCTAAATTCCAACGAATATAATTGAAAGTAAATAACAGTTTTGTTTCGGCTTTGTTTTTGAAATTGTAATTTAACCCATATGTACTTACAGTCACAAATTTGTTCTGGAAATGTCAACCAATGATAACCCAAACCCACAAGATCCCGTCCTATAGATTTTGCTTTTAAAATTCTCATGATTCACCACAGAACAAAGCCCTGCATACTAATACAGACTATTTGATTGGTCAACAAGCTCACGTTATCAGATGTTAGATGTTAATGTGTAGTACACCATATGAAAATAAAACGAAACGTCCTAAATACAATGACATTTCCTTGTATAATGATTTTTAAAATTTGTTTTTTCCAGACTAAACACATCAGTGGCGAGTGAAGACAGGGGCCAATCTAAATCAACTTGTTCACGGATGTCCTATGGATACTAAAATAAGGAAATTCTGTGGATCCTAAAATAAGGAAATAATTGCCTTGTGGTATGTGAACATAGATATTGTCAGTTTAATATGTTAGGGCAATATCGCAGTGTGAACACAATATTATCTTATTCACATAAACAGGCGCTATAGTTCATTCATCATTTGGATTCCTGTGCCATTGTGCCACTGCTTGTTCCTCGGTGAACGCACATCAATAGTGACAGTATAACAAAGTTAAGTAACAAATGCAGTACTGATGATGTTCTTCTTTACGAGGTAATACGATTCCTAAATAAATGTCTACGTTACAAAATAATGGTCATCATCATTAACAGATAGAGTTGTGAGTATTCATAACTTATAAAGGCACTGACCAAAAACAATCCGGGTTACATGGATATTATAGTGCACCACAATGCTCATTCTCGATTTTACCCTCATAGACCAGGGAAAGCCTCGAGAGAGAGAGAGAGAGAGAGAGAGAGAGAGAGAGATGGGGTTTAACGTCCACTCGACACAAACCAGGTCATTTCGGGACTAACACATGGTCCAATTTTATTTCAATCATTCGCTTGCGCGTAGGGGTCTTTAGCAGTGGAAGGAAATCGGAGGACCCGGGGAAAACCCACGAGGTTGGACAGGCGACCCTACTCCGTGTCACGTACAACCGAGAAAGCCTCGATTCTTGCCCCAAATTAGTACGACGAATAAAGCATCTATGTGTACAGATTCCAAGACCATTTAAAATAGTCTTTCAAGACTATTTGATGAAATTTCTAATTTATCTAAGATATTCACATAGGTAATATATTTTTGTATTGTTACAATAAATTTAGTCTGTTTTACACGTGTCATATTTACCTACCTTGAACAAATCTATTTAAAGCTATGTCAAAATAGGTATAATATACAGAAATGTTTCTGTTTCTCTCAAATCTGGCGTTTTAAAAGCAAAATTTAAAACAGTTAAATCAGTGCTCAAATCAGCGTTCATTTGTCAATACCAAAATTCAATCATATATGTACACTCAAAAATTTATAGAATATTCATGGTGTTTTTTTTTATATGAATACACTGTGTACATATGCCACAATGTACACTGAATCTTAAGTATTATTAGAAAGCATTTCCTAAGTTGGGAAATTAATGGCAATTATGCATAGAAACGCGTTATTTATTAATAGAGTGTGCAACTAAGGTTTTGAGTTATCTCCATGCAAAACTGTTTGTGTTACGGTCAAACGATACTTTATATGATAAAAAACGTTCAGTAAAAGACGAAAATATTGATTGAATAAATGTAATTAGAAATTTGTCGACCTAATGTTAATCCCGTACCTCGGTTTCTTGTTATTTTACGGTTTCTAGGAACCCCAGTGTATGAGAAGTCACATGTGGATTTGGCATTCATTATATTACGGTGCTGATAGCAATATGCCTGCAGAAATTTCACTGATAAAATTAACATTATTCAAATAGATTATTAATTGATGTCATAACCTCGGTGTTGTGATTGTGAAGGAGTACACGGTGACTTAATGATACCAAGTAAATCGGTCATTGACGACTAAAGAACAAACTGGCTGGCAATGACAACCGTTTACAAAGAAATTGATTTTTTCCTGGTCGTAAAACAAGTGGTTAGGTTTTTTTCTGTTCCGTACCTAATACGGTAGTGTCATTTTATACTACTTAATATTGTAAGGGGCTTGTGTTTGTTCAGTAAGAAATGAAATGAAATTTTGCCGTCTGTTCATTGAATTCCACCCGTCAATGGTTCTTTTACGTGTACACCAGTTGTACCTTTGTATTACAATACTCTCTACTGGGACAGATACTGAAATTATTCCTGTACATAGTTGGAATATTCAGCCTCGTCAATTTGAGACCCGTACACCTGATCTAAATCCGGGTATAAGGCGCGGCCTTCCATCTTAGAGAAATGTTCCCCTGATCATAATTAGGTCAAGATTTCGAGGCCATGTGTCTGGAAAAATCTCATTTGCAATGACCACGAAATATAAAGTAATAGAATCAAATTTCTTCACAAGCCAACAATAAATTAAGTTAATATTAAATGGTGTTAACAACTGAAACTTCCGTTGATATCATACCAATTCCCATTCATTTATCGTCTTGAAAGTGTATTACGTTTAAATTTGTGGATTGTCAAAAAGAATGCTTTTCTTTGAGGTATTGCGAACGATACTATATGTTTTGGTAACAAAATATATTTCACTCGGTAGTATAAGTATGTTATGGAAGTGATCGTTATGAATTTTGGATCTCAACTGTCCAAGAAATGTACCTTTAAGTAGTATTTCGGCATACATCACCTCGATTACAGCAATTTGTATCACCGAGTTCCAATGCAGTATTGTAGTATATTGATTAATTAATTAGCTGTGTTTATAGAATGTCAACAATTTATAAATATTTTACTGCTATTTGGCATAAAAATGTCTTCTTCAAGTGCTTGAGTTGTTATTTATTCTTGGGTGATTTTCCTTGTCAGTGGTGCAGGACGTAGAGCTTAGCAATAAATCGTGCCTAGTCTTTGGGATGGAATGAAAAGCTAAGAGTAGACAGAAACGCTGTTGTCCGGGCTAAGTATGTCTGTCTTAGCCCTATTGTAATTCATTTATTCTTAATATTTTTATCCCCACACTCGAAGTCATTTTGGTTCAATTTTTTTAATTATCAGCCACAATGAAGTTGAACATGACATCGGTAGTAAAAAGGAGGTGCAAACATTTGATGATAATCGAAAGTGGCCCATTTGCTAGCTACAAATATATATCC
This sequence comes from Patella vulgata, assembly GCF_932274485.2. NCBI lineage: Eukaryota > Metazoa > Mollusca > Gastropoda > Patellidae > Patella > Patella vulgata. The sequence continues at coordinate 19,153,146 of NC_065880.2, read as the reverse complement.
TTTGTACCGGAAGTAGAGTATTTTCGCCAGTTTTAGATACAAAACCGCCTGTTAACCACAGTTAAGCATTCCGTGCTCTATCAAAATAAATAAAAGCATTGAATTAAAATTTTTTTAATTAAAACGCTTAAAGAATTATCTTTCCCTTACCATCCATAGTCGGTGACGTAGTAGAACGGAAAGTTCCCATAGATATTACTTTTCGTTGTAGTTTTGTAGCTGGAGGAACATCGTAATTATCCTTGAGTGCATTAAAGATGGTTGGATGTTTTCTTTCTAACAACATATCAGAGATTTTGATTGGGTGAGATCAACAGTGCCATAGCATACAAGGGATGAATACTTGATAATTAATTCGAATTTGAAAACGCGAAGAAAAATTTTAGGGTGCTAGGTAAATCCAGAATGGCTAACGTTCTGAATAAAACAAATAAATCAGACCAAACCCACTAATATACCGAATTATACGACGACTTGACAAAATTACCCGATATTGTTTGTTTTTCACTAAAGAAGAGCAATGTCTGCCATTTCAGCATAAAGAAGACTGTTTGTCGTGTGTCAGTATTAAATATATTTTCATTTCCACATTTTTAACATGTAATGGGAGTGGGAGGGGGGAGTGGGGTGGGGGTCGAATGGTTAACGCGTAAGCGTTGCATCATAAGGTCTGTAATTGAGTCAAGGAGTAGGGTCGTCTGTCCAACCTCGTGGGTTTTCTCCTGGTCCTCCGGTTTCCTCCCACTGCTAAAGACCCCTACGTGCAAGCGAATTAATGAAATAAAATTGAACCATATCTTAGTCTCGAAATGACCTAGTTTGCAGGTAATATAACCCAATCCAACTTCTCCCATCCATACACTGTTTATTGCTTGAGGTTGAAAACACCATATAGTTGGATTTCTTTGCATTGTCAACAATTATTATCATACATAAGTTCTAAACACATATATTTCTTTCTAGTCGAGTGATCAATAGGTCACTACAAACACTAGGTATGGTCATGGGATCAACCATCGCCCCATCTAGACAGTTTTATAAATATATCATTGAGTAGACTAGTCATAACAATACGCTATAAAATCAAATACAGACAAAACAACACACTGTTTGAATATTTACCATAATTTATTAACATATTTCTCTAAGAAACAATTATCTACTAAAGTCATTACCATTAATATTATTATCTTTTATACTCTATATTTTTTACTGTACAATTTAGCCATCTCAAAAACGTCAATTAACACAATATATTCTCGCACTTCTTCTATATTGAGATTATATAAATATGACTCAATAGCACTGTGTTTTCTTAATTTTAAGAAACCTCATAATATCATATAATAAAATCATTTTTATTTCTTGATATGTTTAAAACTTTTATGATTTTAACACTTTAATTATCATAATCACATCTATCTAAACTTTGGTACACTAACATAAACCACTGTTTCTTTGATAGAAGAAAATTTAAATAATTTATTATTATACATAAATTTCATATTCAATAAAAAATGAGTACAAATTATCCACATAACCAAATGTTCACATTTTAAAGAGAAATTGGTTTTAAATTTTGGCTTTGGTTATGTAACATTTAAAGTCTGTTCAAACAAGAAATTAAAACAAAGAAATAAAGCATATTAGTAAACAGAAAAATATATATGGAAAATTATTGAGAAATCACATTAATTTTTTTTGTTGGTAAAACTTTTGAACACTTCATGCAAATCGATGTACAGGTACAGTATACACAGTTGACAATTAATATATCAATTTAAAGTACACAGTACGAATTGATACTAAAACAAAAGGTGCTCATCTGATAAGGAAGGTTTCACTATAGTTTATAATGAGTGTTTAAGCCGACAGCTGCGCTACCCAATCGTTTTCGCCACATCCCTCCGGCGGATGGGTTTCCAGTATTATTTCGATAAGACCCCGATGATATTTACTATTGGCCTCCATATCGAGAGAACTCATCTCTTCCCGAAAGGTCACTTTCCTATCTACCGTTGGCCAGATAATGTCCAGCATGGACCAATCAATGGACATTGGCTTGAGATGTCATCATATCTCTTATACTCTACGATAAGTTCGCATACCTGATACTGATATCAACTTAAACAGTGAACACTCACCATCTTAGATCAAAAGCTGTCTTTTCTTACAATAAAATAATAATAATGATAATATATAATAAAAAACACCACAACAGATTTGCTCAAATAACCTGGGCAAGAACGGACATCAATGGTATTTAATCAAATTCACAATGAAAACATGTACATCATAATTTATGTACAATTCCCGTTTTGCGTAGTTTTGATCGCAGTTCGTTGATTTTAGCACATACCATGAAGAATATTTTTGGCAGTTATCAATGAAATACGTTCTCTAGAATTCCACACCGAATGGAAGAGTTAATTATAAGTCCGTAATGTTTGATTCAGTTGTCTATGATGTTCCAACACTCTATCTATTCATCCGTCTATCATGTACTCTTTCTGTCCTTCCATCTTGCCATTCCAATACTTAAAGACCTGATTTAATGCTGGTGTATTTGATCAAACTGGACCACCGTTGACTGTAGCATACTGACAAGCTGATAGAGTTGGTTGTCGGGGACTAACTGATGGATAATGGGCGTACTGTTTAGCCTTGAGCCGTAAGGCGGCGATACTGTTGGAACACTGATCACGGTTGTAAATATATGGAGGTGCTGGAGGAGCGTAAGGACATGGAGGTGTAGGTGAGTTCATATTTGAAGATATATTGGGAACACTACCAACCATGGAGTTTATACTGGAAATATTACTCGGGGAAGACGAAAAGCCCAGCGGCTGTGTGGATACAACTGATGATAGATGAGGGTTCATTTGAGAGTTCATGTTGAGTCCCCAAGGAAAGGATTTCGTGCCCAAAGGACTGGGAACCTTGGCTGCCCAGTTATTGTAGGAGTAACCCGTGTAAAGACCATCATCAAATGGTGGTTGCATGAAGCCTGTAAACTGTGATCCAAAGCCATTCTTAAACGGTTCAATATTTCTTTCTCGCTTCCTCCACTTGGCTCGTCGATTTTTGAACCATACCTGAAAAGACAATAAAAGTAGAAATCTTAGAAATGCATAAATTGCATGCACAAATTTGAGATTTAAATCTTTAATCATTTAACGTCACGGTTATACATAAGCGTAACCAAAAACAATACTATTCGATTGCCTCCCCTTAGTTGCAGTTCCCTGCTTATGACTTCTGCACAATTGCCGATTCATTTGAATGGGAATAAACTAAGCATATGGTTTACAAAATACGTTTAAACCTGAGTGATTTCTATGTCAGATCAGTTAATAATTATTGTAACTTAGACAATGATATTTATCGCACTAATTACCAAGTACTGATAGTAACAGGTTAGGTTAACTCTAGATTACAGGTTTCATGTGGATCGGTTACAGCACTAGGTGGCGTGGAGAGGTAAGAAGAAAAGGGGCAAGATGGCGGAACTAGCAATTTTTATTCAAGCGTTATAAATATGTCTTAACGTAAGCCTCGATCAATAATTATATTTTTCTATATACTATAAACGTGTTTACTACACCAACTTGGTGTGTGGAGAAAATAAATAAATAATGACATGACTGATATAGATTCCAAGATACTTTTAACGTAAAGGACAGTATTGTTGTATTATGAGTGACAGCTTCTTGTGTTATATTGCATTGCAATTACTGTCTACAAATGAAGTGCAGAGTCTTAATTACTATGCTGTATACCGTTTTAATTTTTTAGAACGATTTAATTGCCACTATCTTTAATTTATTCATAAAATCTGGTACTAAAATTATTAGCTTAACAGAATTTTCAGCGTCAATGCTCATCTTATCTTGCATCAATTAATTATGCATTCTTAATCATAAATAGTTTGCACGATGCAAATGTTAGACATGTTTTTTTGACGTGAGAAGGTCGGATTTGGTTATTTATATACATGGGCAACCATCTCCTTTGTGCATATCGAGTTCTGGTTTTATCTCATCCACTCGAACAGTCTGTCTACGCAATTCCATCGCTACCGACAATATTTTCAAATTATCAAAGTATTTAATCAATCTTGCAGCGCGCGTTGTTGCTAGCAGTGAGCAAAAATAAACACAGATACGTCAAAATATAAATCATCTCGCTCGTTTAATTGAGTATTGTTTACCATAGAGAATTGTAGCATGATACTCTCTAGTCGTATGAATAAAACACTAAAACGACTAAGTTATTTTATTAATTATAGTCGAGTGACACCCGAGAGTGTATGTTTATTAATTATTGATATGATTTGAACATAAATATTGCACAAGGTTTTCTTGACATGGTCATACCACTGACCATAGAACGAAAGACACATCGATAACATGAACAACGAGGATGTTTTAATCCAGATGAACATGACTGAGATTTCGACTTATGAGCAGATTAGATTAACACAGATTATAAACAATGGAGTCCGTAAATAATCGCTCTATTCGCCAAATTGCAATGGGTTTATTGTAGAGATTTGATTTTTTAATGTAATGTTTCCCAACACTCCTCTCTAAACAGTATTGTGAGAATAGTTTATGTGCATAGTGTGCTGTCAGTCATCCGCCTACTTATATCAAGTGAAAATGTTAAGTCAGATATATAAACATTGAAAGTACTCCTAATATTGACAGCAAAGAAATCTCTATAAACATTAGAGTTTTAAAATAAACATTTTCATAGTTTAACTGTATTGAAACTGTTCACCCGTCGGTACCTAATGAAATAACATACATATTATACTGAATATTAGCCCACATTGTCGACCCCACAAGACGGGACAAAAGTTTTCAAAATTCTTTAAAAAAAAGTATTACAGCCTAAGTATTTTACCTAACTCATTTCCCAAAGAGTCCTTTGTTTTTCCCGCCTTCATTAGCCCGATTGGAATAGAGAAATACGGTGTTAAACCCATTTCCTTCTTCATGCATTTTTTTGTTTGGCTTGATAATAAGTAGATAAAGAGCTCCAATACTCAACCATAGAAAAATAATCTAGATGATCATATTTCAAGGTTTATTTGTTGAACAATTAATATCGATTAGTACAATAACGGTTAATCGTTCTATTATTCTATCCAATTACCCTGTTATACAGGAATTTCGAATGCTGTAATCAGAGATTGAAATCACATCAAGGTAGTTGAAACCGTGTATCATACGCTTTTTTTAGAAGCGGAAACTAGTGAAGAAACAACAGCTGAATATATTATTACATGAATTCAGGCAAAAGTGACCTGTATTATATTGGATGTTATTATTTGCATTACACCAATTAAACTTTATCATTTTCCCGCATTAATTAAATTATGTCTCCTTCGAGGTAATGAGTGGTATGTCCTTGATTGGTCATCGGTAACTAAGAATTGTTTTTACATAATATCCAGTCAAATTTTATATTTTAACATTGCTTGATAAAGACCAGAGAAGCATATTCGAAACGTCGCCCAGTAGTAAGCAGTAATTATATTCCATATAATTGTGTACTGTCTCTTTTGAACAAATCGTTTAACAAAAATGTCAAATTGCCTTTTAAATGGAGAATGAATACTACTTTAAAAATGAATGACACTAACGATAATTGCAGTAAATAAACAATAACAAAGAATCTGGTATATCTCTGATGATGTAATAATAATTAGGAGAAAGGCAGTGACAGTATATAATATCATATACAGGATGACAACTCCTCGTGACATACTTATGTTGATCACTAATGTTAAAGGGTAACTTAGTTGTACCAGGAACAATGTTAGAACATACAATGACATAGTAGCGCCCCTTGTCGTACGACCTGCATATACATAGTTTTATCTTGTCGTAAAACAACAATATTCAGATTTTAATTAATAAAGTTAATTACCCATTTTATTTGATTTCATACAGATTTTCTAATGGTAGTTTAAATAAAGCTATGAGTGGAAACCATAAGTGTGACCTTCCAAATAAACTTAAAGTACAGGTGCTATTTCTCTAGTTAGTGTAACATACTTTCTAGAAGTAGAGATGAAATAAGTATTTATACTGTCTAGTCTGTAGTCGTATTACTAAATGTTTATCATTTACCTATTGTTTATATAGTAGCTTTAGAAATATAAGGCCTGTCTGTGGTTCTTATTTATCAGAAATCTGCGGTTCTTATGTATCAGAAAACAGTCAAATCAAATGTTCTATTTAACTGTCTATAAACTCAGTTTTGTACACCGACGACTGTAAAGTATGTACGTTTTCTGGTATTCCATTCAATGCACACAGTTATAAAACAGAACAAACGATGCTCGTTAATAATATGGAATATGGCGCGCGTGATCGCATAAATACTAAATAAGCTTCCTGCATGCAGTAAGTGCTCGCTAGTTTTTTCTGATATTATTGAGTTTAACAACATGACGAGGTGTCGCCATCTCGATTAAAACTGTGGATTGTTGGAAAAGCCGGCGTGTAAGTTATGACTATTACGCACGGAAGCCTCCAATGATTGGCATAGACTTCATACATACGATATTGCGTCAAAAATAACTTTAAAAAGACTGGAAACAGTGCACCAGATACTATTAATACTTAATCATTAAACGAACATAAATCTTTTAAGCATTTTCCTTTCCTCTATGCCACAACATTTACAGAATGTTAATTTCCTGCAGATGCCCATGAAATTGACCATAATGTGTTGCTAAAATGGCTAACACTGCTTTAAATCTAACGTAATAATAACATAAGCAGCAGATTATTGTATTAAAATTGGGTAAATAGTAAAAGCAAATTCATACAGAAATCAAATATTAGGTTCACTGATGACCATATATATATATATACAACCTTCATATTAATCAAATAATACAACAAATTATATAGTAAATCACTATAATGATGTATATTTATGTTCAATGTCTAATTTTTATCTCCTAGATTAACCACTGTGTATAAATATGACCATATTTATGTTTATTACTTGACTGATAAGTAGCAATGGGTGAAATTGTTTCTAAAGTAATTACTGCGTACCTTTGAGAGCTCTTAAAGATGCTCTAGTAGACTTCGATTAATAAAATGTAAATACCACAGAGTTTACACGAGTCAATTATGTATTAACTATAACATATTATTAACGAATTTAATACCTACTTATGTTTATTTTATACACACTTATTCATAAATACAAGACCTTTTGCACCTTTCTTTCAAATTTCAACAGTGATCTCCGTCGTTGACACAATACATCTGCCATTGTATAACATAAATGATATTAAAATCATATCATAGAATAAATGCGCCGTACTCGTATAATCTAACAAACCAAATAAAAAAAATTGCAATGGAAAAAAAGTCTATTTACACACGCTAGTTTAATTTCATTCATAACATTATGGTAGAGTAGGAAAAGTGTGGTAGGACAGTGAGTGAGTATTATGTGTTTGCTAGATCAGCGCCATGATCAAAGTAATCGTCTTTCACAGGGCATTATCACTTACGTGTGAAAAATCAATCACAACTGGTTACAGAAGATGATACTATTCTTAGCATTCATGACTGAATCGACTGATACCATCGGCGTCTTTCTATGTGTTGTATTTCCGAAAAACACGCTATAAACGCCAACTCGCAACAAATTTTTGGCACAAAAATGATACACGTGTTCTTAATTTCTCTAGCAATAACAAAATAAAACAATTTGTGAATTTGGTTTAGAATATCATCCGAACAGACTAGTAACATTGGATGTGTCAATAATGAATTCCTCAAAAAGTTATTTCATTTCAAAACTAAACCACCAGTAGATCATCATACATTTTTACTTATGTTGTATTCTGATCAAAGGTCACCGCATCACAACCATGGATAAGACAAGGATGAACAAGAACCTATCCAATAATTAAATCAATAAATCTATTCTAGATAACAATTCATCAATAGTCACAATCAATTACTGTGCATTACTAATTCTAGTATTCTAATGTTAGTCTAATCAAGCTATATTAGTTACTCTGTTAGAAATCTATAACTAAACAGTTCTAATAATATGTCATCACGGATTTAAATTTATATCACTTGAAGCTAAAACCGATGTTTTGTCAGTTTTCGTCTGTCGTGTTTAAAGCGTTATTTGCAGACGGGAAAAGGCCATGTATGTTTAGTTGTGGCCATCTTTTCACGGCTACAGTGTTCAAATCTTCAAATTTGGGAGTACATTGTACGCGTTTCTGTTATCACCAAAGTCGTTTTGGCGGTGGCGGTTCTTAATCTACTGCCATATTAGACGAATAATGACTGACAGTAGTTATCAATTTATGAAGACAATGAATGTTTAGGTCACCGAGGGCTTACATCACATTCAAATCAGCTTAACTCGATCTGCTAACACCTTGTTTCTACCTAACCAACCATATTTAACAGGAGCGGTTCATTAAATCGACTGCACGTTTCCTCTCTTTACACATTTAACAAACCAGTCGTGCTCTTGTAATTTTAGGGTGTAAACAAAAGCGAAATTTACCACCCCTTAAGTTAACGACCCGCAATTGACGCGATGAGTACACGTAAGTTGCGCACGACGTAAAAATAATGGCTACCGTTTCGAGTTGTTAAACTATTTGCATTTACATACATATAAACGAAGATCTAATAGATGTGTTCTATGTTTAGATAAGGGGAACACACCTTTAATTTGGGAGGTCAACTACTGTTCGACCCTTCTGTGTGTTTCCAATTCGTTACAAAACTTACAAGTTTAGGATCTGTTTGTTTCAGACGAACGTTAGATGTACCTCAGTCAACTATGAAATGAGTTGAAAACGGGTGAACATATACAGTATTCAGATTTACTTGTTTCACTTCACTTACATTTGTACAAGCGTGGAATTTGTCGCGACTGTGAAATGCGCAGAATAGGTAATGTTTTTCATGCTTACAATCATGTATGTCAACCCTGGCATGTCACAATGGAATTTTGTACATTTGCAAGGTATAAAACAAATAATTCAACTCATGATTAACATCGCTATATTGCAAAAGAGATAACAATTTGCTATTATTTAATTAAGTGAAGGGATAACTCATTTTTCCTTCCTTTCTTGTTCAGATCTAGCCAAATTTCGTGTTAATGAAAGTTTTTGCTAAAATCCACCAATTAAAATATTAAGAATATAAATGGGCGAGAATGACAATTCCATTGTCTCATAATATCACACGTCCTATTTCCTAATTAGCATAAAATAAATATAATGGAAGCCGTTCTGACAGGAAACCGGGTACAAGTTCGTGGCATCCAACGGGTTTCTAGCACACTTACCAGCTAATTTGCAGTTATTATATCAGAAAGACAATTGCATAATGAACGATTTGCTTGTTTAATATACATTAACATTATTCTCTTTGCCAATTATATTCATTTGTTTCATTTACATCTTAATTACCTAATTAATCTATATAATATAGCGTGTTTATATGTATATATACAATTAATCTCATGTTTGCTATAACAGTGCTTTATTCATATAAATGTCAGGGTCATTAATTTGGTAATAGGTCGAAGCATAATATACACATATACATATAATTATCTACACTTATTGTAGTAAAAAATGCATATTTGACAACTTTCCTGTCAATTATATAAGTATGACGTCTTTATTCATATTTCAAGCATTGTTTATCGATTGTTTTTCAAAGATTTTTTTTTATTATTATAAAACAAAGCCTAAAGCATAAATCAATACTCACGAACACTGGAATTTTAAATAAGCGCATGATTATGGATTCCAATTTATGAGGCATTGAATTTATTCTGATCTCGAAAAATCGGAAAGTAGAGCACCTGTTTTGTAATTTTTAGATTATTTATTTAATAATTTCAACAGAAAATTATATTAAACGGGGACCTTGGTGTGGGTAAATAATAATAATAACATTGACCCGAAATACACGTACTGGGTTGAGCATGTTTCAGTGACACCATGGATAGAAAAAAATCCGCTTGCAATATACAAATTAATGAAAGTTCAACTCTGTGAAGTACATAAATAATAAGCAATAGTTTTAATCTGACCAGTCAGCTTTGATGTGTATGATTTATCTACTATCTATATAGATAAGTAATAAAATAGATTAATGTTGTGCCTCATGTCGTTTTACTTCTGGCGAGGATCGTTTTGGCTACGTTGGTCAATCCCTTTAACACGTAAATATTATTAACCAGTATTTTCTCAGAGCCATGCATGTATGCATATACGAAGTTTTAATTTCAAAATTAATGTAATAAAATTAATTTTTAGTAATGATTATATTTTATATTTTACAATCAAGTTCCAAGAAAAGTAATCAAAGTTTGAAAATAAATGATTTTAAAACTTTTTAAACTTTATTTATCTTTACGAATATAAAATATATATTTCTATGTCACTGAAGCACACATTTTATTTCGGGCGACTAAATGTTACTGGTAATTTTGTCCCTGATTATCAAGAAAATGTTTAAGATTTTTGAACTTGGTAAATCTATTTCAGAAAAATGTTAAAAATCAAAAGTGTTCTATGTTTTACATCATCTCTAGAGTTAATTTAAATTTGATTCAATTTAATGTCAGATACATTTTGTGTGCGTCTTAATTTTAAAAAAAAGTGAGATGGGGGAAAATTAAAAACCTCTCCACTTATCAAACACCACAAAGTATTACAAATTTAAACTAGAAAATTAATAATATTAGAAATTGAAAACTTACCCGTACTCTCGCCTCAGTGAGATTTGTCCATGCGGATATTTCTTCCCGTGTCGCCATATCTGGGTAGCGGTTTCTAGCAAATGTTGCTTCTAATTCTTGTAATTGTTGACTAGTAAAATGTGTTCTTTGTCTACGTTGTCTTTTTTTCTTTTTATCATCTTCTGATATAGAGTCATCTTTGGATTTTGTGCCATCATTTGAATCTAAAATAATAATTTTAAAACATATGAAGAATTTTACAGAAAAGCTGTAAATAAAAATGTAGAAGACATTTTTTTTCATGTCCAGTCATAATAATGAAGGGAATAATAATTTTTCTAATTCAACCTGAAGATTAACTTTTCTTATAAGTTTTTAAATTAATTTAGGAGTAAATTTTCAAGTGGAAAGCTATGAAATTCTAATAAAAAGTTAGTTATTTCACCCACGGATATACCCCACTCTAAAACCCCTAGGCTTTTTTTGTTCACTCTTACACGATTTTAGCAACAATAAATAGTTATTATAATATATTACTATGTGTAAATTGTTTATCCACATTTTGACAAGCTTTCATCCATGCAAAAATGTTGTTTTTCTGCACGTCATAATCTGTTTAAAATATGGCTCCAATTACCCGTCCCTGTGGGTAAACATACCTCTGACGATAAAGGTAAACGCGTATTTCGTCCGCCTTACACAACAAAAAATAGATTCTTTTTTATTTTTACGTTGATCAAATTACAATTCAATAGAATTTACCCCACTCAAAATAATACAAGTAGTAAGGCGGACAAAGAGTATATCTAACTAATGTATATTTAAATTCAACAAATCCCGTAAAAATTCGAATTGTATGGCCGTGGATATCAGTTTAATTCTTTTTTTTATGGATTTATTTGAAATTTAAATATATTTTTAGACTACATAATTCAAATCATTTTAGAATTTAATTTCCAGAAATAACTTATAAATTAAATTTTCTTGGCAAGAAATCTTTGAAGAAAACTAATAATTAAAATTGAAATTAATAAATGAGCTTTAAAAAAAGTTGTAAAGTAAATTTTATAATATTCTCCGAAGTAATGAAAATTTATGAAAGGGTAAATCATATTATTATGTTGATTTTAGAGCTTATATGTTTTGAGATGTTTGTGCTCATTGTTAGGAGTGTTGACCGTTTGTTATTATATGGTCACAAAGCCCATTTAAACAGCCCTCAGATTGACTGACCAACAAAGAAATGACCACTCAATTTACCAACCAACACTTCTTTAAACTCATCTAATAGAGCTCTTAGATAACAGTCAATATTAACTCTTAAAATACAGCGAAGACATAGTAAAAGGCTTTGAAGAAATAAATTTATTTTAATACAGCTTAATAGGTTATATATTTGAACAATTCTTTTTTTTTCTAATTTCAAATGTTTTCACTAACACATCAAAATTACTTTCAAGAGTATTTTAATATTGTACCAACGGCTTTTAAGCAAGTTATATCGTTCTTGTTGATATTGATATAGATTAAAAATTGATATTATAGATTTTTATATTTGATTTCACGCTGCTCATAGTTTTGGACGATCATTGTATTTAAAAATAAAAGTATATGACATAAAATGGGGTTTACTGTCCTGCATTTCTGCCTCAACCGGGATACTGGAGGCGGATATACGCCATGCAGTGGGTTACGGGGGAGTATAAATAGATGTAACAATGCCATAAGTTTCTCGATGAAGATAAATTCGTTTATAATAAGCAAGAAAATTTTTGCCATAGGCCATTGGTTAAAAATATATAGCTTCCGCAATATAGATCCCACATCTTTCACATCTTAAGTGTATACTTGAGAGGAAAGCTACCGGTACTAGAGAAGAAATAATTGTTGAGATAATGTAATTCCGAGGTTTTCTATCGTCGCGTTAAACACGGTTCTAACAGGCCATCTTGTCAATGGAAACAACTGGAGGTTAATTTCTCTCAATAAGATACAGTAATTAACCAGGGGGGTCAATTACATTTCTATTGCTATAGCGACACATCCAATATAATTATTATCATTACTAACAAACCTCACAATATCTTTACAAATAAACTGATCAATTTAATTCCAATGAAGGTGAAAATTTTTGGAAGGTGTCGAATTCTGAATAGTTCATGAATTTAGTACTTAGATAAAGGCCCAACGAGAGGGCGAATGGGGATGGTGAAGGAGGCAGTCGAATCCTGTTTGAGTTCTCGACGGCCCTCTTTATTAATGTTTGAAAGTGATTAAAGTAATAAAAGTACGGCGACAAAAATTCAATCACATCTCTCTCTATCTAAATCAGTTTTATTCCAAATAATCTAAGTGTTGTATAATATTAAAATAAGTATGCAATTACATACAAACTAGTTTTAAATTTAAAAAAAAAGGAAATCTGCACCTTTATTTTAAAGTTTGTTTTAAATGTGGTTAACATGTATTTACATGAGGGGGCAACGGCGACAAGTTTAGTTACATACCATCACAATCAACTGTATGGTAGTACACTCTGCTAAAATACTTTTCCTCTTAATTGCGAATGTAAAACATTTCGTCCCGTAAAAAATAGAGACAATTTAAATTTTCACCAACACAGTTTGTCAGCGATGAAGGTCAGGGACACCATAAAATGCAGACGACACGGTCTGTGTACAGCTCTACCATTTTCATAAACTTGTAAAAATATAATATAGGGTACAAGTAGATTTTTTACGATGTCCACAAATATATACTAGATGTAAAACATTGCGACTATTGCCCTTCGGCCAAAATGGTCAAACATTCCCCAGGCTATAGTTATTTTGGTTGTGTCCAAGTATTTGAGCCGTTCAGTGTTGGCTTCTAATACTGTTTGATTTGTCCAAGGATATTTATCGGGATTAATAAGCTTACGCTAAGTATACTTCTGATCTCTTTTAACAAGAAAACTGACCAACTAGCTTGCCCTGATTTGACACGAATTATGGGGACTTTATGGGGGATATAGAAGAGGCAACTTTCATCACCGTGACTTTACGTGTCCTACCGAATATTGATATCGTTCAAAGGCCACCGTTGAAACGGATGCTAATATTAACTCTAGCAATACAATACTTTGAACAAGTGACTTTCTCTATGCCTTTAGCAATATCTCAAATTGACGATACAAATTCATACAGTAATTCTTCCTAATCGACCACTGACCTTTTACTAACGGATAAATCTGGTGATCTATTGTAGATCAATAAACTAGACAATCTCCGATATCATAACCACTACCCAATACAAACATACAAACTTAATAATATATAAACATAACATTTAAATATACTGCTAACATCGACATCATTTACCATCTAAATGTCAGCTGATCTTGCACACAATTTGCACAGTAAGGTATTTTCGCGCTAATGAAAAATTTACATTTTAAAGATTTTGTAATTTTAAGAGATTACATTTTCCTCACCTGATTTTTCTGAAGACCCGTCCACCGAACTAATACCATGTAACGTTGTGTGACTAGGGTTGTGAGGGTTTCCTAACTGAATGTCACTTGTGGTCGAGGCGGACCCAGTTTCTGAAAGGTGGTGCATGGTCATGTTAGACTGCGAAGACGATTCACAACCAGAAACAAGTTCATCCAAGCACAGAGGATCGTGTAGAGAGTCCATTTATACTCTAGTTATTCTTGCTACCCTAGTCCGCTCAACTGGACGATAGTAGCAATATCTTAAACAGTAGCACGGTATAGAATCCGAAATGGGAGGAGCCACAAACAAGTGCTTGTACAATTTCGAAGCTAAAATAATCCACGCTAGTTATATACCTCACAACACAATCACGGCACAGTTACTGTTATAAAATAGTCCAATACTTTGTGTTGCCATTGACAAGAAATAGAGAGAGAAAAAACACGTTGTGTCGTTTCACTGAACTGTCGGCATGTAAATAGAAAACTGCAAACTACAGTGTGTTCGGGGTAATACTACTAGTAGTGTTTAACGGCGGCTTAAAGCACGATCACCACAGCATCAATCACTCATACACGGGACGGACTGGCGAAACCTCACTATATGAGCATGACTGGCCTGTGACGTCACACACTACACGAATATATACAAACTACCCATGCTGCCCTGCGATAGGCTGAATCGTGCTCGAGCTATATTTCACACTGCCAATATAGCGGCTATAATTTGCATGACAGTACTAACTGGGTGTTGTTTTTAATAAATTGATAAGATGCCGGGCAATTTTTGCATGTCGATAAAGTATTGATAGCATTTAGAGCCGTGGTCAGCCAATGGAAAGCCCGTGAGCTGGACAGGGGTTAGTACATAAAAAAGTATAAAAGAAAACTATGCTCTAGGTCCCACCCCTTCACTTCGGACAATTAAATAACCACATAAGATTTCGCTTGGAGCTATTCTATACACAAGGTTTAGAATTCTCCACAATACTGGTTAGAATCCCACTACAAAACCTTTAAGTGCAGAGGAGATTTTGACGTAAAATAAAATCTATTTAACTTAAGATGGTAGAAATTCTACAGCACTCCGTAAATTAATGGTAGATTTTCGAGTAAATTACCATAAAAACAGTAGAAATCTCACTGATTAGTTGCTACATCTCCTTAGCGTTAAAATTGTGAGACGATTGATCCTTGTAAATACTGCATCTCACATACACTTGTAGACTTTAAACCACACCGATTTACTCAAAATCTCTTGATAAAATAAGATTTTCATTCACTTAAACAATTACATGCATGATCCTAAGATGTTGTGGTGTATCACGGGGACCATTATAACTCCTTTATAATGCAATTGATACTTTTTTCTTACTTTTTTTGGACAAAATATAAATACTAATCAATGATTTTTGGAGGTGTATTCTATAAAAGAGTTTGGATGTGATTTTGAGCGACATTCAGAGAATTACAAAAAATGTAGATGCATTTTTTAACATGACTAGAAATTTCTTTAAAAATTACTCAATTAAAGCACTCATCGTGTCTATATTTACATTATATATAATTATTTAGCATCTTTTAAAGTTAAACAAAAAAGGCTATGGGTAGCAGGACTTATTTTTGTCTAAACATCGTGTCATATTTAATAGGAAAATTGGCGTTTGACTGATAACATAAAATATTATCAAATAATGATTAACTAATCGATTAAATATATTAGTTCCGAAAACAGATCGAATTCAAGTTTAATGTTTTCTATAAACACACTCTGTATTGAAATAACAAACTCTCTAGTTCTTTACTAACGGTATTGTCATCGCCCCAGCACGAGCCAGCCACGGCTAAAGGGAGGTAATAAGGCAACGTAAACAGACTACCCTAGAAGATAAAATTTGGATTGCCAACATTTCCGATTGCTTTATTTACAGATCTTAATCAAGGGAACATTTTAGTATACCTACATTATTGCTTAGTTTCATGCATTAATTTTATTAGTCTGTCTTTTTTATTATCCATACAGCGGGACAATTGCTTCTTGAACAAATTTAAAACAAAATATAATACATTCTTAAAATAATCACATCTTATTGTCATAAATCATTCGGTGACATTTATAATTAATATCTATAAAAAATTCACGATATGGGTTTCATGAATATTTTATATGAAAAAAAAGAACGAAATGTATTTCAGTCTGATTTAGACATTTTTCCACTATATACTTTATATTTGTAATTGAAATTATGGCATGGATTACCAACTAAAAAAGATTTCATTAAGATTGACACTTCGGAGACTGGTGTTTCAGACGGAACGATTTGATCGCGGATTTTCCCACATAGAAGCATATCTACCAGTTAGCACACCCCATTAACTTTTGACACTACAAACAATAATACAGTAAAAGAAAGTTTTGTCATATGAATGTGATCGGGGCTTATTAACGAGGGCAAGGACTATACAATTGTAATCTGATTGCGCGCGACGGGTTAATTGCACTTACCGGTTGATTAGTGCATGCGGAGGTGTACAATACCCATCAAGAGTGATTAACACCAATATAGTCCCCTATCGCTAGCAAAACAAATCCGTTGGGGGTGCAGGAGATACATTGAAGGGGTGAGATATTAGTCTAGTACACTAATCCTATGATAGGTAAGGTACATATACATTCAATGGCTTGATAGATTTTGTAAGTATACATTAACTAGTGATAAAACACTTAACGTATCGTGTTAAATATGGTCTTAAGACTTCTAGAACAATGAAATCCTTTAAGTCAATTTAGCTTAATTTTAAACTGTTTGAGCATTGTTTCTTAAACACGCATTGTTTAATGTTGACCATAATTTAAACCCATATTGTCTAAAATTTATCTGTTATTCGACAGCAATATTTAAAACGATTATCGGAGCTTACATATGTAATGATAAGCATAAATATTGTCTTAAATAATTGAATCAATAATGACAGATCGATTATTAAAATAAACTTTAATGATAATATCATGATCATGGATATCGGATATGTAGAACAATGGAATTAAAACGCGTTTAGCGAAATCGGCCAAGTTTGCATTGAATTCTATTTACTAAAGAAATAAAATTTGATTTCTGATTGACCAGAACCTTGTAGAACGAAATGAAGCAAAATAACACAAGAGAAACAAAGGCAGAAAAACAATGAAAAATCTCAGCGCAGATATTTTAGAGCGACCATCTTCTGACATGCTCCATATTCAAGACACGTATCTGTACTTTCCCTATATTAATACAATTTTTGAAAAAAATATATTTAGAACAACACAGTGAAAATACCGGATCGTTTTTCAAGGGCCCCCATGGGAAGCTTATCTTTTTGTCACAAGTCAGAAAACAGCTGATTCCAATAGATATTTGTATCGTCTTGATAGAGTAAGCAATTTGGTTGAGACATACAGACATGTATAAACGCCATATTTACCTATTTTGCGTTCGACCATCGTGGTTCTGTATAGACGTAAATTTGAATTCATTTTCCGCAGGCATACATTTCAGAACGTATCGCTTTATGCAGGAACTTAGTGCCTTCAGAACTTCGAGTCTACACAAATCGGACGTCAAGAACAAGTTTTTAAAATTTGATAGGACATGTGTAATGTCGAACATATCATTTAAAACCACGTGCATAATATATCGACAGCAAGCTCCAACATCTGCATTTATATTTCAATTTGGCGTTCACAATCGCTATGGCATGCCGAACAAAAACCTTTAAATTCGACGCGACATTAATTCGATCAGAGATAGCTATAACAAACATCCTATATTAGCAAATAATGTATCGTGGACAATTGCCGTTGGTGTACATGTTTTGCAGCAATAAACTATCGCCACCCACTCTCAAGATGCAACGAATTCTAACCCACTTCATAACATAACTATATATTACTAAAAGAATCATAAGGGAAATTATGACAGTTTCTTTAATGTGCAAACTAATTAAAAAAAAATGCCAAATTTTTTGTCATGATAAAATCAGATATAATAAAAGTGTACAATGATTCATAGTCATAAAATATGACAATATTGACACCATAAATACAGGCATAAGTGTGCTCTATTCTTATTAAAAGTTAATTATCTCACCTCTGACATAATTTCAGATATATTTCACATAAATCAAAGGTAATTATTATATTTTTGTCCATGGATATTTTTATAAGTAGATTATCATGTAATTCAATATCCTACAGTAACTGTCATTCATAATTATATCATAACATCACTTCAAAAAACATATATCACATATTATACTGCTTCTAAAGAAACAAAAAGATAATCGTACCGAAAGGTATACACAACCATTTAGCAGCAAATATACACTCTTATATCCAGGTCGTTATTCATATCGCAAAATCTTTATTTAATATAATAAATAAATCTAATACAAAATATCTCTTTGTATCATATTTCCCCTACTTGAATAATGATAAAAAGATCCTTTAAAATACATTAAATTGTAAGTTTTAAAGCCTTGGTAATCTTGTATAAGACCTTGGCTTAAAAAAGTTTAAACATTACAAGCTCACTAAAATGCATATTTATTATAAACACAACCATTTGTTTATGTTTTTGGAAATTATAGCGATAAGATACGCCATGAAATACTAGTTAACCTGTAAAGGTATTATGGCGGTAAATAAGATTTTTAAAAATGAAAAATATTCAGTATTTTTTACCGAATGGTTTTAGAAGTTTTGCTGTAAATCATAGGTCTGTCAACTATGCAGGTCGTGAATGTGTTCAGAAAAGACCTTAAAAGGCATGACTGACTACCGAATTATTGTAAATTTTCCAGTACCTAAATTTTTTAGCACTGGCTAATAACTGAAGAGGCAGACTTAACATGGGTTATATATCGCGACAATTCCCCAACAAATCCATTTAGACCAATAACTGTCCCATCGTTACAAAAAACATTGAACGCGAACGAATTAGCCCAACAGAAAGTCGACAAGAGGAATCGGACTGACATGCATTGTACACATGCACGTTATATTACTGTATAAATTTGCTTCTGCGTAACAAGCATATTGAAGCCATAATCAAAACTGGTATACAAGAAGTAGTTTGCCCATAAATCAAAATAGCCACTAATCCAGGGAGAGATTTTCTCTAGTATCAACTGACAACCGAATAAATCAGTAATAGTTAATTTTTTCTGCTAAGAAAAAAAAAACAAAACAGAAAGGATGTCAGTATGATATGATGGAAAAATATAACAAGTTGAAGGCCAACATTACCAATTTATTGTTATAAATAACTGATAAATGGCATATTACAATCTAAATATTCCAATTGTTGTATTCTGTCACAATATATAACTATGATACACATCTTTATTCTACATGTCAATCGTCGGAGTAGAGAATATAAAACTTAACTATCAATGGATATTGTGACAAGGTAAGCTGCAGATCTTATTAAAAGCACGAATAGAACATGCTGTGCAGCACCAATAAATGCAAGGATTAAATATTACAAGAGATTGACCCGGGGATAAATGTGGATTGGCTGCAGAGCTCTAACTTAACATGGTGCATTTGGGAGATTTTCACGTCTCACCAGTAGATTAGAGGTCATATGAATACAACATGCACGTATTTCTATATAAAACTATAGTACTAGGTTATCTTCCTTTTGTCAAATTTTGCTCTAACACTTCATTTTACAACTGTTTCTACCACGATGGTCAACTTAACATGCTACTGATTTAAGTATTAAAATGGTAGCTTCTTTAAGGGCAAATGTAATGAATTGTTCGTCCACTAGAGATCAAATGCAGAGTATGCTACACGTTTAATCATCATTAAAGCTTGTGAATGCACTTCAGGACAATGTCCTGGTTGGTGGCAAAAGGAAGCATTCATGTTTGTTTTTTTTATAACCAATTCACCACTTGGTCTTTAAAGCTTGTGGACGGGATGCAAGGTGGAAACACGATGGTGCTGTTGATTTGGGCATCAAGGACTCTTTGCATGGCTGAAAATATCAATGGTACCTTTTCTATCCCCCTATTCACATCTGAAGTTTCAATGTTCACGATACACGGTGGTGTTGGAATAAGGGAGGAACATGTTAATATTGAAATAGAACTCGCTGAGATTGTTAACTGGGAAGCAGTTGCTTGACGGGATTCATTGGTATGCATTTTTTTTTAAAACTAGAGCGAACGAATTTGTTGGGGGACAATGAACAAGTCAGTTGCTTCAAGGGCTTGACTGTTTTTTACGTATTCTTTAGTACATAAAAACACCCTTTATCCTCTGAATAATTTATTTTAGTAAGAATTTCAACATGTCTTTGTAGAGAAGGCTAAGGGTTAAAAAAATGAACCCTGTAAAAATATTTTTATGCTGATCGAGTTAAAATAATTTGTTTCATTCAGATTCCAGACCAATTAATCCTGGATATTTGCCGTTCTTTAATTTTAGGCACCAGTCATGTATTATCGAGACAACGCAGGGTACCAACTCATCTGACAAACCTCCATCCCAAAAATATTAGTACCCAAGGTCTCAGTATACTTTACTTTTTCAATAATTTGTTTTATCAAGGACAACGTACACTTATCTATTTGACACCAAAAACAACCAACACCCGCTTTTGTCAACATACATCCAAATATATCGCCAGTATGATTATCCACTACATATGATTCATATATATCGTCTATTATGTAATGTATGTTATCTTTGGTGTAGGGCAAACAGGTGTAGACGAATTTTTGCTACACAAAACACTAGTCCGGACAACCACAAACTTAATCACCCCTCCAAGTACCCGAATCACACCTGTATCTCTTTAATAATAAACTACTTATTCTTATCTACCCACAAAAATTTCCTTAAATGATTATCCCGTTATGTATTTTCTTAGCAACACTGCAGGAAAATCACATTTATTATTTGAAATATAGATATTATACGCCTAGTGTGAGATATAGATTCAAACGGAATGTTTTGGATTGTGTTTGATGTGCAACTTTGCACATAGGCTACTCCATGCATGTTATAATGTTCACATCTATTCCAATATTCAATTTGCACACAGTCTTCATACAATGAGCTTCTAAAAAAAGATCCACAGATTAGGGAGTTTCATAAGATCATATTTGACGATACTGATATATCTTGCAAAATTAATTAAATGACACAATCACAAACCCCCTTAATCTGTTTCCATTTTAAAAAATACAAATTTAAGCGATAATATTCTGTCTCGGCGGCTACTCCAAGAATAGACAACTTTTGTAATATTAATTTTGGTGAATACAGAAATATAACGAATTTTACACACCGTACCTGTTACTTCAACAGATTTGAAGATAACGCACGAACATTTTGTTTCATGACAGCGACATTCTATAATGAGGGTCAAAAGAGTTGATTTTCTATGGGAGGAGGATTATTGAGGCCAGGGGAGACAGTGTATGTCTGAGAAATGATATCAATATCATATAATACCCCGAGTCTTTGCCTGTCAGTCCTGGAAATAACCTCGCCATACGTGGTCGTTTATAAAACCATTAGCATCTCTAAGAGTGAGTTAACGAGGGAAGAATATGGATAACGGACCGACTAGAACCACTCGAGGGACGCGAGATTTTCTTAACACAGCCAGGCCGAGAGTTTTACAAAGATAATCCCTTTCAAATGAAACTCCACTAAATATTACAGTAGCAGAGGTTCCAAAGCTCCGAAATGATAGTGATTCATCTAAATAGCCAAACAGTTTCATTACAATATTGGCAGTTGTTGGCAACAAGAATTATACTTGAGGGAAAAATTGGATTTATTTGTAATGGGGTGTTGAAGACTAATGGCCATCCGGCAAACTATCCATCCCATCCTGGATATAAAAAAAACGATGCTAGTTTTAAAAACTTTTCTTTGTACCCAACTCAACCTTTATTTCCGTTGTGACAACGCGGTGTTAAGATAAAAGAGGTTTCGTTCTGTTCGTATTCTATATCTGTTTGATCATCGGATTGCATAGCAGTAGTTGAAACCATATAATTAATGTCATTTTTGACACGGTTATTAAGCTATCTATTATAACATAATAAAATAGTTATTTGATCTGTAGATATCTATATAGTAATTTAATAACTATATAACGTTTATAATATGTGTGTAACAGGACGACTTGGAAACAATTATTCATTGACAATAACTAGAGAGGACCACTGCTCTATATTTATCATATCTTATATACATTTTGGGCAGGTTATAGAGGGAACTAGAGTCGGACAACACATGTTTTTCTACACATTTCTACTGGAAAGCCCTTATTTGTAGAATAATTAAAGTAAACTTTAAAAAACTTATAATTTTTAAATACTGAAATGCACTCTAGGACATATAGGTCGTTAAGTATATTAATCTATTACAACCATATTTTAAAGCTTGTAGTTTTATCTACTATGAGTATTAATAAATTGAGTATACAGAGAAGTGGTCATTAGGGGTATCCTGATATATGCATATGGTCTATCGATTATCATATTATCTCGGAGAGACAACCAATATATGTTTCTTCAGATAATGTTGCCAAGTTGTTTCAATAAAAAATGTGGAAGTGGAAAAAATAAAGTTCTAAGGTACTTCCAAAGATTTGACATAGTAGAAGTCAATCTTTTATCAAACATTGTCTGCATATACCACAACGCTTGTACAGTAAATGTCTGATTGTGTTCCCATAATTTAAAAGAGAGCAAAACTTTACGTTTACCATCTATTGTCAACATCTCTTTTCAAGTCTGTTTTACGACACTCGTCTTTTGAAGCAGGAGTCAGAAAACGTCACATAGGACAGGAAACGCCAAGCTACATTCAAAAGCATACATTGCGCGATGTGCAGCAATTTTCACCAAAGAGAATATGATGTTTAAAAGGCGCGTTTACAAAGCTTTTAGTTGGTATGAAAATCTTTGAGTAAATTGTTCTTTTCTTTGTGACCTCATTCCTCAACAACCAGCTATAGTTTCTACCGTTAAAAAGACAGCGACCTGGTCGTACGGCCAATGTTTTGTGTACAGTATCATAAGCAACAATGTCAACCCTCTCTTTAAAGCTCTTATGGAGGAATTGTTTTTTGATTGATCTAATATCAACAAAGATAATTCAACAAATAATTGTAGGTTTGGTTCATCATCTGAGAATTGTGTTTCTATCGTTTGGATTCGGTTTAGTATTTAATACTAGATTGAAGTGGAAACGCCTATAACATTTTTAAAATTCCTTTGAGAAGATTTTTGCTTTAGTAGTTGTATTTTCTAGAAAGTTCCCATTAACCAGGAAAAGTCACTTCCAATCTGAAACCAAACCATGCAATAAAACAACCAAGTAATTCCTGGGCCCTTATTCACGAAAACTTAAACTAAGTTACAACCGAAATTTTAAGAAATACTGCAACTTCATTGGATATATGCAAATTGATTTTACTGGTCAGCCAATCGAATTGCAGTATTTCTTAAAATTTCGATTGTATCTTAGTTTAAGTTTTCGTGAATAAGGGCCCAAAACTGTAACTCAAAGGTACCACCAGGTAGAAACATGTACACTTTAATAAATGCATTACCTATTATCTCCTTTGTTAAATGGCAAGATTTCTTTGATTTGAAGCGAGTCGCGGTAGCTCACTGAGTAAGACTTTGGCGTGCTAACCTGGATGTCCCGTGTTCGACCCTGGCATTGACGAGAAAGTTCATCGTGATTTTTCGGCGTGGCTCCGTCCCTTTCTGTGGTGTAGGACCAAGGCAGAGAGGGAGAGAAATTTGGTTTAACGTCCACTCGACGCAAACTAGGTCATTTCGGGACTAACATATGGCTCAATTTTATTTCAATAATTCGCTTGTGCATAGGGGTCTTTAGCAGTGGGAGGACCGGAGGACCCGGAGAATACCCACGAGATTGGACAGGCGACGCCATTTTTCGCGCACGCGTTCATCCACTAGACCCCCCCCCCCCGGACCATGGTTCTCGCAAGGAACAATGTATAGTTGTTCAGATGGGAAGTAAAACCGAGGTCCAATGTACACATTAGCGTGCACGTAAAAGACCGTTGAAATTCGAAAGAGTAGGCCGTAGCGCCGCTGCCCGCGCGAGGTTTCCCTCATAGCACACTGCGTATCGTATGTTGATTTATTTCGTAAAAATAAAGATTTGACTTCCTGAAAGTACATGTTAGCGTTAATTTAAAGTAAGACTAATGTCCATAGTATTAACACGATTTTGTGTTTTTTAAAAATACGAAACTAAAAGTATTAAACCAATCAACATCGCCAGCTCCAGCGAAGAAAAAAATAAACTGTAAAGGGGTTTGCGTAATTATTATTCAAAATATAACCGAGACCAACCCAATTCAACAATTTATTTTGACTTAATCAACAAGGCTTTGTCCCTTAAACAACTAAGTTATTAACAGGATGGTACAACCTAATTGTCATTTAATTTTCTTACATAGCCCTACCTTTTACTCAAATTTGATGCCATGCTAATTATTATTCAAAATTGTTGATGTAAACCAACCATTTTCTTGTTCCTAAAATAAGTTTAATTTAAAGTACCGATATAAAACATATATCTTAATAAAACCAGCCACTGTGTGATATTTGATTATTTATTACTGAATAAATATAGACAGTTGGTAACAGTTTGAACAGCGAGAATATGGCGATGAATTAATGAAAAAAGCAAACAAATTTACACACAATGTGGCCATGTACAAGTCGTTTAATACCAAAGTGATACAATCTCTAGGCATGGGCGTGAACAGAATTTATTTGTATTTGGCCAATACATTAATAAAGACGGCGATCTCTCTTTTATTCATAGAAAAGAGATTAGGTATCGACGTTGGACCGTAGTCAATTGCCGGATTGTCATTTCCAACATCAGAAAGAAGTACATGCACTGACTGAATAAGCGAAACTTGGTGTCAACGAGATTCAAGTATTCATAAACCTCGACGATCGTGCTTCATGAATAACCAAGCAAACTGAAAATTTTGTGCGTGCTGAAATTTGTGTTTCTGATAGCAAGGCGCGCACTCTCCTTAATTACATCTCGGCTTGTTTGAACAAAAGACATTGAAAAGTTCCGTCTTGAAAAGTAGAAGTTTACTAAATAAAGAGAAAAGAGGAATTATTATCCAGAATAAACATGCAAGTACAATTCAATTTACAAGCTCTCGCCGTGCGTAGTTACATTGGTGATAAATATTGAAAATAGATGGCAATAAACTTCTTCAGATGAATCTGAACTTTGCTACCGTGTCCCTAAACTGTCTGTGTATTTTTAATAAAGTTGATTTTTAGAGTTGTTTGCGAATCATGCACTTAAGATATGAATCCGAGTGAAAGACGAAACTCTGTTGAATTGGAAGTCGTTTGAAATCAGACCCACTTTGCTTAGTTGGCTTGCCAAATCACGCAAAGGGCAGGAGTAGAATTATGTTGGACAGAGATCACCTCTCTTATATATCAAAGAATCTTTTGGCAGATGCACACGTAACGCTAAAAATATAGCAGAAGTGGATTATATTTTTTTGCAATTTTCTTTTTTTTCGTTCAGTTTCAATCTCGTATATTAATTTTCCCAAAATATAAATCAAAAGCAGAACATGCACCAATATTCTATGATTTAAAACTGAAGTTTATGAATAAGGCGATACTGGGATTTGCTTGTAGAGAAGCAATAAGAAAGATATCCCATACGCGTACATAAGCACAGAGACGCGATGCACACCATGTAAAAACTGTGTTTACCTATTCAAGGGAGGTAAGTACAGGTATGTAATGTATGGGATACCCAACCCCAGCATGACCAATACTGTTACGACCAATGGATATAATTATTGTTGTCATTTAAAAATTGGAAATTTGCTATGAGTTTATGATTTATAAAATAATAATAATAATAAAAAAATCAGTAGGCTATACAACGTTTATTATTCTTAAATTATTAATACTAGTATTCAAACTAAAAACTTTGAAAGGAAAATATTATTTTAATTCTGTCCGATTCCTAAACGTATTATATTTACACAGCTATTATTTTATTTCACTTCATTATTGTAAGATTACGATTATAAATTATTCATAATTTTCTTAGATATTATACTTATGGACCACAATGCTTAATATAACGATTATATCTTTTGGACTTGATTAAATATATTTACTGAACTTCATATTATTTCTATGACAAAACCAAACAAAAAAAAAACATTCAAATTTATTCTATTATTTTAGTAGAATGTATTTTCTATTAAAATCATAATATCCTTGACAGATGTTATGCGCGGATTTTTATTCTGAAATAAACAATAATTACGTAATTCAAACCCCTTAATATATTTTCTTTCCTTGTCCACATGTCTTGGTGTGAATTTGGTCTAGTTTAAATCTAATTACGGAAAGAAAATATGTTCATTCTATTACCATATACATCGTCGTAATTGTATTTTTTATCTTAAATACTTAAGACGAATAATAAGATTTTAATCCTGTATAAAATAAGATAAAAAGAATGGGATACAAGACGTCAATAATGGAGAGCGAACCCAAAGGAAAAAAAAGGTCTGCGCTACCGTTAGTAATTATAGTTAGTGGGTAATTTATGACTTATAGAGAATAGATATGTTATTTGATATATTCATAAGACATGCGAATATGATATATATGGTGTCGGCGGTAACGAGCAAGGGATAGAAGTGACGTACAAACTCGATCGAGCGTTGGACTATGTATGACAAGTTTATGACGGACAAACAGCAAACCGACTATAAGTAACACTCGTGACAAAAATACCACAAGCTCTGTTCACCAATGATATATTCTTTACAACTTTTCAGTGACATATATTGATATTTATGCAGACACCATAAGCTAAATGGCATTACTGCGATTATGATAAGATATATGGTAAAATAAGAAATATTATTATGGTCAATATTAAAGTAAATTTAGTATAAAACTAAATATCATTGTACCCCAATTGATATTAGTAACAGGTAAAATTTTATTGCTAGTTAACACTACACACAAAGAATGCTGAAAAATCACGAACTATATATAAACCATCATACCCGAAACGCAAGTTACAAAATAATGATTTCCATTATGATCAAATTCAATGACCATAGGGTAGAAAGCCCGACCTCCATTTGCAATCAAAATTAATTTAATATAAAGCAGAATGATATATTTGAAAAAACAGAAATTAACAGATAAATTGATTTTAAAAATGAAGTAATAGTGCTGGAGAGAGAGAGAGAGGTTGGGGTGTTTAGGTCAGCGGGATAATATAGGCTATGACAGTTCCTCAATGTCTTTCAATTTTTGAATAAAATAACCTCGAAAACCGAAAGAAATATAGCTATAGACACGAGCTTATCGGAAATGAAAAATTTGATCATGACCACAAGCGCTTCTGAACACATAATATATCTGTTGACCAAAAAGTTTTAGAATGCCGAAACTCAACAGGGTTCACCCTCTCCGAACCCATTGCGTCACTTACACCAAATTTGAAAATAAATGCGGTTAATCCCCTCGCAATTCTAATGCCTCACAACAAATTGAAAGAAAGAAACCTTTTAAAAACTCTAGTCACTATACATAATCAACGCTGATTATCGATAGGGTTGGTCCTCTCATGACCACAATGCTACACGGACCGACGGACAGGGTTACGACATAATACGCATACACTGAAATATGGAGGTATAAAAATATTGTTTTTATAAAAATAAAATAACAGTACATGTGAGCTGAATTTTCGGTCATGTTATTTGGAGGAAAAACATGCACTTCCGGCAAAGAAACTATATATAAAGAGGGCGAGAGAAATGGGGTTTAACGTCCACTCGACACAAACTAGGTCATTTCGGGACTAACATATGGTTCAATTTTACTTCATTACTTCGCTTGCGCGTAGGGGTCTTTAGTAGTGGGAGGAAACCGGAGAAATAATATAAATAACGTTGAAAGTCACCGTGTCACAAAAAGGATAGTAAGAAACAATAGCCCCATTTTAGTGACGTATAGAGCTTTGTGCCTTAATATTTGTATAGTTATGTGCAATGTGCTTGTTTTAAAGTAGCTAAGTCTCTAACTGAATATCATCCCAAGTCTTTGACATTGAAAACGCGAATTATTTGTCAATTTAAATCAACACTGATGTTGTCATCGTACCGAGAAAAGATGGGCTTATGATATCCAATATTTAAGACAAAACAAACATTTTACACGATTCGTGTACCATAATGCGTTTCAACGCCATTTGTAAGAAGGGACTTGAAGAACTAGGCTAGACATATTCTACAAGTCATGTCAAACGGTAACGCCATATTCTTATCTAGAGAGCATGCACAATAAATACTATCGGTGTAGACTCGATTGAGACTTTTGGCGTATATTTCGCCGAACACGAACGATTTGAAATTAGAGTAAAAACGGAAACGATTGAATGTAAATCAGTTTATATACATTCATATTACATGTACATTATTATATGCGTTGCGACCCATTTGTGTCAATTTCTAGGTCCCAAATATTGGCGATTTAGCTCCTTTAAAGTATCTCGTAAGATATGCCATTTATTGTAACATATATATATTTCCCCGTAGTTAGGATTTATTTTTGAAACGAAGTGTTTCGTATCTTGTCAAGAAAATGTATCTTACATCACGACAAAAATCTTTATTCGCGTATACATGTTAATGATTTAATAGCAATTGTTATTCAAACATCAAATGTTGAGTTCACCCAAAACCCAAATCAGAGATAGTAGTGGTCATAGGAAGAGCCAAACCAATGTCGGGAAGGTTGCGAGTAAACCAACTGGGGGTCCGTGAAGCGATGGAAGCCTCCGAAACTTTGTGCGATTTTGATCCCTAGCTGTCGACAGAAGCATCCTTTCGGGGGTATAGGGAGCTCTAAAAATTGTTTGAATAAGATTTCCCTGTGAAGTTAGTGCCATGTGTTGTGTACGAGTATCGTAGGCCTACTCTTTGGGGAACAACTTTACAATTAAATAAAATGGAGTTTAACTTCAAAATGTTCTCCTCCAACTAGGCTAATGAAGACGAGCATACGCCATACAGTGTGCTATTTGGGAAATTTTGGCGGGCACTATGGCCTACTCTTATATCGAATTCCAACTGTATATGTATCTTTTACGTGCACGCCAATGTATACACGGTTTTTCGTGCCACCCGAACGACTAGACAGCTGTCATTTTCAGGCCCTCCGTCCTGCACCTTTGACAAGGGGAAACCACGTCGGAAAATCCAGATAAACTTTCTCGACCAATGCACGGATCGAACACGCGACCTCCAGTCTAGCGAGCCAGTGTCTTACCCACTTAGCCACCGTGGCTCCCTTTTTGGCCCAGAGTTTAGGTTGCACGTCATACCGAATATTACTAACCAATATCTATTGACTGTTTAATATCATTTGTCAAATCCACTGTAAACTAGACGTGAAGAATTCAACACCTTAACTTGTACTTAACTAAATGTAAAACATGAAGTATCAGTATGACCAACGATTGTACTTGTGCCTGTAGTTACAAATGACTAGATTTAATTTAATACTGTGTCAATGTCTATGTTAGCACAGTAGTTAATGTTATTTCCTATACCTGACAGTCGACATGTGGGGGTGATCTAATCCATCTGTAACACAGACTGCCAGCCGTGAAGTTAGGCCGGAAAACGGACATGCCTACCGGACGGAAACTAAGTACACAGATTCGACGTGCACACGCGAGGGCCACCGGGAGACGTTAACTCAACAAAAGTAAATACGACCAGGGTGATATGAGTGTCTATACAAGCCAACGGAATAGGAAATGTTACCAATGCTAAACGCCTGACGAACAACGAGTTTGGCTCTCCGAATAGTCCACACCTGTACATTTAACAAAACACCTGTAACATCAAAGACACGAATCGACCCGACTATTGTTTGAAAGAGGTATCCTATTATCACATTATTGTTAGAACATCTAAAACGGGCGCAATTCATTCAGAGAAATATATTGTATTCTGTGATTGTATGTGACAGAAAGTTCAGAAAGGTTACTTCCTCGCTTACCAGTTTAGCAATAAATTCAGAAGCGATATACCATTTTTTTTAAAACTAATGTGTTGCTCTATATCACCAGAGGTGATATTTTACTACTTTGACTAAGTTGCATGTAGTCACAAAAAGTACAAACATTGCATTTCTTACAATGCCGCCAAATGGCCCGCCTAATGTGAAGCATATATGAACTCTCGTAAAAACCGCCGTGGATTTGAAGAACAGATGACCTACCGGAAGTACAACCATCCTATCAATTATCAGAAAATACAAAGAAGTTTGCTGATCTAGGTACAGATCACATTCTCTTAACCTTTATATCATCCGAAACTTACACTTACATACTGCACACAGTAAACATTAGACATTAAGTTAAAATAAAATTAAAGGGAAACATACATAATTTTGCTAAGTGAAAAATGATTATAAAGTTAACGGTATCTTGCCAATACATGTATATAAAATTTATCAATAAATATGAAACAATTGTATGTAATGTGCGGATTTGTACAAGGTAAAAATTTTGAACTTTACAATAGAAACCATGACCAAACCATGACAATAGCGCTTTTCTTATAAAAATTTATATATACAAAACTTGACAAAACTATGAACAATTGAAATTTTGACGAAACAGCGTAACATACAATTCGACACTATTTGTATACACTATAAAATATAAAAATGAATGTGTGATAGATATGTATGTCATGTATATAATTCATATAAAATACAGTTCAATTGACTGACAATTAAGGCAGATTTCCGGATTGTAAGAATCCATGCATATCTCAACACACCATCTTTTTTCACAAATGAGCATGATACGGTCACAAACATGTACCAAGATACAAAGGAACACGCAGCTAAACATTTAGCAGTAGCAATTTTTATGCAACCTTTCGTAATCAGACGATATGGTTCCCTATGCTGGTCTTTTGAACCCGTTTTGTCATAAGTAAATAAATCTTCAGTGAATTTCGTACATTAAATCTTTTCAACAAACAAATTAATTTACACTTATTGGTTGTTCAATAAGGAAAAACATCGATGTACTCAACAACCCCGGTTTAAGGGCTTGATACTATTTTTATCTAAATTTCTATAACAATAAGTGCATGTATGCCTATACAACTAATTGTATCCGTTTATGTATCTGAAAACTTAGCAACCAAAATATGGACACTAAAAACCGTGAATACCACTTTGATTAAAAAGGAACATCATGTCTACGGTAAAGTTTATACGTGAAGTAACCGTGATAATTCTCCTTTCGCAGATAGCTCTTAATGATAGGCAGATATTTAGACAGATAGGCCAGTTGACTGACTGTAGAATACTAGTATACAAACCCCCCAGCTGATTCAATATACAAAACATACTGGCAAGATAGAGGGGACGTCGACAAGGGTGGCTATTACATCCCTACTGTTTAACTGTACGTGCAGATCAGAATGGTTTCGTGATTTATCATTAGCATATGCGGACTTTCTAATACACCAAAGGTTAACCCCTCAGTTTACATTCAACAATCTACACCAAAGGTACTTCGGTGTAATTCGCTACAAAAGATCACATTAAATGAGAAATTTATTTTACTTTTTGTTAAGCATTTCTGAAGTATGGATTTGTTGGGCTGAATTTAATATCGCTTCTATTTGCTAACTGCATTCCAGCCGACACAATTGGACATGCACGGTATTTTGTACCATGAAGCATAGGTGAAAAGGATTATATATTATATCATGAAATGCGATTAAGATACAAATGTATCGTGTCGTGTTTGATCCCACAATAAACATGGATAGTAGTATAATTGTAGTAAAAATTACACAATCGTCGATTGTATGTAATAGGCTACAACTCTATTACAGAGCCCGAGAAACGACCCAAAAGATGAGTTGGAAGTATCTTCTAGATATATAATAATGTAAAGAACAGAAATATCATAATAAAAGGGAGATGTAAAACGTAGCTAAGCCTTCAATCATAATACAGCCATAAAATACCTTAAATCATATTAACGGGCAAGATAAAAATCATTTTATTTCACAGAGATACATAATTATTAGCGTCTTAAAGCTACCACAAAGTAGACAGCTGCTTTATGGGGCAATATTAATCTCAATATTCTGAATGAATATGTATTATTTATAAACCGAATGTTTTTTTACCATTTAATTTAAAATTTAAACATAAACCACATTGTATATGAAAATTGATATTTCTTTAATATGAAAAATAAATATTGGTTATATGTTTTGGTCCCACAGAGCACTCCAATTCGAGAGACTCAGTGTTTCGAATTACTTCTATTGAATTTAGAAGTTTTAAAATTGAAGCTCCTGGCCAACTGTACTGTCCAGGAGCTGGTAACGTAAATGCCCCAAAACTGGTGTCAAATGCTAGTTGTGTATCTCATGCTTTAAAAACAAAATCAACTATTGATCATTTTGAAGGGTACCGATGTAAAATTGATATAATAATATTGGTTCCCAAATAATTCGACCCGCTTCCACTACGGCTAACTAGAAACTATGCGAAGATGTTTCAGGCATACGATTATTTATGATTCAGCGATTTTCTTAAGTTGAACGCAGCTTTAATGCTCAAATGAAAATTCCAGAAATTATTTTCAAACAGTAGAAAATAGTCCTTGTATTTATTTCAATCGATCGTTTGTTCCTGTGTTAATGATTTTAACATATATCTCTATCTTGTCCTTGTCCCAGTTTTATTTCAGCTCTTTATTTAGACATGTTACTGATTTTTCTGACTTCAAAGGAAATTGTTTGTGTCAAGATTTAAGGAGATAAGGGTTGACCCGATGTGTAGCAAATACTAGAGTTTGCACAGCCAGAGAAAAATGTCATTCACCAATATTTTGATGACATCATGTTAAAACATTGGAGGGCGAGTGAAGTTCAATACAGGATATAAAATCACACATACCCACGCCTACACAAAATCCCACTAAAAGTTTACACACATTGTCACACAGACTTGGAGGTAGGCCTGGCAATATAACATGACAATTTAAGGGCATTGGCTACCTCAAAGTACACCTGATGTAATAAGTTGTTACTGATAAGATCACTGATACTCTTAACATTTTAAGCCAGTAGAGTCGGCCGAATTTAAAGTCAGCGTATTCGCCAGGTAATGAAATCTTAGCCAGGTGTAATAAGAATACGATTACACTTTCTTAGATCTGCGACACCCCCAACCCCCGCCCGATTTGAAATATTATTACGAAAAATATAAACTGAGTTAATGGCTGGCTATAAATTTACTGGCCACTTGGCTTTAAATACAAAGATTACATCCATTGTTTGATAATTCTTATGAATAAGTGTAGCGAATTATGTTATGAACAGCTCAATAGCTGGAGATCTGCTTACAACATTTTGATGAAATATTGTTTGGGTGGTATCACGTTATTTAAAAAGTTGTCCACCATTTATAAACACCGAATTTGATACATACGAAACTGCTGATAAAAAAAACAGGTGGGAAGCATAATGCGTAGCCGAGCTTTACCATAACAAAGAGAAGAGTCTTCCGAATTCGACTCGGCTTTGTGGAAACGTTAACCGAAATAAAAAGTGTGTTTATTGCCAGGTAGATACAATCAAGGTCTTTTTTGTGCGCCTTTCATCGTTTTGGAGAAAACACAAAAACGCGTTTATTTACCAAATAAATATATATTTTATTAACCCAAACATGTTCTTTTTAGGTGTAGTATATTTATAGAAATATACCCATCAGGACAGTACCGCAATGTGCAATGACACGTCTCATTTCATTGTTTTTGATCATATGCATCATTAATCTTAGTGTTTTAGGAATCAGAGTATATGCATTGGTCCTTCAAATGCAGTCCGAGAGATAAAACATCAATGATTATGATTTATTCCGTAAAAAACCCCAACAAATCAGAGCATAATTGAGATGAACAAACCCAGACATCTAAGAGACTGGTACACATTCAACGTTTCATGTCAAGGTACAAATATGCCACCCAGACTAGCTATACGCGCTTTCGTGAGAATATATAAATTGATGCGGGGGATGACAATTCGGTAGTCTTTGAGCTGCATGGTTGTTGTGAATGATTTTTAAGGACAAACAAAAACCAGGAACGGTGCCAAGATATACGTGGCCCTCAAGAGTTCCTCTGTGCTGAATGCGACCGGTGTGTTTATTATTGGCTGTTTTTTGTGTTCCTACCACACCTGGTTAAAACAACGTGAAGAAAGATACCTTCAAAGAGAAACACGCGTTACGCACTAGGACGAAAGACTTGCCGATTACAAGGCTTTCGTGTTTACTATTGCACATGTACAAACAGGAGGGAAAAAACAGAGTATGTAGCGAGAGAAATATCTCAAATAGAGACGGTTGGGGGTTCAAAGAGGCATTAGCGGTAAACAGATTGCCGGACACATCAAAGGGATTGAAGCTCTCAAAAAATGTCTCCTAATCACAGGTGAGCCTCGCTAAAACAAATTTACCTTGTCGATCAAACAGTGGCCGATCATCAGGTAA
Source organism: Patella vulgata (assembly GCF_932274485.2). NCBI lineage: Eukaryota > Metazoa > Mollusca > Gastropoda > Patellidae > Patella > Patella vulgata. The sequence goes on along the minus strand of NC_065880.2, from coordinate 19,118,216 downwards.
ACAAGACATCTACGGGGAGTGTTCAATGTTCTGTTAGAATAGCGCTAGTAGCAGGGTAAACTCTGTAATTGTGTGTCGTATACTGAGAGTTGACAATTCGCAAAAAACCTTTTCACACCATCACGGACTAAATGGATTTACTGACTGATTCTTAACATGGTGGACTGTAGGGGTCAACCCCTGCCAATACTCGATACACAGTCATTTGAAAATGAGGATGACATAGGGCACACCGCCTTCTCCCGCTCATGACCAGGAATATATAAAACCCGAGCCTCAAACGCGTTCATCTCTTGTCGGCGATCATGAAAAGAAGACTAAAGCCAACTTGGTGTAAGGATACGACAGTATCTAATTGTATCCAAAGCGATGAATGTCTGGATGAAATTGTTACTTATATGCGACTTATATTTCAGTTTTGAACCTTCTACTGTCTCTTTGGGTTATTATACTAGATAGGTAGAAGCACGTGGGTGAAACCTGACAGACGTACCGGACAAATACCAACCAGAAGAATTAGTATACATTTTTTTTCTGGTAGTTGGCAATAGCACCAAAGAAACACCCCTCACTTTCATCTTGTTACAACAGACAAGTTCAATTAAAGATATACAGTTTAAGTTATGTTTTAGATCCACTTGTCATCTTGTAAACTATTGTAAAGTCATGGTGTAAGACCTAATTTATTTGGGTAAGTGAAGTCTACATCATTTGCTTGGTTAGATTTTCACAGGTCCAACCAACGTGACATGATACAAAATTAAAATCCCATAGAAGATGTATGGGCTCAAGCTTTAATACCGCAGCAGAAAATTTCAAGTCCGAGTAACTGGGGACGGACAACTGATACAAATGGTCTATCTATACCTTACAGTCAGACATTGTAAAGAACTCATCATATATATAGTTGCAAGAAAGTCTGCACGCCATCTTGTAAATGCATGGTAGCTTCATTATCATGTACTGAACTTTGTGCCAGCAATGAACTTGTTATCAAACGTGACCAATAAAAGAATGAATATGGTGGGTGAATTTTCAAGTTTGTTGACCCCCCCGTTCAATTTTATTTGCTCCGTTTATTCAAGTTTTACAAGCTCATCAAGTTAGCTAGTAATCTAGAAAACCACGTGAATGTCGATTTCAGCCGTTTACTAGAGAAACGCCACAATTCTCGGTGTTTTCGGTAACTAATCTTGAAAATATGATAATGAAAGCTCTTCTGGTGAATTTAGTGGGTGCTAAAACATAGATTTTGACACTTAGATCAAATTTCTATCGTATCGTAAAGCCAAAATCTCATATTTCGGAAGCAGCCATTTTGAATCAGCGGTCGAAAATGGGGTCAAATTGCGTGTGTAAAAGCCAAAATCTCATATTTCGGAAGTGGCCATTTTGAATCCAAAATGGCGGCCGAAAATGGGCTCAGACTGCGTGTGACCCGCTCTTATTCGTAAGAGAACATCGAGAACTACTTATATGTCCTTTTTGAAGCTTTTGTCAAAAAAGTGAACGTTGTCATATTTAAGCGACCTGACTAGTGTTCAATTTTCACTGGATTTGAATCCAATCTGCTGCTCAACGCTCACTGATGATAGATGCAAAAGTGGATAAGTGAGACTATGTCTTTTTTATCGCACCGACTTTAGTAATGATGATTGATTCTGTTCAGAATGGAGCAATATGACTGAAATTTTCAGCACATCCCCTTTACATTATCTAGTTGTTAACTGTTACAGTGAGAACTTCCAGCTCTTTATCTAATCTTCCATAATGCCCCTTTAAACACCAACCAGTCAGTCAGTTAACTGATACAGAAATGTTTTTTAGTTTCTTTGACTCTTTAACGAGACGATTCCCCGAATCAGTATTATACAATGTAAGAATGGTTTACTAATTACTATATATTTTGTTGAGATTATAAGATTAGTTGGTTTTGTGTGAAATTAAACAAGCTCGTTTTATTAGCCAATTGAATTAAGTTACTTGTATATAAATGGGATATCCAGTAGAAGTTCCAAACAGAACGGAAGCAGCAATTACGTAAATCCACTCATGGAGTACAATGAAATACTCAATTTAAAGATATTTCATTTTGCAATCACAAAGTCGTACTAAACCCGACGTGTTATCATTTGGACATTTTATTTAATGAAATGGGGTACTCTATAAGAAGCATTAATCTTAGGTTCTACACAATCTCATTATTCAGATTCACAGTACAGGAGCTTGTCTATTGGCATCTGAGACAATCAGCTAGACATCTTTAAATTCACTTCATTAACGAATGTAAAACAAACATACATGAACAGACTGTATCAAATAAAATATTGAACAATCGTAATTCGTGCGTGAGAATTGAGCGAATTGGTGCCATTAGACAGAAATGATTACCTCTATTCATTGATGGTAAGGCGTTGGCTTGCTTGTTAAAGACCACGATCTTTGCTGCAAAGACGCATGACTTGTTTCAAAGAGAAAGCTGGATTGGAGCACCATAAGTGATGAAAAAGGACAGTTTTAGAAGAGATTATTGACTAGAACTGAAAGGATTAATTTACTAATGCAATAAAATCGAACACCCGTTGCGCTGTTAACGTAGAAACGTGTACAAACGTCCTAGTTACGTTGTTGCTACAACAGAATTGAAAGAGAACTGTCTGTGTTAAGATGAACATTCAACCCGCGTCCTAAAGGTCCCTCGAGATTTTATACACTCATCCCTAATTGATAAAAATGGAGTTAATACAAATACCTTCATTCTAAGTCAAGTTTTGACCTTCTGGCGGGGACCTTTTCATTTTTTTTCTCTCAAATAATTTTTACTTAATTGTGATCAAGCTGTTTTCTTTACGGTGTTGTAGACAATGTCACGTTCGATGGACTACTTTTACTTCAGCTTTCAATAACAATGCGTGACCCATGTGAAATGAAGAAAAATGTTTCTTATAATTCCGTAGCCTTACAATATTTATTTCATGATTACCGTCGATTTAATCAAATTTTGGTAATACTTTCAAGCGTATCATATTTCGACCTTAATGCTGCGATTTGAAAACCGTTGGAATATATGATATTTGGCCCATATTTCAGTAATTCTTTCTGTTTTTTAAAGCCCGTCTTGTCACATTTTACTGTAAAGTTTGAATAAGATCAGACGTATCAGCTCGGCTTATGTTCTCTATTTCTCTAGGATGCAAACAGAGTTGTCGTTCTTTATCATTATGTTTTGATGTCTCCTGTGGTTTCAAGACATGTTAATTTAATAAATTGGAATTTGCTGTCAGAAGATATATCATCATGTTTGAAATATACATAATACAGTTCGTTCAATTAATCTCTGGGCCAAAAGCAATTTCGGAAAGAAAGTTTTTTCTTTTTTAAAAATCATTATCTTTCCTTCTTGAATCACCGTGATAAAGGAGCTATTCCAGAGAGACGATCATATTAAAAGTAAGATTTTTTTTTTACTTTTACCGAATGGGAAAAATACTTCAAGCCAAATCGATACTAGGTAACGACCCTTAAATAAATCACTCACTTTATCAATATTGGGGGATTTTAGTATTCATTCGTGGAACAAATTCTGAAACACCTTATTAATTTTCAACACGAGAGTAGGTCAAGTATCGCCATATTATCTAATCTTTTTTGTTCTCAATTAACCCGAGTCTGTCCTATGTCCCATCGATAAAATGAAAAGCAAAGAAACCAAGTAATCATGCCAAAAAGCCTTCGAATCTCTCAATCCCCAATATCGATGCTCGAGCTTCATTCCACGTGCTCTAAAGTCACACGCGGCATGACTGAAATCGACATGCTGGATTTCTTTGATCTGGCCGACAGTGTATCAAAGACCACGACTTCTCTCTCATCCCTATGCGCACGAAAGGGGTGTTTCTTGGGCCTAAAATAATGAAATGAATCTTTGTTAATGTAATGAAATCACAATGGTTTTAAAACTCTCTGCTTAGTCAAAAACCAAGATACCTTTCACGTCAAATCGGGGAGATTTAAGGGGATTTGGTCTGAGACGATATGTATTTATCTAAGTGGCAACTTGTTTGGATGAGACACATTCTTCTACAAGAAAACCACTTCCTGAATCATAATATGTCATTTAATTATACAAGTATATGTCTGAAATATTTTTACCCGAATTTTTGGACAAAAAATAATATTTTCACCCACGGTTACAAAACCTATAATGGAATGAACAGAGATATAAAAATAAACTTATGCTTTATTAACTTTTTTTACATCCGTTTTCTGGTTTTTGAAATAACAGACGGACAGTATTAGCAAAACGTCTTAAATCTCCTGTTCATTTTATTAGTACTTTAAAATGTTGATTGCTTTAGAGAGTTATCAAAATCGGAAAAGAATAATATACACCCGAAGGTACACCCAGCAATGAAGATATGCCGAATTCATACGATTGCAAATCAAACTTATTTTCTAAATAATGACTTTGGCATCCATCGTAAGACTCTGTGGCATTTTGTGACGCTGCGAAGATTTTTCTAACCTTTTAGAATGGCACAAAAATACACGAAATTGCAAATAAAGGAAGAAGTTAGGAAGATGTAATATTCTAAATGAATCACAGAGTGCAAAATAAATAGACATAAAACCTCTGAATGTAACACTTATTACCTCGCTTCATCCTTTAAGAAACGAGAAAACGAATAAAGATTAATTTCTCAACTAAAAAGCTCTGGTGGCGCAGAAAATCCATCACTTAATCAAAGAATATTATGATAGGAATTTAATAAGTCAATCGGGACTAGCTGTGTCAATACTCGGGAATTGAAATTTATATGGTCTTGGACCAATGGTCGTTAGAACAAACTGGTATGAAAAATGATAAATATGGTGCTAATTAGTTTTTACTGATCTTCTAAATATCATCAATGTCACACCAGACGATCGATGGTGTAGTTTCTGCCATGTAATTTCATTGAGTGATGAGGGACATATTTCACTGTCTGTCCCATTACCAGCGGTAAATTCAATTTCTAACTATAGAAAACTTGGTAACGTAGAAATATCGTTATTTAAATGTGCACAATAACTTTGATTCCCTATATTTTTTTAAAACAAAAGCCGAAAACAATCACCCAAATGAAATAGCGTTTTTTTTTCATGCAATTTCCGCAATTGTTGATTTATTATTTTCTTCTCTTTTGAAATCTGTTGTATTTCATTCCAAACTCAATAAAATAAGACAGCACATTTCCAAATTGTTTATTTATTTTGGATCATGGATAGGTTTTCGATTTGCACTATTGAAATGAACTATAACTTCCAATTCTCTACTAGCCAAATCAAAAGTTACAATCCACAAGTATACTTTAATGTTATTTTGTGGCCAGATATCAACATGTAGGAGATGCAAAACGACTATTTTACTTTTAGTGGACTTATCCGCCTATTCCTATTTATTATCCATCGAAATATCAAATAGTTTCAAAATTGCAATTACAAATCAGATGTATCTACCACTTCCGGTTTTCATAAAGAATACCTTCTCTATCACTTCCGGTTTTCGACAAAACCAGAATGTATATAAATATAAAGAATGCCGGTACATGTACTTCCATGTTTATGGATACATTTTTATCTAATGTTGATTAATGCAAGATAAAAAAAAACAAAGTAAATTTTGAAAATGAAAATAGTTAAAATCTGAAAGTAAAATCAGTACAAACTGAAGTTAGAATTAGAAATTTGTTTACGACGTTAATATACGTCTGCAGATAGCGTCAATGTTGAGGTATGCCCGATTTTAAATTCAACCGGTAACAGTTTAAGTGAAAGAAAATCGGTAAATAGGCGAACTTTCATTGCTGTAATGAATTTAACTGCACAGTATACTTGAGCCGTCACTGAAATAATCGAAATAAAACATTTTGTTTTGTCCTAAATCTAAGATGTGTTGATCCAATAAGACAATTACAAGTTTATGATAGCAAATAACCCAGAATTATTTTCAAAATAAAAAGTAAATTTGCAATCAGATTATTGTAAAAATATAAACAAGAATACTATAACAGTCCAATAACAAAATAATAATAACAATAAGAAAACTCCGGGTATTTTTTTTTTTTGCTACTTCGCTTCTCGAATATATGTAGTCTTTAACTGATGAACAGATATAAAAGTAAAAATACATTTGAATAAATAATCTTAAACGCAAATCCGAATTAACGCTTTGCTTTCTTTTTTCAATAGCAAACATTTCCTCTGCACACAGATTTTATAGATGAATGGCGCATGCAAGATTTCCGAAGGGTTGAGTGGGATTATTCCACAATTTTAAAATTAAACTGCCACAAGCAAACTAAAATTGGAGTTCAAGCTAAGATTTAGTTAGTAGTTAATATTATGAATATTTAACTTTAAGCTAAATTTTCTTTTTAATTGGAATTTTGAAATACTCAGTGATTCAGGAAATAGACATCTAATATAAGAGATTGGAGTTATTGTTACGAGATTATCATTTTATTCTCTTTACCAGGCTGACTAGGTTAGAGTAACTTTAATTATACAACATGTCTATTTATGTAATCTATAATTTATTGATCTGTAAATAACATTTTACTTGTATCTAAATTACATTTAAATACCCAGCTATAACTATTCTTGTTTTAAGCTAGTTTTATGGAGGATTACATATCGATTCCTTTACTCAAACAATCACCTTTAAAATCCAAATCGATTCCTGGAATTTTTTACCATTAAAACACGTTTTATTCTTTCAGAACAATTCCTGATATTTGTTTCCATTTTTTTCTAAATCAACAAATTAGTTTGTAATTTTCTTTTCATGTTTTATATTTAGAACCGTTACTTTAGATACCCCCACATCTGAAGTAATGTATGATCAGATAAAAATACACACTTGAAATTATTTAAATTATATTTATATAAAATACATAGCTGAACATGTTTAAAGAGTGGAGAATACTTTGTGACGTGATGATCTCATGGAACCTGAAGATATCCAAAATACATCATTCATCATGCCTTTACATTTACTGTGGGGGATGGCCGGGTAGTTGTCCCTATTTCCATTTGTTATTATTTGATAAACCCCTTTTGGGGTAGGGTTGTTTGTTTTTTATTATTTATTTTATGGGGTGGAGTGGGGGGGGGGGGCTTGTTAATGTGTGTTCTTTGGTTCTAAACAATATAGTGTAACGTTGTTAATATTGTATATATGATCTCTTGTATATTGGTATATTTATTTTTTGAATATTCTCATAATGATTATTAGACATAATTTGAAGAACAGCAGACCACACATGTAATGTGACGTCCTGATCATAAGGCGACACAAATCAATGAGAATCGGAGGAAACATGTCCGGAAAGTCAAAACCAGGAGAAAAATCTTTACTAAAGTAAACTTAAGTATCGAATCGAGAATTGCCTCTTTATACACTTTGAAGAAAATCAACATTTTCTCTGCGCATGTTTGCTATCAAACAAGAGTTAATGGCGCGTGCTCGTCGTGAGGGCTTATGCAAATGGAAAAAACAGCCAGCAAGTAATCCTTATCGTCGAATGATTCCCCCAAGAGTTCGAAGCCAATTTCCTTCGGTAATCACACAACATTCATTTCACCCGTCTAAGCATGCTTGCCTATCTTCTGGGGGATTAGTTTATATCTCTTGTGACAAATATAATGACAACGTAAAGGAAACTATCACTTGCGCCCAATTCCGTATGCATACAATGGTATCGAACCAGGACAGGTTCTTTGTAAATCTTGCGAAGGATTAAGTAAGTTTTCCCCAACTAAGTCCTCCCATCGAAAACCAATGCTTTCATAATTATAATTGAAATTAATGACATCAGAGCTAGTTAATCGTCTTCTGGAGTCTTTGAGAAAATTCCCCGGAATCTCTTAAAAGGTAGATAAGAAACAATGGGATATAACGTCTAAGAACATGGATTTCTTCATAAATCCCTGATAAACTGTCCTTAATATAACAATAGTAGAATACCTTTAGTAAAGCAACATAAATGAGCTAATTCTATTGGAGAGAGTATTTTATCTAAGTTCTCGACGATTTCCAGATAAGACTAGTCTTTAAGATTTTAGCCTGAGATCATTGCTTAAGACATATTTACCACATACAATCTCGCGCTCTTCGTGTTTTTAAGAGAACGTGATTTATGTTTTTGGATTTGGTACTTGAGAATAAAATCCCTTTAGTTGTTCTATGTAAAACAGGTGTTAAATCTAACACTTGTACAACCCAATTAATATAATGGACATCATTAATACAATTGATTTATGCAACGCGGCGGTTTCCGTTTTCGCGAATTTTCTTTAATCCACCAGAATAAAATTCGAAATTATATAGAGCTGCAAACTTTTATATTTCGGGACAATAAAAAAAAGACATTGTTTGGAATTTCAGACGAGAAAACCCAACTTAGATTAAATGGGTCCTTTTGAAAGGAACATGAACATTATAATATGTAATATATCAGACCATATTATTTCATAGTGTTCATGAAATATTTCATGTGATGCTGTAAGAAACAGGTATTTATTATCCATGAATTTAGACAGCAAAATAGAAAATTGTTATAATTATATAAGCGCTTTAAGAAACGATATAATTATGAATGTAATTAATTATTTTTATTTTAATAGTGTCTGGGCGTCAATTGGGGGATTATTAAATCCACTAAAACTACAATATTGTAAAGGATGAATTCCTAAAAAGAATATCGGTCCAAAAAGGTGGTTCAATTCTGTTCAGTATTTACAAAGATATGATGAATTTCGCAATGTTTGGCATCCTCTCCAGACAATATAAACTGTATATGATCTAAACGGCCTTAAACAAAAACGGCGATACTTCTCTTGAATCATATACGACCAATAATATGGCCAATGTACCTGAAATTACCAGATTCCTTTTCAATAACATATATTTAATCGATCGTTTTGATTTTTCTTTATGGTCGTTATGACCAAACTTTGGTTTAAGGCTGTTTCGTCTATACAAACCGGCGCAACTTTTAAGTTCCGCTGAAATCTTTTGTTGAGCCTCTTTTTAGTCCGATTGAATTCAAGTCTGACGGCTATTTACTGTTGCTATTTTGATTTGGTGTTGAATAATCAATTTGGGTGAGTTTTAGCGTGGATTATGCCGTGGGAAATCTGATAAGTAGTTTTGCTACGATAATAAACAATCTACACTTAACTTAACACACCCGTAATTTCACACAGAATAATGTAATTTGACTGAAAGTTTCAATATATTCATTTTTTTAAACTATTGTAGCAAGAACGGCCAATGCAGGGATCGAACACCCGACTTCCAGGCTAGAGATCCAGCATCTTATCCACTTAGCCACCATGATCCCGTAAGCTGATAGGAATAAACAATTGTTGTATTGTACAATATTTCAAAGACATACTATTTCTGATCAATGTTTCTAGTAATAATAATAACTCTACAACAATATCGCTTGACATTGAATCTCACAGACAGATTCCCATTGACACACCCGACAAACGGGGATCTATTTGCTCGCAAAAAACAACAACGAGCAAAGAACGAAACAAACAAACAAACAAATAAAGTATATCAAAGGGATAAAAGAGGGGATGTTTATTTTAATGACATTCAACTATTTTATCAGATATACACTTTTAATGTAAAGGACATCTACACCACCCAGACATACTGCTCAACGGGATTTTACTGCACTTCTAGAAAATGCAATACAAAAGAGATTGACATCATACTTATTGTATCACATATAAACAATAAAATACAAAAGAAAAAGATAAAAGACGATACAGTTTATTTTTCTTCAAAGGATTTTATACCAATTGCGATTGGGTTAATTCCAAAAATGCAACACGGTATGATTGAGATGTGGAGTATTTGACGTTATGAACCAATGGATGATGTCAATGTATGGGAAAGTCGGGATGATCCGAACATATCAAAGACAATGGAGAGACTTTGATGACGGTATTTGGCACAGAAAGACAAATTCTTGAAATAGTGTTTTTGCCTTTCTGAAAATATGAGTGACTGTTTTGACGGGAATTTATCGTATTTTCCATATAAAGGATTCATAGGGATATTTACGTCCATCAATTTGTCAGTTACATAATGGTATAATATTTTTTCAATTCACATGAAAATATGCTCTTATGTTTTTAATACACAAGACGGGAATATCCACACCCGTATTAGTATTTTAATTAAATGGTATATGTAAATATTTGTTGTTGTTTTTTTTAATTTGCGTAGTCAGTAGTAAAATCACACCCAATATGTCGACAATATATATATGCCTAATTTATTTGAATGAAGTTGATAAATGTGTGCTAATTCTAGATGAAATCGTATAATATATGCCTATACATTATAAGATTTAAAGACTAGATATCAGACCCAAGATAATTTGTAGGAAAGCACATACAAAAGTTTATAATTAAAAGTCAAATTACATCACTGTCATCAAAGGAATTCAAAGGTTAACAACACCTTAAAACCACATCCTAAAGGAAAGAAGCCAATTTTCTATCTCCATCATTTGACACAGAATCAGGGTCTTCTACATGACCCACGTCTTGGGTTAAAAGAATACTTCAAATAACAGAAACACAAACAAAAGAAATTATGAAATTTTTGACACTACTCCAGCTTCCGTCAAACTGTTAGCGATGCAAAGGAAATACGTACTGGGGCAAAGTGGTCGTTCTTCTCTATAGCACACTAACGTAGAAGGACCAATGTTTGTCTCTAACAACTTTATTTAAACTAGGCTTAGACAGGCATAAAAAGAATGTCGGATCTAAATATACCATTTGAAGATTAGAAGTTTTTCGCTTTGTCACTCGCGAGGAAAGTTCCTTTCAGTTGAGATGCGTTATTTCCCCCATGCGTGGTGCATACGCGTTGGATACAAATCATATTTACTCAGTGGGTTCATCGTTTGATTGTTACAACTGAACAATGAACGGACCATATTCGTTCACAACAAATCAACAATAATACTACTACTAGAGGTAGAATAACACCACAAAACTTTCTATTACCTTTCGATGACAATTGTAAACACGATTATAGTAAATACAGTGAAAATATCATTTACACGCACAAACGTTTTATTGTTGATAGGAAACAAATAATGAAGTCGGGTATGCGTTTGAACCGAACATTTACAGTATTCTTAAAAAAAAAAATATTTTGCCATATATCTTTTTTAAGAGAGTAAAAGCCCGTGATAACTTCCGATAGCATACCACTTACATCTCTTATTTGACAATGTGTTGATTTGGCTTGGTATGCCAAAAACTAAAGTAAATGCATTCTTGAACATAATGAATTAAATACGGAATTTTCGTCAGCATCGAACGTGAATAAAGTATTTTGTGGCTAGCATAATTGATTTACATTATGATTACATTGATCACAACACCTTTCGGGCAATCACCATTTAACCTCCGCCCCCACCCCCAAACCCAAAGAAAACAACCCCGAAACAAAGATAAACTGATAAACTAGTATTACTTTTAACAGTATATTCGACTTAATATTTAGCTTCTATAATATTTAGTACATTCAATTTAATAACGAAAAATGAACCACACACAAGAAAATAAAACTATCACACAAAATTTGTATTGTGAAAAACTAAAACAAAACACATTAATTTAAGCAAAGAAATTTTCAATTCCCAAAGCTAATAAACTGGTAGTCTATAATGAAAGTTTGTCATTAATATAAAGTGGTTCTGTCCACAAATTAATTAGCGCTTCCTTAAACTTTGATATTAAATCTTTAAGGCGCAACAGGGATTGGGAAATCTTAAATAAACACCGCCATTAAAGTCCAAAACGTGTCAAAAGATTAGGTGATGAATTGCTCCCGACCGGAAATAATTTCACACACTAGAGGGCGTAATACTGGATATTTCCGTCTCCGTTGCTGGAGATGGCTGCCTTCGAGAATTGATATATCAATCTGTAGGTTATATTTAATAAGGTCTTTATGGTCTCACAAAAATCGACATTTTCTAGTCTACAAAGACATTTAATGTCATCGTAATACCCCAATTCTAGCATTTAAAGTACAGAAACCGGCCGTGAAACGATATGGCATACGTAGTTGTCTTTTAAAACTAAAAAAAATAATAATAAAAAATGCAACCCCATTTTAATGGATGTGAATTTACCATTAGTTCATTACCCAATGTTACATTGATTAAGGTGGTTTATCGGATTATTTCTTTTGACTTAAAGTAAGCACGAAAAATACTTTTCTAGGAACCGAGCCTAAGGTTATCTCCACTACATATACTTACGTCTACAGAGATTTCAACGAGCAGTTTATCTGCTAATAAGCCGGACATGGATATGATCTATACATGTACACTAGATATAGGTTTAATAGAAGTGCAAAGTAAAAACAACGGATGCTTATCTAATATGAAAGACAACTTTATAGATCAAAGAAAGACTAGCCCATAAACTGGTAATTTTTGTTTCTATTACTTTACTCCTACTGTAAATTTAAGATCACAGTCCTAACCCTTTAAACTCTATAAACTGTGTGCAAAATGCCAACTGTCTAGAATCTTAAATACTGAAAGCCTAGTCCAAAACACAAATACTTTTTCTACTCTCTACGTCCCTTTAAAGCGATAATTTCATATTTTCTAAGAAAGTCAAAACATAATTATTTCTATGTCTTTTGCTCAATAGGTTTTTAACTCACTATTATACGATCATAGGTATCATTACCACACTTATAAAATCATTCACACCGGAAATAATAACACATTACCCCCCTTGTTTTTTCTATTACCCCCATGGAATAGCTATCTTCAAACAGTTAAAAAAGGTATTTTTGCCAATTTCTCAACTGGCAATATTGAATTATAGGATTATTCTTTTAACAATGTAGGGCTGTTTATATATATACCATCTATTTTAAGGCTTTATTTAAATACATTTAAAAATATAACTTAAAAATATGAATATATATTATACAAATCTGGTAACTTAAAAACATTCCTTTGTCATCAAGTGTTACGTATGTTTTACGATTTCCATCAATAGTCACCAGGGAACTGTTAGTGATTTAACGATACCTCATTAAGTCTTTTTTATAGATACTGATCAAATTCTCACACTAATCTGAATAAACAATTTGAATCTAATCACATAAAAGGAACAAAAACAAGGGAGCCATAAAATATCAAATACCATTTATATCATCTTCTCTTACTGTATTTCTTCACTGACATCCAATTAAAAAGTTATTTTATATTTGCCAGAGAGTGATCAGGTGGCCGTATAATGGATAAAAAGAACAGTTATTACAAAGCTGAGCTTTAGCAAACTTGAGCAAATTTAGATGCAAATGAAGTATTGTTATTTCTGTGTAGTAATCTGTTGTGCGAGATGGAATTGAGATGTCGTAAGGTTAGACGTCCTGTCACGGCGTCGTTAACCTTTTTCAGACGTAAAATGGACAAGGAACTTTATTTCAATTTGCACTGACAGCCAAGCAAATGAAGCAAGCGACAGATTTCGCTCGCCAACGATCGTGAATAAGATTGACATATTGTGATAAACTGAGCACCACGGCTACCAGTTGTTTTCTGTGACGCAAATGTTGGGTAGATGATAATTAATTGGTCGTCAACCAACGCTAGGGGTCTCTGGAGACGGCGAATTTCATGGCGTTTACACTTTAAAATCTCCCGTGACGACATTGATGTCTCATATCCTCGCTTGCAATTTATGGATTTCTCATTTGGATTGTTTTATTAGGTCTTGCGGTGAAGTGCTTCTATTTCTCATTTGTTTGGAGAAAGTTTGAAGAAGGAAACGATACATTAGTCAAGAGATTATTTTTACTCGCCCATCACACTATTGACTGTCTGTCTAGATATAAAAGAGATCTGAATATATCATATGTTATGATACCTTAATCAAATGCCACACAAATCTCTGTAAAAATATAACCCATCTCCATATTTTAAAACCCACTCGTATACAAATTTAAGATACCATCTCGAGAGACCGCTTTATTGATGAGGTTTTTCAGATATCAAAAGAGTTTTAAGAAAATCCATGAATATTGCATAACTTACTTAACAATACAGCAATGGCTGGAAAAATTTAAGGACGCTAAATCACTATAAAAACAAAAATGTAATTTTATAATATACCCTATTCAAAATAAACCTTGACAAAAAGGATTTGCCAATCACCGACAAGACTATATTTTTGTCAGTAGCCCCAAAGTAGAAAAAAAGTAATCGACAAGGAAATATATGTTATTGATATGCATATCCTACACAATTCAAATGAATTCACAAATAATTGAAAAAAAACCAATGGATGATTGAAATTTGACAAAAATGTTTTGTTTGGTCAAATTTCACCATGGACCTTAGCATACACTTGTATGATAAGGTCCATGATTTCACTTATCCATAATTTTGTCTTTGTTTTAATGAAACGAGTTCAATTTTGGATATGACGTGAAGATTATGCATTTCTTAACATATTTCCTTGTCTGTAATTTTTTTTGCACTACTTTGGGTGATATTGACAAAAACTCTCTTGTCGGTGATTAGTCGCTAGCCATGATCTGCGTTAGATGAGCTCCTTAGCTTCTTATGCGTGGGACTAGTATTAAACCTAAAATATCTATTTCGGGGATGGAGAGGCACATTCATCTGTCTCCGAATTTGCATACAATCTAAATGGAGCACCCTAGATGGAACTGTTAAGTAAAATTTAAAATTATTTTTTCCAATCTACAACCCTGTTTAAATAACGTTAGCAACACTATTTATATTCTCAAATTCGTCCTATACTCTTGCCATTTCCAATTTCCTTATTACTAGAATTGTCTGCGCAGGCCCAACATTACACAGTTACAGTTTTGTTAATGTCAGGGGTAGTGGCACGGTACGTTTACTTGTTTCGGAACAACGTATATGGCTCCTCACTTACTGATGCTGAATTGTCAAATTCCCTCAATGAATTTTGTTATTTTGCTTGTATAAATGATTGTGTTTGTTCTTTGGTTTTATTGTCGCCACCATTATCCATCTGCAGGTCTTTTAATATGCAAGATGGCATAATCGTTGTTTACAAGTTTACTAAATGGGTTCATATGGTGTAATTCGCTAATGCCGATTCTAATTTTGCAGTTTGTGAAATTCCACAAGAAAGACCCACAAGAAGATAAAAGCGACACAAATGACGATTGGAAATTAAACGTGGAATAAAAAATACTAATAACTGACCACATAGCAATCCTATGTACAGTAAGGTCCAACAATATCTTTAACAAATTTGTGCTAAACTGGCCATATTTAGCCAATGATATCCGTGAAAGAAATAGTTTATGTAGGTATAATAGGGTAGATTAAAACGTCGAAATCTAGTTTTAATGTGAAATTTCCCCATGTCCCTTGCAATTAATATAAACGGGCCATATTTTCATTTCTTGTACAGATATTCATACCGAAAGTTCAGAAATATTTCATTTTTTTTAGATCATGGGCGTATGTTAGATTTTATGCCATGCGATTTATTCTGTCCGTCGTGTGTATGTCAGATGTTTTATTATTGCGATGGTTTTGATTCAAAATTTGTTTATAAAAATTACCGTGTTCGACAGCCACTGAACTGTAAGTGAAATGACAGCTGATGTAAATTGCACTCAGAGTCAATATGAATATTTCTTTAAAACGTTATAATATAATTAGGTGAACATTTCAGTAAATGCTCCACTTTAAATTATGACTATTTGTCGCTTTAAAGTATTGAATGTATACTTATGCAATGTAATGTGGGAAACAACATATTTTAGAAACAAGTTCACTTTCTTTCCATGAAATTGTAAAAGTGAACTATTCCGTAATTAAGTTTGAATTGTTCCCCTTTGAATTTCCGTTCTAACAAATCACTTTATTACCAATCATAATGAAAGAGTAAATCATGTTGTCTGTCTATGAATTATGACTACGTGTATTCGAAGTGCTTCTTTTTTTAAGATTTTATTCTTCACCAGAATAACAATTTAAAAGGTTAAAATTTCCATTATCTCCCCTTGTGTTTGTTTTACTGATTATTCACTTCTTGAATAGTTCTAATAGAGGCGGATAGTTTTATACCTTGGATATAAGGTTGATTAACATAGCAATGATAATTACACTCACGGACATCGTTATCGCCCGGGCTATTCTCCTTATTGACCAGACAAACACCTCAAGACATTTAAAAAAGATAATGTTTTACTGATTATTCACTTCTTGAATAGTTCTAATAGAGGCGGATAGTTTTATACCTTGGATATAAGGTTGATTAACATAGCAATGATAATTACACTCACGAACATCGTTATCGCCCGGGCTATTCTCCTTATTGACCAGACAAACACCTCAAGACATTTAAAAAAGATAATGTCTAAATGCCAAATTACAACTTAAACTGTTAGCAATGTGAACTCCTCAAATAATGTAACATCAGGTGTTCTAGGGTTAGTAAGCACATTATGCCCCATGCACGACACTCTATATAGCTAACTGTCTTGAGACACCGAAAGCTACCGTGTTAAAGATAAACTCGGATCCAAAGACCACCAACTCCGTGGTTTAAATACAAAAGTACAATTAGCCATGTGAATTCCCCAACCCAGAAGAGGTATCATGCCATGTCTCTTGTACATCCTTTCAAAGTAGTGCAGATGGACTTAAATGTTTCCTAATTACCGGAAATAAACATTTTGATGATTCGTTAAATATACTGCAAGAGCTAAATCTGCCTATTGCATATTTTCTTTAGGCCTGGAATATTTTCTAAATTATTAATTAGACAATAATTAACTGATCCAGGCCATAATCAACTCTCGATGGCATCGATATTTCTCCGATATTAAATAGATTAGAAAGGTTCAGCCATATTTTGATTTAATCTAAAAATGGGGGAGCGAGACTTAGCTTCGAACAACCAGTACAGTGGTTGAAATTATTGCAAACACCTTGTCAACCCTACAAAGGCTAATATCTTCGCTTGCAATAGAGTAATTTGAATGAACTTTTCAAATTATTCATTTTACATTATCTATTTTCGAACTATTATAGCAAGAATAATCAGCTCTTTATCTAAATCTTACATAATGTATCTTTCATCATAATAACATTAAATAATCTATGGTACACACAGTTAGGGTTGAAATTTTCAAGATAAGAAATTAATATATTTCAGATTAAAGAAAAATTCAAATAAAAAATACTTGAACTTCTAGTACGGATATTTTAATCGCGTTAGCGAAATTCGTCGAGCTAAACTTTTTGTGCCGTGTAGACATTATGTGAATTTCTTCTCTGTCCTCCTTTTTCTGATTTGGCACGTTCAAAACGTTGTTTGAACAGCAAGTGTTCTCTCAGTGCTACTGAACTGAACTGATTATTTATATTACATACGGAGGTATAAAACACCCACCTTGCGATTCATTATGAATATAGATATTATTGACAAAGACATATGTCCAACTTCATGTCGATAGTTTAACACCTCATACCACTTACCGTAGTTAACAAATGTTTAGTGTGGTCAAATATTCAAAAAGAAATCGGACGTAATTACTTTGTATATAATATATATCCCGGAACAATCTAATTAAAGTAATCATTTATCTTTGGACATTTAAACAATCTTTAAAACTAAACTATCAAAAATATCAAGAATAGAACCATAAAAATACAATTTATATTTTCATTTACAATGTTTATTTGGGAATATAATTATACAATTTCTACTTTCCTGTTCAGTCGGGAGTGAAATCAAACGTTGCAATAAATCTGAGGTCACAAATCACGTAAAGAAAATGAAACATAAAGTAAAGGAAATGGTGACACAAAAATACTAATATTAGTACTTGTAATCACTGAACTGATTATATTCAAGAGCTTTGATATTTTGATAAGAAAGTGTATGACGGGGCGAACAAATTAAGAGAACAGGAGCACGGTGATGGAACATCTCTGATAGAGACATCATCTTTGTGAAAGATCAATGAGACGTCTTTAACTCATCAGTATCAATTTACAAGAGACTTTTATCAACGAATCTGGATACATTAATCTTGTTATTATCTTATATGCAGATTAGAGGTCGAGACGGTGCCATTACAATAGAGCAATACCGTGTATTGTAATAGTAACAACGGGATAATAAAAAGACCAGCTAGAAGGCTATTGCTCACGTATTCAACTCTTCTCACGTTCTTCTTTTCTTATTACCATACAGTGTAGTCGCGTGACCATCTGGAAGAACGCCTGTTACAATAATTACTTGATCCCAATCAAAAGTAGTGATACATAAACCAAAAATTTCTAAACAGGGCCAACGACACCGACAGACTTCCATTTGGGGCAGAAAATGAGTCCTTTTATCCTTAACTAAATATTTGTGTAGGTTGTTTTTAAGATATAATAATAACCGTAATATTTGTTAATGCGTGTATTATGTTTGATATTACATAACAATAGAATTTGATTCAATTTTAATTCGCCAATGAGCTATTTATAGAATGTAGTATTTCCGAAACCTGATAGATTTACATTATGTAATATTTATTCGTGTTATTTAATACAATTGATATCGATAAGCTCCCGTCTCCATTGAATGTGCCTTCTTCCAATTCTTATGAATTCTTTTGCCTCAAAGATACAGTTTTCAAATTTATCGTTAAATGACATAATCACTAAAAATTAATTTAAAGCTAACACAAATTGTAGCTTTTTTTATTCCTGTTTATAGAATCCTTTTAAATAAAAAAATAAAATATAAAACACTTGACTTGAGCATAACAAATAAAGAACAATTTTATAAACCGATCACAAGGAATAATTTCATAAACACAACATAATATTTAAAAAAGAAAATTGTAATCATAAAAAATTCTCTTCATTTTCCAACTGACACTTTTTTTTATTATTATTCTAAAAATATGTATCCGTATTAGACAAAAATATACATAGTCTATGAAAATAAATTAAGGAAAATAAATTCCATATTTGACCATCAAATAGGTATTTAAGAAATAACTGTCAAAATACGAAGTGATGTTGAAAGAAATATTTTGGACCACAATAATGGGATTTCATTGTAAAATATAAATCATTATTAAATTATTGCATGATTATATAAGATACAATAAAACATGTAACCGATTACTTTAATGGTTACAAATATTATATTAATAAAAATTCAAACGAGAACAATTTTCCTTTTGATTACATAAATCCCCATATTGAATAACAACAGCAATATTGGTTCCGAATTACGGTAATTTCTATGAAAACGTTTTCATTTACACAAATGTAAATATTTGAGAATTGTGTTGTAGAGAGTTTAGTGAACTAAAGGGTCGTGTATGTAAATGATAGAAAATGGTAATGAGGTATAACTTGAGATTTTAATGCCATATGCTGCATTATTCGTCTAATCTCTTCTTTGCTCTGCACATTTGTGGTGAAACATTGGCTACAATAGACACTTGAATACTGTTAAACATGTATCGCTTGTTGCCAATATAGAATACAATAGAAAATTTCATTTCAAGAGTTAGGGTTAGGCTAATCCTGAAAGAGGCAGGTGTCCTACCTAAACACCCTTTGTAAAGTTCCACTTGTCGAAAAATATTTTTTTTCTTAATTTATAAGAGTCTCCTTGAAAAATTCTATAGAATTACAATTCGCCGTTTTGAAAGAAAGCGAAAA
The DNA here is from genome assembly GCF_932274485.2 of Patella vulgata. NCBI lineage: Eukaryota > Metazoa > Mollusca > Gastropoda > Patellidae > Patella > Patella vulgata. The sequence goes on along the minus strand of NC_065880.2, from coordinate 19,098,420 downwards.
CACTTGCACAATATCTGTGCCTCCATTTGTTTGCGTGATTCACCAAGTCTAATCTGGCTCTTATTTGTTTTATGAAGTAAAAGAGTTCCCATCTCAAGCTCTTTTGGGCGACAGAAAAGAGAATTTTCCTAAAGACAGGGGTCGCTACTTTTTAAATAATGCTTATCTTTTAAAGCTTGATCTAAAGTTTGTTGACAGCAAATAAAATCTTTTAAGAAAAAAGAAAAAAATGAAACCAAATTTCAAATTTTGTTGATTCGGGTGGAGATTATACAATCTTTGAATTACCAAAATATAAACACATTTGTGTCAATCTTTCATATCCGCTTTTTGTCAAAAGATCAAAGCGATCGATATGCCTTGTTTTCAGAACATATACCTCGAAACTCCTCCGATAATTTTAGTAGCGTCATAGTGCCAAAAAGTGTATACGTTTTTTTAAAAACATCTTTTGTAGTTTCTTTGTAAAAAATGTTTTACTTGAAGTAAATGTTTTAGTATTTAATCTGAAGAATTATGTGATGGACGACATATTTCTCATTTTTCATCCTTTAGGTTTGTAAAAAGAAATCCATGTTTCGAAGATCGTTATTAGATACATAATTATTGTCTAGTACACAAAATAAAAGTTTCGCCAAGTTATATTAATATTATTTTGTAGAAATCTATTAAATCCAATATTTAAAGTTTTGCTTGAAATCCCGAATCGAAATCATAGATTAATATTAACATATTAATACAAAATACATCGTCTATTTCCGATTCCCAACCCCTGCTCAGAACGTATCTAAATCAAAAATACTATTGATACTATATTTACTAGGTATAAAATTATGTACCCCGTTTTAAAGGCATATTAACTAGATTTTTCAATGTATGCAATTTGAAATAGATTTTGAAGAGTAATATATTATGACACTTGAATGTAAGACTTACCTTGAATATTCAAACTTTCTTCAAATGATATTTTCTCTGTTTTTATCTCAGCAAAAGGTGAGACAGTTTCATGTGTTGACATGTGTCCAGACATCTTTAGTTCAGATGATGACATTCCGACTGTTGCAGACACCGTTGAATGCTTGGATGACGCCGTCGGCATAGAACTTCTGCCAAGTTCTAATGCGGAAAATGACTGCATATTTGTAGTCAACTTCCCGTAAAACTGAAAAGAAAGACAAGAGAATACTTATATAATATGCTGTATTAGACCATTTTGTAACGCGACTTGAAACAGAAGTAAAGACGCGTGCAATTTCTGCAAAAGGTGCGATCATTAAAACAACCTGCTTCAGTAATAGAGTTATGGCGCTTTCAGTCATTCGGTTGTAGCAATAGCACGTCTGCCCCGTACAAAATGCTCGCTCGAGTGATGCCAGCTAAGTTATTTCAAGAGTGTTTGAAACCATGTCTTAAATCCTGAAAATCTCTGTCAGAGTAGAATTAAATCTGTGATTGAATAAGGCTCTCCGGCTATTAATCGCATCAAAGTCGATTGTGCCAAAAGTAACTGTTCTTAAGTTGGTTTAAGATAGAAAGCCAGTGTTTACTTTTATCAGTATATTAATCAGTAATAGGCAGATCGAGAGGAAATTCTCTCCAAAGTCACCCGATTATTGTCGATCTGTTGTAAAGCCTAGGTGCTTGAAGATGTGTTATAATTGTATTATCTGTATAATGCCGTTTGGAATCTAGGCAGAAAAAGAACCGGGCGAACTTTTAACGTAGACCTTCAATATGCCAGTAGTAATATTGACGCTTTATAAATATAATCGGAGAGCAAATGAAGGGAAAGACGGCTTGTTGTTCAGTAATAAGAGATGACATCGATTTGCTAGGGTTAATCAATCGGCTAATCAGCCATGAAATTTTGTAAATAGAGCAGAGATTAATCAAAAGACAGTTGAGTAACGGGATTTTCCTCTGATATAATAAACTTCAGTTAAAATCGTCTCCACGTGACTGCATTTCCTATTTTATCTTCCATGGCATATTATCGAAATGAATCATATTGCATATGACTCCATATTTGACATGTGACCCGGGAGTCGGTCCCAGAGGAGGTAAAATTATCATACAAATAAGAAATAAAGATGATAGCGGGAGTTATTGAGAAACGTTATGGCGGGTTATGAAATAGAATCTGGGCATTTAGTGCAGCCAGTTCTGTGTATATCTTTATTGGATCGCTTCAGCCTAATTACTGAATGTCGATCACAAATTTTGATTATGTTCGTCTTGATGGGGCGAGTAACAAAATGAGAACGCTCCGCTTATAACAAACGATTGCTGACGAATTCCCTAGACACTTCAAATCTGTCGCCTTTCAGCAGTCCAGATTAAACAGAAAAGATTAATGCACAACTTTCTCATTTTCTCTTAGGTTTTGCTTCATTTTTCTGGCTAACTTAATTTTTGTCAATTTCATCTGAAATGTACATGTGGTGAATTGTCGTTTTCCACCTCCGAGCATCCTGTTGTCAGCCGAGATGTAAATTTCATATAAGGGAGAAGAGGATTAATACAAACATAAATCACTTTCACCATTTATCACCCTCCTTCCCGTGACTCTCATTAAATGGCCATTCAAGTGCTATTTAGATGAAAATTAGTCTCGTCTTCCAACAAGCAAAAGAGGTTGGAGTGAGAATAATGGTGTTTCCTTCAAAGCCGTTCAAATGAACAATAACTATTTCTTTTATGCCGCCTTGTGCGCAAAAACAACGCCGAATGGAGATCTAATTTCACATTGAAATGGAACGTCGCAATTAAACAAATTAACAAGAAGCTATTTCCCGTTAGAATTAACAGTGAAAGTGGCACCATGTTTTCCGACGCGAATTAGTCGTCTGTTTGTCTGAAATGACCCCTGAAACATCGGCAGACGCCAAACATATAAAAACAAAATCTTCACATACTCATTCATTTCACTCGGAAAATCCAAATTAATTCTCAACGAATTTGCAAGGGCAACAAGACACGTATGATAGCATTTCATAATGAAAAACACACTTTCTGTCTTTATTGATCAACTTATTAAATTACCAGTGTTATGATAGTCGCTTCTTTTAAATAATCCGCTCTAAATCAGCGCTGATTAAAAGAGATGGTTTGTCGAACAGACAGATAACCAAGTAAAAGACACAAAACTTTCTTCCAACCTAAACATTAGTTCATAGACTTGGTATGAATGAAATCTACATCAATAGAACACTGGCTATAATAACAGGCTAAATCTGAAGATTGTTAAATTTATATTCCATTTGTTAAATTTACAAGATATATTCCGAATCCCTTTTAATCTGAATTGTCGAGGGTGAATTATACTAGATAACAAATCGGGGTAATTAAAACATAATTTAAATCGCCAGTCTATTCCTTTTTCTAAATTACTTTCCTTAATGGGAACTCTACATTGAAGTCTCTGGATAATATTTGAGGAATTTTCAATCTCTTGCAGATTACAATATCAGGAACATCAGTTCAAAAATGGCTTCATTCCGTTCAATGTTTACAAATGTGATGATTGAAAATGTGTCAATATTCAGAATCCACCACCAACGATCTATTGGATAAAGAAAACATAAACCAACCCAACCTTTTAATCCGATTGAATCCAAACTGGGAGATTTTAATGATATTATAGTTTTTGTTTTCTTAATTAACTGTTAAATAATCAATCTGTAGTCGAGGAAATTCGGATATTTCCTAAAAATACAAATGATGCACAGAGAATTTATGTAACAATGTTTTTCAGACAAAAAAAAAATAGGCGCGATTTCTGGTAATATCACACGGGAAAACGTAAAGACGACTTGGTCAGATAGAATTTTCGGTTATAAACAATATTTTATTCATAAATGAATGGGATTTAAGGACAGGCATGGCCTATTTAACCCTCTGCTATAAATATATATAAGAATAAACAATTCTAACATAAAAGATGTGCAAGGATAATCAAAAAAATAGTGAAATTTACACGTTTAGTGAATTGACTTTCACACATATGTGTTTCACTATAATAATGATTAAAGATACATTATGGGAGATAAGATAACGAGTTAGCAGTTCTCACTATAATAGTTAAAAACTAGATAATGTAAAGCCAATTTGCTGAAAATTTCAGTCAAATTGATCCACTATGAACCGAGAAATGAGCGATCGAAAGTTCCGCATAGCCTCGGTGATCATTACTAAAGTCGGTACGACAAAAATCATAGTCTCGATTATACATTTAATCGTTAAATCGAGGAGGAAAGTTATGCAGCAAATCGGATCATAATCCAACAATTATCGCAGGCTAGCGTTGACATCGAGAGTTGATTATGGCCTGGATACGTTAATTAATGTCTGATTAATAGTTTATATAACATTTCAGGCCTAACGAAAGACCTACAATAGGCAGATTTAGCTCTTGCATAATGTATGTTTAAGAATTCCTAATTTTAAAGTCGTTTGTAAATGACCCTTTTCAAAAATTTCGTTGAGTCTGTTATATTTTTAGTCCTTGAAGTTTATGTGTGCGATGAAATAATTACCCGCAACATTAGTTTTTTTACATCCCTCCCCTCAAATCTGTTCCAAGTAGTTTCTACCCTTGCTAATTCCCCTGTTTAAACTATGCAAATACATAACATTTACTATCGTTTTATAGTCACCGTACGTGGGGATGGTGGGGGTGGGTATAATAATATATTTTAATAATCAGTTTTCATATTTATATTAAGCCAAATATCGTGGAAAATTGCCTCTTTTCAGACTGCATAAAATAAATAGGTGATCTTTGCAGAGAAGCCTCTACCACGGAAATACATTCATACTAAATGTTGTTTATTTTAGAAGAATTTAGAGGAGACGGGTTTTTTTTTCAATGCAGATACAGTGGTTGGTTATGCCACTAAGAATATTTATCACCCAATAATACATTCTACAGTAGATATGGCTTGTGTGATATATTTCATAATCTACTGCGATATCTCCTTAGGAGATATCGTTTTACATGAATTTGATTGGTCAGTTGAAAAGGAACTACTTTTTTTTATTTTCAAAGAACAGTTCATTTCTTATTAAAAGTAACTTTTTTTAAATTAAAAATGAACTATTGTTATTCCATTGACCTTGATGGAAACACTGGGTCAATATAAAGGACTTTGCAATGGTTGAATTGCTGTCAAAAAATGATGTATCACTACGCCGTAATGTTCAGTAAAAGTGAAATCTACAGCAAAGAATTATATTTATCTATTTGTGCATGTAACAAGGGATTGGGTGATAAATAAAATCTCCTACTCGTCGTTTTTGATATCAAAAAATATCAACACTCGTTGATAAAGTAAAAAAAAAAAACTCGGCAGAGCCTCGTTTTTTCTTACTTTATCAACTTTTGTTGATATTTTTTGATATCAAAAAAGACTGGTAGGAGATTCTCTATATAGCAACAACAAAAATGTAAAAATTAACTCATCAAAAGATACCCCAAATCCACAACCCAAACGAGTGATTACACGATTATATCGGAGCAGAACAGTAGGACGTTAAACCTCATTTCATTTCACACGATTATAAGGATTTAAGTTATCTATATTGTGTTTATGTTAGGATTTATGATGCCCCACTTCAATCGCCGTAGAATACGATTTTTGTTTATCTTACATATTTTCTTTGAGAAGACCATTAATATTTTCAGTCTTATACATTTATTTGAAATTTGTTATTAGTATATTAATTTTAATTGATTGAAGACTGTTAACTTTAAAACAGTGCATCGTGTTTATTAAATGTAACATGTGTTTTACTCCGTATTTTGATATAATGGATATGTCGATCAGACATTAAAAATATATTAATATTTGAAGAATCTCTATTAGGTTATCAATAGCGATCTTTGAAAATAGTTTAGTTTTTAACCGTAACTAGAGATATTACAAAATATATTTCAGATCTTAGCTTATAGAATTATATAAACTTACTTACTACTGATGAACGAATTAAAAACTAAAAGTTTAAAGCCGTCATTTGCATTTTTCGGAGAGTATCTTATTTTATACAGGAAAATGTACACAAATTAAAATTTAGCATTTAATTGAGAAAAGATAATCTCCTGGTCTGGTTTCAAATGATGTGAGCTAAAATTATAGGTGGCGCTGCTTGTTTTCACCCAAATCTGAGACACTGGCAAACATAAAAGATACCACTGGCCTTTCCTTTTCGGTTCATAATTTTTTTTTTGTCAAACCAAAATTTCCACACTGCGACTTCTTATAATTATAAATTGTGATATTAATTCAATGCCTTTCTTTGGTAACAAAAACTACCATAAAATCTAGATTCTACTTACTGTTATAAAGAAAAATAGACTTTATTAAGAATTCATAATCACTTTAATACTGGTCAGCTTTATTCGGCTTTATTCAGCTCAAACTGCTTTATAATTAGATTAATGGATCGCTCTTCTAATGCAGGTTGTCAATAGAAAATATTGTTATAATAACAACTAAACGTGAAACAATATCATTCTATTCACGTTCAGGTTCCCGACCTCCGTCTATCTGGCACAGTTTTCATCTTGTCTTAAGACTGGTTTAATATAAGACTATTTTTACTTTCTCTCTCGAGAATTAAATCCACACGATCTTATAACTACAGTACATGCCGAGAAAGAAAGGGGTTTAATATCGAGGTCTAACAATATTCAGACTGTTAATTTCAACATGAAATTTATATTTGTTTGTTACTGTAGTGTTTTACCTTTTCGCTACATTGTTTCGGTTCACACATTGAAATAAATCTAGAAACCAATTATTTTAAAACTACAAACCATTCATTCTTAACAACCACAAAAATTAATTTGATTGCGAATTAGACTGGAAAAATTGTCAACAAAACTGACAGAACAAACACAACAATAAATCGTCACTGTGATAATTGTTACTGTCATTTTCTACTCACCATCCGTCACTGGACGACGTGCGCTAGATACAGTCGCATGATTGAATATGATGTGACGTTAGTTGCCTGAGCAAGGAGTTACTTCCCAAGATTATTTTAGGAAAATTGAACCTGTCGTAATTTATCGCTTTGATAAAGCAGAAATGACATAAATATTTGACTTGAAAGCAAACAACACCATTTTCAGCAGATTTTAAACTCTGAAAACATAATATGCATAAAATGAAGTGTGGGCGTATAAAAAGTTTTAAATTAAACAATGTGTGTATAAAATTTCAAATATGTTATTTCATTTTCCAATATCTATGAAAATGAATAAGAATTTTTAAAATCTGTATGGATTTAAGAACACCACCACAAGATTCTCTAAAGTAAAAGATGGGAACACATTATTACACTTTCAGATAAAGACACGAAGCAATTTAAAAATATTCAATCACATCATTAAAACTTTGAAATATTAAAGGCTATCTCTGATATGGGCTAATAATTTAAATATCGTTTGCGGGCCGTGTCACAATGCAACAATCAACCAAATATTGTCCTTTTCTACCTCCTATTTTGGGGAGATAGGGGTATGGTCGAAATATAATGTTTACAACATAAGCCACATATTTACAATCTCTTCACAGTTTTGTTTATTTCTATTGTCTTCTTTGTGTTTCATGGGTTGGCAAGATCGTGCTTTTCTTTGATTAGGTCGAAATATAATTGTTGATTTCATTGAATTTTATGTATTTGTTTTGAGATATGACAAAAAAGCCTTCCTTCAAAATTTTACGCCTATATATAAAGCCAGTCTTGAGATAAAACCAATTACGACATTAAAAAAGATTAGTAAATTTAAGATTTTTGTTATTTATCATAGTGTAATTCAGAAAAGATGAAATTTCGTTTTGACAGAGCTTTTTATTGATCAAAATTTATAAGGAATCTATAATCATAGGTGCTTTCTGATGATATCTCCTATGTCATTAAGATAACGGTACTTGATAACTAGTCCTGATGAATTTTCAGACTGGTGTGTTACTTTATTTTGTTACAAGGATTGCTAAATTAATGGCTTGAGACTGTTGAGGTATACAAGTAGATATACACTCAAGACAGAATAAATCCACACTAAGTTTGTTTTTCATTAAATTACCTTAAGTTATTATGTTATTTTTTTTTTTTTAAAAATTATAAACGTAATCCTCTTACGTTATGAAAAAGCAAATTTCGGACATTAAAATATAAACCTTGAAGAAAAAAATTATATTTGGAAGCAATATTTTCCGTTTCCATCAATATAGCAGTAAAATACTCCAGAAATACGACAGATCAAGACACGTGAACGTTGTTCGAGTTACTTCCCCTTTAATGTATTATTGGAAATGATCCCGGTCCAGGTTGAGCACGATTATAGGAATGAAAAGAAGCTTACGATATAACTAGTTATATTCATTAGTTATTCAGAGTAAGTGGAATATAAATAACCTTTCACCCATTGAACTACCTTTGTTTTACATTTTTGATCTTTTTTCATTATTAATTAAGTTCCTAAATATTATAATCTTTTGACAAAATAAAATTACTCATTTACCTTAGGGAAAAAACTGTATTGGATATTTCTAAAATGAAAATTAGTTTTCTTTTCTTTTCATGACTTTCATAAGAAATAACAGTATATATAATAAAATACCTAATGAAAACTACAAGAATTATTAGTCTGCTATTGACTTTTATTTGGATACTGATAAAATCTTCAGTCTCATTGAATTACGTACTTTGTAAAGAAAACTTGCCCTAAACGAACAGAAATCTCTCTGTTAAAGTATGTTAAAATAAAGGCTACTTACGGCACTGTCACTCGTCGTCCAAATGCTATTACTAAGCAGTAATGACTTATAACTAGAGGTGGAAATGTGTTACCTAATGGTGCTTAAACACTTCCAGTGTCTATAGATACCATTCCGACATGATAATATCGGCTATTTACATAGTCAAGAACTCTTAGCTTTCTACAAGACGAGAGTTTGGCAAAGAGCTAGAAGGTTAATTCTCACTAAGACTTATGTATACGGTTTACTTGTTTCTTTTCTCTTTGTAACAGTTTCACATGCCAAGGTCTTTAAATGCTGTCCCTTTTGAAGAATTGTTTTGATTTTTGTGTATTTTTGAGGAAAGGTTGACCAACTTGAAGATTTTCACCCTATAATGTGAACTTTTCACCCCTTTTAAACCAATTTATACACACCATAGGAAATATTTTTAAAATATTTAAAAACAATATATTTCATCTTATAACAAAAATTATGAAAAAAAAGACAGCCCGAGAAATAATTTAGGACATATGACAAAAGTTAACTTTGTAATTGTGATGTTATGACAGTAAGAACATAAAAGTATATTGTATTTAGTAATAAATAAAGTACTCGATCGCGGTACAAATGTATGTATATGTATATAAAATAAAGTAGATAAAGTACAAGTACTTTATTTCCCTTTGCAGTTATTTTTTTTCCGTTTCATTTTCTTTTCTTAATGTGTCACATAAATCTAAATAATCAATTAAAATACAGAAAATTGTAGTTCTAATGCATACATACAGAAAATTGTAGCATAGACGTAATTTCCCCCCTGATTTGATTCCTAGGTATAGCCGATAAATGCTGGGCGAAATTAACGACATACACGACGTCCCTGGGAAAAATAGATACATTTTAATCAACAAGAAAAACAACCAGCGGATTTACAAGAAAATAAAATTACGGAAAGGTATGCCCCGAAGTCAAAAGGACAATATAGGCTCTTTAAAGATCCACAGATTCCAAACAATCTGATGTGTAACAGTATTGTTCCTTCGGGATTTTTTGATGATTTTGGCGTCATCAAGAATTCTGAAGATAGTTTGGACCTTTTCGAGTGTACATGTCCACTCATGTACATTTCATTCAGATTTGAAGTATGCGGCCTTTGAAGGAAACCGCAAATGAGTGATAAACAACAGGAACTTCAACTATGATACAAATGTGATGGTCAGTTGATACTTTCCGTCAAGTGACCATTTGTCGGTGGTCACTGGCAAGAGGCCATCTGTTGTGTCCTCACTGGTCCGAGAGCGTCCTCGTGTAAACTACGAGCTTTTAAGATCCCACGAGACCAACTTATTCTGTCATTATGTCACGCGCAAGTGAAATCGATGTTTGTATTTGAGTTGTAATGAACAAACAATAGTATGAATTTCATAGAAGATACTAATACGACACATGTGTCTCAACGCACGCGTAATATAGTTTTCATTAGCCCCGTCTCGAGAGTAATAAAGCATTCCGATCACAGGAGATTAACGGTTATAATATGCATATCGAGTTTTCTTTCAAACAATTAACTAATTTATGAACCGTTACTTAAAGAAGAGATATAATAGGACACAGTTATCATTATAACGGTGCAAACCAAGCTGTTTTCACATTTATGTCTGAAAATCTAATTTCTATTTCTTGTGTAGTGTATGCATGAAAATTAAACCCCTAACAACATAAATCCAAAATGTCTGCTAGGAATACCAGGCAGTTGTTTTCCTGGAATTTTAAAAAATAATATTTAAAAATCAGATTTTTTAACTCCTTGTTTCAGATCCTACATACGTTTTGGGCAATATTTTGATGTTCGGGTATATTGTTTTTATCTTAATGCAAAAAGAGAAAGAGAGAGAAATGGGGTTTAACGTCCACGTAGGGTTTTTTAGCAGTGGGAGGAAACCGGAGTACCCGGAGAAAACCCACGAGGTTGGACAGGCGACCCTACTCCTTGTCACGTACAACCGGGGAATCGAAACCCCGCCAGTTGACTCAATGACAGACCGTATGTTACAGCGCAGCGCGCACTTGCTAACCATTCGGCCATCCAACCCCCCTAATTGCAATAAACATGACTTATTTGGCTATGATGATCTAGGCCGTTTATTACAAATTAGTGTCGTTATGTAGATACGCCCTATTGTCTACGATATCACCCTAGGTGGAAGCGGACGTTAGGCCCCACTGACTGAGATATACACAATTCTACCGCGCGTTTTAAGAGGAACCCGTCAGTGGCATTGGTACTAAATTAAAACTTATCCAAGCCATTCATAAGTTGGAACGTTATAGAAATAGTTACAGTTGATGCCATTTGTTAGATCTTCGCAGAAGCTACGATTTGGGAAATAGTCTTGGTTTCTATCGGTATCTGGCCTACTAAATTATTCCTATTTCATTAAAAGAATAAATCGAAAAATATCTGGAACACAAAACATATAAATAAAAGTCTATTCACACACCAAAGCCATACCATATCAAACACTTACATGTTTATGAAATAAATTCTATCTATCACAATTTAAAACACCCAACAAGTAAGGATAGGATTGTAAGGTTCACAAAAATCTGATTTTCTTTAACGCCCCAAAACAAAACAATTCTCACAATTATTTCGATAATTATTCCCACTCATAAGATGTAATCATTTGCGGAATCGATTCACTAAACATTCACTAAAGTATGTTCCACTTTCATTAGAGCCCATTTCTGGTTGTGTGGGGCACCATACCAAATAACCAAGCCTGAAAATAAGGCATCTGTCACAGACAATGTCAGGCAAAGATTCAGGTTTTGTCAGGCAAATCCATCTGTGTAGTTTTTGATGTGATTTTATTGATATTTATAATGGCAAAAATTTCATCCTTAGTTTTGTAATAATCTGTTTGATCTTTAAATTCATATATAATGTTAAATATTCTTCTTGAAAAAGATTTAGTTTGAAACATTTGAAACAAAGCATAACCAAAACCTAACGAACAGAATACGAGTTTTATTTTTGTACACCATTTTTTCTACCAATACTGTCAAGCCTTTTGAGCATGTAAAGGAAAAACCTATTTTGTCTGTCTCGTATCTGACTTTGAAGTGGGCTCAGCCCAGTTTAATAAATACTGTACAGACTACCCAGTTCGTTCGCATTTCCCCAACAATGTTGTACTAGTTTTGCGAACGCCAGATAAAGAAGAAACTTACAGACTACCCAGTTCGTCCGCACTTCCCCAACACTGTTGTGCTAGTTTTGCGAACGCCAAGTGAAGAAGAAACTTACAAAAGACGACATGCACTCGTTCATTATTCATAAAACCATAACTGTGAACCATATTATCATAACAATATCGGTCTTATAATAGAATCAAAGATTTTAAAAGCCTTCTTTGGAAAAATTATACCTGATTTCTTAATTAAAATTTTTATAAGGATGAGTGCTTTCTCGGCTTTCATGGATATAAACCATGGAAAACAATCACTAGTTTTATTTTATCGCTATAAAGCACACTGGTATTTAGTGATTGTTTTTAGTGTTTAACGTCCACTTCTACCGAGGGGCATATTATCCTCTTAGCGCTCGCGCAGGGGTCTTTCCTGTGGGAGGAAAGCGGAGTACCCGGAGTAAACCCACGAGGCTGAGAAGGTGCCCCTATCTCCAAGCCATATACGCTCACACCAGAGACCGAAACCATCATTGCAAGCCAGAGGTGACAGGCCGGCTAGAGCTTGAAGCACGACACCCTAGAGCCTAGACCACTAGTCATCCCATCACTATTAAAAAATAGTGACAATAGGAATACCCTTAAATTTTAATCCCTGTGGTACAATATCACTGTCTCTACATCCCATGAGATTATGTTATTTTTTTTTAAAAACACAATTATGAACCTTAAATCTATGAACTTCTCATTTTTTTGTTTTCCAGAAAATATATTTTAAAGATAAGATAAAGAGCTGACAGTTCTCACTATAATAGTTAAAAACTAGATAATGTAAAGGCAATTTGCTGAAAATTTCAGTCAAATTGATCCACTATGAACCGAGAATTAAGAGATTGAAATTTCGGTCTAGCCTCGATCATCATTACTAAAGTCTGTACGATATAAAAACATAGTCTCGATCATCCATTTCATGATTAAGTTATGAATGGAAGTCGAGAAGCAAATGGGTTCATAATCCAGTAAATATCGCAAGCTAGCGATGCCATCGAGAGTTGATTATGATCTGGATAAGTTAATTAATGCCTAATTAATAATTTAGATAACATTTCAGGCCTAAAGAAAGACCCGCAATTGGCAGATTTAGCTCTTGCATAATGTATGTTTAAATCTATTTTTAAGATATGTGATTGGAATTTTTGAACAGATTTAGAGATCAAGTTCGCGTTTTGTGGGGTTTCATTAATGTTTTTGTTGAATTATGCTGTATATAATAGTTTACTCTATGGAATCCCACAAGCACATTTAGCCAAGACCCAGAAAGTTCTTAATACTGCAGCCCGAATAGTTACAAGGACACATAAGTTTGATCACATCCAGAATGTGCTCTAACTTCTTTACACTGGTTACCTGCTGAGGCGCGAGTCAAATACAAAATACTCACATTAGTGTATAAATGTCGCAATAATGCAGTTCCGCAATACTTATCTGAACTCTTATATGGCTACAACCCTATTAGATCACTTCGCTCTCAAAATAAACAGCCACTAGTTGTTCCAAGATATAATTTAAACTCATATGGGTATAGGTCCTTCAGTTCAGCTGGTCCTAGATTATGGAACAAACTTTTAATCAATTTAAATCCGCACTAAAGACTTTCCTGTTTCGACAGTTTTACCAGTAGAGCCATTACTAAAAGAGTTTTGAGCATGTGTCAACATGGAGAAGACGCTATATAAAACCTCATTATTATTATTATTATTATTGTATTTGACATAATTCAATACTCTCCGATTGCTTATTTATTTGAGGGCTACTGGGCGAGAAATATTTCTCCGAAGTATTCACGTGAGTGTCGGGGCGCTGATGCGCTTTTAAAGTGTTCATGGCGACTCTAGCAACGAGTTCGGGTTTCTTGGGATTTCATTAATGTTTTGCTGAATTATGACCCTGTGTTGACAAAATTGACAAGATTTATATTTTCAGTAATTACTTTTGGTTAAATTTGAGGTATTTGATTACAGGTTGGTAGACTTCTCAAAGTTACAGAGCACGTTTCGTGGTATTCTATTAACTTTTGTACTGAATTATTTTGGCTTAGATTTGATCGAAGGTTCGTACACTGCTGCATTTTTTTCAGACTTAAATACTCTCAGAAGACTCGTTTATTTGAGGGCGAGAAATATGGCTCTCGATATACTTAGGTTGAACGATATGGAATGGCTTGCACGTGAAGTATTCCACGAATACTAAATTCATCCTGTATACCTAACCGGATGAAATGTGAAATGTCCGTAGTGGATAGCTGGAACTTAGCTCAAAATTAACCATATTACTGCTCAAAACAGGAACCTAATTATCAACATCTCTAATCATCCAACTTCGGAAAACCGACTCTATGTAAGTATTAAATAGCTGTGGCATTGTGAGATGCTGACGTGCTTCCACGCTAATTAATCGAAGATTTTAGTACAAGCTCCAGACATGTTTTTTTTTAGCCCAGGTAGACTATCTATAACTGGTCGATTATTTTTAAGCATTAACAACGAGAGACCTTTTAAAGTTATGTCATTATTTTACATTTGAGAACCATTTAAATGTTGTTGTTTTTTTAAAAAAAAAAAATGAATAACAACACTGAAAAGCGACCAGAAAATATTGAAAAAAAAAATTGGCGCTTATTAAAACTTGTCTGCATGTTTGCCAACACGCACTTACAGCGGCTTGTCAGCTGTTTCAGGCCCAATGGTATTGATCCATTTTAATACGCCCACACGTAGTTTGTGTGTTTATAGTCGTCACCCTGTCCGTCAATAGGCGCGTCAAGAATGAAAGGTCTTTTTCAAATTGGGTGTGAAGAATGGTACCAGAAATATTTTCTCTTTTCCGAAAACCCTGTGGGTGCGAACATGATAGAGATCGCAATTCTTGAAGGATCCTTTCCTTATCAAATTTGGTCAACATCCAAGTTGTTGTTTTGAATAAGCTGCTGCTATGTGTATATCTCCAAGCTTTGCGTGGCTATCTTACAATACAGTATGCACTACTTAGCCCAATGGGCATGTTTTATTTATTGCTTTACAGAAATGCGGACGAATAAGAAATCAGTTAATATTATTTGAGTTACTTTCATCCATACCAAATACGTAAAATATTCCACTGATTACTGTACCGGGTAACATTCGATAGAATTAAAACATAATCTTATATATTTATAAAAAAAACTCCTGACATGGCACGTACAATAAAGATTACGTGAATGGTTTAGCTGTATTTTTTTTAGACAGAGTGGCTGGTAGTACAAGGGAAATAACTACCGTCTGACTTTGTCATTTTGGTCATTCAATAGTGTCAACAGGGCTCAGTGTAATGGTATTTCTTTCAATTCATGGGACAAAAGAAGTTTAGTCATGATAATTTGACATCCTGAAAAGTATATGCCTTGATGTTCACAAAATTTAATATGATTGATTTTTTAGATTTGTTTCGTAAATCATGTTTAGTATGATTATAATCATTTTCAAGAATTTAGATCAAAACCCAAACAGACACGTAACCACAGAAATAAATTATTTGTTTTATACTAGTCTCGAAATTACGGAAGCATTGTGCTGATATGATATTAAACCCAATTCCACTTCATTATCATGTCAACCTTAACTTCAGTTTCCATGATGGCATTTCAGAACACTTTGAAACATCAGTAATCAGTGTCTCATAGTGTCTCATCCTCCTAGTATAGTCATTTCGGAACTAATAGTTTGTTGTGAATGTATCTTACAAAGAAATTTAATTTAAATGCGACAAAATAGGCGGATCTGTTGCTGTAACGTCTGTTTCCAGCGTCAGAAGAAATATCTGCTGAATGACGTGGGTAAGGCTAAACAAAAATAGAGTCGGTCGGTCGATTTTTTTAAAAGCTGAATCACTGTAAAATAATCCCAATCCGGACCGTTACATATACCGAAATTGAAGTGTTTGCCGAAAGCCACGCCAAAATCGATTTATAGGACATGGGTAATAAGGGAAAAAGTTTAGGGTAGGCGATTTGATCGGAACAAAAATAAAAAGGGTCGGTCGGGTAACCGTAAACACAGATAAATTTTTGGGAGGCCTGAAGTGAAATAATTCGAACCCCTATGCCATCAGGGTCAACCGATTCCATCTCTTCTTTATTCCTAGATTGTATTCTACCTCAGTGGAATTTAAAATATTGTTCTAATATATCACTTTGTTTTTAATATAAGTAGCAACAAATATATTAATACGCACCTTAATATACAACACTTTTATACCAATTGTACGCCAAATCTGTTTGATCAGAATTAATTTTAAAAATGTAATTTATTGTAAAATGGAGTTATCTCCCTTAGTGTGGCCAACATACAGATCCAGACAAGCAATCATCTCACCGTTTACTTCAATGCCATTCCTTGGTTTATAACCTATTTCGGAACATTCCGGTCATCGGTCATCTTAATATTTATAACCACAAAAATGTCAACATGTCACAATCATCTGATAAAATATTGAAAGATGTTAACCACCCGGTTAAAGGAATATATATGCTCTGACATCACTTTTGTACGTGATTTCGCCTAATGCATGTCTGTTAACATGACAGAAAATGCAAATTAAAATACTTATGGATTTAACATTGAAGTCAGTGGGGAGAGGATTACTAGTCTGGACCCATATGGACACAGATCACCATTAATTTCCTCATTGTCTTCAATGTTATCTCACACTCATGTCACAAGCTGTAACTCTCAACAATATTCATGGAGCTAATTCCTCCACAAGGCATAAACTATAACACCTGGCAATCATCTCATGGTTCACCATGGAAATCTCAAATCAGGAAAATTAAAGTAGACTGGGGGGTGGGGTGGTCAATTCTTTACTTCTGGTTCAAAGTGAGACGTCTGTTTCCACCAAACCTGGTTAAATATTCAATATTCAACACCGTCACAACAATTCATCTTACCCCCCCCCCCCCCCCCAAAAAAAAAAAAAAAAAAACCCAAGAAAAAACACACAACTCAATACGTCTGAAAAAGGGAGAAAAAAGTACGAGAAAAATAGGATTTTTTTCGTGGATAACCAAAATAGGAATGTATTGGTGACCAGTGTCCCATATAGAGATGACGTTTGCTGTACATGTATTTAGAAACCAACTTATGTTCTCCATCCTAGACCATATCACCCGCACCCTGTGCACACATTTGTACACTTTTCCACCATTTATGCCTTTTGAGTATATTTGCCTCTTTATCAAAATAATTTGTAAAATTTTAACGCTTTTCAATTATTGAAACCAACAAGGGTAATTACTTCTGAAAATTATTGTTGGATATACTAATTGGATACACCAAGGCCAGGCTTCGATATTCCACCACCATCTCGGACTAGTTGACAGATATTATCAAAGACCGTCAGTGATAAAACAGTTCAGTTAAGTTCTCAGTAAATGAAGGAACAAGTTGATGAAGTTAAAGCCATAAATGCAAAGGGGGGGGGGGCAGAGATCCAATTATAATAAATGTTGCTGTTGATGACAGAAACAACTGTATACCATTGCGCAAAAAGCCAGGCCATGGGACTTCGCAGGCAATAGCCCTTACATGTGAAACTAACACACAAAATCAATACATCTTAGGGGCGGTCATGCAAAACAAACAAACTCTGTTGGATTAGAGCGGTCATGCAAAACAAACTCAGTTGGATTGGAGCCTGGTTGAAGGGAAATGCCTTTCTGTACAATGTCCAGGGGGGCCACGAAGGATGCGCAGCGAACTTATTAACAGAGGCTACATTTTCCGAGCTGGACATAGGTATAGATTTGGGGAAGGGGTTTGCTCTACAGGACGCCCCCCGTCAAATGTGTGACAACAGACGGGGATGGCGTGGAAAGCGCAGAGACTACCTGCGCCCACACACCTGGCAGACTCACAGTTTAGACAGTGCAGCTGAGAAAAGTTTAGCGACTAGAACAATGGAGCAATAAGAAAATCTTCAGTGAGGATGTAATGGTGACTGTTCGAAATGTCGTAGCTGTTCAAGCGTGTGTGGGGGTGGTTTTCACAATTCTTGATGGTTACGTTCCATGTTCCTGACCTCTAACAATATAACTGTTCTGCAAATGAATGAAAATAATAAATTGATATTAAATGAGATCCTGAAAATTAGACTTAGCAAGCCAGTTCAAAAACCAGATGTCACACAAAAATGTGCGGTGCTGAACCAGTCTATACGTGTTGTAACACTTTGGTCTTTGAGACAATTTTGGTTCTTTGCAAAATTGTTGCTTCATTCTGTCTAAAGAGTCAAATCACACGTACTTAATAAACGTGAATATATAGTTATACATAAAAAACAGTGATTTTTTGGTAAAATCATAACCATTATCAAGATATCCATCAAATTCTTGCTGTTAATTGACCTATGGTTGGTAGACCAAATAAGGTAATGTCTCCTCCTTTAGACGTGTGAAATAAAGAGGTTTAGTCCATATTTGGAATGGAAATTAACTTCAAGGTTATCGAAGACCTGCATAAATTAGGGGGTATAAATTTGGGTGTAGAGCGAGGTAGATCAGAGCTCATTCAGAAATTCCTAGCAGCAATAAAGTTGTAAAACCATTGATGCTGTAGTCTTGTTACGATCGCGAAGAAAGAAACACAAGAAACGAAGTCCGATAGTACTACAGTATTTCCTTACCCAAAAATGCAAATTTTGGAAGATGTGATATGGGTAGGCTCTCGTCGACAGTTTTACGGAACAATATTGGCTTTAGGGAATCTTTGGAAAATAGACCAGACATACTGGTGCTTCATTTTTCCTTTTATCCAAAAATAAATCCGCTGAAGAAAGAACGAATTTACCCCGGGCGTGCTCTGTGGTCTAGGGAAAGAAAACTGTATGATTTTGCCAAATACAAACAGACACATTCTGCTGTTCCTGGTTATAAGAAAGAGATATTGGAAACACAAGAGGAATCAGTGCAGGATCATTCTTACACACAAACGTGAACTCAAATTCGACGCCAGCTGAGCTACAGGATGGGGGTCTGAATAGAAAATTGACGTGAATATCCATAAATAATGACATTGTCGGATTCATTTTCTTCATACGAAAACTAGAATACTTATAATGATAAAGACTGAATTTATAAAAGAAATATGTGTCAAACAAAACGTATATAATTTATTTTTAAGGTCCCTTAAGTTTTATTTATGTATGTATTACAGTTTTTGTATCAAAATAAGATATCCAGATAATTTATTCTCTGTTTAAATGCTATAAATTTTCCGGTAGTTCTAATTTTTACAGTAGAAAAAAATAAGCGGGAATTAAAGGAATCCCTATCATCAAGTAGCATTATTTCTTGGGGGGGGGGGGGGTCGGCCTTTTGGGAGAATCACAGACACCGGAAATAGGCCTACATGTATTAAAGTATTTTCAGCACACCCGCTCTTAAAAAAATAAACCTGCAATAAAAGTGGCCAATACCCACCTAAATATGCATCAAGTGCAAGAAACACATGTTATATTCACCATGCCCTGTACAAGAGCCAATAGATTTGCATCTCTGTCTGTTATTATTGACACTGTGCGGTTCTAAACTCAGGTGACTTGAATTGACACACAGACTGTTATGACACAGATGTGAGCAATCCAAGTCACTTGGTAAATCGAAATTTAATATACAGAACACCATAAATGACAATCTATGGGCCTTCTTAGTACGCCAGATACCATCAGAAGGACATTTAAAACGTATTAGGCCATATCTGCCATTACTAGTTTTCAACCCCTGCCAAATTTGACAGTGGCCGTTCGCAGACATTAGAGTATTTGAATTAATTTTATCAGCATAAAATGCAAACCTTGCTCCCATTTTGAAACTATGCTGTCTAATACTGGTAGAATACAGTATTAATACAAATAATAAACATTGTTCTACACCAGTGGTTCTCAACCTTTTTTTGCCAACGGCACCCCTTGCAACACATGAAAAAATAGCGGCACACCTGGGTAAATATATACTATTCAAAAAAAGTAGGGGATATTTGATTTTTAAGTGTTATTAAAGTCACCTAATGAAACTGACGAAGAAACAAATGACAAAATGAAATGAAGTTCACATTCATCGATTTATTCCAAATGATCGTTAGACTAAGTAAGGCCAAGACTGACCATTATAAGGGTAAAATGATACCCGGGGTCAAACAGCAAAGTTACCACAGCATCACAACCAAGTCAGTAACGGGTAAATCCTCCTCTGTTTGCCAAACAAGCATTGATCCGACGTGGCATACTCCTAATGAGACGTCTAAGGTCATTTTGGTCCAGATTGTCCCATTCCTGTTGCAACGCAGCAGCAAGTTCTTGGACATTGGCAGGACGTTGTTGACGTTGACGTAACCTCTGTCCAAGCATGTCCCAGACATGCTCGATGGGGGAGAGGTCGGGACTCAGTGCTGGCCAAGGTAATGTGGTGATGTTCTGTTGTTGGAGGTAACCTGTAACGATCCTGGCCCTGTGACATCTTGCGTTGTCATCCTGGAAGATGAAACGGCGGCCATGACGTCGTGCGAACGGCACAACATGGACTGCCAAAATGTTGTCCCGGTAGTACTGGCCTGTAACACGCCCTGCAACAACATGTAAAGCCGTTCTTCCAGCAACAGTGATGCCTCCCCACACCATAACAGAACCACCCCCAAATCGATCATGTCTGATGACGTTAACGTCTTGGAAGCGCTCGTTTCGACGACGCCACACCCTCCTACGTCTGTCCAAAAAATCAACAGTGAACCTTGACTCATCTGAAAACATCACATTGCTCCAGCGTCGATTATCCCAGTGTTGACGATCCCTACACCAACGACGTCTTGCCTGAATGTGATGATCTCTCAAACAAGGGATCACGCGTGGACGTCGGGCGCGAAGGTGACCCCTATGCAGTCGATTCCAAATCGTCTGGCCACTCACTCTCACACCAGTGTCTGTTTGAAGACGAGCGCTGATCTGATTTGCTGTGATGACACGATTTCTCAAGGCCAAGGTACGGATAAATCGATCCTGGGCTTGAGTTGTCGCCCTTGGTCGACCTGAGCGTGGTCTGTCCTGTACATATTGTGTATCACGGTATCTGGACCATAGCCTGCTTATGACAGACTGAGAAACATTCATCGTCCGCGCCACAACCGCCTGTGTTGTGCCGATCTGTAGCATGCCAAGGGCACGTAACCTTTCATTTTGGGTAAGCCGACGCATATCAAAATTTGTTTTCTGGTCACTAAAACAATTAAACTGATGTTTCCACCCTGGAATTCAATGCCACAATGACTGTAACATTCAAAGTCAGAGTCGTGCAAATCTTGGGTTGGACCCCCATGATGATCCCAAGCATCACATACATTCCATGCGGTAGCTATTGGTGCGTTTGGGCGTCACATGTAACTGGAAATGTTTCTTCTGTTAGGTTCTATAGTGACTTTTTTCGTAGTCATTTGCATATTTTAGTATTATGCCCCCAAAATCAAATATCCCCTACTTTTTTTGAATAGTATATATGAAAAATATTTGAATTTTTCAAAATAAAAACATGGCAAATCATATACGGCATAGAACCGTAGACACAGACTAGCCATAGACACATAGGATGACTCAAAGTAAATAAAGAAAACACAGCTATGAACTTATCAGTAGACACCAGTGAATACTCAATTGGGATCACATGTTGTTTTCGCAGTTTCTTAGCGTGCCGTTCAAAATTTCGCGGCACACTTAGGAAGATCTCGCGGCACACGGCACACTGGTTGAGAATCACTGTTCTACACCGTTGCATACGATATTAGTGACTTTCACGAAAAGTGTAAACAAACAGAAATTTTAAACCAAGTGCCTGAAATTTTAATTAAGAAATAAAGATGTTGTAATAATTACAATGTCAACTGTACCTGCTCTGAAAATTTCAAGTAAAAATCTTCAAAACTTTGATCACAGCAAACAAATGTAAAATTTGTGCCATTCACTACAGACAGGCCACAGATCAAAACATTATTTCACAAGCTGTAACTCTTATTTCATTTCATTTCTTTCCACAATATCTGTTGAGCTAATTCCTTCACAGGGCATAAACTATAACACCTGGCAATCATCTGAGGTTCACCATGCAAATCTCAAATCAGGAAAATTTACAGTAGACTGGGGTAAATCCTTTACTTCCGGATCAGTTTGAGACGTCCTTAAAGCCCCATTTTCATGTGGACGTATATTGCCGTCGCCCCTGTCCGTCCGTCCGTCCACAATTATTTGTGGACACTCTACAGGTCACAATTCTTATCCGATTTTGACGAATCTTGAAATATAGGTTTATCTCCAACAGACCTCGGTTGCTTTCGATATTGGCATGTATCGGACCGAAACTTCCTGAATTATGGCCCCTGATTGTACGTAAAATCGTGTTTTTAGCTTGTGGACCCTATAGCGGTTATAATTTTTATCCGATTTAAAAAACCGTTTGAATATATCACCGTTACACCCTAAGGATGTTTGAATTCGAATTTAGTAAAAATCGGTCTAAAATTGACAGACAAAATGGCCGCCCCTCGTACTCAAATAGCGTAAAAATAAGGTATATGAATGTTGTGGACCCTCTAGGGGTCACAATTTTCTTCTGATTTTGATGAAACTTGAAATATAAGTTTATAACCCAAAGATCTTGATTCCTCTCGATATTCGCGCATATCGGATTGTAACTTCATGAATTATGGCCCCTGATTGTACGAAACTTGAAATGTAAATTTATAACCCAAAGATCTTGGTTCCTTTCGATATTTGCGCATATCGGATCGTAACTTCCTGAATTATGGCTCCAGATTGTACGAAAAAACGCTTTTTGTTTATCTTATTCTCTATCTATCTCTTGCAAAATGTGAGCGTATCCTTCCTGGCAGCCACTGGTTTGTCTACAGGCTGAATTTTGAATGGATCATCTTGGAACTTTGCATATTTATTCCTTATACAGTAAAGACAACAACTATGTATTTTGGTGCATGCCCCAACCCCCTGAGGCGGTGTCATACACACATTTTTTGTTAATATCTAGTCTGTAAATTTGGCAAAACAAACCCAACGCCTAGCCTTCTTTGCCTCTTGTCATATTACAGTCATCGCAGCCATTTCATATTTCATTCTCTTCATTTTAAAAAAAAAGATCATATCATTCAAAGCAGGAATATGGACGTATATTGCAAAGGTAGCGATCCTCTCGTTTGTAAAATGGATTTATCCCCCTTATTGTGGTAATGATGTTATTTGGTTATTTTCCGAATAAATTTTATAGTTGCTATGAAATGAAGTAAAATGGGGTTTAAAGTGCAGCAATAAAAAAAACTGGCTGATTGAAACCAGATATCTTGACTGACTGGGGCCATGCTAAGGCTGATTGGGACACGGTAGTCATTATATAGCCCAGACCAATTCCCGTAGGTAAATGTCTAAAATCCCAGTATTTTTATCAAATAGCCCCAACCAGCTTTAACATGGTCCCAGTCAGCCAAGAAACTGGTTCGAATCAGCTTTGATTTTTGGTTTTATCTGAACGGGCGGTAGTTGTTATGTCTAATTATTGCAGTCTTAATATATATTGTGTACTTTATGTTCATTTCACATATTGCGTACTCTGTATATTATTTACTTATCTTTCTTTTTATATTAACATGCCTTATTTTTGTACTTTATTCTTAGTCTGTTCTATGGTTTTTACATAGCAACTGACTCTTGTGTTTATTTATGCTTTTATATCATCGTGAGATAATTGTACAGTTTCTATATCATTGAGACTTCATTGATCGTTCTATATATACAGGTGCATTTTGTGTACTTTTTATATTAACATGCTATTATTGTTGTGTAATGTGTAATACTTGTAAACTTTATAGCAGCACTTACTGATCATTATTTTGAGGAAATGATGTTTGGAAAGCGACCATCGTTTGTGATAAAGATCTTTTGGAAATTTGTCACTCCTATTTAAACCACCATCAAAATTTTGATCTGGTAGTTGTGGTATCTTGGTTCTTTGTTGAACATTTATATTTGCACATGGCAACGTCAAATGCGTCTTAAATTTGCAATCAAAGATCTACTATATTTTCTACCTTAATTCTCACCATACTTTAATTAGTTTATATTTCCAGAAAATTCTTGTATCTCTAGTTTAATACCAGCCACCTATCTATGGAGGCTTGTGTATTTCGACATCGTTAGTATTATATGATGGATTATAGTTTTGGGTAATCAAAGAAAGAAGAAACAAAAAATGTCCAGTGTTACAGGTATGTTGAAGGCAAACTAAAAGTTAGTTAACAAACTTTTAAAGTAACAAGTTTGGAATTTCATCATTCAATAAAGTGCAAAGGGGAAATAACTCTTGCCTCGTTAATGGATGCAGACCACAACTACTTTCCCCACTGACTTCAATGTTAATTATGATCTGTTTGCCCGACCTAAACTATTCCTCAAATTTTCGTTCGCCTGAATGATTTTCACTACAGACGGAACAATAAAAAAACATGTCTTTGCACCACATTTTGTATGAGGTCGACCTCTGAAATTTTGAGATACACAAAGTTGAAGTAGCATACTTAAACTTGTAATTATCTGCTGTAATTATCACTGTAAGCAACCCCTTAACTCTGTTATCCTTCCGCCTTTAAACGAGACAGAGAGGGAGAGAAACTGTTATCTTTCCGCCTTTAAACGAGAGGGAGAGAGAGAGAGAGTTGTTATATATAGACGAACTACAAATCTCGAGATGGTGAAATTTAATGGTGTCATGTCTCCTATCTTGGCGGTAGTGGCCTTTTGTACAATATATTGTCCATGACATAGCATTATGACACTTTAACATCAAATCTGCCGAAGATCCGAGATCTTTGGAATGCGGCGAGGGGATCACGGTGGCTAAGTGGTAAGACGCTGGCTCGCTAGCCTGGAGGTCGGGTGTTCGATCCCTGCATTGGCCAATAATGTCCATCCAGATTTTCCGGCGTGGTTCCCCCTTGTCAGTGATGCAGGACGGAGGGTCTGACAAGGACAACTGTCTAGTCGTTCGGATGGGACGAAAACCCGAGGTCCCATGTACACATTGGCGTGCACGTAAAAGATCCCTTGACAGATGGAATTCGAGATAAGAGTAGGCCGTAGTGCCGCTGTCCCGGCAGAATTTCCCTCATGGCACACGGTATGGCGTATTCCCGTCTTCATTAGCAGAACAGTAGGACGTTAAACCACACTTCATTTTATTTCATTTAATGCGGCGATTGTTTTACTATCCCAATGCTAATGTTAATGATTTGTTACTAATCTCGCACGGACTCATAGAACTGCCCGTGCTACCACATAGAACTTTTATTTAAAACAAACGCGGGCATAAATTCTCTACTGGTGCCCACTTTCAGACAACGTTTCACAGGTGTACATATTTACACGTATACATTACTGTATTTCTAATATTTAATTATTGTAAATTTCATTGGGACATTAATTGTTGCCTACGTAAACAAATTTTGATGGGTAGCTAAACTATGCCAAGTATGTTTCCCCCATTATCCTCCCGCCGCTAGTTCGAATCCCCAATACATACTAAAACATGTATGCACCACGTCCCCCATTCCAAAGATCTAAAAAAGACAGGACACAAACATTACAAATTTACAACTTTAATACTTTATGTCATATCGTAATAATAGTAATACAAATTTGGGGCACATAACATTTCTACTGCGGAGAATATCGATATCTGCAGTGAAAAATAACAAAGTATAATTTACACGTGAACCTGAATCTTAAATTAATATACTCAGCAATGAATACTATAGTTAGTCACAGGACAAAACATCGTTACAGGTGCATAATATAAAGAAGTGCAACTAGGCCATATTATTATTAAATATTGTAGTTAATATGGTGGTGAAGTGAAATAAAACAATCTTACATGTATTACACAATTATCTCTCATCCTTACGAACATAATGCCTGTTGATTTTAAAACTAAAAACCGCCATACAATGTAATAATGACGTATTGGTATCCACGTGAGCTACACACATGATAAGAAGAATTATAGTACATACAGGCATCCATAACATGGACTCGTGTATCTACAAATTAGTGAAGATATACCCGGTTCTAACCAGCAAAAATACTTTTAAAAAAAGAAAATTCATGATGACGTTTTTAAGTTTACAGAGACATGAGCTTTATATTGAGACATTACCTGTGACAAAATTTATAATGACTACAAAGAATCGATATGTTGTTAACCACACCATTTTCTACATATAATACTGGAAAATATCTAACATAGATGTTTGCAAGAGGAACTGGACCATAGTCGATTGAAAACTGACCGATTTCTTTCATTACTGAACCATACCCCCAGTATAAGCACTTTTTAAAGCACTTTTAAATATATAGCACTTTAAAGTTTTAAATATATCTAAACACTTTATATGAGAATATCAAACTTGCATTGCATTTCCAGACTTTATCTTCTGAATTTCAAAATTCGCAAAAGATAAGTAATAGCACTAAATACTAAATATGCAGTATTTATAATTCTATATTTACACACGCTTGTTTAATGTTCATATAATCCTAAAGAAGCCGCATGTTGTCTTGCCCGGTAGCGCAAGTTTTCGATACTGGAATTTAAAATGGCGTCCTTGGTAGTGGAAGACGGCGAACCAATAGGGGAAGATATTGGTGGTGCATGTGCAGGGGGTGGGATTCGAATGTGCTCCGGGCGGGAAACTGACGACTGTGTGGACTCTGGTACAGTGGTAGGTGGATAATATGACGGCCAATTATTCAGTTGACTAGCTCCGTTGGTTGGGAAATGAAACAAAGGCATTTGAGGTAGAACTGATGATTGTTGGAATTGGATCTGTTTTTGTAACATGGCACTGGCTAGAGCCTGTTGTTGGAAGTTAAACATTCCTAGTTGTGAAACGGAATACTGATAGGGAACGGGACTACGCTGAGCACCAGATTCTGTAGCTGAAAAATATAAAATAGTTAAAACACATTAAATTTGGAATTTATTTTAAGGATTATGATAAGACATTTAGATATGTGATTCTGAATTTCGTGGTTCATCTTCTGTTTTAATAAATTTAACGCGAAATAGATTAACGCACAGAAAAAAAGTACAATGGACGATATTTATATTTCAGATTCTAACTGCCGTAGATATTCCAGGAAAATATGCATATTTAAATTAAAAATAACAGAAAGAAATGCAAGAATACTCATGCATAAAGATTTTTAAACACATGAATATAAGGGTTATATTTAAATACCGTAATACAGCGGAGGAATTTCCGGCAAATGAGATTTATAGCGCCAGGTTTTTATACCCCCCTCGACAAAAAGGGAATCAGGTCAGAGAAGCTGGGGCATTTTGATTTGGGTAAAATTAAGTAACGTACCTTTATTATTGTAACTATAAGATGGTGATGAACAGGTTAGATGTGGTATAGGTGAGGAAGGTGAAGCAGATTTATCACCATATACATTGTCATCTAATTTACACCTTTCATCTTTATTTTTAATCTCTGGAATTATAATAAAGAATTAAATACATGTAGGATTGCATGTAAATACAGATTAAAATATGTAGTATTCTAGGATTTTCTTTGTTTCTTTCTTGAACTACATTGGCTTTTTTGTTTTTAAACGCTTATAACGGTATAAACCTTACCCATTATTAAAACCGTCATTTTATTGGACCTGGCATTTCTATAAATTGAATAGTTCTAAACCGTTTTAGATTTTGTAAACACACAGCCGGTCATGACATATATGCTAGAGTAATATAACGTATGGGGAAATATTCGCCTTTTCGTTGAGTGTCTCCAATGTGCGTTTTCGCTACAGGCCCAATGGATGCTCACGGAGGGCCCCCGGATCCATGCACTTGATATAATACTTTTGCTGTTAATTGTCTTCTGGGTTTCTGTTTGTGTGTGTGTGTGTGTGGTATAAATGATATTATTTTAAAAACACTTTATCTTGACATTTTCAGGACAACTCATGTCTAGCAAAAAGCAAAGCTCATAAATAAAAAGTTGCCAGGAGAGAGCATGTTGCGTTTTTGAACGACATTTATAGTGCAAGTTCAATAAATCTAAGAAGTAACGTCACTGTTCTATTCAAATGCATTAACATGGAATAATTCAATTTATATCAAAATATATAAAAGTTATTAGCTTTTTAAAATTTTATTTCATACTGTGTTTTTTTCTTGAAAAGGAGTAGTGACTAATTCACTATATGCGGTCTACAATTTCTCCACGTGAGTGGGATAGTACTGAATTATATCCCAATATGTTCGTTCATAAACTGTCATCTTACCTGTTTCCCTTTGGATTAATCCGATAGGGTTAGTAGCCGTGCCACATGGAGACTCTTCATCATGGCTGCCTTCTATAGATTCTACATCCACTGACAAATTGTTATCATCTACCATGTCATTATCTTCTGGTTCACTGAGAATACCACACGGCGATTCGTTACTAGCTAATTCACCACTGCCGTGATCACTACAACCGACTTCATCTTTTCCCACGTCTGCAGTTGCCGGTGTACCTTCAGTGTCATCGCCATCTTCCCTCTTCTTTGATGCTCTCTGCTTCTTTCTGAATTTAGCTCTTCTGTTTTTAAACCAGACCTAAAGTAAGAAGGGACAAATTTATTGGTATAAGTAAAACTACGAAATACTGTTCTTTATTATATGCTGGATTTGAATCAACATCGAAGAGAGACTAAACCCCTTTTTTTGTTAGGGAAGTTGAATGGTCGAATGGTTAGCACGTGCGTGCTGCATCATAAGGTCTGTGATTGAGTCAACTGGCGTGGTTTCGAAACCACGGTTGTACGTGACAAGGAGTAGGGTCGCCTGTCCAACCTCGTGGGTTTTTCCGGGTCCTCCGGTTTCCTCCCACTGCTAAAGACCCCCTATTGTAGAAATAAAATTGAACCAGTGTTAGTCCTGAAATGACCTAGTTTGTGTCGAGTGGACGTTAAACCACAGTTCTCTCTCTCCCTCTCTCTCCCTTTTTTTGGTTTTCGTGAGAAATTGACTGATTGAATGTAAGTACGCTCAGGTTGGTTGATAATTATAACCAATCTTAATGCATTAGTGTACATGTTACCGGAGTTCCACGTGTGGGGTGATATTTGAGTTCGTAAATGGTGGTCTAAACGTGTTTTCATAATATTATTGTTTTCCAATGTAACGTATAAATATGGTTAACGCATTCTGCAAAAAATAACCACAATCTGTTTAATCTGAAACAAAGCATTTTAAATCCGAAAGTTTATCATAGTATGATTTACGCCAAACAAAATATTCAGATCAATATTTTACCTGTATCCTTGCTTCTGGTAAATTAGTCATCATAGCTAACCTCTCTCTCATGACGACATCGGGATAATGTGTTTTACCAAACGTTTTCTCTAGAGCAGCTAATTGTTGATTGGTAAAAGCAGTTCTACTTCGCCTTTGTTTACGATGAGCACCATACCTGGCTTCTAATATAATATCTGTAATAATAAATACATAAATAAATATTATCTTGTTAAAACAGGGTGGTTATTATATTACCTAAAAGGTGCATAAATTGGCAATTGCATAAGTTCATGTATTTAATCTAACCTATTTTGTGTTTTATTAACATTTATTTACAACCGGTCTTACACACTACGATTTGCGCAGTGATACGCTACGATTACACATGTGGTCTTTTGCGTGGGGGTGGGGGTTGTGGGCAAATATGGCTTTTTCTTTGCCGGTAAGACGGGACCTTGTTGATGAGAAAATCACACTGTGTGGGTCGGGCTTTTTTCTTAACTGATATCTGTGTAATATATTGTTTAAAGCATATGTTTAGAATCTAAAGCTATCCGTATAAACTATACAACTTGTCATTGGCACTATATTGACTGTACTTGTTAATCTCGAAACGTCTTTAAACATATTAGATGGTGGTGGAAAAAGTGACAAAACCAAATAACAACAGGTGGCTTTTGAATTTCTGACGTTAGTCTAACTTAGCCATGTAAATCTTAAAGATGATGCTTGCTGCTGACAACTAAGCCTATAATAAAAGTGTCCAACTAACTCGCGTTGCCTTATAACGTCTTTAGCAAATAGGCCGGATACCACTGTATTAAGAAAATAAACGTAAATACATTTTTGTTGCACAGTGTCTAAGTCTGCTCGTGTGCGAGAATCCAGACTTAAGATAGATTGGTTGGTTGTTTGAGGTATAAGATGATGCTTAGCTTATTTTACAACACAGGTGATCAAACTTTAACATCTTTATTTAAATTAACAGGTAAATACTAAAAGTTGTCCAATTTTAAAAGAGGATTAAAAAAACTCATTTTATTTTTCAGGAACACGTTATTGCTTAAGTTTGCTCTGGTACGCATATTTTGAAAAAAAAACAATCACTTATTAGATGACAAAGAACTATAGGAGCTTATTTTTTATTTTTGTACAATAAAAAGAAGAAATTTCATCGACACTACAATAATTGATAATTAATTTTCATATGGTATTGAATTTATTTTTCGTTTTTTTTAAGCAAAGATTATCGATATTATTATAATTGAAACAACTTGTTTTCAGTGCAACAAACTGCAAATATTTGGAATACAGTCAAAATCAACGTTACTTTCACCCTCCGAATGTTTTAAAACAAAATAATATTCATTGCATCACCATTTAGTAAAGTGAACATTTATTATTTATTTTCTACAATACTGATTAATATTTAAAAAGGATCTCAATTGTCCAAAAAGCACCTAAACATTTATATTTCATATAAACGAATATTTGTTTTATTTAATATAAGGATAGTACAAAAAGTGGTGGAATACAAACAAAGACTAATAGAGTATTCACTTCCACTTTCATGAACATGAACTTTAGGTAAAAAATGCTTTCATGGTATACCAGATACTTTCAAAACCGTTTTATACAGACAAAACAATAACTTAAGTAAAAGTTTCTCTAGTAACTATTGGAGAATCGGCTTGCACACACAGTTTTTTTTTACCTGAATAAGGGTAAAGTTTTGTATTTAATTACTCCATAGGTGACATTATTATATAATTTTCGCATTCTCTGTTTCATGTCCTTTAAAAGTCGAGACTTCTCCCTTTATTCTTAAAAACTACTCAGAAATTCCAAAAGACAAATATGGCTCTTGTTTCCTAAGCTTACGGACCCAGTTTAAGATTATCAAACTTCTAATATTTCTAAGAAAACTAATGGCGCTCTTAAAAGTGTACAGTAAATAATTAATTTCCAGTATGTATTTTCGGTGCATTACGCCGGACAACGTTTGCATCCTCAATTTGAAAACCCGTTGAACACCGAGAATCTTAGAGGCAATACCTTTTATAATTCATAAATTAGACTAATGTATTTACCTGCAAGCCTTTCTGCCAAACCAAATGTCTGAACTGTTGGTGGTAAACCGGGGTGTCCACCCGGAAATTGTCCTCCCAGATACAACGGTTGGCTCATTGATGACTGAGAATGAGGAAGACCAAACATAGTCTGTGGATGCGGTAGTTGTAAACCAAATCCTCCGTAATTCTGCATCGTCTAAAAAAGAGAAATGGACCTTATGAGTAGCATAAAACTTGCAGTCACTACCGATGTCCAGGAAATTTGTACGACTTTCCTGCAAATGTGAAAAGTTGGTTTGAAACTAAACAACGGTTAATCACTTAGTGGAAGACGAATAGAAAATACCAAGAAAACAATATATGGTTCATAATTATATAAATATATATTAAATCGTTCCAAACCACTGCTAAAATAAATATCCGAAATGTGAATAAACTTATATAAAAGTTTAGAACCTCATATATGATCCACACAAATTATTTGTCCAATTGCATAAATATATTCATAAAGAAATGACGTAAAGAATCCTTGTAATGGAACTGACATACCATTTTATATGTTGTAGCACAAGAATTAACACAATGCACACGGAACTAAGGTTCAAAAAATTAATAACCACTTTTGCAGACGACACAATGTTATATTGCCACTTTACGTGATCTCCGAGTTAAGTGATTATCCACGTGCACTACTTCGTGTCGCGGAGGTAAATGAGCGTCTAAGAAGAGTAGAGAGTTTTAAGCGACCATGGTAATGAGTGATTGACTTTGGTCGAAACACTAGAGTGTCATCTACCGGTGGCGCATGTCTACTGTTCCAATTGGCAGATAGAAACGGCGATTTACAGAAGCTTAGGCTGTTTGCAACATGCCTCTACAACACTAGCGGCAGATAATATTTATCGGGACCTTTGTCACACGCACGTGCTCCGTCAGATTACCACAGTGGTACATGATAGTGAAATAAGAGTATTTGATTAGTAGAGTAGTTGAGATCGTGTCTATACCGTTTTAAGCCAGATAGCCATTGTTAAAGATGGCCTATCATAGTGAAAACTATGTCAGCTTTTACTCTTACTTTAGTTGTTGACCGTGAAGAAGATTTAACGAATCTGGTATTATGTGATGAGCGATTCAAATGACACCTTACTATTGTTCAGCTAATACGTAGCGGATTTAACACAAAGGCAAACTCGTTAACGATTTGTTCTTCAATCCGCCTTACTTCTTATATCTATTGTTTACCATTTTTCTTCACAAGATTTTTCTCAAATTTATCAATTCCACGAATGTAAAAAAATAAATTTACTTAAGATGAGAAACGTTTAATGATGATGACGTTAGTTTTACACCATTGTTATTTTAAAGGATCGCTAAGTCAACTTTTCTCGCTAAGATATTTTTTGGAAAATGGACACACTATTTTAGATCTATTTGGTTAATAGTTCTGGAAAGGTTTAATATTTATATAATGTCTAGTTCACTTTCATAAAGTCACTACATTCACCTAAATATAATACGAAACAAGGTTTTATAGGTTAATATTGTTTTAACACTCTAATTTACATTTTTAAAAAGCTTGCTTAGTCTCAAATATGGTATCAATATAATTTTGGTATCCATATTTGCCAATAAATATTAAATGTCCTCATAACGTATGTCAACTATGTTAAATGAAAATAAAGTTAACATTTATCTTAACACTAGTTTGTTTGATTAATTTTCCTCGTACATTAAATAATAAAAGAAGCAACACTTTGTGATTGCTTTCCTAATTTTCCTTGTCGTTTAGTAAAACAGGGACTAAATTATACAAAAGCAATCAATTCACCGTGCGAAAAACAAGACAACTAAGGATATTATTTGAGTTCCCTTATTATTAGAATATTCACAGGGGTTACAAGCAAAGAAACAAAATATTCATTGATGATTATAGAATATTTTATTATTATAAAGATTTATAAACAGGTAGTGTTTGATTGAAGAACCGTTCATGCCATGATGTTTCGTAAATGATCAAATTGAATCGAAATATATCACCATTCTGTGTCGTAATGTCCGGTAAAACAACCGGTAGAATGATCAAGATTTGTTATCGGTAAATCTGATGACCGTAGATACCGATGCATCAATAACGACAATTCGAATTTTTTAAAATATTTGATTCCATTTTGCGTAGCAAATATTATATTTCATTCTACGTACCCCTCCTCTACTAAGTACAATTTTTAAATACATAATATAATATAAATAATTAAAAGAATTATTTATTTCATCACTTCAATATATTTTATGTATTAGATATATTTTCAAGAAGCATCAATAATGACGTTTTTGATTTTGGGTTTTTTAAAATTTTATCTTATTTTGCATGACATTTCATTCAGTGGAGAATCGGATGGGCAACAAGCAAATTCTATGTTAAATATTTATATTAGATATATTTTCAAGATTAGTACATCTAAGAAAAAAAAATCCCAAAACAAGTACAATTAATGTTCCGGAAGGCCACGTGTAAGTAGCCTATTTCATTTAAAAGAACAATGGGATATTTTCATTCATTTTCAAAAGCAAATTTTATCTAAATTGTCTTGTGGTAACTGATTAATTTTATAGCATATTATAGCTAAGCTTATTTCTAGCCTTGACAGTTTATTTACTTCCTTTATAAATAAAATAATACGTCAGTTTGAGAAATCGCCACTAAAGCCCTGAGCTGTATAATAATCCAGTACTAAAGGACTTAGACCAGTCTTCCATCATCTTAAAAACTTCCGTTAACATATTAATTATGTCATCATGGCCCATTTTTTCTTCTAGATTTTCTCCTCATTATTATCAGTTTAAATATTCATTTGGTTATATTTATTTATGTACGATAAGAAATTATTTACATTTTATTTTAAAAACATATGAAAGTAATAATATTAAATAACAGAAGACCATGCTGTCAACTCTCAAAGTTTATATTTACGTTCTATGCGAAGTTATTGTCATTAATCAAGTTATTTAGGAGACGAAAGTGTTGACGATATTGATTTGAAATTTAAAATATTTAGCTGAATTCCGATCTTTGTAATCAATGAAAAAAATTTTTTATAGCAATTTTAATGGCATTTGGATTATTTAGTTCATCAGTCGGAAACAAATTATCTTCGAAAAATATATTTTATAAGGTTGAATTCGCTGCAGTAAAGATTTAAAGAGTTCTGATACAATTTAATTAATACGTCATCTGCCTTAAATACTAACAAAATCTTAACCATAAAACAATTTGAAAAATGGGATTGACATTTTAAAATGTTTATTTAAGTTATTATCCCTTTCAACTGTTTTGTAAAGGTGTTAGAAAGCTGAAAAATTATTGAAAAGTGAATAAACTAAAGTCTGAAACATGGCGTAATCTTTCCCGACATAATACTAAAATCGTGTCGATTGCCTTGACATACAAGGTTGCTTCTTAGACTTGTATAATGGTCCTGATTACTAATCTATGTAAAGTTGTTGTTAAATGTTTAAGCTCTATTTTACCGACTTACAACTGTTCCTAAAACAAAAGCCAAGGTTGACAACTTGCTTAGCGTGCTCAATACACCCTCATACCGGATTCTGTCTGAAAATTGTCATATTTGTGCGCATTGTTATTATTATTATTCAGTATTGTTAGAGAGAAAAGGGAGAATTTTAAGTCTGTAACTTGTACACTCTTCGTCTGGAAGAAGAATTTTACTCTGGCTTTTTTCCTTTACATTATGTTAAGTTTCCTAATTCTAGTTAATAACATGTTACAGAGAGGTACAAGCTACAATCTCTGTGTGTTTATAATTTACTTAATTAGAACAACACAAAGAATACATTCTTATTAAACGCAAAATTCTTATAATCCTACACAGAAAAAAAGTTTATGTTTCTGATTTTTAAAAAAATAATTTTCTCATCTTTTCAGGTGTTTCGGTTTTGCAATTTTTACTGGTAATAATTTACAATAATTGTTTATGAATCAATAGGCCGGAACTGGTCTCCGAGCGCTACTCATTTTGTTGTTCTTATTCTTCTGAGGGGGGGGGGGGGGCAACGCTATTCGATAATAGCCCAATGCTCCGCCAATTCAAACACGATTGTGTTTTTAAAAAATTTCTATATGAAATTAAAAATGATCAATATAAATGATCATGCTTTTAAATTTTACTTTATAAACTCGTAAGAATGATTGTGATTAGTTTGGTTTTCTCGTTCGATTGTATTGTGGTTTTTTTTAAAACAGTACATTATGTTTAACTTTATTTTGATCGTTAATTCCCCTTTTCGATAATACGTACATGTATGTTGATATCTTAATACTTAGTGTGATTAATATAAATAACATGAACTGAATGACATCTTTTCACCCCTTACTGTCAAAAGTTTGAATCAACACAAACTGATAGGCGATTTCACATAAGGATCTATATGCCTACCCACCATGCCATCCAGAATAGACAAATCTTAATACCAATGTATACATCACACATCTATATAATAATCTTGGTGAGTATAAACTATGATTCGAACACGGTATATATTTCATAAATGTCTTTAATAACCCTGTTATATGATGCTTTTAATTGGGTGTGTACGCATAGGGCTAACTTTACGATGTCAACACGATTAGCTGAGCAGTAACACTGGAGATATCACCATTGAAATTATAAAAGAATAAACTTGCTCTCTGATACGTGCTAGCGCTGAAAGGCGTTAACAACGTCTTAGAAGGTATTTTCTCTTGTATAATCCATTTGCAAAAGGTGTTAATTTTCGCCTTACATTTACCCGAACATCTCATATTGTATGAACCAACAAGTTGTTGGAAGAGTTTCTTATTATACTTTAAGTTCTTTTACCAAACACTTGAGCGCTTTAAGGACGTGGATTTCTTACGTGATACTTTTCAACTTTTCTCGATTACATCGGATTTGGTTTGGGGGGAGCTTTTGTTGAAGGGGAGTCGATCGTCTTGGTTTCGTCTACAAGCCTCTCGGGTTCCAGCCCGTCTAGTAATAGGCGACTCCACCCACTATCTAATCGGGTGCCTAGCATCGTGTTTTATCAGCTATCAAATATCGCGTCGAACATGTGATTTTAAAAAGGAACAGTTGAACGTGTGTCGTGGGAATACAAAATATATTTAATGATCTGCTTGCACTAGTAAAAGGTGGCATTCGTCAAAGACACCAAGTATGAGACCAGAGCGCGCTTCTAGCGATTAGAGTCGCGGATTTACCCACCTTTGAGCCAGAAAGACACTCTTACCTCGTCATTCGATGAATTTCGGCACTTTGAAGGCGTGTAAGGTTACCTATGTTCATTATCTACCTTTGTTATCACATTATCAAAAGAAAAGCTATAAGTGGGGATACAAATCACGCCTTTGTTAACAGCTCATATCATAATTCAGAAGAGGTCCGAGGCGCGAATTACAAATACTCTGGAGGATCAACTCTTTAGCTTAATGAAAGGTTAATCGCTTCCGTCAACTCTGTATACTAGTAAGGGAACAGATAACCCTTCCTAATACATAAACAATTTATAATATATAAACAAGTGGTTATATAATAATAATATTCCTTAGAGTGTTTATTTAATAATAATAATAATAATATGTACAGCGCAAACACTTGGAAGGGGAAAGCAGAGTGATTGAACACCCAATGACACTTTCACCAATATTTTCTAAACTCCATTAAACATTGCCGAAATTCCATTCTTTGAATATATATATATATATAATGAAGACGGGCATACGCCATACAGTGTGCTATGACGGAAATTTTGCCCGGACAGCGGCACTACGGCCTACTCTTATATCGAATTCCAACTGCCAAGGGATCTTTTACGTATGTTTTAAGGGACTAAGGGAATTAGTGACGTGTAAAATAGGATGCCATGTGGGAGAATTTATACTTTAATATGAAATGAAATGAGTTTTAACGTCCTAGTGATTTGTCCTTTACATCTAATCAAACATTTTGATTGTACATCGTTTTTAAATGTTCGTCTCGAATAATACAAATATGTCTATCAAAGACTTGTTCATCTATAAAAGTTTTAGTCTTAGATAAAGCAGTACAGTTGACGTACACGCCGAAATTTATTTTCACTTCGTCTTTCTTTCACATTAATTTTCTACTGGGAGAATATCGAAATTTTAGGCCAACAACAAAAATAGACGTCTCTTATTGTATCATCCCATCATGAATTTTGTCCCAGTTGTTATCTGTCTAAAGTATCAGAATTACAAGGATTTGTTGGTTCCCCCGTGTCAGTAATACAGGACGAAGGACCTGGAAAGGACAGCTGTCTAGTCGTTCGGATGGGACGAAAAACCGAGGTCCCGTGTACACGTTGGTGTGCACGTAAAAGATCCCTTGACTGTTGGAATTCGATGTAAGAGTAGGCCGTAGTGCCGTTGTCCGGGCACAATTTCCCTCATAGCCCACTGTGTTGCGTATGCCCGTCTTCATTAGCCCAGTTCGGAGCAGAACAGTAGGTCGTTAAACCCCATTCCATTTCATTTCATTTCACGAAGAGTTCTTTATATTTATCACTAATTTGCCGTTGGTCAGTAGCATTAAATGTCAACCTTCAAACATATACAATCACTACCGAAAACGTCTGTGGTTTTCTTTGGATCATAATTGACCGTGAGGCAACATGGAACATTTGGCAAAACTGTTGTCTCCAGTGTGTCATTCCTGAATTCAAAGTTTATTTTTGTAAATTTCTTCCTTTCAGAAACACGTGTCAAAGCACGAAAAGGTTGGACTAAACACAGTTGAACTGAATGGTCTAGCGAGTGGATTTGTCAACAGAGTATATTGTGAAGGTAGTTACTTTTAGACAGTATGTCTGTGTCAACATCGTGGTAGCTCCTTCACCTGCCCTTACTACATAGCGTTACAAGTTGAAGAAACATCTTAATGGTAACACACGACCAGATCACATTACTGACACCCGTTTAACTCCTCAATACCGGGCGTGTACTCGGCTGTTTTTACAAAATCCATGTAATGCCATCAAGTACAAAACGGAATAATGGCCAGTACTATTGACAGCAAGCCTTTGGTTCATGTTAAACCTAATTAAAAACTAGAAGAGTCATAAAACATCATATTAGACGACTCGGATAATGAGTTTAAGAAGTTTATCTTTTCATTAAAGATGTATAATTATTCAAGGCTCTATTACCAGCCCACCCTGGAAGATCCTCACTGTGAATGGACACAGTATAAAAATTCCTCACGGTACTAAGTGGGTCTGAAAAAGACTTAAATGCCCCTTTTCCTTCAAGCACGTAGTCGTATGTTTGTAGTGTGAACCGGTTGATTAAATGGTAATGTCATAATATGTTGATACTTCATGTTAACTGCGGTTTTTTAATACCATTAGATGGAATATGTCAACACCACTCCTATAGTTCTCTATGTTTGAGTGGCCGGACTACAAGGTTTAATTGCATTCCAACGTGATGCAACTGAACAGGGCTAATGTCATTTACTCATTGTAGTTACCGTGTGAACAGTAAATATTCTTGATTAAGACGGCAAATGTTCGACGTGTCCGTTCATTTTAGATTATCAATAACAGCCAAGTACTTTAGATTAGCTGTTTTTAATTGAAGTACATGCTTTGAATTCGAACCTCCTTGTGTTATAATTTTACGTATAGAAGAAATTTTATATAATAGCCAATTATGAAATTCTGTAGCCGAATATATAATTAGGGACTTCTTTTATCAGACATTTTCGCTTTATTATATGTAAAGGTTTTACAAGGTATGATTAAACAACTGTATCATGAAGGCATGTGGAGCTATATATTGTGTCTAGGTTTATTTCAGGTGACCCGTTCCATTAATAAGAATATTGCTTCTTTAAAGAAGGCACCATTTAATCTAGTCTAATGCGCCAATTTATATGGATGGCTTAATTGACAAGGGCGCAATTAACAGCGATAAAAAAAAATCTACACAATCATCTGCAAAATATTTCATGTCTCAAGTTTGCATGTAGATATTTAAAAATCCGGTCCTTATTAACTTTGAAATAAGTAAAACTTATCCCCTTAAATAAGATTATGATAATAGCAAGTCAGACATGGTAAAGTCGATTTAACGTCGGATTACTGCAAGGCGCTATGTTAAGAGGGATGTTGTTACGTTCCCCTACTGAAAAAATCGAAACCACTTTAATTTGAACTTGAAATTTACCTAACAGCCATACTATTTCACTGTTTGACTAATTTGCCTTTCTGTGTTTTTGAATAAAGGGATTAGGTTTTTTTGTGACAAGTTTATTTAAAACCCATTAATAGATTTCAATATGGTAAGTATTCTTTATATATGGTAAAAAAACCTGAAGTTAGGTGGGGATTATTTGAAACTGATAACCTTTTAAAGTAATTGATATGCTTTAAGTTCTTCTAGAACTAATCAACCAATGTATGGTAATTCTTCTACATATCGTATATATAACAACACGCCATTGTTAGATCTTATTAGCTTATTATCAGATATACATTTACATTATATTATTTTTATTTATTTAAACTTACTTAGCTGTTTTATATATGTACACAGTTGTCCCATTTATAAACGAATTTAGCGATAAAAAACACCACATCAAGTAGATCACTTTTTATTATGTTAATCACGATGAGTTCGACATCATATTAATTCAGCAGTACATATTGTAATTTACTAATAGTATCATTAGATGGCTCGAGAGGGTATTAAATGTTAAACAGTTGATCTGACATGATGGAATCATCAAATATTTATGTTCTAGTTTAATACTATATGTGCGCCAATTAGATTTTTTGCAAAATGTCAAATTTTCCACGGCTGAATCCTCGCTGAAATGCACCCAAATATTGGTTACTGAACATTAATTAATTATGAAATCAAATTATCAACGTTAAATAAATCAACGGTTTGGATTCGGCCGGACTAAAAAGTATAATGCTCTGTTTGGTAAAAATAGAATATTATATTTTAGTATGTTATGAATAACTATATTTGCCATTATGTGAAAATACCAAAATGTCTATATATACACCCGTGAATAAATAAAATTTCTCATTCTCGACATTTGTCACTATTGTTTAATCACATCTAAAAGTTTTGCTTCATTGCCAAAATACACTTGTTTATTGCAAATGTACACAAAGTTTTTAAAAAGTCAGTGGTAAGAAAATATTGGTAGAACAAGAAATGGGCTGTTTGGCATGTAATACAGTTGGTTAGAAGAATTGATGTAACATATGTTATTTATAACTTATTAGTGAAAAAGATTGATATCAGTAAATAATCTTTATACCGTACTGTATAACATTATTGGTGCATTGACACGATTTTATGACAAAAT
This sequence comes from Patella vulgata, assembly GCF_932274485.2. Lineage (NCBI taxonomy): Eukaryota > Metazoa > Mollusca > Gastropoda > Patellidae > Patella > Patella vulgata. The sequence goes on along the minus strand of NC_065880.2, from coordinate 19,057,584 downwards.
TAAGGACAATGCATCTATGAGTAATTACAGAGATTATTTAAAGCAGATGGGATGGTGTTAAAGCATTCGCAAATTGAGCAAAGGCCATAATTATAGAACCGATTAAAGGCAATAGTTGACTTTAATAGGCTTTTTTTTATGCTACCAGTCTGAGCAGAGCATGTATAAAGGACCATAAGTAATTAGGATTCTTCGTTTCACTAATTATAACAAGGCATATGAATTTTAAGCGGATAATAACTTTTGCAGCTAGAACATTCATCTAGGTTTTCGAAGTAATTAACACAACTGGTTTTCACTAATTTTAACAATGCAAATTTCAATCAGATCGGATAAAAACTGTTACCAACTGAACAAGCGCAATATTAGTCGTAATAAACAGAAATTGACATTCAATAATTTCAACAATGTATGTAGATTTCAAGCAGATTGATTGTGCGATTACGTTTGTCGCTAGAATGTTCAAACGAAATGAACAACTGATGGGTGTCTTCGTTTCACTTTTTTGAAAATGCATACAAATTTCAAACAGACCAGATGATAACTTTGGATGACTGAGCGTTCACAAGATTCCACAAATTGATCAAAGCCAATAACTCTGGAAGTCATTCTAAGAAATCTCTTAAATTTAACAGTCTCATTGATCTCGCTAATGCATAAGTTAGTTAGTGTTAGTTGTATTTTACGTCCGCTTCCACCGAGGTGATATCGCTAATGCATACAACACAATATGATAATATATCAGATCAGATATTAAATGTTGTTTGTAGAGTGTTCATAATTAATTGAGGCATATCAAGAAATTATCAATTATTAAAAAAGCTAAAAATCAAAAAAGCATTTCTGTGCCCCCACCCTCCATTCAAATTTAAGAAGAAAAAAAAAACCAACATGCAATCACTTTACCATCCGTAAGTAAATTATCTTATTCGTTTTTTCATTCTTTCTGAAAATTTATCTATAGACGTATAATTTTACACGAAGACAGATTGTCATCCCACAACACAGATCAGCACATAAAATCGACAATATTTGGTTATCTAAATCAAAGAGGTTTAGTCATTTTGATTTATCGTCTAGACAACGCTGACAGAATTAACAATCTTTTAAAATATCTATAACGGTCCCAAATGAATCGCCATTTAAACGCTTTGGGTGCCGATTCCAATGCTATTTATTTGTCGCATAACTAAGGGGAATCTGAAACTCCGATGGCAAATATAAGACATTTGTGAATTAAAAATATCTTTGCATTGGTCTATTCTATCAATTTGACATAAATTGATATCTAGAAAGACTGACCATGTTATAGTGATCAATAACCTTCAAACGAATTAACATTGTGATCCGCTTTGAAATTGTTTGATGGAATTATGATCTGTGACAGAAGAAATTCTGTGACCTCAACGATTTCTATCCTTTCCTGCTTCTGGTGTCAGCAACAGACATGCCTTAATGTCTCACCAGATAATAGAGTATGTTAAGTTAGTTGAATTGTATTGCAGTCAACTGGTAATTTGTAGTCGATAGTTCACATCTCCACCATTTGCTATTATTCTATAAAAAGTGGACTAGAGTTCACACCCGGGGATAAAATACAACCCAACACCCCGTTTTCCCCTGTTCGTGTCTCAGAGTCTGCTTATACCGCCTTCCAACATGATAACTATACGGTGTGAAAGAGCCATACGAAGTGTCACGGACATAACCAAATATTAATTCATGTTTTGGTGGCGCCGTGAGGGCAGTCAGTCCATCGCACGTTGAGAAAGACACGCGGAGAAAACAGCGATAAAGTGACATGCAAACATGGTTTGTTGACTGTAGCCATCGGCCGTCGCTTGCATGCATCTTGCCAAGTAACTATATGTGACAGAGGAGGATTTCTGCCGCGTAATCCCTACAAAATGACTCAATTCCACCAATATGGCTGGACTTGGAGATTGTTTGAGAGATAGTTTGAGAGCTTGAACGGGCCTAGTAACGACAATTTGTGCTCGCTAAGCTATGTAAATTCTAACAAATCCAAAGCACGTGATGTTTCCGAACCTGTTACTCCTTCTCGTCCGAAGAACGGGTAATATGTGCAAATTTACAGTTAAAAGATTGTAAAACAACGTTAAGTTGGACAATGAGAAAGTCAAATTTGTACAAAGATTGTTGATAGAATGACAAAAGTGGTCCATTTCATAGCTTAGTCGCTTTTTACCGGTAAAGTCATGTAATTACTCATTTAGAATAAAGTATACTTTTGGTTACCGCTCGATTTTAAAAAGCAAACATTGTATTGACTTTCTGAAGCCAAATCCCTCCTTCTTCACAGCTTTAAATGTAATTACGCAATAATACTATTTGAAGCCTGTCTGTTATAGATTTAAAGCCGTTAAATGCTGATTAATCATTGGCTCGTCTTTTATATTAGCTTTTTTTCCACGGGTCACCGTCAACTGGATTAACTATGTTAATTGTATCGCGATCATGTGGAAGTTGTGCACATAACGTCATTGCTATAATGACACTATGTACATGTTATGCACTTTTGATGTCAAATTATTTTTTAATCCTTTCCTCAATTACAAATAAAAAGTCAGATGAAATAAAGTGCGAACAAAAAACAACTTTAAATATATTGAAGATGCATTATGCAAGAGCTAAATCTGTCTAGGCATATATTCACATGGCAAGCATTTATTTATGCATTCGTCCCGTTTAACTAAGTCATGAAAAAAAAGCGAAAAAAAACCCCCAAAAAACAAAGTATAAAAACAAACCCACTTGAAAATTCGTACCAGTTGTTTTGAAAATGGTACCTATCTCGTATAAAACGGCAGTCACTCATAAAAAAGAGGAAATGAGATTTTCGACAATAAATCTATAATTATTTTCTTTCAAATTTCTAATTTTGAAATGGTAGTCGTTTCTTTAGTTGCTCTGAACGGACGAAGTCATCTGACCGTTCTAAGCTACAATAGGAAATTAATGAAAATACCGCTCTACCTCCACCTCTGTTCTGTTATTTTGAAGTCCTTGCCTTCTATTCTTCACCGTAATTCTTATTTGTTCGCCAACGGGAATCATTCCTCGTCATATCTGTCATATATTTATAATACTCCACACCATTTTCGAGTAGAATTTTGCGATTTAAAAAAGTGGTGGGAGTAGAGAGGTATTTTCATATTGCAGCTTAGTAAGGGCAGACATAGATGTTAGAGGATTTCGTTTCCTGTGAGAAAGTCGTTATTGAATGGGGCAAAACTGAGCTACTGAATGCTATCCATGGTTTGGAAGCCACGATCTTCAGTATAACATAAGAAAGTGGATATAAAATGTAAATTCGATTAATTTCTAAGTCCAAGATTGGCATGTAAAATTGGGGAACACAAGCACATATGTGTGTGACTGTCAGGCACCGGCGTTTTATGTTTTTAAACGTATTACATAATGGACCAGATAATATGGTATTCATTTAACTTCCTGTTATTTTGTTTTCTGCAATGCTGTCGACCAGCACTTCGTTTTAGAGTGTTAAAAAGATTTCATACTAATGTTCTTGAAAACTGAATATCGTGTGGTTAAGTGGGTAAGATAGCTGGCTCGCTATCCTGGAGATCGGGTGTTCGATCACTGCATTGGCCGAGAAAGTTCATCCAGATTTTCCGACGTGGTTCCCCCTTGTCAGTGATGCAGGACGGAGGGCCTGACAAGGACAGCTGTCTAGTCGTTCGGATGGCACGTAAAAGATCCATTGACAGTTGGAATTAGATATAAGAGTAGGCCGTAGAGCCCCCATAGCACACTGAATGACGTATGCAGAACAGTAGGACGTTAAACCCCATTTCATTTCATTTCTGAATATCGTTTTTTCATAACACGAGGTTATATAACCTACGAAGTGAAACATTTCTTTAAAACTGCATACATACATTTAGAGTTGACTCATACTGCTATCGGACCCTCCACCCCTTCTACATTTCACTTAATTTTATTACGCGGCAGTCGTTTCAATATTCCATTCATTTCATTGCCAAGTAATGTTTCAATTTCATTTTGAAAATACATTTTAATTGCCCTCAAATTATCAATAACTTTATGATTGGAAATTTCGCTAAATGTATACAGCTTAAAAAAAACAGTTATGGGAAAGTGATAAAATATGTATTTGTTATAATATTCAATACATGGAGTCGTATCATATGCTCGTGGAAGAACAGGCATATTCATTAACTCTGCAGTCTTTTGGGGAAAAAAATACACTTTCTGATATCTATTTCTTGGAAACTATATTGGATTTTTTAGTTTTTTATTGATGATTTTTGTCGTTGATCTGATTAGGCTTAGCCAAAATATTTATAAACCATCAGAAATTACTCTTTCACAATTTTCTATTAGTTATTAATTATTTTGAGCTTTCCTAGTTAAACATGCATTATGCAAGAGCAAAATCTGCTTATTAGAAGTCTTTCTTTAGGCCTGAAATGTTATCTAAATTATCAATTAAACATTAATTAACTTATCCAGACCATAATAAACTCTTCCATGTTGGCTGGATTAGATTCCTATATGCTGCTAACGGCTATTGCTAATTAAATCAATAAAAGTGGATAATCGAGACTATGCTGTTTATATTAATGATTCTAGTAATGATGACCGAGACTATGCAAAAAGTTCACCGGCTTGTTTCTCGGCTCATAGTGGATCAATTTAACTGAAATTTTCAGCAAATTACCTTTACACTATCTAGTTTTTAACTATTATAGCGAGAACTGCCATCTCTTTATCTTATCTCCCATAATGTATATTTAACATACTTTGAGACCTTTTTGTATCTATCAAAGTATTATCAAAGTATCTATTTAGTTATCTATTATTTTAGCTTTTCTATTTTACATATTTTGTAAGAGTGAGACCTTTTTGTCTCTCTATCAATTTCGGGTAAAATATTAATATATACCAAGAGTTCGCTGCGTTTTTATAATTTCGATGTCGGCTAGGCGAAGAATAATTAAATGAAATTTCAATTATTACGAAACACAAAAACAATCCGTGTTTTAATTACATTACTTAAATAAATGTCAATTGGTCCTCAGTAAAAAGTACAACTGATTTTTGACAGACTAACTTTAATATAATGCCCTTAATTTGTTATCTTTATGGAATAATTTATACCATTTGCTAAAGAAATCGTCTTAAATAGACCCACAAGGCTGGCTATTTATATGCTATTATTTAAACTGATTTGTGGTGACAAATGTCTGTTTATACATCGTATTTCATAGCAATATTAATTCCGGCTATTTTTTAAGAGAATCATGAATTAGGAATTGAATGAATGGGGAATTAACAGAGTATTAGAAATATCCTAGTAACATATATATTCAAGGGTTTTAGAAATTGAATTGTATTCGATAACGAAATGCTAAGTCAATTGTGAATTAATCACAGCGAAGTAAAGAAAACCATGTAATGATTAAGACATCAAGGATACCGTATTGTCTGGCTGGCGAGTAATTTGATCACTTAAGTAGGATTAGGCAAATTTAATACTTAAGATAGGAGTATTTTAACTCTTGATCCGACTTGATTTGGCTCACAACCACTTCAACATGGCGTCATATTGCTTCATTTTGTCAGTACTTGGACACCACTGATAGTTTGAAGAGGGTTTTAAAATTTTCTAGTCCTGTCAGTGAAATGGAAGAAGTAAATAATACGATATAAAGAAGGTCATTTGTCGAAATTTGTCTGCTTTTCCTCACTTGTGCCCGTCACCCTTTTGATCTTTCTATCAATCAAATCTAGAAAATCTAGTTTTTAATATTTATATTCCATTCTACCTCACATATACATACTGATTAAGTCTAAATAATCTTGAATACTTTGGACCGTAGGTTAAAATAGTGTAATGTTAATCCAATTATCTACTTATCCAAATGATATTTGAAACAATTTAACGCTATTTAATCATGTGCGTTTGTATATTATAATTTGACGTTTTTCGCGTAAACGGTGTCCGGAACATTTGTGCACTTGCCGAATGATAATTAAAAATATAATATAGTGTATTCAAGCTGGACAGATTATGAACATTAATACCACCGCTAAAACTTTTTAACTGTAAATCTACTCCGTATATTTACTTTTATTTTATTAAAGGTTCCCAATAGTCGTGTTGATGAGAAGACATATTGTAATAACTCATATATATGATGTGAATTCCGCTGTTGTCGAAAATCAACAAAATGATAATTATTGTGAAAAGTAGCTCTTGTGGAATTAAATTTGTGTCTATGTGTATACGAGGTGTAGAAGACCCACAGTACCATGCATTCACACATAAGCAACCTAATTAAAAGATATACAATAGTGATCAGATATTTTAATTTTGAGACTATTTTTAATATTTGTTCACTACAGATTTTCTTGTACCCTCTACCCCCGCCCCCGACAGACAATAATTTAGTTTGGAAGTAAACACAACCATGAAGCATATTGAGTTTAAGTAATGTCTTTTAGTGTTTGATATAATTTCTAACCACATTTCTATAATCTGCAGATGGTTAAACAACTAACTTGAAATAATCTGGTTGCTAGGATTGACTTCTATTATCCACGATTCACACAAACAACAATTAATTACTTCAAATTTCCTTTCTAATATAAAAAGTCTGACTGGATTAACCTAGATAAAACAATATTGTCAGATTATTAGCATTAGACCAGATTGTCCAGATTAATTCAATTATTGGTAATGAAGATAACAGATAATATTTAATCCGAAAGGCATATGCCAGGGTGTTTTAATATTGAAATAGATACAAGAAAACAATGATTTAGATTATTGGCCAGCAATACTTGGTTATTGCGTTATTATATGTGTGAAAGTAACAGCATATCTCAAACATTTATATTAGTTTCAATTTGATAGACATTCTTTATAGTTAAGTGACAAACCTTTAAAGATAAATTTAATCCAAGAAATAAACAACAAAGAGTTACTATAAAATTAAACTCCAGTCAGTATACAACATTGTCTGCGATATCACTTCGGTGGAAGCGGACGTTAAATAAAGCTATTTCAAACACAGTATACAACAAGATTAATTTGAGAAATTGTGTTTTCTTGATAGATCTGTACTGTTTTCTACACTGTACTTTTTTTAAAAATTTAATTAATGAATCGGTCCCAATTACACTACTACAAACTAAACCAAAATACATCAACACACAAATTTAATAAATAGGATAGATACATCTTTAATATAGGTAGCAAACTGTACACAGATTAAAACTAGTCACCCCAAGACCTGTCGGTTTCACATGTTTAACAAATAAATGAATATTTGTGTGTGATATCACTCGTGTGGAAACAGACATGGTATATTATAAAGAAATCATAAAAACGGCAAAAATATATATGACCATAATATATATATTTTCTTATTTTTATTTTATTAATAATCGAAAATATAAATACGCTATTCATTTAAAATGAGCAGTCAAAGTCAACGTATACATATACAAGCTTTCAACACACCAACTATAGTATTCTTGTTTCCTCTTGCGATTAGAATTATAACCAAATACCGAAACACACGATGTATCTACAAACTTTAAAGAATGATAGTTACATATATAACGCCTAACTTGTCAAAACAAAAGCCCGGTACATATAGCATTTAGACTTTGTTGCATTTATGTATCAAAGTAAGCGTATTAACTGTTCAATTCTATTTATGCAATAAGTATACCATTTAACAGGCAAGATGAATTAGATTACGTAATACACAATAGAATACAGACATCGCCACGTAAAAACGGGTCATAATATTAATAACTACTTTTTAAAACTTACCACTTATTTCTTTAACAGCTAGTTAACTAACTTCAATTCAATAATTGATCAATATTTCAATTCAAGTCGATAAACCACGATGTTTAAAGATATTGTGACATATGACAAGGGGTTACCGATGTATACAGGTTAGGGTCGAGCATGCGCAGCCTATAAGGAACTGTCGAGCGGGACTGATGGACAAGTGTATCGTTTACAGGTTGACGTTTTTGTGTTGACACATTATAAACGTCTGTATCTGTTGTGTGTGCCTTGATAATTTATTTTGTGAATATGAAGACGAATTGTAACGACTCGTCCAGTTCAGTTGGAGCTAATCAAATATGATCTTAATGAAACACCAAAATTTAAATTTGCGTAAGCGGTAAGAAAAATTTCCGCCCACGAATCAGTTTGTCCATGGGGTGTCAAGAAGACACTGACAACGTTTACTGTGGCTGATCGGAATGTACAGATAGTCATTATACCTGATGTCGAAGGTCTATCTAGATTTCTAACCGAAATGGAATGTTTTGTTTATGTTAATCTGCTTACTAAAGTCTGCTCTTCCTAAATCGCATTATTGTAGTCCTGTATGCTCAACCTGTTACGTTGGTCAATACGAACTCATGGCTTCTATCAACAAGACTTTTAGCTTGGCAACTCGCGTTTACTCGACTAATATTGAAACAGTTCTTTCTACTACAATTTTTCTTTTTCTCAATCCTACCCTTGTTTGAGATTCGATGCCTTGACAGGCATGTAGAACCGTTTGGTTGAGTACTTGACATAACTTGACGGTATATTATCACACTTATATACAGGGGATAATACTAGTACAAATTCTTACCCAAGATTAGCCACATAATCGAGCATGTCTGAATTCACATTCGTTAAACTGAATTTTGTTTATCCCTTTTAGCGGTGCTGATTCAAAGGGGTTTAAATAAATGTAGTAAACTTTATGAAATGTTTGGCTGCAGCGGAATGTGTTGAGAAAAACGGAGCAGGCATGCTAAACTTAACAGTTAACGTTTTTCCCACCATCTTGTGCCATTCGATAATCTCATAAAGAGAAACATGGTATGTGCTGGTCATACAGGTATACAAATATAAAACATTGTAGGTACAGTATCATCTAATATAATGTGGTGTTTATCATTGTTATATCCATTCAAAGTTATCATACATGACATTTCTGTTTATAGTTGATAGACTTGGTAATATTACTCTTTCGGCTATCTGTGTTTGCTCCCCTTTGCTGCGTGTCGTCAACTATCTTATAGCGTGAGAAACTATGGGCTTGTTCCGTTACATAGATATGCGTCGCTTTCTTCGTTCTTTTTTTCACACATGTAGATACATTCTACTCACACCTTTTAACTCACTCTAAAAAATACGATGACATTGCCATGTTTGGCTGAGAAAGAAGAACAAACGCAACAGTTCACTCATAGAGAAAAGCTTGCTACTAAATTAATGTTTTTAGGGCTTCTGACAAAAATTAAAATATCACACTTTTACAGCGTTTTCGAGGCGGTTTGGTTGATATTTTCGTTTTTTAGCAGGACCCCTTATGGTATAGATGACCTCCAGCCATGTAGCCAGTTTTTGGTTCACTTACCATGAGTATTTTAGTAATATTCAAACAATGAAGCAAATGAATGAAGTTTAACATTGTCAGTAGGGCACATTGGTGTCAGCGTATCAACTTACAGTGAAGGCTTTAATTCCTCCGCAAAAAAAATAACTCTCCTTAAAAAAAAGTTCAATACTAAGAAATTTACTGTCGAAAAATCAGATTTTTGATTTCAGAAATTGAAAAGAAGGGAATTCACAAGATTTCCAGTAGCATTTTTGACTTACGGCTTTAAACACACTTTAGCACAATAGAGACAACCAAGAGCCTATCTTGAGCTAACCAGTGAATACCCTTATTAAAGTTGTGTAGCTCTTTAAATGTAAACGTAAATTTGTGATAACAAAATAATTGATAGTGTTCCTACACAATGGACCAAATAACATAGGGTGAGGGTAACTCCACTGAATACTGTATTTGGATACTAGTTCAGCTAATTTCAAGACAATCTGTCAAGAACTCGGACTTTTAAGTAGACGGATTACCAATGCAGTTAACGATATCAAACGTCACGTGATTCGCGTTCGGAATTTGAGAAACTGAAAATTCTAAATTTAATTTGAAAAGATGTTTCCATATACCTAGATACACGATCCCACCATGTTATAAAGTTATAAAAGAAGCCCGAACAACTCTGTGAAGTATCGTATTCACAAGATTGGACTAGTTTACGAGTAAATTTACTATAGATAAAGTCATGAAGGTAAAGGGAGCATGCGTTCACGTAAACGAAATTCCATTAAGAAGTCGTTGTCAATAGATTTCATAAGTTTGAACGTGAAGTTGGCCACAACCCATTGATTTTTCTCCTGGTAACGCAACATAAGGTGGGTGTAACTCTTTGCGATAGAAAATACTGAATTTCGAAATGATTCTTCCTGATGAACAAAGGAACTATCTCAGCAAATTTCAAGAAAGCCCCTCAAGAACTCTGACTTGTAGTTGACGTACTACCAACGGGCGTGACAACACCATACGTCCAATAAGCAGTTGGAATTAACAAGATAGATGTTCAAGAAAACAGGTTCATTATGCGTGAAAGATTCATGCAACTAGCAGCTGAAGTGGCGTGGTTGTTGCTTATCGCCATGGACGAAAATTGCCATCTGTGTTCAGCCTCATTCATTTTCTTGTGATCAAAGTTCTTATCAAATATAAATCGAAAGAGGATTTTGTAATATATCAAAGCATCCCCATAGTGAAAAATGGGGGAGGGGGGGGGGGGTAGTTGTATAGTGTGTCGCGCTTCGAGCTCACACCTGACTCGCGGTCTTGGTTTGGATCCCTAGTGTGGGTGTATGTGGCTTGGAGATATGGGCCGTTTCTCAACCCCCGGTTTCCTTCCAAAGGAAATACTCCCGCGCGTGCGTTAAGCATAATAACAAAATAAGACTTGTCCGCGATATCACCATCGGTGGAAGCGGACGTTAAACACTAATATAAGTGAACAATGTCTGTTTTAAAGCCCGTGGACGCGACACAGGATTGAGCTCTCTGTGAAATATTCTCAAACTTGGTGCAATTGTTCACGTTCACCTGGGCAGATCACGAAATTGTATTTTCTTATTGAAGTTTTCATTTTTAAATCTTATGAACGTAATGCTGGAGTTCTGCGTTAATATCGAAGTTTCAAATCGAGATTCAGGATAAATTAATGTATGTATTTTTTATTAAACTGAATAGATTTCTTCATTTGGGCTAAAAGAAGAACCTCATCGAAATTCGAATTTTCTTATGCCAAATTACGAACGCAAATCGAGAATTATACTTTAAGGATTGCTTTAAAAAAAAAAATAATCGATATTCAGGATAAATTAATGTATGTATTTTTATTAAACTGAGCAAATTTCTTCATTTGGGCTAAATGAAGAACCTCATCAAAATTCGAATTTTCTTATGCCAAATTACGAACGCAAATCGAGAATTATACTTTAAGGATTGCTTAAAAAAAAACCTGAACGTAATGTAATACAGAACAGTATTCAGAATGGTAGGATTTACTAGTGGGTGTACATGGCGGCAGCTAAGTCAGTTTGGTATAACATATTTGTATGAAAATTTATTAAAAACTGGACGCTTGTGTGCACCTGTAATTGTTTAAAGCACAAAGTACAAAGTGTCGAAACGATAAAAATACATAAATTAATGTCATCACCACGATAGTTACGTTATTCAGGCTTTGTTTTAATGAGTTTTTTAAATGCAGGTGTATTTATGTTCTCATACTCTCTGTATTTATTTATTGATATACAGCATTCCAGGTTTATGTTGACGTGGATTTTAATAATGATCTGCACGCGTTCTTCATTCTTAACATTCATGTGGATGTGACAGTTTATCGCTGACTCCACTCAAGTTTGTACTATCGATTTGATCAACATATCGTCTTTACTCTGTAATTGTTCAGTCAATCCAGTATTTAGAAGGTGTAAATTTTCTCCAAAGCGTCTACAATGACACACTGCTGAAATCTTGCATCTGGGTAAAGTCTTGGCACGTTTCATTATTTTAGCTTCGTAAAACCATGCCCTTTATTAGCTATTCTAAATTATATAATGATAAACTCTCTTGAAAGGGCGTGGACGGTTACATATTAACTGTAACTTTCCGGGAACCCATTTGTCCAATGAAGTCCACCCATCCACCAGAGGGATCTAAACAATTTTAGTATATTTTAATTTGATTTCGTCAACGCCCACATAGTTTATCACAGTTGCATATATTTTATTTTTAAACTTCAGTAACATTAAGATAATATTTGTCGCAGAATAAATCGCCAGTTTAATTTTGTGTCCACTCACTCTTATTATTTCACCATCAAGGAAGAATCTTTATATATAATGCATTAAAAACTAAGAACCACTAATCTTAACCAAAATTCAGAGTCCAGTGCACGAATTCGGCAAAGTACGTGGAATTGCCATAATGGACAACCTAAATAGGAAAATATCCCATTTGTTTCCACAATATATTGAGACGCAATAAAAACCCATCACTTTTATAAATAGATTATTGTAAATCTCGTTTGATAGATACTTTTTAATCTAGCAATTTACGACAGTTATTGTTTTTTTTATTTCAAATTATACATGCTATTATGGACAGGTTGATTTAATTAAATTTACAGCTGTATGAAATAGCTTTATTTAATGTCCGCTTCCACCGAAGTTGTTGTTGTTCTTACTGTTTAACGTCGGCTTCCACCGAAGGTGATATCGCAGACAAGTCTTATTTTTCATTTTTATTATCTTAGCCACGCGCAGTGGTCTTTCTTGTGGGAGACGACCCGAGCCACATACGCTCACACCAGGGATCGAAACCACACCCGCAAGCCAGAGGTGACCGACCAACTAGAGGTCGAAGCGCGTCACTCTAGACTACTAGGCCATCCCAACCCCCCTCCCCAGAAGTGATATCACACCGTTTAATAGTAACTCCACGACACTCTGCACAGCCTTCGTGTTAAAAAGCCAAGCATTGATTGATTTTGTACATTACTGATCTGCGATCACAATTGTATTGATCTTTTAGTAACAAAGTTTATTTGTTTTACCTCTTACTTTCCGTTTCATTTACCCGCTCTTTCATACAATATTTGTTTAAAGAATAAACCTGCAATAAGTAATAATATAGTTTCTTTTACAGTGTGTAGGGTTTGTGCCACTTGTTCGAGACATACCACGTAAATAGCGATCCTAGTGACAGGTGGATCTGTCAGGATTGGGTATTGTTTCGTGTTTGTGGCTGTTTAACAACGGAAATCACACAAAGCCATGTGTACACGTTTAGTTGTTTCTTGTGTTTCGAGGTAACTCCCGTGTCAACTTTAATCACACATTTTACTATTGTTGTTTTATTTACAATTACAAATATTAGCTAATAAGCCTCCTGTAAAGATGAATTAGTCATATCTTTGTTTCATATCACACACAATTACAATTACATAACTAAGGTTTAAATGACACGTTGGCTAGGCGGGTAAGACGTTGGCTCGCTAACCAAGAGGCCGGGTGTTCGATACCTGCATTAGACCGAGAAAGTTCATCCATATTTTTCGGCGTTTTTCCCCTCTGTCAGTGGTACAGAACAGAGACCATGGCAAGGGACAACGTATAGTCGCTCGGATGGGACGAAAAACCGAGGTCCCGTGTACACATTGGTGTGCACGCAAAAGATCCCTTGGCAGTTGGAATGCAATATAAAAGTAGGTCGAAGTGCCGCTGTTCGGGCAAAACTCCCCTCTGTCCAGTCTGGAGCAGAACAGTAAGACGTTATAAATGACACGCAGTAGGCGGCACCCAGCAAGTTATCATTAAAGTAAAATTTCAAACACGAAACCGAACTATTCCAGGCGATCTTAATACAGGTTAACTGTATGAACAAATCTCATACGATAGCATACTACTAAAAAAGGTCTTCCTAATTTGTCAAGTAGTGAATTCACAAATCCCCACCAATTTGTTTGAACTTAAGAGTAAAAACGGAAACGAGTTCATCTAAATCAGTTTGTATACATTTATATTACATTATTATATGCGTTGCGACCCATATGTGTCAATTTCTAGATCTCAAATGTTAGCGATTTAGCTCCTTGAACTTACTACTGATTTGCCAATATAATATAATGAAAAGGTTATAAAATCTTGAAAAACACCACCAACATCTCTTTATTATATAATGCATATAAAGTGTATAATATTAAGCTTCAAAGGGCCGGATTAAATTTATTTGGATGAGTTCGCCCGGGGTTTTTTCTTTTCTTACATTTCTCATTGGTAGCAAATAGAGAATCTGCTACTCGTCTTTTTTGATATCAAAAAATATCAACACAAGTCGATAATGTAAAAAAGATCGAGGCTGTACCGAGTTTGTTTTTATTTTATCGACAAGTGTTGATATTTTTTTATATAAAAAAAAGACGAGTAGAAGATTTTATTTATCACACAACCGTATCTTACACACACAAATATATAAATATAATTCTTTAGTATAAGTTTTAAAGATATATGAAAGATTATGAAAGTTATCACACGTGCGATATCTACTGTAGAATGTGTTTTTGGGTGATAAATCAAAATTACACTACAGACAACATTGTGCAAACACATGTTGTAATGTAACATGTAATTACAGTTCACTTTTAGTTCAATTTACCGCGGGGGTTTTTCTCGGAAAAATCGTAAGAAAAGGTAAAATAAACCCAAAATTAGGTTCACACCCACCGTTTCTAAATCCTGTATCCGCCCCTGAAACAATTAAACAAAATGAAAAGATCTTTCAGCAAAAACCAAACTTCTCATTATAACCCTAAAGAAAAAAACAAGTTTATTAGACTTCCATGAAAGTTATCCTTATAAAACGGAAGTAGTCTGATAGTCATTTCCGCGACTGGGAAATTTTTTCAGGAAAACGACACACGGACAGCTGACAAAGGCAAATGAAATGGCGGCGAATTATTTGGCTAATTCTGGATGAGAAGTCTGTAAAAACATGTTTGATCATGACCATACTGGCGGAATTAACTCAAAATAAACAGCTTATTCACTCCCTTGTTTCTACCCAAACATCCCTTCATTTCTCAACAAGCTGGGGATAATTTCCTTTCAATAAGAAAAATACATAGAGGCTTTTATATGTCCACGGCTTGGAATCATAAATGACTACTTGATCATGAGATAGATAACACTCGCAGAAATTGGTTGCCATATTTTTGTCTTATCACTGTTTGTATATTGGAATCACTGGCCACTTATCCCTAATTAACGGATCCCATCTCTCTATTAGATAGAGAAAATGTTGATTTATAATCACCCGATCCTATTCTCATAAAAGATTTGTATAAATAGGAAAGATATTCTATTCCCTACATAAACTATATTTAATATTCATATTTGTAATTGATGATAATCACTTAAAAGGATTTTATTCTAATATAACATTGCCTTACATGATATCTTTACGGTAAACTTTAAGATCAATGAAAATTCTATTCTGGAAACATAGAAAGAAAATGTTTGATTCCATTTCACGTAACGCCAATTCTTAACATATTCTTGACAAATTTTATTTTCTAAACAATATTTATTCACAGAAACTGGATTGGAGAACAGGCAGAATCCTATAGACTCCTCTCCAGATTTCGAGGAACGTTTAATCAATATAACTTATATATAATTTTTGGTTGAAATAACACACACCAATTCAGAGTAAAATGATTTCGGACGTTCTTAATAAGGTAGATAGGAATAGGTTATCTGCTGCACATTTGTATATTTTAATAATTACATGTATTTGTTACAATTATATGAGGAGTCTTTCAATATCAACCAGACAAATTTACACAAGGGCCCTGTTTCACAAAAACTTAAACTAAAATCACTAAAATAGATTTTAACTAAAATCAAAATGAAATTTTAAATTTTATGCGTTTCACGAAGATCGATTGTAATTTAAAATGCAATTTTAATAGATTTTAGTTAAAATTGCTTGCGCTCGCGCAGTGCACAATTCCGGCGAGGGCACTTAGGGTGTAAGCATAAACGCTTCGGAACTAAAAACTGTTGCCAGGTAAAACTAACCGTTACAATACCAATGAGGAGAGTTTCATACGTTGTAGCAATGTTTGCGCATGGTCAGACAGTCGTAGAGAAATGAGAAATGAAATAAATAAGTTTATTGCGTATTATTCGTTTTGAAATGGGGGATCACGTGGCTAAGGGGGTAAGACGCTGGCTCGCTAGCCTGAAGGTCGAGTGTTCGATCCCTGCATTGGCCGAGAAAGTTCATCCAGATTTTCCGGCGTGGTTTCCCCTTGTCAGTGATGCAGGACGGAGGGCCTGAAAAGGACAGCTGTCTAGTAGTTCGGATGGGACGAAAAACCGAGGTCCCGTGTACATATTGGCGTGCACGTAAAAGATCCCTTGGCAGTTGGATTTCGATATAAGAGTAGGCTGCCCGGGCAAAATTTCCCTCATAGCACACTGTATGACATATGCCCGTCTTCATTAGCCCAGTTTAGGAGCAGAACAGCAGAACAGTAGGACGTTAAACCCCATTTCATTTCATTTTCAAATGTATCAGTTGGTTGGCCTTGAACTTGCATGTGGCTTTCCTGACCTTTGCATTTGATTTACTCGCAGGCTTCAATGGAAATAATGCGTATCGATAAACTAAATCGATTGAATTTGGTAGTTTTATGGTATTTTGGATAACAGAAACTATTGAGAATTGTCACAAACATGTGATATTTCTGACTCAAAGGATTAATCTAGACTTCAGTATTGTCGAATTTTAAAAGTATTTAACAACTTTTAAACTAATACACGATTTGAAATGTCAGTTCCATGGACCCTTTCAATAATACTTTGAAAATTCCAAAGTGCCACACTCCTTATTGGATAATGCCTATCTATCTTACTAAATTAAAATAATTTTTTCCCAATATAAAATACCCTTGGCTCCTATATAAATCACCATAACCCCAAAACCATAAATACTTTGCATATGGCGTATCTCGTATTATAGGACTGATGGGGTTTCGATTCCCTGGCTGTTTGTTAGGAGAGGGTGACGGCTGTCCTAAGTTAAAATTGATTTTAGTTAAAATTGTCCCTAAAATAGTTTTGTGAAACGCCACTATTTTAAGTTAAGATACAATTTTACCTTACAATATTATTTTAGTGGATTTTTATCTAAAATGCTTAAAATCGTTTTGTAAAACGAATCTATCTTAAGTTAGGATGAAAGTTTAGTTTCAGGCGATTTTAAGGAGATTTAAGTTTTTGTGAAACAGGGCCCTGATCCGTTGTGAGAAATCCAGTTGCCCATATACATGCTTTTTATGAATATTGAGCAATCTATAACCGGACACGATCTAAAAGAAATATTAATTAAAACATGTTGCTTAAATAGTCAAATCATATATCAAGGAAGATGTCCTTAAAAACCTCTCGTGCCAAAACTAAAATACACAAACGCAGGTATATCTAAGTTTATATAAATCAATGACATTCAATGTTTTCCTTTTTCATTCTGATAACTAGTGCAAAATTACCCATTGTGGCTTCACGAGAACCCTTCCAAAAAACCTGATCTCGCCTTTTAAAAGTGCCCCTTTCCAAACAGCGGTTGGGTAGAAATTCAATGCCTGCTTTTATGAAAAGGAACAATGTGACGCACTGGATTAGTGTGTAGATCTAATGGTGTTGAGAGGTAAATCGTGTTTAAACCACACTGAATGTAGTTTTCGTCACATCACAACCTAGCCCGTACCTGTCTTTAGCGCCTTCTATTCACCTAAACTCCAGATAGTATGAACCGGGGCCAGATTTTAACCAATAAGAGGGCTCTTCTTGTAATTTAGATTATGTTTCGTCAAAAAAGGAGCAAAACGATTGAATACAACTTCTTTTCACTCAACAAGGTGGCTTCGTGCAATCCTCACCCTGTTTGTATACTTAGGGCTCTAATTGGTCTTCATATTGTAACTTAACCCCCTCAACTTGTACAGAATATGAAAAGGGATCGATAAAAACCTGAACAGCTATTATGAGTGATAAGCGGCCCCAAACCATTTGTATTTTCGTGTTTTAATAAGAGGTTTGTTGTCAGTTTTGGCACCGCGATATTACCGACAAAACGTCTCTATCTCAGGGTCAAACGGTACACTTGACTAGATTTACCCACAAAAACGTTTATATAAGATCCCTAGGACAATGGCAATTCATGTTAATTTGAAAGATGTTGCGGATAGCATCGTTTTGAAAGATGAACCCGAAGTTTAATAATAAATCTGCAGAACAAAGGCAACATATTTTAGGCGCCCAGTTCCAGACATTGACATCCACTGAGAACTGGAAGTTGAGATTAAAAATGTATTCACTCCAAATTTGCACAGGTGGAAGAAAGGCCGGGAAGCAAATTGTGATCCTTTTCGTATTGTTATGTTTCCGTTGTGGACCAAATCTGGATAAGATGCAGTTCCAAACTCTGCGTTATCTGGCTGGATTTGGAAAATAAAACTTTTTTACAACCCATTTTAAGAATTAGTCACATGTGTACCCGAACCGAAACCCAAATTAGTATAACTTAGATACCATCCTCGGTATCCCCAGTGGGGTCATTTAATTCGACTCCACTAACCCTTGGGTTCATCCATGGGGTAGACACGTATTCAAATTATCTACTCTTGATGGCTGTGCTATTTTTATTGACCAATCAAAAAAAAAAAAGAAAGAAAATCGTTAAATACAAAGGAAGTAACTCTCACTTGCTGCAACAAACAAACCGCCATATTGTTGTGAACGTAAGCAATGAGGCTAAGACAGGTTTGTAAACTGTTTTTTGATTTGGTTCGTCGACTTATTTTACAACTCAAAACTGACCCTTTTTCAATAAACATACATTGTGCAAGAGCTAAATATGCCTATTGCTGGTCTTTCTTTGGGCCTGAAATGCTATCTAAATTATTAATTAGACATTAATTAACTTATCCGGACCATAATCAAATCTCGATGTCATCGCCAGCCTCCGAAATTTACTGGATTAGGATCCGATTTGCTACTCAACTTTAATTCATGATTAAATCATGAAATGGATAATAATCGAGACCTATGCTTTTATCGTACCGACTTTAATAATGATGATCAAGCCTAGGCCGAAAATTCAATCGCTGAATTTCACTGAAATTTTCAGCAAATTCCCTTTACATTATCTAGTTTTTAACTATTATAGTGAGAACTGCCAGCTCTTTAATCTCCAATAATGTATCTTTAACTCGACTAGAGAGCTTTTTAATAACCAATATTAGTATCAGTCTTTAAATTTGGTGTAGTAGTTTTCTCATTGATGTTCCTGTAATCAAAATTTAAATGCCTGTGCATGAAACTATTGTTGTGCCCAGTCCGGTCTCTGAAAGAAAGAGAAAATGAAGTGTAAACATAAAGTGCGTTTCCAATCTTCAAATCATCAATGCAGACTTCTATTACCCCCATGTTATATCAGCATATACCAACATCATTAATTAAACAATCTCAATAAAAAAAATGTTTGTTCTTCTTCGTTTTCCTTTCTCACATTTCTTAATTATTGGATTCACTGAACAATTAAATGGTCGGAACTTTTTGTTGGTGTAATCAATGAGGGCAAACTTTACAGCAACACCCTAACACCTAGCCAGAGATGTGTATCCGTTATATACACGATCCACTTTAAAGGCTTTGGAAGGTAGCTACCTATAATATATTTATTGACTAGATTATTGGGTGGATGATCTTTAGAAACATTTTACCGTAAATTTCCGCCTGTTTGTTGATGATGCATAAATTCACTAAAACACACAAAATATATAATAGTTGCTACCTGCTACGATGTTTGATACGGTGGTAATATTAATATAATTTGCTTTTTTGTCATTTTGACCCAAGTCAATTATAATTCTCACCCTACGGCATACTGCCTACTTTTATATCGAATTCCAACTGCCATAGGATCTTTTATGTGCAGGCCAATGTGTAGACCGGACCTCGACTTTTTGTCCCACCCGGACGACTAGACAGCTATTCTTGTCAGGTTCTGTCCTGCACCTCTGACAAGAGGAAACCACGTCAGAAAATGCCGATGAACTTTCTCGGCCAATCCAGTAATCGATCATCCGATTTCCATGTTAACGAGCCAACGCCTTAACCACTGAGCCATCGGGGTCTCCCCTGAAGATTGAATCATGAAATAAACATTATTATGTACCGAATAATACACACATCTTTCGTCGAGTTTCGACCGTTTTGGAGGCGAGGCTAGATAAGATGACGCGCTGGGTGGAAATTCAACAAAATATAAATTATATTAAAATTTACTTGGGTGATAATTATAAATCCCTCGAGTGAATATTATGAAATATAAAATAAATAAAAACTTGTTCGGGTGGGAATTAAAATGTTCTCGGGTGAAAATTCAAGAAAATAAATTGAATAAAAAATTACTCGGGTGAAAATTCAAGAAAATAAATTAAATCAAAAATTACTTGGGTGGAAATTAAAATTGACTGGGGTGAAAATTATCGAAAGCACACTGGGGTGAAAAATACCTACGAGAAAATTAAAACTGACTGGGGTGAAAATTATCAAAAACAAACTATTAAAATTGACTAGGGAGAAAATTAAGAAAAACAAATTATATAAAAAAGCATTTCGATGAAAATTAAAATTGATTTGGGTGAAAATGACAAAAAAAATTATATAAAAATTGACTTGGGGGAAAATTTAAAAAAAAATGAACATTTTTTTTCATGTCACTTATTAGCCACCGTAGTTTGATAGCACCCACTTCAATATAATTGGCGAATTAAAACTATTGGTCTTTCCGTCTGTAAACTTTTCAGAATTTGGTTTCCGTGAAACAGCGTCTCTTAGACATACATTAAATGCAAGAGCTAAATCTGCATATTGCAGGTCTTTCTTTAGGCTTGAAATGTTATCTAAATTATTGATTAGACATTAATTAACATATCCAGAACTTAATCAACTGTCTAAGCCATCGTTAGGCTGCGATATTTGGTGGATTTGAATACATTTTGTGACGGATAATTTAACGTAAAAATGGATAATCGAGACTTTGCTAATCGTATCAGCGTTAGTAATAACGACCGAGCCTAAAATTGCGCACTGTAAGAAATAATTCTGTAAAAAAACAGAAAAATTCTGGCAGCAGATTTTTTTTCTGTAATTTTTATTCTGTTTGGTTTTTTTAACAGAAAATTTCTGTTAAGTCACAATAGCATGTTTCTGTGAAATTACAGGAACAAAATCTGGTAAATCTGCTGCCAGAAGATTTTCTGTTCTTTAACATAATTATTTCTGTCAAGTCACAATTTTACGTTTCTGTAAAATTACAGGAAAACAATCTGGTAAATCTGCTGCCAGAAGATTTTCTGTTCTTTAACATAATTATTTTGGTTAAATATAAACAAAATCATCTGTAAAAAATAATTTATATTCTGTAAATGTAATTTTTTAAGTCATGAATTTACAAAAACATTAAAAATGAACAGAAATTCAGAGCAAGAAATTGTACATATAGCTTCAAATTTTGTGATTTCTGAAGGCTACGTTTATTACTTTCTATCGTATCTTCTTCCACTTGCAATTAAAAGGTGTTAACTTTCCTGCATATGTCATGGAGTACGGTATCCTATCGGCGACATCTTGCCAAGGCAGCGGAGATAACTGTTTAGGGCTTACGGTTCTTTAAAATGTACAGGGCCCCTGTTGTTAGTCCAAACTGAACAAATTCTAACTTGCATCACTGACAAGGGAGGACAAGTTGGAAAACAGAGTAGCTTTCATGGCTAATGGTTAATAAGCCAGCATCATATTCACTGACCCATCGCGTCTCTTACACATTAATATTCTTTATACGGTCGATTTCACATATTTCTACAAGATAAAAAAAACGGCAAACAGAACAGGCAGTACAGAGACTGTGTCTTTAAATCCAATAACATGCTCAGTATCTACCTATGCTGTAGATTTGCCTTCAAACATACATATTATTAGGAAGACTTACCTTCAGATATTATTGTTGATTTCCCTCTGTTATGTATTTTGTTTGCATTGTCAACACAGCCATAATTAAAGTATACGACACGCATGCGTTAACTGAATCCAACAATATAACTTTGTGGATAAACAGAACAGTGTCGTTAATATACAAGTTATTCTGGGATATTACAGGTCTTTTGATTAATAACACAATTTTCATTCTTAATAAACAGTTTATACAGAAATGCAACTAAAACAACAGATTGTATGGTAAAAATACGGGTTATTTATCTCAAATCACAGATATTTCTGTGATAATACGGATAATTCCCTTCAAATAACAAAAAGTAGGGATTTAAAAAACAGATATTTTTTACAGTGCATCGCTCATATCTCGGTTAAGAGTGAAGAGATTTGACTGAAATTTTCAGCATATTCTGTTTTCATTATCTATTTGTTTTAACTATTATAGCAAGAACTGTTAGCTCTTTATCTAATCTTACCCAATGCCCTTTTAATATACACAAGCAATACCCGGACTATCTAAACAAGCAACATAATTTATGCAAATGATTGATTGGCAGTTTTCATGTCTTTATATAAATAATTATCCAACATAATTTTGTATATGCATGTATGTCTAATCAAGATCACAATTAAAGATGCATTATATAAGACACAATTCTGCCTATTGCAGGCCCTTTTTGTTGGCTTTAAATGCTATATAAATTATTATTTAGACATTTATTTACATGGTAAGCCCATAATAAACCATCGGATGGCTGATATATGGAATGGATTAGACAATGTATGTCATGTCTTCGTTAAACTTCAAAACTTCGTTTATGACGATAAACTTCGTTTGTTGGCGTAGGAATGGTACCTGACAATCGAGACTACACTATTTCTTGTGAAACTTCACACATTCAAAACAACAACCAGCTCTTTATCTTCATCTTACATAATGCATCTTTAAGCGAACTCTTTTCATGTATTTGTGGAAATATCTGTGTGCGTACTTCATCGAGAAAGTTCGCTCAGAATAAAGTAATTTAACTGAAATTTTCAATATATCCATTTTTCATCATTGAATATAGCAAGAACGGTCAGCTCTTTATCAAAATCTTACACAATGCATCTTTAAGCGATCTTTTGCATGCATTTGTAGAAATGTCTGCGGGCGTACTTCATCGAGAAATTTCGAAAATTTGGGTGATATATCTTCCCATAACTTTAGATAAATAAAATAATCTTATAGTCAACTTGTCTTGTGAACAAAGGTTCTTGTATTGTCCTATTCTTTATACTGATATCACAACCAAGACCTTTGATTTAATTGTGTAAAATAATAGTATTAAATGTGCACGAATGATCCGATCAAAAGAATATTAATTGTATTTACCTTATGTCCTTTCTATCTTATCATTTTTTGAATCAAATTAAATTTCAATTATCAAATATTTACATTAAGATAAAATCTAAAGATAGCTAAATCTAATCCTTCCAGATAAATTTCGAATTTGCATATTTTCCCCCTTCTTTAATGGGATTCTTTCTTTTTGAATCATGTGCTTTGGGGCTCCTTGATGGACTCGTGGATGCATAGGGCAGTCTATATAATAAAGCCCACACACGCTGTTAAAAAATCGAACAACCCTCATAACCCCGAGGTCTCTATTGCACATTTAGTTGATAATCCGAATAGAGAATGTCTTTTTTAATTCAACTATTTCTAACCACACGACCACTTCAATACGACTAAAGCATTATACCATCTCGTTTTGTTGACGATCTTGTAAGTTGAGTACACGAAGAAGAATTTATGAATAGATTGGAGCCACAAACACCGATCTTATCATAAGCACCTTTTCGTAGTACTACCATGCACGCTCACCCAGAAAATCCGTACTTTGCTTTGGCAACGTTGTTCATTTCGTGTGGGAAATAAAACTCCGTACATGTCAACGGGGTCTGACAGCTTTAGAGAGCGATTTTTAATTGAAATCCGATATTCTATCTAGTATTGGTGATCTTAAGAATAGAGTTTTTGGCATGTTATTTTTTCATCTTTAGCTGTGTATATGTAAGTATACTGATCGTCTTAGCTCCACTTGAATAGCATTAGTTAGCACCCGATCACATTCAGTTGTTTGAGTTTATTTTTCTCTATGTAGAGAATAACTATTTAGTGTATTGTTTCTTATTCACTGGATTTGTTTGTTAAACAAGGGTAGATAACTACACCAAGGTTAATCTAGGTACATTTATTTATCTTGATAATCTATAGGCATACTTTTATTTTTTCCACGTTTTTATTTGCAATATATCACACACATTGTTTCAGGTTATGTTGTATTTTATGGTGTAATGATACAAAATAGATCAAGACAAATAGCAGCATTTTAAAACTACAAAAAACGACATGTTTGATCCCTATAAGCAAAGAAATACTTCGACGTACAGAAATAACATTTCGAAATGCCGTATATGAGGTGCGCTCTATTTCCACAGATTGCTTCGTGAATACAATTGATTGGGGTTTGGGAGAAAACCCACTCCCATGAAAATAATTGGCATAGGTATCTCTAATGTCTCGCGCCGACCAGTCATGACAGCCTTCCCATAGACTTCCAAGTCGAAAACTCAATTGGTTTGCAGTACCGTATACTACTTTTTCGTGTCTACATTTTTATTAGAC
Organism: Patella vulgata; assembly: GCF_932274485.2. NCBI lineage: Eukaryota > Metazoa > Mollusca > Gastropoda > Patellidae > Patella > Patella vulgata. The sequence goes on along the minus strand of NC_065880.2, from coordinate 19,032,880 downwards.
TCAGAGGACAATTAGTTTCGTCTTTCGACTGACATACGTTCCATAAAATTTGTAGGCATGTAAGAAAGACAAGTTTAAATCAGCTTTTAGAATATGACTCACAAAATATCAGATGCCAGGAATAATGCCAAGCTAACAAACTTGTTGGACAGCCAATCTTCTACGAGAATGTAAAACCTTTAATATTTAAATGGAATATTAAATCATTGATAGAAATATGTTAAACGGTATTTAAAAAATTATTTCAATTAACAAATTATATACAGCTTATTTAAAAAATAATGAATAACATGTATTTTTTGTTTCAAAATAGCCTTAAAAATAAACCGTTCGGGTTTCCGGAGAAACAAAATTTATTTTAAAAAAATAATATAAGAAGTTCGATCTAATTTAAACGAAATTAGTTTTAATGTTCAAAATAAATGAAACTTGCTAGCCATGTGAATAATCTTTTTTTTTAAATCTGTAGCCTTATATGTATTTATAACAATAATACTAATTTATTGTTTACAGTCAGTCACATGTACATACAAGAAAAACTAAAAAGCTATGAAAATACTTCAAGGTTAAAAATTTGAGGAATAGTATTCTTTAAATAGTAAAGTTTTTAGGGAACTTTTAAAAGATCCTAAAGTGTCTATTGTGTGGATGCTATGCGGCAGATCGTTCCAGAGAGTCGGTGCGGCGATAGAGAAAAAGCGGGGTCCATATAAGTCACACCCGTAATACTCTGGTACATTTAGCCTACCCCCCCCCCCTCTTTCGATCGTAGCCCGACGAGTGGACGTCTGTGGAAACCACGTGGTAATTAATTCTGAAAGAGAGGTGCATAGTTATGAAGACATTTATAATTTAATATCATGATTTTGAATTTTACGATCTAAAGACTTTTTTATACACACAATACGAAATAATAAATAGGATACACATTTACAAAATTTAGAAATATGGTCATGTAAGAATAAAACATTGTCAAGATTAAAACCTAAATTACGGACAGCCGTGCAAGATTTAACTGGTGTGTTGCCGACCTTTAAAGTATCTAAAATATATATTTTTTCTTTTCTTCGAAATTAAGAGTAAAAGTGTAGTATCTCTGTCTTTTTATCGTTTAAAGCCAACTTGTTGTCAACCACCCATGTCCTAATTTCATTGATACATTTTTCTGCGCTGTATATTATTTGTTACATTCTTACACCTGTGTTAAAGTTAAGTATCATCGACTTAGAGCATTAAATCGATGCCGTTACGTACAATAATATCTTCTAGAAGGGTACAGAACAAAGTGAATAAAATCGGGCCTAAAACACTTCCCTGAGGTACACCATATTTCAGTTTTATTAACTTAGAATAAGAACCATTTACACAAACCTTTAGTGTCCTACTTCTCATATACCATCCTAACCAATTTAAAAAAAAAATATTTGAAATATTAAAACGAGCTTGTGTAAATTATCAGTTAAATCTTATTTTACATGTCCAGAGGGTTCAAAAATATTTTTAAATCCAAGTCACATTTGAAAAGCTTTACGTCAGGCTTTTCAAATCATTTAGTTGGATTTTTCCAATTTTTTAAATTAGGTGTGTTAAGATGAATTAATTGGAATATTGTAAAATATAAGCAAATTTTCCAATTACATTCAAAATAAAACATTTCGAGTTAGAAGTTTTTCTGCCTATCAAATCTATATAACTTTATAGGCAAGATATTAAAAACATTATCCAAATATAACAGTTCAATCCCAGTTCAGATTTAAAAACATGATAGAGCAAGACACACCGCAACAGTCATCTTGGACTAAAAACATTTTAATCAGAAGAAGACATTTTGTGCGCGCAGCATGGTTGATTGTCGGTGAATCCAGCATTATTATAGTAAGATGGGTATTTCTACTTTCCATATATACCAAAATTACCATACTTTTATTGGTAATAATTACCCGTTAAATACTTTTGTGATAATGTATCTGTAATTAGTTAGTTACATAAGAATAATATTAACAGATTGTATTCTTTGATAGCATATTGGTATTTCAGAAGGATATCTGTTGACTTTTAGATTTTCCGGTTTTTGTCAGGGGCGTTGCGATTAGAATGTATGCAAGCTGACAAATCTTATTAATCTCGTCACTGAGGTAAAGACGTTTTATCGTTTTCAGTGAGTTCAACGCTCGTAAACAAAACCTGCTCTACGGAGGCCGGTGTTTAGATTTGCAATAATTAGATAATCGGGACTAAGGTTATTTTAAATATGATTCCATTAATTTTCTATTGCTGAATATGTTACAACTCTCTTTAAGGGGGTCCACGTATTTCTCTGTAAATTTGGATTATATGATCGTTATATACCTATTAATATGATTAAATACAAACGAAATTTAATAAATACATTTCTCCATGGGAGCAAGGCTTGCCTCAGTCAGTTTGGCGGTAACTCACTAAATGGTGGTCCCAGGTTCGACCCCGGTTTCCGGTTTCACCATGGTGCCGACGTAACCCATGACTTTTTTGAGAATTCGACGAGGATGCCCCCCCCCCCTTAGCACACCGAATGGCGTATTACCCCGTCAGTGTAAATATGTAGGACGTTCAACCCCATTTTATTTCAGATTAATAGCTGCCGGTTGAGTAAAGAGAATTAAAGGGAAGTAACTCTTAATTTCCATGCTGATCTTGAGGCATACCGGTATTCATGTTGTCCAATCTCCATTGATAGGGTGACCCGTGCACTTTACAGAAAGTTGGTCTCGACACGGCTAAATGTGCACGCTTCAGTTGCGTGTCTCGAACTGATTTCTGACTACCCCGCACTCGCTTTGAGTCGATAAATAGCCATGGCACGTGCAATTCTCTACAAATATATCAACTATTACAGCCGTAAAAAATCTATTGTTGACGATTTTGAATAGCAGTAAAATTTAGTTTCTTGGTTATTACAGCAGCTTTAGTAATTACGTTTGTTTTATTTTTTAAATTGCTTTATCATTAACTGTACCGTTAAGAGCGGCATCTTTTGGTTTAGTACAAATACTATCTCTGAATCACTTTCTTTAGCAGGAACATGATACTAGCAGTAGTTTCATTTTACTTTTACAAGTTTCTTAAAACAATTGTTGAGTTGTCTAAAGTGCTTATTTCTAAATTCAATTTCTTGTTCTAGCTTTCTGTTATGTTTCGTAAAAAAGTAGTCTTGATTATCCCGACCTGTCAATCAGACGTAGAATGGTCGATAGACTGGTTAAGCGAGACTAATTTCAAAACAAGGGCACGTAACCTATCTTTTACTCAAAAGTGTCTGGATGTTATGGACGCAACTTGGAACCAGTTTTCAGTCTATTATTTATAGATGATTAATGGTCATAGCTTATTAAGTACAACATGATCGTTTATTTAGTGACTATAATTGTGTGAAACTGATTTGAGGCTTGGCATATATATAAATATTGTGGCGTAATTGTCGAGATATTTGGAGATATTTATTTATGGTGGGTCACCCTACCATTGACTTCAATGTGGAGAGAGAGGGGGGGGGGGTAGTAGCTACATTTAATGGTGACTAGACTAATTAGTAATTCTCTTCCCATTGACTTTATAAATTCATGCCATCCCTTGTGCTATAACATTTTTTTAACCTTTCAACTTTTTGCTAGGCCTGGTCAAAGGAATCTACATGCAGTGGCGTCATGTCTGATTACTTACTGATCCTTCCGCTTCAAAATCAGGAATATTCACCAAAACCTGGCAGTAACGTAAAATGTACAAATGCCATGTAAAAGGGAGAGAGAAAACCCATAATCGTGGTTGTCAAGATAAAGAGAATTAATCGAAGAGTCGCAAAGAAACAAAAAAATAATAACACACAATATATAACCAAGTTTTGTAAATAATATAGAGTGTATGGTGCTATATGAGCCTCACAAAATTGAGATTTTTTTTTAACCAATATTTTTATTCAGGTTGTCTGAATGGGATTGGGGAACAGGCTTAGCCTATGTAAAACCCCTCTCTACAAAATTGAGATACGTATTCTTAATTATGTGAAAAAGGTGGTACTGGAATGAGCGTGAATCAAATAGACACTTAAATTTGAATTCCCCTTAAGATACATTATGGAAGATTAGATAAAGAACTGGCAGCTCTTACTATAATAGTTAAAAACTAGATAATGTAAAGGGAATTTGCTGAAAATTTCAAATTAATCTACTCTGAACCAAGATTAGCTTTTGAATTTTAGGCCTAGCCTCGATCACCATTACTAAAGTCGGTACGATAAAAAAAAACCCAACATAGTCTCGATTATTCACTTTTGGATTTAATCATCAATGAGCGTTGAACAGCAGATCGAATTCAAATCCGGATCGGATTCATATCGTAGGCTAGCGATGCCATCGAGAGTTGATTATGCTCTGAATAAGTTAATTAATGTCTAATTAATAATTACTTATTTAGATACCATTTCAGGCCTAAAGAAAGACCCGGAATAGGCAGATTTAGCTCTTGCATAATGTATGTGTATTAAAACATACGCATTCTTAGGAACATACTTGTAAATAACACTTAAATTTGAATTCCCCGTATTAAAACATTATATGCATTCTTGGGAACTTACTAGTAAATACTATCGTGGAGTAAGGGACAGACAACCAAAGGACCCGGGATCCTTTCCCCACAAATGTTTGAAAATTATATCAACGTAGATGTGATTTGGAGTCCCTTTCTGTCAGATTAAATAGCCTACAAACTGGAACCGCTGTGGAATTGCCAGACGCCACTGGTACAAGTAGTGTCCATTCTTTACACGCCAATAGCCTTTTAGCATTTTTAAAAAAAAAATGGAGTGGAAGTTTGGCAAAATAATGTGTACACTTTCTTTATTATAATCATCATCCAATGTAATATGTGTAGTTTAATGGTGTGAGACATTAAGTAATATATTGATAGTGCAATGTCTTTCACGAGACCATTAAACAAGTTAAAATACAGACTCTATCCAGCATGCGCATTTCAATGAAATACGTTACGCGGGTCCAATATTTCAACTAGTATAAATAATATACGCTTGGCACATTGCCCGTACCAATATTTGAAATAATGTTAAGCCAACATCAATGGATCACGTCACATCTGCATTTTAAAACGAGTTTATTAAACTGAATGTATATCCAATCTGATTAAAATACAGATCTATGTTTCGTTTCGTTTTTTATACATTTGATGGTATCTACTACATGAAGGTTGTATTGGAAGGTCGCGTCAGAGGTCATACGAGTGGTTTTTGGCCCTATGACGTCAGAAATTTGATTAACCAATCAGCATTGATGTTTCTAGTGGGTTACCCACAGTTCCGTGCACCTCACATTGGCTAATCCCTCACATCATCCAGAACGCGAATTATATAACAACTCTTCCAGATCCTAGTGTTGTAAAGACAAGTAAAACGAAATTTTGAACTTTAATTAGATTGAATGTATATCATGCCCTGTCATAACTTTGTGCCATCACCCTTTCCTACTAATCAAACCTTGAAATGAAATGAAATGAAATGGGGTTTAACGTCCAACTGTTCTGCTCCTAAACTGGGCTAATGAAGACGGGCATACGCCATACAGTGTGCTATGAGGGAAATTTTGCCCGGGTAGCGGCGCTACGGCCTACTCTTATATCGAATTCCAACTGCCAAGGGATCTTTTACGTGCACGCCAATATGTACACGGGACCTCGGTTTTTCGTACCATTTTAAATATCATAAAACATAAGAAAGTAGAAGAACATATTTTTATATCTGCAACTATAATATTTAATAACTAAAATATAATATTGTATTGTAATTTATTTCTTAGTAGCATAAAGCATTTTTATATACATTAGAATAACCTTTGATATAGATATGTATAAAGTTTGCAGAAATCACGTGTTGGTCCTATAAGTGTAAGTTAACTATACAAAATATTCATGATTTACCTATTACATCACATATCTATTTTTAACTGAACCCCATAATGTGCACAATTTCAGCTGTACTTTAGTGTCGGTTGATATAAGGTATTTCAACAAGAATTCTTAATATTTTAGTTTATGTAAATTGTTATAAATTTTCAGGTTTGGACAAAGAACAGAAAGTGAAACATTATCAATTCTGTTTATTGATAATCAAGAGGTAATAGGCAATATATATTTGTAAAACTATTAACTATGGGGCAGATATTTTTAAAACTAATTCAAAAGTAATAGATTTCGATCGATGTTACAAGCAGTATTATGTGATAGGCTTTATCAATTTTCGTTCTAAAAAACTCCACAAACTTTATCGATTATTTCCGCTGGGTTTCAAGACTACGGGTGTAACCAAAATGTTTCACTATTTGCCTTATATTTGATAAATATGTCACGTAACTCAATTCATCTTTGACAGTTCATATTTTAATTTAGGCCAAAATAGTTTATGATCCATTTGAATATAATTTTGTCGGTTTATATAAGTTTGTATTGGTTCAGTTTCTATGTCTTCAAATTTGTTTGGACTGTCAAAAAGTACGAGGATAACTTTACCAGCAATTTGATGCCCAATGTAAAACTCTTCAATACACCATTCTTTGTCTAATTCACTGTCATCTAGAATAACTAGGATTTTTCTACTACACGCCATGGCGTCGGTAATTGCGTCTGCTTGACTATCACCAGGAATGTCATCTTTGGGCGGATAGTAATATGTCTTGTTAAAGTTCTTTAGTTTTGGTAAAAGTCTTTTTGTAACCCAGCCTATTATTTTAGGGTTTTGTCTGTTTGAAGAAATATATACATCACAACTAAACACTGGTGCATCTTCCTTCACATCTACTTTTTTCGGCTTATCAAAGGGTCGAACTCCAAATACATGATAAAATAAAACACTAGTTTCATATTTCCATTTATAACACACTACAACAAATATAATAATTACAGATAATAAACCGCCTAAAATAAAGCACGCTATTAATACTTGATCTCTATAACATGTTAGACTATTGTATGTAACTGATTGTATATAATGTTCATTTCCATTCACAGTACATGTCATATTATTTCCGTCTATTTCCATCAGCCAATCATTCATCCATAAACTGTCACAAGAACATACTAAAGAATTGTTCTCTACTCGAACATCAGATGAAGGTAGTCTTAGATTTCGCAATGTGATAGGCAAAGAAGTGAGGGAATTGCTACTTATATCCACGAATTTCAACATTTCGCCGTCATCAAAGAATTTAGGATGGATATATGTCAGCCTATTATGAGAAACATCCAATTGAGTTAAAACATTGGTGTACTTTTTTGTGACTATTATTTGTATCTGATTACCAGATAAATTTAAAGATATCCGTGGGTATTTTGGCAGTCGCTCTGGCAGTCTCGTGAGAGTTTTGACCATACTACAGTCAACTGTTAACAGATCCTCGGAAGGCCGATCCTGACATAAACATCCAATAGGACAATCTTCACTTATATTGCAAATTAATTTATCCATGTTTTTCATTAAATAACCGAACGATTTATTTCGTAGATCGGGTGGATCTTGGCAATACAGATATTCCGTGGCCTGATCCATGTACAAGCTGTTATTCACGCGATGAACTATATTGTAAACTGAACAATCACAAAACCATGGATTATTTTTTAATTCTAGGCGTAAAAATGCTATATCCGATGGTGTAGATGCATTTAATGCCTTAATACAACCTGCTAAATCTTGAAGGTTGTTAAAAGTTAGATCAATTTTAAAATTTTGTTGTTGCCCCAGTTCCAGTCCTAGTGCTCTTTTGAAATATGATATGTTGTTATGTGACAAATTAAACGTATATCCCTCGACACTTATGTCATTATAATGTGTATATCCCTCGGCGGTTATGTAATTTAAACGTAATGATGATGTATTTATATCTATGGGACAACCTGAAACCAATGTCTGGTCGATAGACTTGGTTTTATAAGGCCAGGAGTCGAAATATTCCAAATTATTAAAAGAAATGTCAACGGTTTTCAGATATATTAAACCTTCATGAAACAGTTCCGATCCCATGGAGCTTATCTGATTACGTGAAGCATTAAATTTCTTAATCCTCAACACCTCGCCTTGTCTTCCCAGTAATCCTGATGGTAGCTGTTCTATATTGTTTCTACTTATGTCTATTGTTTGTAAACATTTGGCATCCATAAACACGCACTTGTCTACAGAAGAAATATTATTTGAAGATAAAACGATACTTCGTAGTTTCGGTAACGAGGTAACGAATGACCCCTGAACCTGTTGGATATGATTATAACTTAGATTTAAATGTATTATTTGAAGTCGTATTGAAGTTAATGAAGATGACAATAAAGTTTGTAAATCTGTTATGGACTCATGTGATAAATCAACATCATAAAACGCATCCACGCCGGACAGATCACTTGTAAGGTTATGACGGTAAATTTTTACTACCTTCTGATTATCGTCACACACACATTCATGGCTTGATCCCATGTGAGATGTCATTGGGAAGCATGTTAACAACAACACATAAATCCAGTCCATGGTTGAATTCTATTAACCGGTTTTTAATTGAATCAACGGCAACTTCTCCTGCTTTTTCTGGGGCTCACGCCCGCTTCCACCGAAGAGGATATCACAGACAAGCAACGGCAATTAAACGTATCAAGCCTTTGAATGGTATTATTGATAATAAACAGAATGCTAGCCATTTCGTGTCATGTGTGACGCACCCTGTACATTATATTCACAAAGTTTATACACACCTAACAAAGAATTAGCCGTTCGTAAAGTAACAATAACGCCTATGGCATAGTACACTTGGTTTCTGTACATAATAGATTTGTTATACTATACTGTTAGGGTGACCCACCATAAATAAATATCTCCATATATCTCGACAACTACGCCACAATATTTATATATATGCCAAGCCTCAAATCAGTTTCACACAATTATAGTCACTAAATAAACGATCAAGTTGTACTTAATAAGCTATGACCATTAATCATCTATAAATAATAGACTGAACACTGGTTCCAAGTGTCGTCCATAACATCCAGACACTTTTGAGTAAAAGATAGGTTACGTGCCCTTGTTTAGAAATTAGTCTCGCTTAACCAGTCTATCGACAATTCTACGTCTGATTGACAGGTCGGGATAATCAAGACTACTTTTTTACGAAACAGAAAGCTAGAACAAGAAATTGAATTTAGAAATAAGCACGTTAGGTAGCTCAACAATCGTTTTAAGAACCTTGTAAAAGTAAAATGAAACTACTGCTAGTATCATGTTCCTGTCTAACCCGAGTGATTTAGAGATATTATTTGTACTAAACCAAAAGATGCCGCTCTTAACGGTACAGTTAATGATAAAGCGATTTAAAAAATGAAACGAACGTAGTTTCTAAATCTGCTGTAATAACCAAGAAGCTTAATTTCACTGCTATTCAAAATCGTCAACAATAAATTTTTTTACGGCTGTAATAGTTGATAGATTTGTAGAGAATTGCACGTGCCATGGCTATTTATAGTATCATACTGTCAGAAAGTTGGTCTCGGCACGGCGAATGTGCACGCGTCAGTGGTAGTCTCGAACTATCAGCGGTGGACTGTATTTCTGTAGAGTACATGGGTCACCCTACTGTACTATATATGTTAGTGTAAACCAGTTCGTATACTTATCTATATTCTATATTATTTAACATAACATTAAAATCCATCAAATTGCCTTAATTGGATACATTAGTTACAATAAAGGTACACACGGTTAACGAAACAGATATCACTCCAATATCATTCCGCAAGAAAAAAACTTTTTGAAAACGAATACGTCACGCGTCAACTGGACCTACCCTCTCTGAAGTATGTTGATACAAAACAGGGGGGGGGGGGAGTGCTAGCTGTTTGCCCTTTGATCTTCACGGCCGAGAATTGTAGGACGTTAAATTTCATTTCATTTCATTTCCTTCACGGCGTTGGGTCATGTTTCAAATGGTAGGGAATATTGAACAATGATATATTTGTAGAAATGGAACGAATTGGAGTTTAACGTCCTACTTTTCTGCACCAACCGGATTAATGAAGATGGGTAAACAAGGGACTTTCTCGGACAACACCGCGGTCTACCCCAGGACCTGATGGTAAGTGACCCAATCATTGAATTGTATACCCATTTTTTTCATGTTTCTAATATACACGAAAGTAAGATCATGTGAATAAATAACATAACATTATTGTACTACTTTTGCTAGTCAATATCTTTCCACATAAGGACAGGCTAGGAACTAATTTATAAAGAACAACTAATGTAAAACAAGAGGTTGTGTCCTTAAGCTTACAGTGGGGGTACATCGCATTGAAAAGTAATTTAACTACTGAACTACCGGACATTTCACAATGAAACGAAGAATGCTAGGTGCTGATACACGAGAAGGCGTCTGAATTAAATACCATTTAAAGACATGTCTTTTATTTACTTAATTCATTAAATATTCGCTTATCCATTTTTCCTTTTTTTGCTATATAAATAATAATTGTCATTGATTTTATTATTTGTTGATTAGTTTAACTAATACATATTTTAATTAATTCCTTAAAAAGAGTACTTCTACTTGTTATAATTTAAGCACACTTTTTAACTTTTTCCGTTCTTTTCTTCCGTACAGACATATAAATACATTTATTTTGGATTCTTTTCTATACTATTCAGGTCTATAAATACATTATTTATTTGGTCGGTAATGTTTCTTTTCATTTGTTCATATGAATACGCAGTTTAGTCGGTCATGTTTAGACTACAATGTATGTAACAATTCAGACAAATATGCCCATTAAGTTAAAAGAGTTTATGATACAACTGACCTCCACATTTTCAAAGTGTTCAATTAACTGTGGTCCCTTGTCCTAAGTAGGCCAGTGCTGGGATTTTCGATTAGTAAGTGGGTCTATTAGTTCTGTAACTTGAAAAAACAACATTTTATACAAAAATAAATGTATTCATGTGCTGAATGATAGTGAAACGAATACAAGAGTTTATGTATTTATAGGCTTGAACCATAAAATCAGCATCGAAATCAAAAGAACGTGCCAAGATGAAAGTTGTGGTTAATTTGCAACAAGTATCTTAAGGCATTGTGTTTAATTGTTTTATTGGAGTACATTTGAATGAATGAATGAATGAAGAAAAATAAATAAACTAGAGATAAATAAATACTTTATATCTTTGAATGGTATTTAAAATAGACGCCTTCTCATATTATCAGCACATTTCGTCTTGAAATATTTAGTTTTAATTTTTACAGCGTAATTTCCCTATTGTTCGTCGTTCGTCTTTCGCGCTTTCCGAAGAATCAAAGATACCGACTGATCTCGATTTAAAAGCGTTAAAGTAGCCAAGTCTTTTAACTCAATATCATCCACAGTCTTCGACATTGCAAACACGACTTATTGGTCAATTTAAATCTGATATCCAATATTTGAGACACGGTGAACATTTTAAAATTGGCTCACGAATCGCGTGCCAGAATGCTATTGAGCGCCATTTGTAATGACGCGACTCGATGAACGAAGCTAAACATATCCCAGGGGAGAATACTACCGGTGTAGACTGGAATAAACAGAGGCCAAAGAATGCTACTCATTTGGGACTCTTCCTGTATTTCGCCGAACGTAACTGATAAGAAATTACAGACACGACTGAATGTAAATCAGTTTATATACATTCATATTACATTATTGTATGCGCTGCGACCTATTTGTGTCCATTTCTAGTTGGGAGCCACGGTAGCTAAGTGGGTAAGACGCTGGCTCGCTAGCCTGGAGGTCGCGTGTTCTATCCCTGCATTGGCCGAGAAAGTTCATCGGGATTTTCCGACGTGGTTTCCCCTTGTCAGTGGTGCAGAAAATAGGTCCTGACAAAGACGGTCGTCTAGTCGTTCGGATGGGACGAAGAACCTTGGTCCCGTGCATACATTGGCATGCATGTAAAAGATACCCGGGCAAAGTTTCCCTCATGCCCGTCTGAATTAGCCCAGTCGGAGCAGAACAGTAGGACGTTAAACCCCATTTTACTTCATTTCATTTCCAAAGATTAAAGAATTAGCTCCTTTAAGCAATAATGTTAGGGGATCACGATGGCTAAGTGGACGCGGACTCGCTAGCCTGGAGGTCGGGTGTTCGATCCCTGCGTGACCGAGAAAGTTCATCCAGATGTTCCGGCGTGGTTCCCCCTTGTCATTGATACAGGACAGAGGGCCTGACAAGGACAGCTGTCTAGCCGTTAGGATGGTACGAAAAACCGAGGTCCCGTGTATACATTGGAATGCACGTAAAAGATCCCTTGACAGTTGGAATTCGATATAAGAGTAGGTCCGGGCAAAATTTCCCCCATAGCACACTGTATGGTGTATAGCCGTCTTCATTAGCCCAGTTCGGAGCAGAACAGTAGGACGTTAAACCCCATTTCATTTCATTTCATTGCAATAATGTTAGGTCCAAAACGCCGCTTCTGCACTTGGTAAAAACTGAATGTGTTTTTCTTGTGTAAATACTACAATAAGAGCTCTTTGTAGTATTTATGGGATGACTAAAATGCTTTATAAAGTGGAAGAGTTTCCCAACGATTTTAATTATAGATCTTTATTTTAGAAAAGCTTAAACAAGGGAAAAAGTTTAGGTTTATTATAATAACAAATTTCAAAGTTTTATCTTTACGGAATATTATCCAGATCATTTGGTTAGATTTCTGTAGTGTTACGTCAGCTTTAGAGATCCTTTAGGTCTTGCACGATCTGGTTAATGTTGTCAAAACATTTGTAACTGATGACAACATTAGTTAGCCATTAGCTCATTTGATAGGGGGAGTTCTGTGTTATAAGACATTTAAAGTTTACTTACTTATCGCGTATTCATTTGTAATGTGAACAATTAGTAATCAACCTAATTCAAACAAAACATAAGCCTGGACAATACGTCCCCCTGTACTGATCGTATTCAGTTTTCAGTACTTCCATGACGGGTGTCGTGGTTTTCCCAGGTTAGTCTTGTAGGAATCGGAATGTTCTTCTCGACCAGGATGCTAAGCCGCGAGTGCTGCGAATGCCACGATTATAAAGGAACTGGGAAATTGACTTTATATTCTGGAGATTCCATTTTCAGAAATGGAGATCAAATCCAATAAATTGAATCTACTCTAATGGGCGGCTGAAATGGTTCGGTGAATAAGACGTGTTGGCCGTGAAAGTTCACCGTGATTTTCCAGGGTGGTTCCCCCTTGTTATATGGAATTCGATTTTAGAGTAGGTCTTGGCACCGCTGTCAGAACGCTATACCCCATTTAATATCATTTATGTAATACGCAAATTACGCACAAGACAAAAATGAGAGGGTGTCACTAATTGGCAGCCTGGCGATTAATAGCTGCCTGCTCGAGTGACGTCAAAGGTTTCTCGCGAAGACTGTCTAATCTCTCAGCGTTAGGGAGGGCTTGATGTAGTGAGCTGACTAGGAAGAAGTGAAAGATAAAAACCACGGAAAAAGACGTGGACAGTGGATAATCCCGGAATTTAATTAGGCTTCGATATTTATGTTAAATGGACAGAAGTTAAAGACAACTTCGTCTTTTATATAGAATGAATTCTCCTCATTCTCCTCAAACCCGTTGTTAGGTACCGCGACAGCCAAGTTACGTGACACAAATAATGACTTATTATAAAAGTTTTTTATAGCTTGAAGTATTTCCTCGCGAATACAATGTTTTGAGAAGGATTTGAATCAAAATGTTGATAGATTAATTAGTTTGAATATCATTTTAGTCCAAATATCTCATCAAATCACCCAATTTGTACGCGGGAAAGAATCTTTAAGGATTAATATTACTGGTAATATAACCAAAGTAATTTATGCTCTGGCCGTTTTATTAACAATTCATGTCTTGTTTTGTAAATCTAACACATGCTTTTTTTTATTATTCCACACTAAATGTCGAGGAATGATGATATATACACATAAAACTAGTATACACAAGAAAATGATAAATACAATCAAAATATAAAAAAGGCGTTTGTATAAATTTTTACATGTATTTAAAACTCTTAACATCAAAATTACAATCATAAACTATATACTACATGTATTTATTAGAACACTTAATGTCTCTGAAAGATTACTTAGTAACTTCTTAACTGTTCCATATAATATGTATAAATGATCATACATAACCTCCCTGATAAATCGTAATATACATTTGTAATATTTTATATTGAATACTCATTACTTCACACATATAATTATAGATAATATATGGTACACATTAAACTTAAGTTTATAGGAAGACACAGGCGCCTACGCATGTTTTATTTTAGCCATTCAATAACAACAGAGCTATATTTCGTCATCCAGTTCACATTTACAGCTATTTTCTCCAGAGCTTGCCTTCTTGCTCTAGAACCAGAACCAGCGTCTGGATATTTTTCAAAGAAACTCGTAACCTGAAAAATAGCAGTTAAGGAGAGAATTGATCCGAGAGTTTTTCTTGAATTAGAATGAGAATGATTGTACTCAGTTCTCAGAAATGAAACACGAGACTTTGACCTATATATACACTTATATCTTAAGAAAATTAAATTCCCTCAACACGTCATTCTCGCGTAGCATAAATAATTGTTTTGCAACGTACGAGTACAATCGCATGCTGGGGGGACACGTGGGCAACAAAATTGCAGGTGCACGTGATTGTCCCTGAAGGTTGTAACTCATCCGAAGTGGACAAAAGCTAATTATAGAGCCCTGCCCATTGACCCTTGCTAGATGTAGTCTAGATCAACTGTTTTGTTTCAAGAAAAGTGAGGAAGAAAATATACCTACCTCTTGGAGACGGAATTCAGAATTAAAACCAGATATTATTGAAGGTACCAGGCGACCAAGATGTCGAGAATATAAGGTGAATCTGGTAAATAAACATAAGTATTATCAGTGTAATATAGGTATGTGTACTCTTCTTAGAATACCTAGCCAATAGATATTTGATGTCTCTATTTCAAAGCCTAAAGTGTGCGTACAACTAGAAACATTACGATTTCTATGAAAATAGAAAAAGGTTTTCTAATGACGAGCATCAATAACAAAATCAATCGATATCCAATATAATTGACCAATTTCCTTGCTTTTGTTAAATAATTTCCTTACATGTGTAACAGATTTGGCAATCCGGTTGCAGACCGTGTTTAATCGAGAAGCGTGACTCTGAATTCTAACTATATAAGATGCCTTAAGCTTGATAAAAATAAAATCCAGATAAGACACGCTTATTTGTAAATCCATATACTTTTAGTGAAAATTTGAAATTTATGATCTAATAGTGTGAACTGAAATGGCAACTCTGTAATGATACAGAGAATCTTATTGGCAATCTTAACTTTACTTCTCAAGCTTTCCAAATCAACCTAGGGCTTATACCTCAGAAATTTTCCACAACAAGCTCCAGGATTTCGAAAGGAGATTCCCAAGTGTCCATGCATTATATTATATCTTGTTCACAAATATTAACAGTCAAACGTTATGGTACGGCACCTATCCGATTTGAAGGCTCACATTTGATCTTCCATTAACCAATCAATGCCATGTCATTAAGATTTCAACAATTCCATTGGGGATCCTTGTAAGAGTCTTCCCGTGCATTATACAAAAACATTTAAACCTTTGTTGGTACATGTTTAAACATATAGTAGAAATGTGTTGACGGGACTATAAATTTCATATCTTCCCAATGCGCTTACAGGCTTCTAAAAGTACTATCTTCGACGGACAGGTAAGCTTGTGAATTTTGGCACAAATGTTGTTTTGATACTTAATACTTAATTTTCTACTTTATCCGCCTCAATACCAAACTGACTTTCCCACACAGATGTGTTTTACGGTCAATAATAGCCGTAGTTGTGACGCTACTATTTTTAAACCATCTATTACCGAAACCCTTCGTGCAATACCAGGCATACTAAGGTGGGCCTTTTATTATCAACAGGCAAGTTTGTTTCTTTATATCTACTTTCAAAGCTGCATTTATTACTATTTGACTACAATATACAATATAATCTTTGTTGACTACCAAATTGCATTTGTATTACTCAAGGTGAGCTAAGGCCATGCGAATATTATTTGGTGAACCAGTGTACATGTATACATGACTGACTATAGTTTATTTATCATATAACGAACACGATATCATATCCATTTAATTTTTAATAAGAACAAATTTCCCTCTGGTGAAACGAATTACCAGTAATATGATAAATTTAACCAAAACAACCCTTTCATTTTTCAGCTAAATCAAAGCGGTACTTTTAAAATTGAAGAATAATTTCTTGATTGGCATTGTGGACATTTACGTACCTGTCTACGAGTTTTGGCCAGTTTTCACGAACCCAATTCCAGGCTAAATTATTACCAGCAGGATTTTGCGCTATGTAGATTATAACCGTGAAGAAATCTTGTGATCGTACTTTATCCGGATCATTGGCATAATCTAAATATCTTGATAAACAAAACAACAAACATATTCTTAGACAATATGTTACACAATACAGATACAATATACATGTATATCAACTATACCGATCCACCAGTAGCTCTCCACGAGGATGGAAAAGATGTCTATTATACTCTGCAAAATATCACAGATCGATTAAATTCTAATATCTATCACTTCAATGGAAATAAAAACTGATCAGGAGAGCAAAAAAAAAAGCCCAAACAAAACTAGTAACAGGTATGGATACCTACCTGGAAAGTAGCCATATTGTTTTAGTTTGAGACAGGGAGTATAATAACTTAACCCGTTCTTGAGGGACAGTTTCTGTTTTGTATTTCTGCCAGATGAGCTCCCAGTCTGATGATGTACCAATTTTAGACATTCCATATTTATATACGGTTGTTCTCAGATTAGGATTTACCCTAAAATAAAATAACCACAACAATATCTCAGAGATATAATTTGTTCTCTTTTGCTTTACAGTTCTGTGTAAGGTCAGATAGCTGTTTCCTTCTTGAACATTTGATCTTTAAAATTGCCCCTTTTGCCATTTTCTCTCAAAAAGGATTACAATCTTTACATTAAATAAATTTCAACAGGTAAAGTTAAGTTTTTTTATCTATATTATAATATATCTACCACTCAAAGGTATAATGAATATAATAAATACATACATGTTTATTACAAATGGATATCACAATTCTAAACAAGACACTTAGTAACTTACGCGATGCCATTGTCTAACCAGTTCCTAAATTGGGAAGCTGCGAAGTTTAGACAATCTTCATCACCATGATAACAAGCTAAATCTATTAGCTGAACTCGGAGTGTCCTGTGTGAAAGAAAGGGAATGTGGTATAACAGATTAGTATGAAAGAAAATGGAAGAAGAAGTCACGTTCTACTAAAACATATGGTATCAGTCAGAAAATTGACCAGTACATTAATTTAATAGATTTTCAATATTCCTAAATCTGATTTCAAATGAAAGAGATATTATTTATAAAAAACAAATTAATTTAACAGATCTGTAATATTCCCACATTAATATGTTAAACGAAATAAGATATTGTTTGTAAAAACAAATGTATCCGACTTGGATATTTACTAATTATTCCATTTATCCTTTCGTTTTATAGAATCTATTTCGTTAATTACCCCCTTTGATTTGTTACATACAGTGTTTGTATTGGGTTATTTACTATACCTAAAGGGTAAAATAATATATAATTTAATCAATAACTTCAAATGGCGTGAAAACCTGAAACTATATTTCTATAACACGTTTACTAGGGTTTATTTCAATATTGTTTCTCACTTCTGTAAATGAGATCCTGTGTCCGTATAACCTATACGATTCAGTGCTGGTTTTACTCTGGCAAGTACATAGCTCTAAAAGAACAAAAACATGTAACCTGGTATCATTATACTACACGAAATGAATCAACTATTAGTATTAGGAGAGAGAGAGAGAGAGAGAGAGAGGGAGAGAGGGGGTTAACGTCCACTCGACACAAACAAGGTCATTTCGGAACTAACATATGGTTTAATTTTATTTCAATAATTCGCTTGCACGTAGGGGTCTTTAGCAGTGGAAGGAAACCGGAGGACCCGGATAAAACCCACGAGGTTGGACAGGCGACCCTACTCCTTGTCACGTACAACCTGGAAATATTAGGAGAACGAACCGGAATATTTATTAATAACTAATCAGACTGGTCAAATTCAAAGATTTTATACACTGAAAAAAATATTATAACTCACACAAGGTTGTTATTAACTTATGGTGGCATATTCTTAAAAAAAATAGAACGCTGACTGATCTGGGTAGAGAAAAAATGCTGATTTTCATACAGGGCTTTTGGCTAAGTAACAATCACACCGTCGAAATGACAAGTCTTTAAATCAGTATAGCAATCGCATCAGTGCGATATACAACATACCTTCACGATCACACGAATGTTAACACGGCCAGTTAACCAAATCGGACGAGAGCAGTGTGTTAACTTATTACGTCAAGATATTTTCATCACGTCAAAATTGTTTTCTTTGGTTTTTACGTCATTAAAACCAAAAATTCAAAGCCATATATCGTCGGTGAAGTGTCAAAAGGGTTTATCTCGGGAAATTAGTCAAATACACTTCTTTGCATTTTTAAAATCTCCCAATTAATATGCACATTTTTGTCTAAGCTGTGTATCTCTACTCCAATTAGAGCTGTGCTGGGTATCACGTGTCCAAATGTTGTATCTTGATTTGTGGAAATTTTGAAATGCGAAAGGTTATATTTCTTAATCTTTCGAAATTCTTAGATACACCCTTTTGTCACATTTACCGACGTTATCTATATACAGCTGTGCAAAAAACCACCGTCAAAAATCACGAAATAAAGAAATAAAGTACGTCGTTTAATATTTTGGGCTACAATATCGATACAGACCTGTTTAAAATTTATGAGACTGTTATTGCTTTACAGGTCGAGATCATTGATTAAACGTATCAGATGAGCAATAACAGCCCTCTAAATTCTAAACAGTCGGTTTTTAACTCCTAATTGTAATTGGTACTAAGTTTGGATGAGATATAAATATCATACCCTCCATGACCCAAAATCTGAACCATATTCTAACATATGACTAATATAGTTGATTCCAGTGGCAGCTGAATCCCAAGGAATGTAACTGTCTTCTTTATCCAAGTATAAAGTCATACTCAGCATTACGTCATAGCTGAGATATCCCCCAGCTGCTAAACTGAATGCATCATCTAATAAACCCGATCTGTCCACAGCACTCATTGGTAATGACTGTAATTAAAGAATACACATCTTTAATCAAGAATAAAATATGGCCTTGTGACCTTTATGTTTTCTGGGGATTTAAAGACAATTAAAATACTAAACCAATACATAATTATTGATAGATTGATTCTAATTAAGAGAATATGTGAAAGTCTTACCCCTGTAACACCATTAGCTAATACCGTTGCAAATCTAATCCATATATCATCAGGGTAGGTAACTCTGTAAAACCCCGTTTGACCAGCATTAAACTTTATCCATTTTGTTTGATCTCTGATATCTATATTAATAGTGAAGGTCTCTGGAAGATAACGGACATTCAAATAAAGGATTCAGGCACAAAACGAATATTAAATGAACTAAATCGAGACATTTTATTTCTGGGGTTGCTTTCAAAATGAAGTGTCCAAATACTTACGATCGGTTAAATCTAAAGCTTGACTACCATTTGTTCCATCAGATGTTATGTAATTAAGTGACACGTACCATTTATACCTATTGAAAAATACAAAGCTTAGATTTAAAAAAAAGTTAAAAACAACATTTTTCGACTTTTGTGGTTTTCTCACGCTAAATTATGTACCTTAATAATCAGTTAATCATTTTATGTTTGGCTAGTTTAAAGTGTTATGCTTTCACACTACATTTCAACGTTCCCCTGAGAACATACTTTGCATGAAGTTACAGAAGTTTGAATTATAAAAAATAGTTTAGTCAAATTTCATTTTGAAAATTTCATTGAAGACTATTGTAGAAGAACTCACCCAAATTCGGATTCAGCGGCATCAAAGGTTGTGTTTGCATCGCTAAGGAAACGTCTCTGTGAAGCAGATACTGTTGACTTCCCCACATTACTTGTTTCAGTATTAAACGTCACATTAATGTAGGGGAAACCCATCTGACGTGTCCACGTATCCATAATATGTTTAACATTGGGGGCTCCATCAACCTATTAAAGAGGAAGTGTACAGCTTTTTTTGAGAACCTGGACTCGTAAGCAAAGTATGGACTAATTAAAGGTTAGGGCTAAAAGCTAAGGCCCATTGCAGATTTGGTCTTAGATCACGAGATGTAAATAGAGTTAGGGGGAAGACTGGTGCTAACCCTAACCCATAATCTCGTCAACAATCACGCGACCTATGAGGAAATCTGCAATGGGCCCTATCTTTTACCCTAATTTAACTAACCATTCAATGATTGATAATAATATGATCTTGAAAACGATTCGCAAAGTATCAACGGAATACCATTGTTGTCAGCCCTGATACAGAATGTTATAATATACACAGGTATTGATTCCTGGTGGGGTGGGATGGCTAAATCAGTAACCGAGGAAGTTCGTCGGAATTCACCCAGCCGCCCCCTCCGCTCTCGCCATTGGTGCGGTAGGAACAGCGTCTAGTCGTTCGGGTGGTACGAGAAACCGAGGCCCCGTATACACACTGTCAGTCATGGCAAATTGCATGGCGCCTGAGTGTGGGTTTTCCTTAGCAGAATGGTAGGACTTTAAACCCCATTTCATTTTATTCGAGAAAGCAATTCTGTTAGGCAACCTGATCATGGTTTAAATTCGTAACTGTATAATGAGGCAAGATCGTATCACGGTAATAACTTGGTGGCGCACGCGTGTGATTTGAAAATACCGTTATCATCAGTGTATACCAACTCTTAATAATTAAAATATGAACAGAACAATGGCGTGTTTATAAATGATGGGAAATATGTTTCAGGAAATAAGCTAACAATTCGCCCTTGGAGCACAAACCCACTAATGTCGAACTAATCTAAATGTAAAGTCCACTAATGTGTATATTTTATTTTATAAATTCGTCCATAGCCAGGCTTTGTGTCACATAAACAGGCCTAGGGCAAACGTAAATCAAACCTGATTGAAGTTATGGTTGTGAATTGATTCTACTCCCAGAATCAGAAAGAAGAAATAAACATTTGGTGTACAGGTGTATTTAAAAAGGGGAAATAATCCCTTTTCTTTATTAAAAACCGAAAATCGTGAATAAGCAGTCACCTCTTGGAATACTTTTGATCAAAAACTGACCTTTGTGAATATTAGTTATGCCACCCGATTCGTTTTCGCGGGGACTATCTCAAAGTCTGTGATCTATCATTAATTTAATTTCTCAGTTCATCCTAACTGCTTTTGTGGCATTGAGATTCGGGTGAAATTTGCCGATTTACTGATTTTGTGTAGTTGCTGATCGCACTTGGCGTAAGCGTTATTAAAATGAAATCATATTAAGGATAAATGGATCGGGTAATCTGTGATCTATCATTAATTTAATCTCTCAGTTCATCCTAACTGCTTTTGTGGCATTGAGATTCGGGTCACATTTGCCGATTTACTAATTTGCGTGGTTGCTGATCGCACTTGGCCTAAGCGTTATCAAAATGAAATCATATTACGGGTAAATGGATCAGGTAAAATCAAGAGCATATCGCACCTGCCTATGACAATGCCCCCCTTTCCGAAGTTAGTGGTTGGTATCCCCAGATAAAACTTGACTAATTAAGCAACTTCTGGAAATTGATGCTCATTCGATTTCGAGTTTACACGATAAAGCAAGCGCTGATCATTGGCTAGCAGGTTCTAATCTGGATAAACATATGTGGGACCTT
The DNA here is from genome assembly GCF_932274485.2 of Patella vulgata. Taxonomy (NCBI): domain Eukaryota; kingdom Metazoa; phylum Mollusca; class Gastropoda; family Patellidae; genus Patella; species Patella vulgata. The sequence continues at coordinate 19,010,913 of NC_065880.2, read as the reverse complement.
GCAATCCCCATTGAACAAACTGCGGGAGCTCATATCATCTGTGATTATAATGCAATTTCAGAGCTGCTATATATAACTAATGACCAGCCGCTACTACTATAATAATGATTTTATGCTAGGTTCCCACTATCACGATTTGCGCTACGATTGACATCGTGGTTTTAATCGTGGAGTAATCGTGGTGATCCTGTCAGGTCTTATCATATACTGAGGTCAGTCGTAGAAATCGTGTTGATTGTATCAAAACGTATCCGAACTTATCTGCACGTACCAGAACGTGGCCTCAACAGGGACAATCTTATCGCAACTCATGCATCGCCCGACAGAGGGAAGACATAGATCAATTATAGTTTATGTTGAGTATTCGTATATCTGACTTATGCTAGTATACATGTACGAATATTCGAATACATTTGTTCTGCGATCGAATATTCGAATACTAAGGCCTAACACAAATATATTTATGCTTGTGTAATAAAAATGTAAAACCATTAATTACATCCGTTTTAACTGAAATTAGCCCGAATAATCCTTTTGTTTTCTATAACTTTAGCCATTAATCCAGTTGTTAGAGTCGTCCAGTTCGATTCTGATCTACATACATTTTTTTACTCTGAGTTATACGAAAGGTATAAATTTGCTATGGACCTTTCGCATATGTTAGTGGGTTTGGTTTCAGCTTAATTAATTAATACTAATTAGAAGGTTATTATCGTGGAATTAACAAAAGCTGTCCACTGTTTAGTGTACGCCGTATACACAACGTGCCCTTTTGGATAAAATATATGAGACGATAGAAATATACTGCGGTTAGACTGTCCTTAAAACTCTACAAAACAAGACTATATACTATATCAAGTGCTACTGATATCACATGGACGACATATTTTTATTTACATAATATTATAAAAAAGATCCTCTATTTAGTGATGTATGATATATAAGTTATAACAATCCCCATTGAACAAACTGCGGGAGTCCACATCTGTGATTATAATGCAATTTCCGAGCTGCTATATATAACTAATGACAAGCCGCTACTACTATAATAATTATTTTATGCTATGTTCTCACTATCACGATTCGGGCTACGATTGACATCGTGGTTTTAATCGTGGAGTAATCGTGGTGATCCTGTCAGGTCTTATCATATACTGAGGTCAGTCGTAGCAATCGTGTTGATCGTATCAAAACGTATCTGCACGTACCAGATCGTGGACTCAATAGGGACAATCTGATCGCAACGTATGCATCGCACGACAGCGGGAAGACATCGATGAAATTTAATTTATGTCGAGTATTCGTATATCTGCCTATGCTAGTATACATGTACGAATATTCGAATACATGAGTTCTGCGATCGAATATTCGAATACTAAGGCCTAACACTAATATATTTATGCCTGTGTAATAAAAATGTAAAACCACTAATTACATCCGTTTTAAATGAAATTAGCCCGAATAATCCTTTTGTTTTCTATAACTTTAGCCATTAATCCACTTGTTCGAGTCGTCCAGTTCGATTTTGATCTACATACATTTTCACTCTGAGTTATACGAAAGGTATAAATTTGCTATGGATCTTTCGCATATGTTAGTGGGTTTGGTTTCAGCTTAATTTATTAATACTAATTAGAAGGTTATTATTGTGGAATTAGCAATAGCTGCCCACTGTCTAGTGTACGCCGTAACACAACATGACCTTTCGGATAAAATATATGAGACGATGGAAATATACTGCGGTTAGACTGTCCTTAAAACCCTACAAAACAAGACTATATACTATATCAAGTGCTACTGATATCACATGGACGACATATTTTTATTTACATAATATAAAAAAGATCATCCTCTATTTAGTGATGTATGACATGTAAGTTATAACAATAAGTAACACAAGCTTACCTCACTCAGCGTCTGCCATAAATCATCTGTTTTTGCGTTACCCCATTCGTATTTCTTGAGATATTTCTATAATGATAATACAAATAAGTATAATTCTAATTCGAAAGTAAAGACAAAACTTCGAGTAAAGCATTAAGTAGTAGATATAGTTTCAACTGACAATGATGCTCTCTCTCTCTCTCTCTCTCTCTCTCTCTCTCCGATTACGTAATATTAGTGAATCTCGTGAATGAGGTGACACAGGTTTGAACATTCCGGAACGTCTCAGGAGGTCGGGTGTTCCATCCCTGCATTGGCCGTGATGCAGGACGGAGGGCCTGACAAGGACAGCTGTCTAGTCGTTCGGATGGGACGAAAAACCGAGGTCCCGTGTACACATTGGCGTGCACGTAAAAGATCCCTTGACAGTTGAAATTCGATATAAGAGTAGGCCGTAGTGCCGCTATCCGGGCAAAATTTCCCTCATTGCGCAATATGGCGTATACTCGTCTTCATTATCCCAGTCGGAGCAGAACAGTAGGACGTTAAACCCCATTTAATTTCATTTCATCTTTATTAATACATTACATGTATTAGCACTAAAACATATATATATATATATATATATATATATATATATATATATATATATATGGAGACAAAAAGGAAGACACTTCTTACCGCAACTCCACTGAAAAATTTATCCTTTCCCATAATTGACTCAATCATACGAATTACTGATGAACCCTACAAGTAAAAAGTAAACGTTGTCGTGTATGCATTATAGAGTTTATATAACATTTTATTAAAAATGTCTACAAATAATAATCACTATAACAAGAATTCCACTTTACCTTATTGTATGATATAGCATCAAATACTTCATTAATTTCACTTGGTTTCTGGACAGGAACAACAATTGGATGAGATTCTAATCCAGCATCTAATACCATGACAGGTTGTGGATCAAGTATTGCAAACTGGCCCATCTGTAACATAGTAATGGTAGCGTCAAAATGGGTGAATTCCACGTCTATAAGAAGTTCAATTTATGGCGGTGTTTAACCCCACATCGTTGATCAGAGGTTTACTAATTTTGCTCATTTATGTAAGATAGAAATTTTGTCAGAAAGACTGTTAAGTATATTAATGGAAATATTATGCCATTAAAATAATTCAAATATATATGCCATTTAATGAATAAATGGCCTTTTTAATGTCAATATGTCTTCTATAATTTATCTAGTCTGGGGATAAATGTTAGGCAGGAAGACAAAATAGTCATTTCTATTCTTGCTTCCATAATAAACGAAATTTATATATAATTGTTTATATATAAAATGTACATTAGAGCCAACGTAACTCATCGTTTTCTCGTGATAACTCAACATGGATTACTTCACACGACCATCTCTTGATCAATTCATTGGGATTAACATAATTGTAGATATATTAAATAGAGAAAAGAAACACAGGGAGGTACGTATTTACTAATTTACGATCATGGGGGTAAAATTGGACTAGAAGAATCAAAATAAAATCAGGCTAAAAAATGCTACCATGTCCCAATCCGTCTCGTAGGTGTCAACACCAAAATATTCCATAAAACTAGCAAAACCCTCATTTAACCAGAGGTCATCCCACCAATCCATAGTAACTATGTTACCAAACCACTGTAAGAAAAAAAACCAAAAAAAACATTAATTGATGATTTATTTTTCATGTGGAATAATCCAGATTAACATGTTTCTGTCGTTTGAGCTAGAAATAAATTACGACTATATTTACAGTTTCCTCAAGCGTAATTCATTTTGAAAAATATTAAAAACTTTTTACAGAATTTACAACATAATTTCCTTACTATACCTGATGTGCAACCTCGTGGGCGATTACTGTTGCAACTCTCTGTTTATTGGTAGAAGAAGCGCTACTCTCATCGTATAAAAGATTGGTCTCTCTGTAGGTAATAAGACCCCAATGTTCCATAGCACCAGATACAAAATCCGGGATAGCTATCATATCTTAAAAGGCGAGAATAAAGAAACGACAATTAGTTGATATTAATATAGTGGCGGTAGTATAGGGGGTAAAAAAGCGTTGCATCGTAGATCTTTGGGGTTTATTAATACGATCGTTAGTAAGTTAAATCAATAATGTCGTTTGGACTCTATAAGGTGTTAAATTTTCCCACTACTAAATATTTCTGCAAATATTCGTAAAAAGAATAATGGTTTGACATTAATAAACTACTTACTTCTAATGCCATTGTGTAACATGCTTACTTTAATGTATTCCAATGAGACCAAGAAAACAATACTGGTGCAAAATTTAGTTTCATTAAGAGGACACTATTGCATAATTTGCAATCGTACACTTCCAAGTGATATAAACTTGGCTCCGTGCTCTAATGTAAAGTTCTACTGGGGTAAAACAAGTGTCTGAATACGTTTTTACAAAATTATAATTTCAAGTTATCGTATTGCTGTAACATATAGATATATACATTACAAGGTCTGGACCCAATTTAAGCATAAGCACGAATTTATAGTTTAAACCAACATAAATAACGTACAACATCGTCGGTCATGTGTAAACATGAGACCTTATACTTATAACAGGTATAAAATTTTAGGGGTTATTATGAACATTACCTTGTTTAGGCAACGGATAAGGAAGTTCAAATATCTGCTCATAATACTCCATGGTATGTTTACCTACATCTAAAGCGTATTGTGCCTGGTCTATCTTATCTGGTGTGGCATAAACTCTCAACTAAAAAGGAATAAACCATTGTTTACCATCAATAATGACCAACTTGATGTTATTGCATTTTGAAGCATCTATTAAATACAGATATAGATCTAATAGTATGTACAGGAGAACCGCGTCCCGCACAACAACCATATAAATCCCGCAGATAAACCAGCGAACACACACATAACACATAAGTACTATCAAATGGACCCGTTGGGGCCTACCGTAAGCGCCAACTGCGATGTACAGTCCCTAAATTTCAGTGATAAATTTCTATTACCTTTAATTAACATGACAACTCGAAAAAGTGAGCATTTCTAGTGTTGGATGTGTGTTTACATGAAATCTAAATGTCAGTACACTGAAGAAAAAGATTTAGATTTAGATCTATTCAATATATAAATTGGTTAGATCTATTCAATCCATAAATGGGTTAGATCGATCCAGTCCATCAATGAGTTAGATCTTTGGGGTTTGAAAACTATATAGCAGTGCAGGAATGAATGTTTTAAATACAACGTCTCCAAAAACAAAAAAAACCCTATCCACTGAGTACAAGAAATTAGGAAACGATAATACGTTAACCAGTCTTGGTGTCTGCGGAGTGATGTCAAAACACTAGCAATAGCAAATACGTGTGATAACTTTGTTAAAATTTCAGAAACAACAGCTATACTGGTTATAATTAAGAATTTGAGAATAATTATAGACAGATGAAATATATTATGTTATTTTACAAAATATGGCCAGATATACACATGTAAGACGTCAGTCGTTGTATGTCGCAGTAAGGGAAGATTATATACATGTATTTATTTCAGAACGCATGTATTTCACCCTTTTCTGTACATTTTATATAAAAACAGTTCTTTCCCATTACACATATAGTTGAAAATCGAATAATTCATTTAGCATCTAGTATGTTACTTTAAAGATACATTATCGAAGATTTAGATAAAGAGCAAGTCGTTCTTGCTATGATAGTTCAAAAATTGATAATGCAAAATGGATATATTGAAAATTTCATTCAAATTACTTTATTTTGAGCGAAGATATTAGCCTTTGAAGGTTTGACAAGATGTTTGGACTGATTGTAACCTGTTGTTCGAAGTTTAGCCTTACTTCACCATTTTTAGATTAAATCATTAAATGGCTGAACCGTTCTAATCTACTTAAAATCGGACTTGATTATGGTCTCGGCATGTTAATAAATGCCAAATTAATAGTTTATATAACAGTTAAGGCCTAAAGAAACACGTGTAAATTGGTCGATTTATCTCTTGCATAATTCATGTTTAAGTGAAGGATATTTTTTACAACTTCAAAGCCGAATTCCTTCATCTTTTAGAATATTCCGACCTTATATTTATCATTATTTATATTAATATCAGAGGCTGATTCGGTACCAGCATTGATTTGATTGAGGGCTTATCTAGTTCAGGTAACATATTTCATGTTTTAACTTGTTTTAAGTTCAATTATCATCGATAGGTGTTTTGTCTATTATATTCCGGAAAATATAATGCAAGTGGTGAATGGACATGGTCATTTTCCATTGACGCACCAACCGCTTGCTGTATTGCCTCGTATTATGACATTTCAATTTGCTATACATGTAGTTCATAGTCGTTAGGGGGTGGGGGTGGATGGCCGAATTGTTAGCGTGTGCGAGCTGTATCATAAGGTCATTGAGTCAATCGGCGTGGTTTCGATTCCCCGGTTGTACGTGACAAGGAGTTGGGTCGCCTGTCCAGCCTCATGGGTTTTCTCCGGGTCCTCCGGTTTACTCCCACTGCTAAAGACCCCTATGATATGTTAGTCCCGAAATGACATAGTTTGTGTCGAGTGGACGTTAAACCACATTTCTCTCTTTCCCTCTCATAGTCGTTAATTTACTTATTTTTGGTAATGTCTAGTTAATTGTAAAATATGTAGACGACGTTAGCTTGGATTTCAGAAATATTATTTGGTATTATCGTTTTATTACCTATCGGTCTCTGTAGATTCTATTTAACACAATATCTTGTTTGTGCTAGTTTGTAATATGGATTTTAAGTGGAGTGATGTTAGAATATGAAGAGCATACAAACACTTCACACTGCTATGTACCATCCACTTTCCTAAATGTTTATCTTGATGTCTCTTTCAGAGTAGGATTTATTTACTTATACGTCGTTTGCTTGCTCATACACGAATTAAAAGACTTACATGATTAAAAAATATAAAATAAAATATACGAGATTCTGCGGATAAGAAAAACACCTTTGCATAAGCCCTTCTTCGGGTAAGAACAAACCAAAAATCTTTAAATGACTACAAAAAGTGGAAATCCACAAGTTCAGGTAACTTTTAACGACGGGCATCTCTTGCATGGCAAGAGTACGCTAACTATTCGAAAACATATATAGCTGAACTAAAAATTTTAACTGATTCAACACCAAATCACCATTCGAGTAAAAGGGCCATTTATGGATGATATGAATTTCATATATTTAAAAATGTAAATTGGCTGCCATATTGGAAAATGAGACCCCTCCTCATACCAGGAGGTCACATAGTTGTAACATAAAATCTATTTCGTGCATATGTTATTATCACTGCAAAAATCGTGAATGACGGAAAATATGATTATCTTTGTTACCGTTTTATTTGTTGATGTTGTGGCTTCTAAGTATTTGAAATCGCACACAATAAAGCAGACGAGATATGTGCTCATTTTAACTGATCTCTGAAAAGATGTTTTCACTAGATCTGCTGACCAGCTAACCTCCATTGACTGAAAAGATATATATTCTATCAATAAAAGTGACTAGATGTAATTGTATTACCTAACTGTTGGATAATACATCGGTGAAAGAAACTTTAATATAGTATACTGACTTTAGGCAGAAATGAAGACATATTCTATCAATTTGACACTGTGTTTGTAGCTTTATCGATTAAGTTATTGCACGTTGGCGTATACACTTTAGTTTGCTCACGTTTAGTTGGTGAAACATAACTCAATTAGTCAACTTTATAAAACCAAAGTGGTGAATTATAGTATAATAACTTACTGGAGAATTAGCTGGCATATTAGATAACGGTGTGTACTCTGGTCTGTGTATTAGATGAATAGTATATTCAGCTTTAATATTAGGTTCATCAAAACAAGGGAAAGCTCTTCTAGCATCAACTGGTTCAAATTTTGAAGTTGCCAGATTTCTGTACGAAAAGAAATAAACACATGTATTCTTCCATAAAATTATATATTGATAACTTATTGTTTTGGAACACACAGCTCATGTGAATATTGAAATTCGGGTGTTCGAAACCGCCAATATGTCAAGTTGTGGGTTTATAATTTGTATTAACCAGTTTTCAAACTTCTATGATTCGAAAGAAGTCTTGTGTTTTGTTTGTTTTACAATTTACAAATCATTCGTAGTGACGGAGGTATGGGTGGTGAATGCATACCAGATCTACTGATCATTCAATATGTGGAAAGCACGACCCAGTGCAGAAAAGTCGACGAAGACAAAAAAACTGAGTTAGTTGGCCGATGTCTTTGACTTTTTGTTCTTCCATTATGCTCGAGTAAGGTTTCAACTATAAAAAAGCTTTCAGCGGCTATAAACGAATCTTGTTTGTATCACGTGTCTGTGGTAAAGGGAGATAACTACCTAAAAGTTTGGGAATTTCAGACTAATTTAGCAACGGCAAGATGTTGTAAAACTCGCAGTCGTTGCTTCAGGTACATGGGGCTTATTATACTCTAACATGTGAATGGACAATACCTTTCTAGTATAAGAAATGACCGACTGAAGTGATAACTTGGATTTTAGAAGACGTGTTACTTGGCAAATGACAAAGGGGTTGGAGTATGGGTCGCAATGCCCATCAAAAGTCTTTTATTATGACAAATTTAAATGCCAAGTTTAAATAAATAACGATGCGCTGATACAAGGAACCCAAAGAATTTGGTACAAAATGAACCACTTTAAATTGCAATGTTTCACTTTGAACCCATTTTATTGGTAGCAGATTAGAATATTTAATGAAAAACATGAATATAGTGAATAGAAGTATCGGGTGTTATGAGAGTAATCGTGGGGGATTAGGGGTTATCGAAGACCAGAAGTTAAGTCAACATCACATTTGGCCTGGAGGTAAACCGTGTTGACTTTAAGAACTGCCAAACTTTGTCCTACTCATGCTCTGTTGTATTTGGACATCATTAGACACTGTTAAACCCTGACTTCTGTAGGGATTTATTTATTTCTAGAAGATTGTAAACTGCTGTCTTGGTGTTTATCTACATTCACGTGGCAAAACATCAATTAAATTGATATATAAAGAAGTATTAACATGTTCATCCAATTTTTATTCTTCTTTTCTAGTCCAAAAGTTGCATCATTACATTTTATTTAGTACATTATCTAACTTCATTTTACTCTTTACTGTAGGTAAATCTGACTAGTTGGCTTGTATTTGACACATGTTAAGAATTAGACCATGGTTTGAATCAACGAATTGTAAAATCTTGTATTCTTTCCCACGAAGGTTATAGTGGTAGTATTGTGTTACAAGACTTAATGAAAGTATGTTCGAACGATAATGAAATTAACTACCCTTGGCGATGATAGAAAATTAAATACGTCTTCGAAACTGGCTTATTGCCATACACGATGGGACCACTGCACTTATCGTTTTATTCCATTTATAACAAAATGCCAGCTATTTGGAAACTCCAGTGGTTCATAGTCGAGGTAAATTATGTCAATTATATATTAAAGTAGCTAAGTCTCTAACTCATTATCATCCAAAATATTCAACCTTGAAAACACGATTTATTTGTCAAATTAAATCAACATTCATGTTGTGATCTTACCGGAAAAAAGATGGGCTTTTGATATCCAATATTTAAAGCGAGAATTTCATATTTTCTAAGAAAGTCAAAACATAATTATTTCTATGTCTTTTGCTCAATAGTTTGTCAGCTCACTATTATACGATCATAGGTATCATTCTCACACTTAAAAATCATTCACACCGGAAATAATAACACAATCACCTCCCTTGTTTTTCTATCCCCACCCCATGGAATAGCTATCTTCAAACGTTGAATTTGAAGTTGAAAATGATATATTTGCCAATTTCTCAACTGGCAATAGTGAATTATAGGATTATTCTTTATTAAAGTATGTCTGTTTATAGATACCATCTATTTTAAGGCTTTAATTTAATACATTTTAAAAATATAACTTAAAAATATGAAATTATCACTTTAAGACAAAATAAACATTTTACCATTGGTACACGAATCGTGTACCATAATGCGCTTCAGCCCCAGTTGTATCAAGAGACTCGAGGGACGAGGCTAGACACATTGCACCAAATCAATCGGCGTATGTAGACTGGAATAACCAGACGCTAGAAATTTGCACTCCCTTGAGACTGCTGACTTATTTCGCCGAACATAACTGATTTGAAATTGGAGTAAAAACGGAAACCATTGAATGTAAATCAGTTTATATACATTCATATTACAGTATTATATGCGTTGCAACCCACTTTTGTCAATTTCTAGGTCCCAAATGTTAGAGATTTAGCTCCTTTAAATTAAAGCGATTTACTCATCATATATGCAAAAGCACAGGCAAAGTTAATATTATTATTATCGTGGGTATGTCTCGTGTTACATATAAGCCAGTGTCTAGATATGTTTAGCGTAACTTCACTTGGCAGGGGCTAAACTAAAAAAATTCCATTAAAATAGAAACTATTTCGACGCACTGCTTTTTATCCCCTTTTTATGTAACCAAGAACTCAATAGGCATATGATATATGATATTATGTATATCATTATATAGAATGAAAGGACATATTATTACTGCCCCACCTAAACTAAGATTGTCGTGGTATAAAATCAACGAATTGTGAATTTAAATTTAAACCGTCCCTATTATTCTATTCATACATGTGTTAAAAAATTATGTCACATTCAAGTTTAATAACTAATTCATGAATCTAAACCAAGAAATATACAAATATAAAATCGTTGATTTAATCAAAATGTAATAAAGTGTTGTAATTTCATAATTTTAATGAAATTTTCATCTATAATTACGAACAAATAATGCTATAAATTAATATTAAATCATCCTCATTTATAACGGAGTTAAGAACCTGATATTTATTCCCAGTGGAGTTTTCTTATGACTTAATAATAAGTTTGAGTTATTTTGAACTCGGGGATCGGTATGTTGGTTATATTTAGTAAGGGTTTATGTGGCATGAAGTTAAACACTAATGATAAATTGGTCTTCAAATAGATGTCTTATTTTGTCTAGTAAATAATGTAATTCCTAAAACACATAACCTTTGAAAAGTCGAATTCCTAAAAGATTCTTTGTGGTAATAATAACTTTTTTTTTAGCTTTATGATGAACGAGTTCAGTGACGTTCTGTAATTTCCATAAAAAAAGAAAGAAATATGGGTAATAATATAAAGGCAATTAAAAGTCTTAAGTGGGTCGAGTGGGCGTAATGTTAAAAGAAGGTTGCTGTGCCGATAAATTATTCTTGAACTGATTCCAGTAATCTAAGGCGGGGGCACCGAACATGTTCCATCTCACATGATTCAAGATCATTTTGTCCCAAATGATAGGAAGACGCCTATGCGTTAGATCAATTATATTTTTAATTCATTTTTCTGATTTTCACCCTGGCGAGAAAATTGTGTCAAATTTAACTATGTTAATATTCTTATCTCGGCGATAGGTATTATTTCGATTTTTATCTAGGTTTCATTACACATTAATGTGATTTTAACAGAGCGAAAAATAAAAAGAAAAAAAACCCTAGCAAACACTATTTAATTAAAACATGGACAGAAAAAGAGAAACATATTTGAGAAATCTCGTAACCTTTTTTTGGATACCCAATACCATAAGGTTTTTAACATGCGCCACAAATCTTCATACAGGAACATTACTCAGTTTTATAGTCAAGACAAATTCAAATTAACGATCTGATATTTTATTTATAAGAAAACCATTTTAGGCTCCCAGTGTAGCTTCGTTGAAGTAGCAACCAAAGTTGATTACATTATTGAAGTGTCATTTTACGACAAATACATTCAGTTTACGCCTAGCAAAATTTAAGCGTATGTAATATGTTTACATATATGCAACGAAAATGTGATCTCAAGTAGACTGGTTCATTTTGAATGCTATAAAGAGAATGTTTTCCCTACAATGACACTTATGTCACGCACAGTCGTGTCTTCGCTATGTATTGTATCTTATATTTAATGGCTTACCTGGTTTCATTTGTTTGCGAGTTGACATAGGTACTTTTATAAAAGCCCACAATTGCATTTGTAAGCGATCCATCGAACTGCAAAAACAGATCCACTGTGGTCCCTGCTGCTAACGATTCTTCTGTCTCAACTACCCAAAATTGATTTTCCTCATTGGAAAAAGTTTGTGCTATAGCAATGACATTTCCATTTCTATGGTTAGTAAGTACTGTCCGTGTAATATTCATATATTTATAATGAACAAGAATATATTTGGAAGGTTCGTCAATGCGAATTGTAATTGTTTCATTTCCATAAAACCAACCATTATCTTCGTAAAAATCAGGGTAAAGAGTGATGTCGTAATGAACTGGAACGATGGTACGCGGAAGACGTAAATTTCTCCATGGTTGGTCTGGGTAGTATCCATGAGTAGTGGTCATAAGAGTCGTTTCTTCACCACCGACAATACTATCTGTTGACGATTGAGATTTTTCATAATGGTCTTTCGTAAAATGCCACACCAAAACCCCGACAACAACTGGTATTATAATAAATAACAACAGGAATATGTACAACAATCTCCTGTTAATCTGCATTTTACTTTTATCCTCGAATTCCATTATGAAACAATTGAACTACACAAGCTGAACTAGAAAATGTTATTACAGACCAGAACTAATCCTCCTATTTCCAAAGTCAATCACATAGTTAGCGCAGCTAATTTTAGTATGATCGGTATTTTTAAGAAACGGTTATGCTGCTATATTCAAAACGCGCCAACCACGTGTTATAGAAAAAAAACAACAATGAAAATGTGCACCTTATTAAGTCCAAAGCCCCAAACCGACTGACGGCAAGCGACTAGACCGCTCTAACAGTGCGATAAGGTGTTTACTATTAGTAAATATCCTGTATTCGCTCGTTGGATGCCGGGTACGTGTATACAAAATGTCCAGCATGAGTATAGTGTTTGATACTATTTTTATCAAAGGAGTTATATATTTAAAAGATCGTGTTCAAACTATTAGGTGTTAATATCAACTGCATTACGATGCGGGATAGAACCGACCATTTTGAAGTACAATTGGCACGTTTTCAATAATTAGTGGATTGGTGTTAATCGTTTTTTTTAACGTTATTTGTTTTATTTAGATTTATAATCTTGTAAACTAAGCAACGGCTATATATTTAACATTCCTTGGAGTATTTTCTTATACAAAACATTGAGATATTAAAATCTTTTGAAATCTAGTAACGCCTGCACGATAACTATAAAATCAGAAAAATAAATTAAAATGACATGGGGTTTAAAGCGTACTTTTCTGTCACATTCAAGGTGGTTGAAAAATAAAAAGATTTGGTCGGAAATAACGTCTAAAAAGACCTAAATCTGACCAATACTGACAATAAATTCGCATGCATAAAATTGTTCTTTCTACCTGTAAATATCCCGCGTATTTTTCATTGTGTTTTAAAATATAACCACGAAACGAAGACATGCGATGTGCTGATAACACGAGAAGGCGTCTATTTTAAATGCAATTTAAAGACACGTCTTCTATTCACTTAATTCGTTAAATATTCGCTTATGCGGTTTTCCTTTTTTATATGAAACTAATAATCGTCCTGTTTTGTTTAATTCAGACATATTTTACTTTAAAGTATTCATTGATTTCTAGTTTGTATTTATGTTTCTTCATTCATCCAATTCCTTAAAGTAATACCACTACCTGTTGCAATTTAACCACAACTCTAAGCTTTGCCCGTTGCTTTCTTCCGTGTAATGGTTCAGGCCTATACATACATTTATTTTGTATTTTGGTCTATACTATTTAGCCGGCCTATAAATCCATGTATTTCTGGATAATACAACCACCATTAGGGTGTAACGGTGATTTATTATACGATTTTTAAAATCGGATTAAAAGTGTGAACTCTAGAGGATCCACAAGTTAATATCGCGACTTTTTCGTACAATCAGTGGTCATAATCCTGAAAGTTACAGGAATCGAGATCTAGGGGATATAAACATATATTTTAGGTTAAATCAAAATTGTGACCACTAAAGAATGCACAAACATTGATATTTCTTACTTGAACACTATTTGCGTACAGGAAGCGGTAAATTTTTGGACAGTTTGGTCCGATTTTCACGAAATTCCGAGTTCAACCATCATTATGGTGTAACGATATATTCGAACGGTGTTTTTTAAATCGGATTAAAATTGTGACCTCTAGGGACCACAAGCAGCTTAAAACGCTATTATGGTCATACATGCACGAATATCGACAATGAAAACACGAATTATTCGTCAATTTTAATCAACATTGGTGTTGTGATCTTACCGTGAAAAGATGGGCTTCTGATATCCAATATTTAAGACAAAGTAAACATTTTACGATTGGTACACGCGTTTCAGCGCAAATTGTAACAAGTGATTTTTCACAAGTCTTGTCAAACGGTGACCCCATATTCTTATCTAGAGAGCATGCGCAATAAAGACTATAGGTGTAAACTGGAATAACTAGACGCTAGAGATTGTCATTGGATTGAGACTTCTGGCGTATTTCGCCGAACATAACGCTTGGAAATTAGAGTAAAACATTCATATTACATTATTATATACGTTGCGACCCATTTGTGTCAATTTGTAAGTCCCAAATATTAGCGATTTAGCTCCTTTAAGTTTCGTCAAAATCGAATAAACATTGTGAGCTGTAGAGTGTCTACAAACTGATTGTGAATGGACGAACAGGGGCGACGATAATATATGTCCACATAAAAATGTGGGTGTATAAAATGCGACAATGAAGTACTTATTATTTCATCAGCGTGGATTTATTAAAAGACTCGTTGGCTATCACTACTGATCGGCAATGTTTCTTTTTTTTCATTCAATCTGTTTAAAATACAGATCTATATTTCGTTTCGTTTTTATACTTTCGATGGCCAACACTACATGAAGATCTGACCGGTTGTAGTGATAGGTCGCGTCAGAGGTCATACGAGCGATTTTTGACTATGATGTCACATATTGATTAATCAACCAGCGTTGACCTTTCTAGTGGTTTGTTTACCCATAGTTCCGTGCACAGTACGCTAAGAACTCGCCGTAACAGACCGCTTGTTTGGTTAATCCCTCACCTTAACCAGAACGCGGCTTATATAACAACTCTACCATATCCCAGTGTAGTGAAGACAAGTAAAATTTTGAACAATAAAAAACGAAACAAAATAGGATCTGTGTTTCAATCAGATTGTTTTTCATTTGACTACGCAGTTTAGTCGACATGTTTACATTACAAAATATGCAACAATTAAGCCTATTCATATTTAAAGGAGCTAAATCGCTAACATTTGGGACCTAGAAATTGACAGAAGTGGGTCGCAACGCATATAATACTGTAATATGAATGTATATAAACTGATTTACATTCAATGGTTTCCGTTTTTACTCTAATTTCAAATCAGTTATGTTCCACGAAATAAGCCAGCAGTCTCAATCGAATTCAAATTTCTAGCGTCTGGTTATTCCAGTCTACATACGCCGTTTGATTTGGTGCAATGTGTCTAGCCTCGTTCCCCGAGTCTCTTATTAGAACTGGGACTGAAACGCATTATGGTACACGATTCGTGTACCAATGGTAAAATGTTTATTTTGTCTTAAATATTGGATATCAGAAGCCCATCTTTTTCCGGTAAGATCACAGCATCAAGGTTGATTTAAATTGACAACTAATTCGTGTTTTCAAAGTTGAAGATTTTGGATGATATTGAGTTAGAGACTTAGCTACTTTAAGTTAGGCGAAAAATTATCTTGAAATCTAATTTTGGTCGAAAAACTGTGAATAATATTATTATTTTTTCATCAGCGTAGATTTATTAACATAGATAAGCGAATATTTACTGGATTAAGCGAATAGAATACATTATAAATGACATTTAAAATAGACACTACCTCGTATTATTAGCACACAGCATTTTCCTTTGGTTCTAACTTTTAAGCAAAATAAAAGATACCCGGGAAATCTCGATCATCAAGTGGCATTATCCATATTTTTCTTGCATTCGCCTTTCGCTATGAAATTGCAAATTTGACCCATTTTCTCCAGAAAGTCAACCAAAGAATCCAGTTAGAGGGGAGAACAAAATTAAAGGAAAAATTGTCTATAACTCGCACTACATTAATAGTCTTAGTTCATTTCACGCGGAGTTGCTTCATTTTGTTTGCTTGTCAAATAATATGTTGATAATTCTTCCTCTTTGTAGTTTTCATAATTCGTGTTTTAAAGATAAATTATGGGAGATTTGATAACGAGTTCGCAGTTCTCACTATAATAGTTAAAAACTAGATAACGTAAAGGCAATTTGCTGAAAATTTTAATCAAATTGAACCTGTATGAACCGAAAACTAAGCGAATGAAATTTCTGCCTAGCCTCGGTCACCATTACTAAAGTCAGTACGATAAACAGCATAGTCTCGATTATCTATTTAATCGAGAAGGAAAGTTATGCAGTAAATCGGCTCACAATCCACTTAAGATCGCAGGCTAGCGATGCCATCTAGAGTTGATGTCTGGATAAGTTAATTAATGTCTAATTAATAATTTAGATAACATTTCAGGCCTAAAGAAAGACCTGCAATAGACAGATTTAGCTCTTGCATAATGTATGTTTAATTAACTGGTGTTAACAATGACATGAAAGATTTTTCGTATTTAGTCCATATTGACGTAATTTGTCAGAAGAATTTCCTAAATAATGTTCTGGAGAAGATTAGAGCGTCAACTATTATCCAAGAAATATAGTATTCGGAGAGAAAGACAATTTAAATTTATCAGACGAGAACAGATTATTTCCGAGAGATACAGATAACCCTGTTGAAGGAGTTAGGTGGAATTTGAAATCATAATATCAGATTCGGAAGAGATAATCACCGTTATAGAAGATACGATTGATGATAAAGCTACTTATAGAGACACTTCAAAGTAGAAGTAGAATAGGCGAACAGTGAGACCGATGTCACCCTCCGATATCCGAAAGTAAATAGATAACAATATTAATTAATCGCACATTTATTTTTTACAAAAGTATCAAGCAATCAAACTGATTATCAACTATACACTACTAAGTTTCATCACTCTCTATCAGATAGAATCAAAGTTATCTTGTCCCAAAGCATCTACAAATGAAATTGCTTAGCTCTAGCTCGAAATGTTAATCATTGAACTAAGTCAAGTTTAAACATTCTGCCTCAATTAAAAGCAGAGTTGTTATGTTCCAAAGTCTTGACCAATCAAATTGCTTATCGCTCCTTAGCCTAAACAGAAAATTCTCAACATCGAACTTAGTCAAGGTAATGAGATAAGGAATCTGTCCTCCCTCTCACTTAAACATGCATTATGCAAGAGCAAAATCTGCTTATTACAAGTCTTTCTTTAGGCCTGAAATGTCATCTAAATTATCAATTAGACATTAATTAACTTATCCAGACCATAATAAACTCTCGATGTCAAGGCTAGCCTTCGATGTTGGCTGGATTAGATTCCTATATGCCGTTAACGGCCGTTGATAATTAAATAAAAAAAAGTGGATAATCGAGACTTGCTGTTTATATTAATGATTTTAGTAATGACCGAAACTATGCCAAAATTTCACGAGCTTCTTTCTCGGCTCATGGTGGATCAATTTGACTGAAATTTTTAGCAAATTACCTTTACACTATCTAGTTTTTAACTATTATAGCGAGACCTACCATCTCGTTATCTTATCTCCCATAATGTATCTTTAATTAGAACTAAAATTATTGTGTACCAAAGCATCAACCAATCAAATTGCTTATCTCTGCTTACCCTAAGCAGAAAATCTCATCTTCGAAGTCCATCAGGGCATTCACCTAATAAACACCTACGCCAAGTGTGAACATTCTAGCTCAATTATTGTGTTCCAAAGTCTCTACCAATCAAATTGCGTATCGCTCTGCTTTACCCCGAGTAGAAAATACTCATGATCGAACTTAGTCATGGTACTGATGTAATAAAACTATATACAAAATTTCACCACTCTCATATAAATAAAACTAAAGTTATCGTGTCCCAAAGTATCAACCAATCAAATTGCTTATCTCGGCTTATCCATCAAGGCATGAACGTAATAAACACCTACACCAAGTTTGAACGTTCTAATTTAATTAGAAGGAGAGTTATTGTGTTCCAAAGTCTCGGCCAATCAAATTGCTTATCGTTCAGCTTACCCTGAGTAGAAAATGCTCATTATCAAACTTAGTCAAGGTATTGATGTAATGAAACTATACACCAAGTTTCATCACTCTCACATTTTTAGAACTAACGTTATCGTGTCCCAAAGCATTAACCAATCAAATTGCTTATCTGCTTACCCCAAGCAAAAAATGTTCATCTTCGAATTTGATCAAGACATAGAGCTAATCAACACCTACGCAAAGTTTGAACATTCTAGCTCAATTAGAAGGCGAGTTATTGTGTACCAAAGTCTCGGCCAATCAAATTGCTTACCCTAAGCAGAACATGCCCATTATGGAACTTAGTCAAGGTATTTATGTAATGAAACTATACACCAAGTTTCGTCACTCGCACTTAAGAATGCGTTTGCGAGAGAACCCTGCAGGGACCGGCACATGGTGGGTGACCGATTTTCACCATTTTTCTTTTATGTATGATGGGTAACCCCTCCCAACCCCACTGCCACAATTTTAGATCAATCGAACCATATGTAGAGTGTAGAAAAATATTTAAAATTTTAAGACCGAAAAAAGCCAAAAAATCATCATTTTTAGGCCACTTTTCAATTATGGCTTACAACTAAACTACGGCGAATAGATTAATGAAACTTTATAGGGTAGCAGATATGTTTAGTAAGTATACATTCTGAAAGTTGAGCGGTCTTTGGTATAGAGACTTAGTGCTGTAAGGTACCAAAATAGCTGAATTTAGGTATGTCATTTTATTCTATCTATATCTCACTCACTGCGGGTTTAAGTATTGGAATGCTGACTGAAAAGGCAATGATCTATAGTATTAAGATCAAGAAAAAATTTTTCAACAAAAATGACGAAACATAAACCGCTTTATTTACAGATTGAAAAGTATAACGTGTCACTGGAAACCAAATTAACTTGGGTTCCAGTTCAATTAAGAGCAAGCCATATTAAATAGAAATAAACAAGTAAATATAAACGCATTATATACTTTCATCAAATAATACACGTTTAAAAAAGGTTCTATTATCAAAACTACAAATACTTATTACCAATAAGTATTTCAAATTAAAAAATATCGCTATACTTTACTATCTATCTAATCATCTATCTGTCTATCTATCTGTCTAATAAGTATCTAATCACGAAAACTGAGCTCACAATTAACCGTTAAAATTTTGAAAAGCTTAATTTACTGTTAATGCCAAAAGAGCTGTTCTTGGTAAATAAATTAATCTCTCTAGACTATTTTTCAACATTTTATTAATTCGGCAATATAATCTCATGATCTAGTAGAAGGATGATGAATTTTTGAACAGCAAATCGTAAAAACTAAATAGTGTAGTAGTCATGTACATCTGTCTATACTTGACAAACGAATCAAGCGATATTTCAAAAAGACAAAAACAAATAGTATATGAGCGTAAGATCACTATTGTAGCATACTCCCCGCAGTTTTTCGTTTAATTAGACCTAATCTCACCCAACACTGCCGTAATGAAAGCAAATTTCTGTTCCAAATTATGGTTAATAGTCCGATTAACAACCTATACCTAACTGCAGAGGCGGACCCGGGAATTTTTGCAGGAGGGGTTTGCCAGGTTCCTGAGACAATGTGTCTCCCCCACACCCCCGCATGTTCTCTATCGTCATTTTGGCGTATATACATACACATTGAGCTTTTCAAACAGAGAAATTCAATACCTCTTTTGACGTCAATTTTTATTATGAAATAACACAATGGCATTGTGATTCAATTTCATGGATGCAAAGCATTAATTGTGATATCACATAATGTCTATATCATTATTTCGTGCATTGAGTGCCCATTCTGTCCCACATCTGACGATAAAGGATAAAGCACACGGCCGAGAAACTTTTCTCATAAAAAGTGTTGATTTAGAAAAGTTTTATGTAGCTGACCCCCCCCCCCCCCCTAAACTGCGTAACAATATCATTCGAGTTTAAACAGAGATCCAAATATGTTTACATAACGTTACGTCATGATTCATGAAATTTATTACGCCCAATTAACCAGTGCATAGCAGAATATTGCAGAAAAACTAATTGCGCGATAAACGAGGCTATCAAAACGGCTACAATGTAAACAATACTTTTTGGAGACGAACAATACTTTCACCGTTTTTAATACCTTAAATCACTGTCCAAAGTTTTAGGGAAGACCCCAGATTAAACGAAAGACTGTACTTTGCACCTTGAGCAACACAACTGATGAAGGTGTGTTCGACCGGAGGTTACGCGAGGGAACTTGGATTTGCATAAGGTTAGATAAGTATATTTGAGCTAAGCTATTCACACACTGATACGTCAAAGACAGACTTTTGAAGATAATTCTTTCATGAATTGGCAGCCAATTCAGTGATTTCAGAACAGGAGTAATATGAGAGTATTTTTTTAAATATTGGCACTAGATGTTTCTACTAACAGGCTGTTACAGTAGTCAATGCTAGAGAATACCAAAAAACATAAAAGTGTAGTAGCTCCTTCCTGACAAATAAAGTGTCTTATATGGCCAATGCTCCTGGATCGAAGATAACAGTTTCGACAAATTTCACTAATGTGACTGCCCATGCTCAAATTGGACCCTAAGAGGACACCTAACTCCTTCACAGTGTCTCATGGTACAAATATTGCATCTCGTACAACCATATCATTTGAACTTGTATTTTTCAGATGTGTATTTGGGTCACATAAAATACATTCTGATTAAATTAATTCAATTAAATTTAATTTCAACATATTATTTCTTGTCATCCTATCTTTAATCTTAAAACTAGTATTCTAATTCTATGCTTTAATGTCACGTGTACAATTAGGGGATGGACCAGTTTTTGAAAGGGAATAATTTGCGATCAGCTGTGTATCATCTGCATAGTTGTCCTAAATTCTTAGTATACATTACAGAAAAGACAGGTCCAAGGACTGATCCTTGTGGAACTCCCGAATCATCTGGACCGGCCCAACTCAGGGTTGCTGGAAGTCGGTTGCTTGGGGCATTATCTGGCCTAATAATCCAGGCAATGAATGATTTTATTGGAAAAATGAAGTCATTTTCTTCAAGTTCGACCATCAAATTTAATATTAAAAGAAATCCGTGCCAGTAATTTTGTCAAAACCATTATTAGTATTAGTAGTCCTCAACTTCCATTATTAATAGAATTGTCCTCAGCCCCGCAGTGGACGAGATATAGCATCATGAAATATATGTTTTAGCATATAGCAAAAGCTACGTCTCAAAATAAATTCCTCATAGCCTCAAATGGTTTCGGAAAAATTTAATAGTCATATATATTGAAGTAGTAGACAAGATCATTCATAAAAAAATAATTAAAAAAAAAAAAAAAAATCAATAGGCAATTTATGGGAAACATTTGAATCTAGGGAATTTAAAAAAAAAATTACGTTTTTTTACTCTAAAATGGCCATAGCTGGTTCTCCGTAACTAAATCGTTGGT
Organism: Patella vulgata; assembly: GCF_932274485.2. Classification (NCBI taxonomy): domain Eukaryota; kingdom Metazoa; phylum Mollusca; class Gastropoda; family Patellidae; genus Patella; species Patella vulgata. The sequence goes on along the minus strand of NC_065880.2, from coordinate 18,989,278 downwards.
GACCCTCATATTTCATGTGGGGTATACGGGGTACCCAATGACCAAATCTGCAAAGTTTGGTCAAAATCGCCCGACACCGCTTGTGCCGGTTTTTCTAAATTTTGCATGATTTTCTCGCGAACTCATTCTTAATTATCGTGTCCCAAAGCATCAACTAATCAAATTTGCTTATCTCTGCTTACCCTAAGCAAAAAAAGCCCATCTTCGAACTACACCCAAGTTTGAACATTCCAGCTCAATTAGAAGGAGAGTTATTGTGTCCCAAAAAGTGTGAAACGTGTGACGGGTAAACAGACGGACGAATCCATTTTAATAGTCCCCTGCTTTCTTCGTAAGACCACAGGCGGACGGGCCGATTTTCCTTGGGGCGGGGACTGTGTCATTTTGCTCGAAAAACACTCTGCGGCAGCGTATGAAACTACACAACTTTACCAGATAGCGCCCGCTAGGCAAGTATTGCGGGTAGCGGAACAAAGTTTCTTGAGTTGCAGTTTGAGTTTGAGAACTAAACACCCTTTGTGTGATTTTCTGAAAGTCTGGTTGAGAATTGCAACACACCACACAATGGTCAGTAAAACTACCGGATTTCGGGCACTTTACTTTACGAGATGGAATAATTTTGATATTTTTCCTTTTATACCCACTAAAATTTTATAATTCATCATTTGCCCCCCCCCCCCCACACACACACACACACTCCAAAGCTCTTATGCCTATGTAAAAGACTTGAATAGGCACAAAGACCCACATGCGCGTCTGCGTGAGAACGAATTAAAGGACACCAAGACAAAAGAGTGAAATAGTTCGTGATGTCAATAAATAATTGTATACGCTCCTGACGGAAACGGAAACTAGTTAGGTCGGTGGGACGATGACATCGTACAGACAGCGTATGATATTGAAGATGATGTAGAGGATCACATAAAATCTCTTCAGATTATCACTATCCCAAAATCTACGCCTGTGTTAACGCGTGTTGCACTACCTTCTAGTATTAAAGAAAAAACATCATTATCTCCAACACCACCAGTTCATCAAACTGTAAGGCCACAATCTCCGATTATAACAATCAATAACAATGTTACGCCTCTGCCACAATTCGTTGTCCGGAAAACACAATATACAGAAACATCGTCACACAATCGAGTTCTAAGAGACAATTTATAGTTTGACATTAAAGAATTACCTTTTTACAAAAGAATCTCCTTAACCTAAATCAACGGTTTGCGAAATTTGCAAAGCCGTTCAAGTTCAAGATTGTGCGTCATTTATAAATCTTTCCTACGATGAGAAATTAGCTAAAAACACGGAACTGCATTTATTTACTGTTGCCTAGGACGTGGTCACAGAACAAGCTTATGTTATAGAAAGATACCATGTGGCGTTAATGGTTGCACCAGAACACACTACTCTCAATAAATGCCTGTCTCGTCCGCAGAATACGGAGAGAGAAATGGGTTTAATGTCCACTCGACACAAACTAGGTCATTTCGCGACTAACATGTTTCAATTTTATTCCAATAATTCGCTTGCGCGTAGGGGTCTTTAGCAGTGGAAGGAAACTGGAGGAGCCGGAGAAAACCCAAGGGATTGGACAGGCGACACTACTCCTTGTCACGTACAACTGGGGCATCGAAACCACGCCAGTTGACTCAATGACAGACCTTATGATACAGCGCGCATGTGCTAACCATTCGCCCCCCCCCTCTCGTCCGCAGAATACCCTATAGTGTTAATCCAGATGTACATGTCTTCGCTGATTATATGCTTCACAGGATGGATGTGGGGAGTCTTTGGCATTTGTGCCTTCCACATCTAACCGCTAACGCATGTTACTACGATTACACTATTATAGGTTGGGTGCCCCGACCTGAAAAACATTTCGAAAACTACAGCAGTACAGTAATATGGCATTATATCTATATATACAGCAAACCTTGATGGTCCGTTATTATAAACTATCAAGAAACTGTACCTGCGTGCTATATTTCCTAAGTTCCATTCGAATGTCCGTTAAAATAGACTGCTTTTGTGTACCAGCGGCCGACATATTTATTTGACCACAGATCACTAATGATTTTCCCCATTGACATTATGTTAATTCTTGTCACTTAAACCGACTCTTAGAACCCCTTCTACCACAGATGGAGCAACATGTGGCAACCTCTTGCCAAAAGCACGTATGAGGTTCTGCATGAAAAACTCGAGATACACAAGCTGGAAGTAGAGACATGCAATTTTCGGTCCTACATTTCAACCTAAACAACCTCTCAACTCTTGTATCCTTCCGCCTCAAAATCATGAATATTCACTGAAACCGGACAGAAAATGTATTTTCAACCTCTTTTCTTCGATTCTACACCAACAAGCCAACAAAAGCGTCATGCAAAAGGGGGGATAAGGGAAAGGGAGAGAAAGACTAAAAATAACGTTCGTCCTACATTTGTGGGTGATGGCGTAGGAATAGGAATATTTGGTGAGCTGTGTCCAATTGAGTTTTTCATTGTTAACGGAATTATATTCTCTTGGTCATCTAAATTTTTTATACGCCCACATTTTCATGTCGACGTATATTGTCGTCGCCCCTGTCCGTCCGTCCACAATTGTTTGTGAACAGTGTAGAGGTCACAATTTTTATCCAATAGGTTTATCACCCTAAGATCTCGGTTCCTTTCGATATTGGTATGTATCGGACTGTAACTTCATGGATTATTGCCCTTGATTGTACGAAAAGTCACGTTTTTAGCTTGTGAACACTGTAGAGGTCACAATTTTTATCCGATTTGGTTTAAACTTGAAATATATGTTTATAAAACACAGATCTCGATTCCTTGTGATATTCGTGCATATCGGACCTTAACTTCCTGAATTATGGCCCTTGATTGTACGAAAAATCGCATTTTTAGCTTGTGGACCCTATATAGGTCATAATTATCTTCCGATTTAAAAAACCGTTTTAGTATGTCATCGTTACACGCTAAGGATGGCCGAGTTCGAATTTCGTGAAAATCGGACAAAAACCAACTGACAAAATGGCCGCCCATCGTTCTCAAATAGCGTAAAAATATGGTATATCAAGTTTGTGGGCCCTTTACAATTTTTATCCGATTTTGTTGACACTTGAAGTGTAGGTTTATAACCCAAAGATCTCAGCTCATTTCAATATTCGCGCATAACTTCCTGAATTATGGCCCCTGATTGTACGAAAAATCGCGTTTTTAGCTTGTGGACCCTATGGAGGTCATAATTTTTATCCGATTTGGTTTAAACTTGAAATATATGTTTATAACCCACAGATCTCGTATTTTTATATCACCGTTACACCCTAAGGACGGCCGAGTTCGAATTTCGTAAAAATCGGCCGAAAACTGACAAAATGGCCGCCCTTCGTTCTCAAATAGCTTAAAAACATGGTATATCAAGGTTGTGGACCCTATAGAGGTCACAATTTTAATCCTATTTTGATGAAACTTATAACCCAAAGATCTCGGTTCCTTTTGATATTCGCGCATATAATAATAATAATAATGAGGTTTTATATAGCGTCTTCTCCATGTTGACACTTGTTCAAAACGCTTTTAGTAATGGGTCTACTGGTAAAACTGTCGAAACAGGAAAGTCTTTAGTGCGGATTTAAATTGATTAAAAGTTTGTTGATTCTTGATCTGTTGTGGAAGTTCGTTCCATAATCTAGGACCAGCTGAACTGAAAGACCTATACCCATTTGACTTTAAATTATATCTTGGAACAACTAGTGACTGTTTATTTTGAGAGCGAAGTGATCTAATAGGATTGTAGTCATATAAGAGTTCAGATAAGTATTGAAGAGCTGCATTATTGCGACATTTATACACAAATGTTAGTATGACTCGCGCCTCAGCAGGTAACCAGTGTAAAGAAGCTAGCACACTCTGGATGTGATCAAACTTATGTGTCCTTGTTACTATTCGGGCTGCAGTATTAAGAACTTTCTGGATCTTGGCTAGAAGTGCTTGTGGGATTCCATAGAGTAAACTATTACAATAATCAATCCTTGATAAAATCAGTGATCCCGCAAGTAGTTTACAAGCGTCAGCCGTGTGATAGTCTCTGATGTTGCCTATAAAGCGTAGATGATAGTAGTATTTACAGCATACCATATCAACCTGAGCGTCCAGTGTCAGAGAAGGATCACATATCACTCCAAGGTTTCGAACATTTTTGGAGAAATTAATTTCTGAATTACCAGTGGTGATTTTCAGATCAGGTAGTAACTTGAGTTGTTGTGATGAACCTACTAAAAGAGCTTCTGTTTTATCGTCGTTCAATTTTAGTTTATTCGCTTTCATCCACTGTTTAACTGCCAGCGAACAGTCAGTAGTTTTTGTAAGGCATATCTGATTAGCATAGGACTAGACACACCAATGAGTTGAGTATCATCGGCGTGAGAGTGGTGCATCTGATCATAGCCGTCGATCACAGACCCCGAAGCGGTTGTATAAAGAACAAAAAAAAAATGGGCCCTATAGTTTTTGAGAATATTGGGATCAAGAGATTCCTTTTTTATTGGTGGTCTCACCACCGCCTGTTTGAACACCGATGGGAAACATCCAGTACTTAAACTTAAAGTTACAATTTCATATTTTTAAGTTATAGTTTTAAAATGTATTAAAATAAAGCCCTAAAATAGAAGGATAGAAGGTATCTATAAACAGTCCTACCTTGTTAAAGATTAATCCTATAATTCACTATTGCCAGTTGAGAAATTGGCAAAAATATCATTCTCAACTTCAAATTCAAACGTTTGAAGATAGCTACTCCGTGGTGGAGAATATAAAACAAGGGAGCTAATTGTGTTATTATTTCCGGTGTAAATGAGTTTTAAGTATGAGAATGACACCTATGATCGTATAATAGTGAGTTGACAACCTATTGAGCAAAAGACAGAAATAATTATGTTTTGACTTTCTTAGAAAATATGAAATTGTAACTTTAAGTTGACTAAGAAAGTAATAACAGGAAGCAGAATGTCTAGAAGTTGAATGAGTAGCTTGGACATGTCGTTTTGTTGGCAGATTTGATGATCTTTAAAATGTCATCCTGACTAAAACTCTCAAACTCGTTGAGTGACACGACACCAGTCAAGTTCACGGGTGTACACGTATTTGTATCACTAAGGATTCCATGAACGTAACCTAACTTCCTGAATTATGGCCCCTGATTGTACGAAAAATCGCGATTTTGGTTCATAATTTATATCCGATTTAAAAAAATGTATTATTATATCACCGTTACACCCTAAGGACGACTGAGTTCGAATTTCATGAAAATCGTCCCAAAATGGCCGCCCTTCGTTCTCAAAGTGCGTAAAAATATGGTATATCAAGGTTGTGGACCCTATAGAGGTCACAATTTTTATCCGATTTTGTTGAAACTTGAAATGTAAGTTTATAACCCAAAGATCGCGGCTCCTCTCGATATTCGCGCACACGGACTGTAACTTCCTGAATTATGGCTCCTGATTGTACGAAAAATCGTTCGAATGTCGTGAAAATCGGCCAAAAACTAACAGACAAAATGGTCGCCCCTCGTTCTCCAATAGCGTAAAAATATGGTATATCAAGGTTGTGGACCCTATAGAGGTCACAATTTGTATCCGATTTTGTTGAAACTTGAAATGTAAGTTTATAACCCAAAGATCTCGGTTCCTTTCGATATTTGCGCATATCGAATTGTAATTTCCTGAATTGTGGCCCTTGATTGTAGGAAAAATCACTTTCTTTTTAGCTTGTTCTCTATCCATCTCTCGAACATGTGGTTGTATCCTGCCTGGCAGCCGCTGGTTATCACTTAATTCACCAACTAATTTTAAGACATCATCTCCATGTGTAACATCAACATAACCAATATCATCACCCAGTTCGCTTGGCACGTCTGAGGTACTATCCATTGATTTAGAGGTAGAAGATTCCTTCAGAGGTTCCTTATCACTAACGGGGGGAATTACTTCATCAGATTTACTTATAAGATCACCTCAAACCACATTACTTTCAGACGAGGTAGTGGGATTGTTAGTGACATTCGTGACACCAGCTTCCCAGATACCACTACCATCACCTAATTCAATTTCTACAGAAGTGGGAAACAGCCAATTTCGGACAGTTCCGTTTAATATGACCACTATGTTTACAATATCTGCAAATTCTTCTGGGACAACTGGCTAATAGATGCTCCGGGGAGAGACAATGAAAGCAGACAGTTTCCTGATGGATCATGTGCCACATTACAATAATCAATACCCGCATCAGTCGTAAATACAGCTGAATAAAACCTTCATATACCTCGTTCCATCGTAAACATCTTCTCTCTCAAAATGACGTCTCATGATTGGGCCAACCAACTCCACACCCCAGTTACATAATTTCTTCTCAATTTCATCATCAGTAATGAGAGAAGATAAATGCATAATTGATACTACACGGACTCGAGATGATACCGACTTGACCAGAACAGGTTCATCGTCGACAGTTAAGTCAGATTCCAATAATAAATTAGCACATTTTTTATCGATTAACGAAATTTCAAAGTTAACACCGGCCTTTGGCACACAAGAAAGAATCGAATCATCACCAGCCCAAAAAAAAGAATCGAATCATCACCACAGAAATATCTTATAGCTTGAATAACATGAGCTGCGGGGGATTCAACCTTACTTTTAACGGATAATATAACTGTTGCTTCCTTTCTAAATATTGGCCGTGATATACTTTTGATTATTTCATCAACATATTTAGCTCCCGGTTTACCAATTAACTCGGTTTTCCGATTGATTTTGAGACCGGTTTTATTGTCCCGTCGAAGTGCCCTAAAACACACAAAATAAATGTCAATAGTAAAAAATAACTACATGAATATGTAAACAAACTTCTAAAGTATATACGTACAAAATTAAGAGTTCGGATAAACTGTGCTTTTGAAGATTCAGACAGATTTAGAAATCACTCTGAAAACACGTTCCCTTGCGGTCACCCATCCAAGTACTGACCGGGCCCGACATTGCTTAACTTCAGTGATCGGACGAGAACTGGTGTTTTCAACGTGGTGGGGTTGTAGACGAGAGTAGGCGAATAAAACCCGTAGTTATCAAACCATTATCTTAAAATACCACAGGCATCATAGTTTCATTATAAATATCATAGTTATCATAATTGCATTACAAATATCAGTTTGATTACAAATATCACATTTATCATAGACCACATTTAGCACAGTTTCATTACAATAAAATATCACATTTATCATAGATCACATTTCATAGTTTCATTACAAATATCACATTTATCATAGTTTCATTACAAATATCACATTTATCATAGATCACAGTTAACATAGTTTCATTACAAATATCTATCATAATAGATCATGTAAATTCCAAAGTTACTATTCGGTTATTTATTTTGATAAAACGGTTAAAATTCATATAATTCATAAATGTTTCTAACCCACACTTGTACAAAATTGACTGAAGATGACACTCAAAGGTGTGAACAAATAATGAAAAAAGGTCTACATCTCTTGCCTGAGATATACAAATACTTCGGCGTTTTATAATAGAAAATAACAATAAAAGAAAGAGGTTGTACTCAGATTTAGACAGCGGATATCCAAACAACAACCATTCTATAAATTGCTCTGTAGTATACCCTACATTTAACAGAAGAGTTGAAAGCATATCTTCAATTTTACCTAAAAATTTCTTGACAGATGGACATTTACCAAGAACATGAATAATTGTTTCACTCGCGTTACTTTTACATAATGTGCAAAGTGGACTCGCAATAACATTTGCGACACGTATTTCCTGCTGTTCGTCCAAACAATATTATGGCAAATGGAAAAATCATTATCTATCATTTCCGAACTAATTAGAGTAAAGGGGTTTCCACACTTTCGGCCAGTCAGGATTGAAGCCTTGGCTACTAAAATAAACATAAGCGGTGGGATTATCCCTTAAAATAGAATAGCAATTCTTTGCCGTAAAGCTTGACACCAATAACACATCACCACTTGGTTGTTCCACGCCAAAATTGGTGTACGGTGTAACCGCATTACATTCTGAGGCAATAACTTCTTTCCATGAAGAAGGAATGCTTCCTATAATAGAATCATATGATGTTATAATAAATTGTCTGGATATATCAATAAACACGTCTTGTACAATTTCAACAATGGCTGACTTAAGAAGAAATCCAACAATCACACCATAAATGATATCCGATATTTTAACAATACCCTACAATGACGACAAATGTAATTCAATATTAGGATTTGAGAACAAAGTTTGGTTAACAATAAATTTATAATCAAAGGATACTAATCCATTACCACCATTAATGTTATTCATGCTAATAGCATTTCCCTATAAAAAACGGCTAACTTTACAAGAGACTGTCTATTATATTTTATGAAGAATTATTCATTTCATAATGACAAATCGTTATATTTATTGAGAAATAACTGCATAAAATATATCCAAGAACAACTTAGCTCATCATTAAAAACTTTGGATAGCCAACAGGACCGAAAGGAATCCCTTCTGCAATGAATTAAAGGAATGTTTAGACCCCCGTCATATTTATGCCCGAGTATTGTAGACTCTTTAATCCGAGCCCCACAGAAAAGATTTAATGGCATCCTGTATATCCGAGCATGCCCATTCAGGGATGCTTATTATCCGAAGCTCATACCAAAGCAAGGAAAGACAAAATGTATTTATCCTAACACTTTCCTCGACTAGTGATAATTTTCTACCTTTCCACATGTTAATAACTTTTTCAAACTTACCAATTTTAGAGTTCCAGTTCAGTGACTCACATTCCCGTTATGTGGTCCTAGATAAACTACCGTTCAGAATTGTAAGAGGCATGTCTAACATATCTGTATTACAAAAGGCTGAGCCTGCTATCAAAATTTCGGATTTTTCAACATTAACCTTGGCCCCGAGCAAGCTACAGTGTACCGGTGTTGCCAGGCGGTCACCCATCCAAGTACTAACCAGGCCCGACGTTGCTTAACTTCAGTGATCGGAGGAGAACTGGTGTTTTCAACGTGGTATGGCCGTAGACGAGAGAAGGTGAATATAACCCGTAGTTATGCTAAACTCAAGTCCGCCGAAAATTGATTTCTTTTCAAAAAGGCGTCTACAGCATCCGCTGTTCCCAGGCGGTCACCCATCCAAGTACTGACCGTGCCCGACGTTGCTTTACTTCAGTGATCGGACGACAACTGGTGTTTTCAACGTGGTGTGGCCGTAGACGAGAGAAAGCGAATAAAACCCGTAGTTTTGCTTAACGCAAGTCACCCGAAAATTGGTTTCTTTACAAAACGGCATCCACAGCACCCGGTGTTCCCAGGCGGTCACCCATCCAAGTACTGACCGTGCCCGACGTTGCTTAACTTCAGTGATCGGACGACAACTGGTGTTTTCAACGTGGTGTGGCCGTAGACGAGAGAAAGCGAATAAATCCCGTAGTTATGCTTAACGTAAGTCACCTGAAAATTGGTTTCTTTACAAAAAGGCATCCACAGCACCCGGTGTTCCCAGGCGGTCACCCATTCAAGTACTGACCGGGACGGACGTTGCTTAACTTCAGTGATCGAACGAGAACTCTTTTTTTTCTTTTAAATAAATTTATTCAAGTAAAATTCATTACAAATATCTAAACATCATATGTGTTATATATCACAGAGTTTTATAAATATCAAAATAGTTACAAGATCACAGTGTCGATATGATTATCTAAAAAAAATGATACAATAGAGGACAAATGATATAATAATACATTTACTAAAATTCTTACATCACACAGTTTTGTAAAGATTTAATTTTAATATGAATGTCGATATAATTTGCTAAAAATGAAACAATAAAGGTCAAATGATATAATAATACATTTGCTAAAATCCTAAAGTTATTTTCACTCCATCAACAATAATAAATTGATTAAAATGCAAGAGATTCATAAAATCGGCATAACCATATGTATTTAATAAAATCTGAAGATGATTTCTCATTATTACCTTAAACAGAGAATATAAATCCATATCTCTATTTGCCGACAGAAAGTAGGTTCTTCTTTTGACAATAGCTAACCTTAAAGAAGCAAATAAAACTATTAAAAACACAGAGTATTCACTTTTTTCAGTCGGATAACCGAAAATTATCCAATTGTTGTTCAGTGAAGCCAACATGTAATAATATGGTCGTTAAAATATCAGAAATTTTGTTTAAGCATAGTAATAAGGAAAGACATTCACATAGCATGTGTATAGTATACTCAGCCAAATTAAAAACTTTGACACTCGGGATTTTTGGGACTAGATTTTTAATATTTGGTTTAAGGCAACCATTTTAGTGTTATGTTGTGCACAGACGACCTTGACATCAACATAAAGCAAGAATACGTCTCGCCGAAAGTCCTTGACATTGATAACGTTCGTGATGTCACAGTACCCCCAAAATAAAATTCACAGACTTGGAGAACAATCGGAATAAAGGGTTTAGTAACGGTTGTGGCCTCCTCTACGGTCTCGTACTGCCACACAACGTCTTCTCATGGATCTCAGAACATTAGTAAACACTACCCGAGGAAGACGTCGCCACTGCTCAGCAAGAGCATGTTGAAGGTCCTGCAACGTCAGTGGTGGATTCACTTGCTGACGAACACGTCGACCCAGATGTGTTCAATAGGATTAAGGTCGGGGCTAAGTGACGGCCAATCCAGGACTTGGACACCGGCATTTCTTAACAAATTCTGGGTAGCAATTGCTGTATGGGGTCGAGCATTGTCTTGTTGAAACGTTAGTCCAGGCCCATGTCTCTGCATAAACGGAAGAAGAACAGGTTTGCAAAATCTGATCCCAGTACTGGACAGCATTTAAGTTCCCTTGGACAACAAGAGGAGAACGTCCATGTGCACAAAAAGAACCCCAAACCATGACGCTGCCGCCAACAAATCGGTCAACTTCTTTGACGCATATTTGAGCGTAACGTTCACCTCGTCTGCGGTACACTCGGACCCTGCCATCGGCAAATCTCAAAGTGAATCGAGATTCGTCACTAAAGACAACCGAATTCCACTGTCTTTGAGTAAATCTTATGTGTCTTGTGGCCCATACAAGTCGGTTACGGCGATGAGGAGGTGTCAATATTGGCCCATTATAGGGCCTCCGAGCTCGAAGACCAGCAGCCTGCAAGCGATTTCGAACAGTTTGTGCAGTTACCCTTCCACCAAACATCTCTCTACTTGTGAAGGTTGCAGTGACAAATCTGTTTCTAAGATGACGTAATCGCATTGCTTGATCTTCCTGGAGTGACGTCACACGTGGCGCTCCCGCCCTTGGGCGGTCGGCAATAGTTCCAGTTTGAAGCATTCTCATTCTAAGATTAATTATTGTCTGGCGTGAACAATTAAAGGCTCTTGCAACAGTGACCACAGACTGACCAGCATAGAGCCTACCTATAGCACGTAGACGTTCTACATTTGAAAGGCGCGGGATTTTCTAACAAAGATGAAAATAACAATTTTAATTTATTTTTCCAGTTCAAGTTACGTGTGCGTGTTCAGTTTAACAAACTTGCATCGATTGACCTCACGATTTTGTGTTTGCACGCGTTTTTCAGGTTTTTCATCTTTATATGCTCAAAAGTCACGTATTTTATGAAATTAAAGGCTTCTTACTACTTACTATCGTTAGAAACACTTTAAAATTTATTTGACTTACCAGAAAAAAAAAATTGTTGAAATTCATCAGTGTCAAGTGTTTAATTTGGCTGAGTATAGATTCACTAGCATGTATATTACACAGCACGGGCTTCTAATAAGATTAGAAATATATTTTCGACTAGTGGTCCAGATAAAGTTATGCGAAATAGAAAAGTCATTATCTATCATTTCAGAACTCTTATATTTATAAAATACAGATTTCCTTATTTTTTTCCAATTTGGTTTGTAACCTCTGCTGCTGTAATAAACATAAGAAGATGGTTCAACAAATCTATTATCTCGTATTAAGGAGAAGCACTTTTTAGCTGAGAAGCTAGAAAACGGGTAGTAAACACTCGTCAAGAGACTGGACATAAAAATCAGTAAATGGCCTTAAAGGGGAAGATGAGGTACCAATTATATGCCTCCAGTTTTCTGGAATACTACTCAAAATATTCTTATAAGACACTTCAATGATGTTACGTGATTGATCTGGAAAATCTGTATTTATAATTTCACAATCGCCTCTGGCGGGAAAAACCCAACAATGTCCCCATATATAATATCTGCGATTTTGACAATACCCGAAGCCTTAAATTGCATTAACAACGAGGATGGAATTTTAACTTTTATATTTAGATTTGAAAACAAAGGTTGGTTAACAACAGAGTCATAATCATCAACTACAAACTTTGAACCATTATTAATGTTATTCCAAGCAAGTAAAACTTCAGCATAAAAACTTGGAATTTCAGATATCTTACTTTCATAATTCATGAAAAGTAATTCACTGGAGAAACAAAGTTGATCATATTTCTCAAGGAAGTATTTCATATAGTATTTCCACGTGAAATGTACATCTGGATTAAGAAATTTTGATAGCCAACACAAGCGAAAGGAATCTCGTCTACAATCTATTAGCGGAATATTAAGACCGCCATCAAATCTATGTCCAAGAATAGAAGATGCCTTAATTATTGTAGGTCCTTTCCCCCAGAGAACGGACCTTACCAAACCCTGTAAAATGTTACAGGCCCAGTTTGGTATACTAATAATTCTCAAAGAGTGCCATAATAATGAAAGACAGAGAGAATTAAGTACAACACTTTTACCCACTAATGTTAACCTTCTACACGACCACATATTTATTACCATTTTAAATTTCTCGATTTTACTATCCCAGTTTAAGAATTCACATTCGATCCCGTTTGTTTGGGCCTAAGTAGATACCTAGAATTAATATGCTATCATGCAATACTTTAAGAGGCATACCAAGGACAGTTTGATTACATGATGCTGTGCCTGCTATCAAGAGCTCAGATTTCTCAATATTAACTTTAGCCCCGGACATTTCACAGTACCTATTAATGGTTCCAAAGGCATAATTGACAGAATCAAGATCAGCTAGCGTGAGCGTGACGTCATCGGCATGCTGATAAATAAGGGACAAATCCTCCACATATGGAATAGGAACACCCCGAATATTGGGATTTGATGAAATAAGCGATTGTAGAGGTTCAACAGATAAAACAGAGTAGGGCTGCAATGGGACATCCCTGCCGAACTGATCTCAACACTGGAAAAGATCTAGATACCTGTCCATTTACCTTAACACAGCTTTTAATATCATTATATAATGTCTTAATATAAACTAAAAATTTAGATCCAAATCCCATACATTCTAGAACATTAAAAAGATAACTATGCGAGACCCTATCAAAGGCCTTCTGAGAATTTATTTTCAATAAATACAAGGACAACTCTTCTACATCAACATAATCCAAGACATCCCTAATAGCACATACATTGTGGGCTATATCCCTACATGGTATACATGGAGTTTGCGAAGTGGAGACAACAGACGAAATAACATTCTTAAGGCGGGAAGCTAGATATCTTGACAGTATTTTATAGTCAACATTAAGTAAGCTGATTGGTCTGTAATTCTTAAGGTCAGTTCTATCACCCCTATTTTTATAATAAAAAAAAACAGTTATCATACCCCTTTTCATACTAGAGGATAACTCCTCACACATTAAAACAGTATTAATCACATTAAAATAAATATCTTCTAAAAGGGACCAAAATCTTAAACTTCTACAGTCAACCCATCAACACCAGGAGATTTGGTTTTAGACATACCTTTCAGTGCAGATAAAAGTTCTGATTTTGATATGTCACCATCGCAAATGTCACTTTCATCCGGGGAGAGAACTCTTTGGATATTCTGTCGCACACCGTCCTTATCATCGGCTACTGAGTTGTCCCTTGAGTAAAGGTTAGAATTAAACAACTTCGTTTCTTCCAAAATTTCACCACTATCAGATGTTAGATTACCGTCATGACCTATTATTTTTTTAATTGATTTATTATCTTGTTTTCTTTTTTCACGTTTTAAAAAGTATTGGGTACATCGGTCAGAATCAAACGATTCCTGGGATTTAGACCAGAGAAATGCCCCAAAAAACTCATGCTTTTCATAATTAGCTAACTCGCTCTCAAGCCCAGCCAAAAGAACTTTGTTATACTAAAGACGACGCGCAGCACGATCATAAATAAAGTTTAAGGATTTTTGAAGGATCCAATACCTTTCCTTCGTCTATACCTCAATGTGGACGCATATATAGTTTGTTTTTTCAAAACATACTTAAAGTTATCCCACCAGATCAGAATATCACTCTGAAAAAGTGGACAAGACAAGAATTTAGTCAAGTGTTCCTCTAATAGGACACGATAGGCCGGATCAGACAACAAGGAATTATTTAAAACCCTACTACCTGGACCCCTATCAATACTTCGCAAGTTGATTGAGAGGGCTACAAAACTGAAGCTACTGTGAAAAACATAAGAAGTAGTGAATACACCACATATAACATATGAGCGATTACTTTGAATAACACTAGTCAGATTTGTCATAAATTCATTTTTTTCTTTAGGATTATTCGGCGCATAGACACATATTAGATCGAAACACACCGATTCCTTAGCAAACGTACATATACGTAAACGACCTGTATCATCTAAGGATGCACAAGATACATACTCAACATAATTTCTGGCTACCAAGATGGAACATCCACGACGATGACTGACAAAAGGTTCATATACTGTTTCAAAAAGAATCACTGTACAAAAAGCCAACGATTGCCTACACTAATCGATTTTATGAAGAGCTTCATATACACCAACCAAACATAAACAATTCATTCGGACCAACCTCCAAATTGACTGAAGATGACACTCAAAGGTTTGAACAAATAATGAAAAAAGATCTACATCTCCAGCCTGACACATACAAATACTTCGGCGTTTTATAATAGAAAGTGTTGCGGTAGAAAATAACAATACAAGAAAGAGGTTGTACTCCAATCTAGACAGCGGATATCTAAACAACAACCATTCTATAAATTGCTCTGTAGTATACCCTACATTTAACAGAAGAGTTAAAAGAATATCTTCAATTTTATCTTAAAATATCTTGACAGATGGACATTTACCAAGAACATGAATAATTGTTTCACTCGCGTTACTTTTACATAATGTACAAAGTGGACTATCAATAACATGTGCGGCGTATTTCCTGCTGTTTGTCCAAACAATATTGTGGTTCTCCCTTGTCAGTGATGCAGGACGGAGGGGCTGACAAGGAAAGCTGTCTAGTCGTTCGGATGGGACGAAAAACCGAGGCCCCGTGTACACATTGGCGTGCACGTAAAAGATCCCTTGGCAGTTGGAATTCGATATAAGAGTAAGCCGTAGTGCCGCTGTCCGGGCAAAATTTCCCTCATAGCACACTGTATGGCGTATGCCCGTCTTCATTAGCCCAGGTTAGGAGTAGGACGTTAAACCCCATTTCATTTCATTTCATTTCCAAACAATATTAGGGCAAATGGAAAAATCATTGTCATTTCCGAACTTTTCAAATTACAGTAAACGGATTTGCACACTTTCGGCCAGTCAGGATTGAAACCTTGGCTACTAAAATAAACATAAGAGGAGGGTTTTACAAAGAGATTATCCCTTAAAATAGAATAACAATTCTTTGCCGTAAAGCTTGACACCAATAACACATCACCACTTGGCTGTTCCACACCAAAGTTGGTGTACGGTGTAACCGCATGACATTCTGAGGCAATAATTGCTTTCCATGAAGAAGGAATACTTCCAATTTTAGAGTTCCAGTTCAGTGACTCACATTTCCGTTTATTTGGTCCCAGATAAATACCTAGTATTAACATACTACCGTTCAGAATTTTAAGAGGCATGTTTAACATATCTGTAGTACAAGAGGCTGAGCCTGTTATCAAAAGTTCGGATTTTTCAACATTAACCTTGGCCCCGCACAAGCTACAGTATACCTCAATGGTCTGGAAGGCGTGATTAACTGATTCAAGGTCATTCAACGTAAGAGTTACATCATTAGCGTGCTGATAAATTACAGATGGTACAGTGGAAAACGGAATCGGGATGCCACGAACATTAGGATTAGACATTATAAGAGAACGAAGGGGCTCAACAGACATTACATATAACAAAGCCGCAATGGGACACCCTTGACGAACTGACCTTGATACCGGGAAAGATAACGAAATATGGCCATTAACCTTTACACAACTTTTAATGTCATTATAAAATTTTTTGACAAGTTTAAGAAATTTAGGACCAAAACCCATACATTCAATTACATTAAAGAGGTAAGTATGAGCAACCCTGTCAAAGGCCTTTTGGGAATCAATCTTCAACAGGTACAGAGGAAGATCTTCATCGTCGAAGTAATCTATCACATCCCTGATAGCACATATATTAAAGGCAATGTCTCTACCAGGTATACAAGACGTTTGTGAAGGGGAGATAACCGATATGACGTTTTTCAGACGGAGCGCCAAACACCTTGACAAAATTTTACAGTCGACATTAAGAAGACTAATCGGCCTGTAATTCTTGAGATCAGATCGATCCCCTTTGTTTTTGTAGAACACAGATATCACCCCCCTTTTCATACTGGATGACAATTCACCATCTGAAATAACAGAAAGGACCACTTTATGATAAACGTCTCCCAGGAGATCCCAAAGCACCAGGTAAAATTCAACAGTCAATCCATCAATGCCTGGCGATTTATTTTTCGACATACCTTTCAGTGCTTTTAACAGTTCTTTTTTAGTAATGTCCTCTTCACAGAAATCCGTATCTTCCGGAGTTAGTACATCAGGCACGAGACTTTTCACGCGATCCTTATCAACAGTAACGGAGTCGTCGCTGGTATACAATCTGGAATAAAATGACCTGGTTTCCTCAAGAATATCGAAAGTATCAAAGGTAAATTGCCCATTTTGTTTCCTTATTTCACTAATCACATTACTTGTTGGTTTTTGTTTCTCTAATTTCAGGAAGTAACTTGTACAGCGATCCGATTCCAAGGCATCCAGTGATTTGGACCGAATAATTACACCATGACATTCACGTTTTTCATACTTAATTAGCTCTGCAAGACAACACTTGTCGTATTCTACGACGCTTCGAAGTTCCATCACAAGAATGGTAAATGGTACCTTCCCAAGGGTCATTGTTTTCTTTAATAAAATCAACATCCCAAAATGTTTCTTGGAGACATAATATCCCTGCTCATAGTGAATTCGCTAACCCTAATAGGCTTTGCATTTTGGAAACACTAAGGAGTCCGGCAAAATTTAATGATAATAAGCATTATAAAAATAGGAAGTTTATTTTTTGATATTCTTTCCATGTTTAACCACAAGCTTTTTAACAAAACCTTTTACAACTTCAATTTTCGGTTTGACTACTATTCGCCGTCTTCTTCGAGTAAATGATTTAGCTGCCGTAGGTGTTATGAAACTAACACTATCAGAATCCCCCTTACTCTCTACCCAGTCCGATTCCTCCGCCAAAAGGTCACTAACACCACCAGGAGGATCTGCTGAGCTGAACTTCCTAAGCGTTCCATCACTAACAGATGGCTCGAAAACACCGCTTGGGTTTATACAGTTAACAGAACCAACAGTTAACATGATTCCGATATCATCATCAGAAAGATTATCTCCAATCCCCGTACCAGGATCACCTTTATTATCCTCTGCAGCGTCATTTCTCATAATCATACCTTCACCATTCATGTTTCTTCCCTCAACATCATGGTGGACATCATCACTACCTTCAGCGTCACCAGAAACCGAGGATGACTCCGCGATATTAACAACATATCTGTTAGGAACATCAGTTGCGCCACGGTCCCACTGAGCTTGGGGACGACATCCACACTCCGAAGAAGGTAACCTGCAACCTTCACAGACAGAAACAGTGCAGTGGCGTTGAATGTACCAGGCGTTTTACATCGTCGACATACCCTGCTGGGACACCCTGCCAGCAGATGTTCATGTGAAAGGCAATGGAATCATACCTTCTCTTGGTGGTCATGCCGAATGCTGAAATATTCAACCCCCGTCTCAGACTGAAACCCGACCGAGTAGGGGAGGGAGGACACATCAGGGGGAAAGCGCACCCTCACAAAACGTGTACCATCAAAGATGCCATCATGCTCATAACGACGTCGCTTAATGGGCCCGAGAACTTCTAGGCGCCATTGTTTCAGCTTACGTTCTATTTCCTCATCAGATATTAATCCAGAAAGATGCATGAAAGACACAACTTTTATTTTTGCAGATATGTGTCTAACAAAAGCTGGATCATCAACAAATGACAGATTGGACTCTACCAAGCGGGTGGCACAATCCGAGTCAATGAGGGTTACTTCATAAGAATCTCCATTACGAGGAATGCACGTCAGAATGGCATCTTCACCACAGCCATCGCGCACTGCCTTAATAATCCGCCGAACCGAAACATCTTGCTTATTTTAAACAGAAATAAGAACACAGGTGTTTTATGGATAAATTCGCCTCTACGAGCCGAGTGGCACTCTGTCATCTCGACAGAGCAAGGGCAATAAAGCCCAATAAGTTACTAAATTACACACTATAACACGAATTTAAGCTACATACCCAATCCACGAAATGTTCATATACTGCTTCAAGCAAAATCACTGTCCAAAAAACACACGATTGCCCAGATTAATCGATTTTATGAAGAGCTTCATATACACCGACCAAACATAAACAATGCATTCGGACCAACCACCAATGGTGTTTTCAACGTGGTATGGCCGTAGACGAGAGAAGACGAATAAAACCCGTAGTTATTCCAAACTCAAGTCCGCCGAAAATTGGTTTCTTTTCAAAAAAACTAGGCCTCTACAGCACCCGGTGTTCCCAGGCGGTCACCCATCCAAGTACTGACCGGGCCCGACGTTGCTTAACTTCAGTGATCGGACGAGAACTGGTGTTTTCAACGTGGTGTGGCCGTAGACGAGAGAAGGCGAATAAAACCCGTAGTTATGCTTAACTCAAGTCCGCCGAAAATTGGTTTCTTTTCAAAAAACTAGGCGTCTACAGCACCCGGTGTTCCCAGGCGGTCACCCATCCAAGTACTGACCGGGCCCGACGTTGCTTAACTTCAGTGATCGGACGAGAACTGGTGTTTTCAACGTGGTGTGGCCGTAGACGAGCGAAGGTGAATAAAACCCGTAGTTATTTTTACTCAAATTCTTTCTGTATCTTTTTTCCCCCGGGGCGGAGCTAATGTTATGCCAAAGAAGACGTACAATGGCCTGAAGTGCGGAAAATTGATTTTTAGTTGAAACAATCGGGAAAAAAGGCGTCTACAGCACCCGGTGTTCCCAGGCGGTCACCCATCCAAGTACTAACCGGGCCCGACGTTGCTTAACTTCAGTGATCGGACGAGAACTGGTGTTTTCAACGTGGTATGGCCGTAGACGAGAGAAGACGAATAAAACCCGTAGTTATTCCAAACTCAAGTCCGCCGAAAATTGGTTTCTTTTCAAAAAAACTAGGCGTCTACAGCACCCGGCGTTCCCAGGCGGTCACCCATCCAAGTACTGACCGGGCCCGACGTTGCTTAACCTCAGTGATCGGACGAGAACTGGTGTTTTCAACGTGGTGTGGCCGTAGACGTAGACGAGAGAAGGCGAATAAAACCCGTAGTTATGCTTAACTCAAGTCCGCCGAAAATTGGTTTCTTTTCAAAAAACTAGGCGTCTACAGCACCCGGTGTTCCCAGGCGGTCACCCATCCACGTACTGACCGGGCCCGACGTTGCTTAACTTCAGTGATCGGACGAGAACTGGTGTTTTCAACGTGGTGTGGCCGTAGACGAGCGAAGGTGAATAAAACCCGTAGTTATTTTTACTCAAATTCTTTCTGTATCTTTTTTCCCCCGGGCGGAGGGGGGGGGGGGAGCTAATGTTATGCCAAAGAAGACGTACAATGGCCTGAAGTGCGGAAAATTGATTTTTAGTTGAAACAATCGGGAAAAAAGGCGTCTACAGCACCCGGTGTTCCTAGGCGGTCACCCATCCAAGTACTAACCGGGCCCGACGTTGCTTAACTTCAGTGATCGGACGAGAACTGGTGTTTTCAACGTGGTATGGCCGTAGACGAGAGAAGACGAATAAAACCCGTAGTTATTCCATACTCAAGTCCGCCGAAAATTGGTTTCTTTTCAAAAAAACTAGGCGTCTACAGCACCCGGTGTTCCCAGGCGGTCACCCATCCAAGTACTGACCGGGCCCGACGTTGCTTAACTTCAGTGATCGGACGAGAACTGGTGTTTTCAACGTGGTGTGGCCGTAGACGAGAGAAGGCGAATAAAACCCGTAGTTATGCTTAACTCAAGTCCGCCGAAAATTGGTTTCTTTTAAAAAAACTAGGCGTCTACAGCACCCGGTGTTCCCAGGCGGTCACCCATCCAAGTACTGACCGGGCCCGACGTTGCTTAACTTCAGTGATCGGACGAGAACTGGTGTTTTCAACGTGGTGTGGCCGTAGACGAGCGAAGGTGAATAAAACCCGTAGTTATTTTTACTCAAATTCTTTCTGTATCTTTTTTCCCCCGGGCGGAGGGGGGGGGGAGCTAATGTTATGCCAAAGAAGACGTACAATGGCCTGAAGTGCGGAAAATTGATTTTTAGTTGAAATAATCGGAAAAAAAGGCGTCTACAGCACCCGGTGTTCCCAGGCGGTCACCCATCCAAGCACTAACCGGGCCCGACGTTGCTTAACTTCAGTGATCGGACGAGAACTGGTGTTTTCAACGTGGTGTGGCCGTAGACGAGCGAAGGTGAATAAAACCCGTAGTTATTTTTACTCAAATTCTTTCTGTATCTTTTTTCCCCCGGGGCGGAGGGGGGGGGGGGCTAATGTTATGCCAAAGAAGACGTACAATGGCCTGAAGTGCGGAAAATTGATTTTTAGTTGAAACAATCGGGAAAAAAGGCGTCTACAGCACCCGGTGTTCCCAGGCTGTCACCCATCCAAGTACTAACCGGGCCCGACGTTGCTTAACTTCAGTGATCGGACGAGAACTGGTGTTTTCAACGTGGTATGGCCGTAGACGAGAGAAGACGAATAAAACCCGTAGTTATTCCAAACTCAAGTCCGCCGGAAATTGGTTTCTTTTCAAAAAAACTAGGCGTCTACAGCACCCGGTGTTCCCAGGCGGTCACCCATCCAAGTACTGACCGGGCCCGACGTTGCTTAACTTCAGTGATCGGACGAGAACTGGTGTTTTCAACGTGGTGTGGCCGTAGACGAGAGAAGGCGAATAAAACCCGTAGTTATGCTTAACTCAAGTCCGCCGAAAATTGGTTTCTTTTCAAAAAACTAGGCGTCTACAGCACCCGGTGTTCCCAGGCGGTCACCCATCCAAGTACTGACCGGGGCCGACGTTGCTTAACTTCAGTGATCGGACGAGAACTGGTGTTTTCAACGTGGTGTGGCCGTAGACGAGCGAAGGTGAATAAAACCCGTAGTTATTTTTACTCAAATTCTTTCTGTATCTTTTTTCCCCCGGGGCGGAGGGGGGGGGGGAGCTAATGTTATGCCAAAGAAGACGTACAATGGCCTGAAGTGCGGAAAATTGATTTTTAGTTGAAACAATCGGGAAAAAAGGCGTCTACAGCACCCGGTGTTCCCAGGCGGTCACCCATCCAAGTACTAACCGGGCCCGACGTTGCTTAACTTCAGTGATCGGACGAGAACTGGTGTTTTCAACGTGGTATGGCCGTAGACGAGAGAAGACGAATAAAACCCGTAGTTATTCCAAACTCAAGTCCGCCGAAAATTGGTTTCTTTTCAAAAAAACTAGGCGTCTACAGCACCCGGTGTTCCCAGGCGGTCACCCATCCAAGTACTGACCGGGCCCGACGTTGCTTAACTTCAGTGATCGGACGAGAACTGGTGTTTTCAACGTGGTGTGGCCGTAGACGAGAGAAGGCGAATAAAACCCGTAGTTATGCTTAACTCAAGTCCGCCGAAAATTGGTTTCTTTTCAAAAAACTAGGCGTCTACAGCACCCGGTGTTCCCAGGCGGTCACCCATCCAAGTACTGACCGGGCCCGACGTTGCTTAACTTCAGTGATCGGACGAGAACTGGTGTTTTCAACGTGGTGTGGCCGTAGACGAGCGAAGGTGAATAAAACCCGTAGTTATTTTTACTCAAATTCTTTCTGTATCTTTTTTCCCCCGGGGCGGAGGGGGGGGGGAGCTAATGTTATGCCAAAGAAGACGTACAATGGCCTGAAGTGCAGAAAATTGATTTTTAGTTGAAACAATCGGGAAAAAAGGCGTCTACAGCACCCGGTGTTCCCAGGCGGTCACCCATCCAAGTACTAACCGGGCCCGACGTTGCTTAACTTCAGTGATCGGACGAGAACTGGTGTTTTCAACGTGGTATGGCCGTAGACGAGAGAAGACGAATAAAACCCGTAGTTATTCCAAACTCAAGTCCGCCGAAAATTGGTTTCTTTTCAAAAAAACTAGGCGTCTACAGCACCCGGTGTTCCCAGGCGGTCACCCATCCAAGTACTGACCGGGCCCGGCGTTGCTTAACTTCAGTGATCGGACGAGAACTGGTGTTTTCAACGTGGTGTGGCCGTAGACGAGAGAAGGCGAATAAAACCCGTAGTTATGCTTAACTCAAGTCCGCCGAAAATTGGTTTCTTTTAAAAAAACTAGGCGTCTACAGCACCCGGTGTTCCCAGGCGGTCACCCATCCAAGTACTGACCGGGCCCGACGTTGCTTAACTTCAGTGATCGGACGAGAACTGGTGTTTTCAACGTGGTGTGGCCGTAGACGAGCGAAGGTGAATAAAACCCGTAGTTATTTTTACTCAAATTCTTTCTGTATCTTTTTTCCCCCGGGGCGGAGGGGGGGGGGAGCTAATGTTATGCCAAAGAAGACGTACAATGGCCTGAAGTGCGGAAAATTGATTTTTAGTTGAAACAATCGGGAAAAAAGGCGTCTACAGCACCCGGTGTTCCCAGGCGGTCACCCATCCAAGTACTAACCGGGCCCGACGTTGCTTAACTTCAGTGATCGGACGAGAACTGGTGTTTTCAACGTGGTATGGCCGTAGACTAGAGAAGACGAATAAAACCCGTAGTTATTCCAAACTCAAGTCCGCCGAAAATTGGTTTCTTTTCAAAAAAACTAGGCGTCTACAGCACCCGGTGTTCCCAGGCGGTCACCCATCCAAGTACTGACCGGGCCCGACGTTGCTTAACTTCAGTGATCGGACGAGAACTGGTGTTTTCAACGTGGTGTGGCCGTAGACGAGAGAAGGCGAATAAAACCCGTAGTTATGCTTAACTCAAGTCCGCCGAAAATTGGTTTCTTTTCAAAAAACTAGGCGTCTACAGCACCCGGTGTTCCCAGGCGGTCACCCATCCAAGTACTGACCGGGCCCGACGTTGCTTAACTTCAGTGATCGGACGAGAACTGGTGTTTTCAACGTGGTGTGGCCGTAGACGAGCGAAGGTGAATAAAACCCGTAGTTATTTTTACTCAAATTCTTTCTGTATCTTTTTTCCCCCGGGGCGGAGGGGGGGGGGGAGCTAATGTTATGCCAAAGAAGACGTACAATGGCCTGAAGTGCGGAAAATTGATTTTTAGTTGAAACAATCGGGAAAAAAGGCGTCTACAGCACCCGGTGTTCCCAGGCGGTCACCCATCCAAGTACTAACCGGGCCCGACGTTGCTTAACTTCAGTGATCGGACGAGAACTGGTGTTTTCAACGTGGTATGGCCGTAGACGAGAGAAGACGAATAAAACCCGTAGTTATTCCAAATTCAAGTCCGCCGAAAATTGGTTTCTTTTAAAAAAAACTAGGCGTCTACAGCACCCGGTGTTCCCAGGCGGTCACCCATCCAAGTACTGACCGGGCCCGACGTTGCTTAACTTCAGTGATCGGACGAGAACTGGTGTTTTCAACGTGGTGTGGCCGTAGACGAGAGAAGGCGAATAAAACCCGTAGTTATGCTTAACTCAAGTCCGCCGAAAATTGGTTTCTTTTCAAAAAACTAGGCGTCTACAGCACCCGGTGTTCCCAGGCGGTCACCCATCCAAGTACTGACCGGGCCCGACGTTGCTTAACTTCAGTGATCGGACGAGAACTGGTGTTTTCAACGTGGTGTGGCCGTAGACGAGCGAAGGTGAATAAAACCCGTAGTTATTTTTACTCAAATTCTTTCTGTATCTTTTTTCCCCCGGGGCGGAGGGGGGGGGGCTAATGTTATGCCAAAGAAGACGTACAATGGCCTGAAGTGCGGAAAATTGATTTTTAGTTGAAACAATCGGGAAAAAAGGCGTCTACAGCACCCGGTGTTCCCAGGCGGTCACCCATCCAAGTACTAACCGGGCCCGACGTTGCTTAACTTCAGTGATCGGACGAGAACTGGTGTTTTCAACGTGGTATGGCCGTAGACGAGAGAAGACGAATAAAACCCGTAGTTATTCCAAACTCAAGTCCGCCGAAAATTGGTTTCTTTTCAAAAAAACTAGGCGTCTACAGCACCCGGTGTTCCCAGGCGGTCACCTATCCAAGTACTGACCGGGCCCGACGTTGCTTAACTTCAGTGATCGGACAAGAACTGGTGTTTTCAACGTGGTGTGGCCGTAGACGAGAGAAGGCGAATAAAACCCGTAGTTATGCTTAACTCAAGTTCGCCGAAAATTGGTTTCTTTTCAAAAAACTAGGCGTCTACAGCACCCGGTGTTCCCAGGCGGTCACCCATCCAAGTACTGACCGGGCCCGACGTTGCTTAACTTCAGTGATCGGACGAGAACTGGTGTTTTCAACGTGGTATGGCCGTAGACGAGAGAAGACGAATAAAACCCGTAGTTATTCCAAACTCAAGTCCGCCGAAAATTGGTTTCTTTTCAAAAAAACTAGGCGTCTACAGCACCCGGTGTTCCCAGGCGGTCACCCATCCAAGTACTGACCGGGCCCGACGTTGCTTAACTTCAGTGATCGGACGAGAACTGGTGTTTTCAACGTGGTGTGGCCGTAGACGAGAGAAGGCGAATAAAACCCGTAGTTATGCTTAACTCAAGTCCGCCGAAAATTGGTTTCTTTTCAAAAAACTAGGCGTCTACAGCACCCGGTGTTCCCAGGCGGTCACCCATCCAAGTACTGACCGGGCCCGACGTTGCTTAACTTCAGTGATCGGACGAGAACTGGTGTTTTCAACGTGGTGTGGCCGTAGACGAGCGAAGGTGAATAAAACCCGTAGTTATTTTTACTCAAATTCTTTCTGTATCTTTTTTCCCCCGGGGCGGAGGGGGGGGGGGGGAAGCTAATGTTATGCCAAAGAAGACGTACAATGGCCTGAAGTGCGGAAAATTGATTTTTAGTTGAAACAATCGGGAAAAAAGGCGTCTACAGCACCCGGTGTTCCCAGGCGGTCACCCATCCAAGTACTAACCGGGCCCGACGTTGCTTAACTTCAGTGATCGGACGAGAACTGGTGTTTTCAACGTGGTATGGCCGTAGACGAGAGAAGACGAATAAAACCCGTAGTTATTCCAAACTCAAGTCCGCCGAAAATTGGTTTCTTTTCAAAAAAACTAGGCGTCTACAGCACCCGGTGTTCCCAGGCGGTCACCCATCCAAGTACTGACCGGGCCCGGCGTTGCTTAACTTCAGTGATCGGACGAGAACTGGTGTTTTCAACGTGGTGTGGCCGTAGACGAGAGAAGGCGAATAAAACCCGTAGTTATGCTTAACTCAAGTCCGCCGAAAATTGGTTTCTTTTCAAAAAACTAGGCGTCTACAGCACCCGGTGTTCCCAGGCGGTCACCCATCCAAGTACTGACCGGGCCCGACGTTGCTTAACTTCAGTGATCGGACGAGAACTGGTGTTTTCAACGTGGTGTGGCCGTAGACGAGCGAAGGTGAATAAAACCCGTAGTTATTTTTACTCAAATTCTTTCTGTATCTTTTTTCCCCCGGGGCGGAGGGGGGGGGGAGCTAATGTTATGCCAAAGAAGACGTACAATGGCCTGAAGTGCGGAAAATTGATTTTTAGTTGAAACAATCGGGAAAAAAGGCGTCTACAGCACCCGGTGTTCCCAGGCGGTCACCCATCCAAGTACTAACCGGGCCCGACGTTGCTTAACTTCAGTGATCGGACGAGAACTGGTGTTTTCAACGTGGTATGGCCGTAGACGAGAGAAGACGAATAAAACCCGTAGTTATTCCAAACTCAAGTCCGCCGAAAATTGGTTTCTTTTCAAAAAAACTAGGCGTCTACAGCACCCGGTGTTCCCAGGCGGTCACCCATCCAAGTACTGACCGGGCCCGACGTTGCTTAACTTCAGTGATCGGACGAGAACTGGTGTTTTCAACGTGGTGTGGCCGTAGACGAGAGAAGGCGAATAAAACCCGTAGTTATGCTTAACTCAAGTCCGCCGAAAATTGGTTTCTTTTCAAAAAACTAGGCGTCTACAGCACCCGGTGTTCCCAGGCGGTCACCCATCCAAGTACTGACCGGGCCCGACGTTGCTTAACTTCAGTGATCGGACGAGAACTGGTGTTTTCAACGTGGTGTGGCCGTAGACGAGCGAAGGTGAATAAAACCCGTAGTTATTTTTACTCAAATTCTTTCTGTATCTTTTTTCCCCCGGGGCGGAGGGGGGGGGAGCTAATGTTATGCCAAAGAAGACGTACAATGGCCTGAAGTGCGGAAAATTGATTTTTAGTTGAAACAATCGGGAAAAAAGGCGTCTACAGCACCCGGTGTTCCCAGGCGGTCACCCATCCAAGTACTAACCGGGCCGACGTTGCTTAACTTCAGTGATCGGACGAGAACTGGTGTTTTCAACGTGGTATGGCCGTAGACGAGAGAAGACGAATAAAACCCGTAGTTATTCCAAACTCAAGTCCGCCGAAAATTGGTTTCTTTTCAAAAAAACTAGGCGTCTACAGCACCCGGTGTTCCCAGGCGGTCACCCATCCAAGTACTGACCGGGCCCGACGTTGCTTAACTTCAGTGATCGGACGAGAACTGGTGTTTTCAACGTGGTGTGGCCGTAGACGAGAGAAGGCGAATAAAACCCGTAGTTATGCTTAACTCAAGTCCGCCGAAAATTGGTTTCTTTTCAAAAAACTAGGCGTCTACAGCACCCGGTGTTCCCAGGCGGTCACCCATCCAAGTACTGACCGGGCCCGACGTTGCTTAACTTCAGTGATCGGACGAGAACTGGTGTTTTCAACGTGGTGTGGCCGTAGACGAGCGAAGGTGAATAAAACCCGTAGTTATTTTTACTCAAATTCTTTCTGTATCTTTTTTCCCCCGGGGCGGAGGGGGGGGGGAGCTAATGTTATGCCAAAGAAGACGTACAATGGCCTGAAGTGCGGAAAATTGATTTTTAGTTGAAACAATCGGGAAAAAAGGCGTCTACAGCACCCGGTGTTCCCAGGCGGTCACCCATCCAAGTACTAACCGGGCCCGACGTTGCTTAACTTCAGTGATCGGACGAGAACTGGTGTTTTCAACGTGGTATGGCCGTAGACGAGAGAAGACGAATAAAACCCGTAGTTATTCCAAACTCAAGTCCGCCGAAAATTGGTTTCTTTTCAAAAAAACTAGGCGTCTACAGCACCCGGTGTTCCCAGGCGGTCACCCATCCAAGTACTGACCGGGCCCGACGTTGCTTAACTTCAGTGATCGGACGAGAACTGGTGTTTTCAACGTGGTGTGGCCGTAGACGAGAGAAGGCGAATAAAACCCGTAGTTATGCTTAACTCAAGTCCGCCGAAAATTGGTTTCTTTTCAAAAAACTAGGCGTCTACAGCACCCGGTGTTCCCAGGCGGTCAGCCATCCAAGTACTGACCGGGCCCGACGTTGCTTAACTTCAGTGATCGGACGAGAACTGGTGTTTTCAACGTGGTGTGGCCGTAGACGAGCGAAGGTGAATAAAACCCGTAGTTATTTTTACTCAAATTCTTTCTGTATCTTTTTTCCCCCGGGGCGGAGGGGGGGGGGGAGCTAATGTTATGCCAAAGAAGACGTACAATGGCCTGAAGTGCGGAAAATTGATTTTTAGTTGAAACAATCGGGAAAAAAGGCGTCTACAGCACCCGGTGTTCCCAGGCGGTCACCCATCCAAGTACTAACCGGGCCCGACGTTGCTTAACTTCAGTGATCGGACGAGAACTGGTGTTTTCAACGTGGTATGGCCGTAGACGAGAGAAGACGAATAAAACCCGTAGTTATTCCAAACTCAAGTCCGCCGAAAATTGGTTTCTTTTCAAAAAAACTAGGCGTCTACAGCACCCGGTGTTCCCAGGCGGTCACCCATCCAAGTACTGACCGGGCCCGACGTTGCTTAACTTCAGTGATCGGACGAGAACTGGTGTTTTCAACGTGGTGTGGCCGTAGACGAGAGAAGGCGAATAAAACCCGTAGTTATGCTTAACTCAAGTCCGCCGAAAATTGGTTTCTTTTCAAAAAACTAGGCGTCTACAGCACCCGGTGTTCCCAGGCGGTCACCCATCCAAGTACTGACCGGGCCCGACGTTGCTTAACTTCAGTGATCGGACGAGAACTGGTGTTTTCAACGTGGTGTGGCCGTAGACGAGCGAAGGTGAATAAAACCCGTAGTTATTTTTACTCAAATTCTTTCTGTATCTTTTTTCCCCCGGGGCGGAGGGGGGGGGAGCTAATGTTATGCCAAAGAAGACGTACAATGGCCTGAAGTGCGGAAAATTGATTTTTAGTTGAAACAATCGGGAAAAAAGGCGTCTACAGCACCCGGTGTTCCCAGGCGGTCACCCATCCAAGTACTAACCGGGCCCGACGTTGCTTAACTTCAGTGATCGGACGAGAACTGGTGTTTTCAACGTGGTATGGCCGTAGACGAGAGAAGACGAATAAAACCCGTAGTTATTCCAAACTCAAGTCCGCCGAAAATTGGTTTCTTTTCAAAAAAACTAGGCGTCTACAGCACCCGGTGTTCCCAGGCGGTCACCCATCCAAGTACTGACCGGGCCCGACGTTGCTTAACTTCAGTGATCGGACGAGAACTGGTGTTTTCAACGTGGTGTGGCCGTAGACGAGAGAAGGCGAATAAAACCCGTAGTTATGCTTAACTCAAGTCCGCCGAAAATTGGTTTCTTTTCAAAAAACTAGGCGTCTACAGCACCCGGTGTTCCCAGGCGGTCACCCATCCAAGTACTGACCGGGCCCGACGTTGCTTAACTTCAGTGATCGGACGAGAACTGGTGTTTTCAACGTGGTGTGGCCGTAGACGAGCGAAGGTGAATAAAACCCGTAGTTATTTTTACTCAAATTCTTTCTGTATCTTTTTTCCCCCGGGGCGAGGTAATGTTATGCCAAAGAAGACGTACAATGGCCTGAAGTGCGGAAAATTGATTTTTAGTTGAAACAATCGGGAAAAAAGGCGTCTTCAGCACCCGGTGTTCCCAGGCGGTCACCCATCCAAGTACTAACCGGGCCCGACGTTGCTTAACTTCAGTGATCGGACGAGAACTGGTGGTTTCAACGTGGTATGGCCGTAGACGAGAGAAGACGAATAAAACCCGTAGTTATTCCAAACTCAAGTCCGCCGAAAATTGGTTTCTTTTCAAAAAAACTAGGCGTCTACAGCACCCGGTGTTCCCAGGCGGTCACCCATCCAAGTACTGACCGGGCCCGACGTTGCTTAACTTCAGTGATCGGACGAGAACTGGTGTTTTCAACGTGGTGTGGCCGTAGACGAGAGAAGGCGAATAAAACCCGTAGTTATGCTTAACTCAAGTCCGCCGAAAATTGGTTTCTTTTCAAAAAACTAGGCGTCTACAGCACCCGGTGTTCCCAGGCGGTCACCCATCCAAGTACTGACCGGGCCCGACGTTGCTTAACTTCAGTGATCGGACGAGAACTGGTGTTTTCAACGTGGTGTGGCCGTAGACGAGCGAAGGTGAATAAAACCCGTAGTTATTTTTACTCAAATTCTTTCTGTATCTTTTTTCCCCCGGGGCGGAGGGGGGGGGAGCTAATGTTATGCCAAAGAAGACGTACAATGGCCTGAAGTGCGGAAAATTGATTTTTAGTTGAAACAATCGGGAAAAAAGGCGTCTACAGCACCCGGTGTTCCCAGGCGGTCACCCATCCAAGTACTAACCGGGCCCGACGTTGCTTAACTTCAGTGATCGGACGAGAACTGGTGTTTTCAACGTGGTATGGCCGTAGACGAGAGAAGACGAATAAAACCCGTAGTTATTCCAAACTCAAGTCCGCCGAAAATTGGTTTCTTTTCAAAAAAACTAGGCGTCTACAGCACCCGGTGTTCCCAGGCGGTCACCCATCCAAGTACTGACCGGGCCCGACGTTGCTTAACTTCAGTGATCGGACGAGAACTGGTGTTTTCAACGTGGTGTGGCCGTAGACGAGAGAAGGCGAATAAAACCCGTAGTTATGCTTAACTCAAGTCCGCCGAAAATTGGTTTCTTTTCAAAAAACTAGGCGTCTACAGCACCCGGTGTTCCCAGGCGGTCACCCATCCAAGTACTGTCCGGGCCCGACGTTGCTTAACTTCAGTGATCGGACGAGAACTGGTGTTTTCAACGTGGTGTGGCCGTAGACGAGCGAAGGTGAATAAAACCCGTAGTTATTTTTACTCAAATTCTTTCTGTATCTTTTTTCCCCCGGGGCGGAGGGGGGGGGGGAGCTAATGTTATGCCAAAGAAGACGTACAATGGCCTGAAGTGCGGAAAATTGATTTTTAGTTGAAACAATCGGGAAAAAAGGCGTCTACAGCACCCGGTGTTCCCAGGCGGTCACCCATCCAAGTACTAACCGGGCCCGACGTTGCTTAACTTCAGTGATCGGACGAGAACTGGTGTTTTCAACGTGGTATGGCCGTAGACGAGAGAAGACGAATAAAACCCGTAGTTATTCCAAACTCAAGTCCGCCGAAAATTGGTTTCTTTTCAAAAAAACTAGGCGTCTACAGCACCCGGTGTTCCCAGGCGGTCACCCATCCAAGTACTGACCGGGCCCGACGTTGCTTAACTTCAGTGATCGGACGAGAACTGGTGTTTTCAACGTGGTGTGGCCGTAGACGAGAGAAGGCGAATAAAACCCGTAGTTATGCTTAACTCAAGTCCGCCGAAAATTGGTTTCTTTTCAAAAAACTAGGCGTCTACAGCACCCGGTGTTCCCAGGCGGTCACCCATCCAAGTACTGACCGGGCCCGACGTTGCTTAACTTCAGTGATCGGACGAGAACTGGTGTTTTCAACGTGGTGTGGCCGTAGACGAGCGAAGGTGAATAAAACCCGTAGTTATTTTTACTCAAATTCTTTCTGTATCTTTTTTCCCCCGGGGCGGAGGGGGGGGGGAGCTAATGTTATGCCAAAGAAGACGTACAATGGCCTGAAGTGCGGAAAATTGATTTTTAGTTGAAACAATCGGGAACAAAGGCGTCTACAGCACCCGGTGTTCCCAGGCGGTCACCCATCCAAGTACTAACCGGGCCCGACGTTGCTTAACTTCAGTGATCGGACGAGAACTGGTGTTTTCAACGTGGTATGGCCGTAGACGAGAGAAGACGAATAAAACCCGTAGTTATTCCAAACTCAAGTCCGCCGAAAATTGGTTTCTTTTCAAAAAAACTAGGCGTCTACAGCACCCGGTGTTCCCAGGCGGTCACCCTTCCAAGTACTGACCGGGCCCGACGTTGCTTAACTTCAGTGATCGGACGAGAACTGGTGTTTTCAACGTGGTGTGGCCGTAGACGAGAGAAGGCGAATAAAACCCGTAGTTATGCTTAACTCAAGTCCGCCGAAAATTGGTTTCTTTTCAAAAAACTAGGCGTCTACAGCACCCGGTGTTCCCAGGCGGTCACCCATCCAAGTACTGACCGGGCCCGACGTTGCTTAACTTCAGTGATCGGACGAGAACTGGTGTTTTCAACGTGGTGTGGCCGTAGACGAGCGAAGGTGAATAAAACCCGTAGTTATTTTTACTCAAATTCTTTCTGTATCTTTTTTCCCCCGGGGCGGAGGGGGGGGGGGAGCTAATGTTATGCCAAAGAAGACGTACAATGGCCTGAAGTGCGGAAAATTGATTTTTAGTTGAAACAATCGGGAAAAAAGGCGTCTACAGCACCCGGTGTTCCCAGGCGGTCACCCATCCAAGTACTAACCGGGCCCGACGTTGCTTAACTTCAGTGATCGGACGAGAACTGGTGTTTTCAACGTGGTATGGCCGTAGACGAGAGAAGACGAATAAAACCCGTAGTTATTCCAAACTCAAGTCCGCCGAAAATTGGTTTCTTTTCAAAAAAACTAGGCGTCTACAGCACCCGGTGTTCCCAGGCGGTCACCCATCCAAGTACTGACCGGGCCCGACGTTGCTTAACTTCAGTGATCGGACGAGAACTGGTGTTTTCAACGTGGTGTGGCCGTAGACGAGAGAAGGCGAATAAAACCCGTAGTTATGCTTAACTCAAGTCCGCCGAAAATTGGTTTCTTTTCAAAAAACTAGGCGTCTACAGCACCCGGTGTTCCCAGGCGGTCACCCATCCAAGTACTGACCGGGCCCGACGTTGCTTAACTTCAGTGATCGGACGAGAACTGGTGTTTTCAACGTGGTGTGGCCGTAGACGAGCGAAGGTGAATAAAACCCGTAGTTATTTTTACTCAAATTCTTTCTGTATCTTTTTTCCCCCGGGGCGGAGGGGGGGGGGGAGCTAATGTTATGCCAAAGAAGACGTACAATGGCCTGAAGTGCGGAAAATTGATTTTTAGTTGAAACAATCGGGAAAAAGGGCGTCTACAGCACCCGGTGTTCCCAGGCGGTCACCCATCCAAGTACTAACCGGGCCCGACGTTGCTTAACTTCAGTGATCGGACGAGAACTGGTGTTTTCAACGTGGTATGGCCGTAGACGAGAGAAGACGAATAAAACCCGTAGTTATTCCAAACTCAAGTCCGCCGAAAATTGGTTTCTTTTCAAAAAAACTAGGCGTCTACAGCACCCGGTGTTCCCAGGCGGTCACCCATCCAAGTACTGACCGGGCCCGACGTTGCTTAACTTCAGTGATCGGACGAGAACTGGTGTTTTCAACGTGGTGTGGCCGTAGACGAGAGAAGGCGAATAAAACCCGTAGTTATGCTTAACTCAAGTCCGCCGAAAATTGGTTTCTTTTCAAAAAACTAGGCGTCTACAGCACCCGGTGTTCCCAGGCGGTCACCCATCCAAGTACTGACCGGGCCCGACGTTGCTTAACTTCAGTGATCGGACGAGAACTGGTGTTTTCAACGTGGTGTGGCCGTAGACGAGCGAAGGTGAATAAAACCCGTAGTTATTTTTACTCAAATTCTTTCTGTATCTTTTTTCCCCCGGGGCGGAGGGGGGGGGGTGAGCTAATGTTATGCCAAAGAAGACGTACAATGGCCTGAAGTGCGGAAAATTGATTTTTAGTTGAAACAATCGGGAAAAAAGGCGTCTACAGCACCCGGTGTTCCCAGGCGGTCACCCATCCAAGTACTAACCGGGCCCGACGTTGCTTAACTTCAGTGATCGGACGAGAACTGGTGTTTTCAACGTGGTATGGCCGTAGACGAGAGAAGACGAATAAAACCCGTAGTTATTCCAAACTCAAGTCCGCCGAAAATTGGTTTCTTTTCAAAAAAACTAGGCGTCTACAGCACCCGGTGTTCCCAGGCGGTCACCCATCCAAGTACTGACCGGGCCCGACGTTGCTTAACTTCAGTGATCGGACGAGAACTGGTGTTTTCAACGTGGTGTGGCCGTAGACGAGAGAAGGCGAATAAAACCCGTAGTTATGCTTAACTCAAGTCCGCCGAAAATTGGTTTCTTTTCAAAAAACTAGGCGTCTACAGCACCCGGTGTTCCCAGGCGGTCACCCATCCAAGTACTGACCGGGCCCGACGTTGCTTAACTTCAGTGATCGGACGAGAACTGGTGTTTTCAACGTGGTGTGGCCGTAGACGAGCGAAGGTGAATAAAACCCGTAGTTATTTTTACTCAAATTCTTTCTGTATCTTTTTTCCCCCGGGGCGGAGGGGGGGGGGGAGCTAATGTTATGCCAAAGAAGACGTACAATGGCCTGAAGTGCGGAAAATTGATTTTTAGTTGAAACAATCGGGAAAAAAGGCGTCTACAGCACCCGGTGTTCCCAGGCGGTCACCCATCCAAGTACTAACCGGGCCCGACGTTGCTTAACTTCAGTGATCGGACGAGAACTGGTGTTTTCAACGTGGTATGGCCGTAGACGAGAGAAGACGAATAAAACCCGTAGTTATTCCAAACTCAAGTCCGCCGAAAATTGGTTTCTTTTCAAAAAAACTAGGCGTCTACAGCACCCGGTGTTCCCAGGCGGTCACCCATCCAAGTACTGACCGGGCCCGACGTTGCTTAACTTCAGTGATCGGACGAGAACTGGTGTTTTCAACGTGGTGTGGCCGTAGACGAGAGAAGGCGAATAAAACCCGTAGTTATGCTTAACTCAAGTCCGCCGAAAATTGGTTTCTTTTCAAAAAACTAGGCGTCTACAGCACCCGGTGTTCCCAGGCGGTCACCCATCCAAGTACTGACCGGGCCCGACGTTGCTTAACTTCAGTGATCGGACGAGAACTGGTGTTTTCAACGTGGTGTGGCCGTAGACGAGCGAAGGTGAATAAAACCCGTAGTTATTTTTACTCAAATTCTTTCTGTATCTTTTTTCCCCCGGGGCGGAGGGGGGGGGGAGCTAATGTTATGCCAAAGAAGACGTACAATGGCCTGAAGTGCGGAAAATTGATTTTTAGTTGAAACAATCGGGAAAAAAGGCGTCTACAGCACCCGGTGTTCCCAGGCGGTCACCCATCCAAGTACTAACCGGGCCCGACGTTGCTTAACTTCAGTGATCGGACGAGAACTGGTGTTTTCAACGTGGTATGGCCGTAGACGAGAGAAGACGAATAAAACCCGTAGTTATTCCAAACTCAAGTCCGCCGAAAATTGGTTTCTTTTCAAAAAAACTAGGCGTCTACAGCACCCGGTGTTCCCAGGCGGTCACCCATCCAAGTACTGACCGGGCCCGACGTTGCTTAACTTCAGTGATCGGACGAGAACTGGTGTTTTCAACGTGGTGTGGCCGTAGACGAGAGAAGGCGAATAAAACCCGTAGTTATGCTTAACTCAAGTCCGCCGAAAATTGGTTTCTTTTCAAAAAACTAGGCGTCTACAGCACCCGGTGTTCCCAGGCGGTCACCCATCCAAGTACTGACCGGGCCCGACGTTGCTTAACTTCAGTGATCGGACGAGAACTGGTGTTTTCAACGTGGTGTGGCCGTAGACGAGCGAAGGTGAATAAAACCCGTAGTTATTTTTACTCAAATTCTTTCTGTATCTTTTTTCCCCCGGGGCGGATGGGGGGGGGGGAGCTAATGTTATGCCAAAGAAGACGTACAATGGCCTGAAGTGCGGAAAATTGATTTTTAGTTGAAACAATCGGGAAAAAAGGCGTCTACAGCACCCGGTGTTCCCAGGCGGTCACCCATCCAAGTACTAACCGGGCCCGACGTTGCTTAACTTCAGTGATCGGACGAGAACTGGTGTTTTCAACGTGGTATGGCCGTAGACGAGAGAAGACGAATAAAACCCGTAGTTATTCCAAACTCAAGTCCGCCGAAAATTGGTTTCTTTTCAAAAAAACTAGGCGTCTACAGCACCCGGTGTTCCCAGGCGGTCACCCATCCAAGTACTGACCGGGCCCGACGTTGCTTAACTTCAGTGATCGGACGAGAACTGGTGTTTTCAACGTGGTGTGGCCGTAGACGAGAGAAGGCGAATAAAACCCGTAGTTATGCTTAACTCAAGTCCGCCGAAAATTGGTTTCTTTTCAAAAAACTAGGCGTCTACAGCACCCGGTGTTCCCAGGCGGTCACCCATCCAAGTACTGACCGGGCCCGACGTTGCTTAACTTCAGTGATCGGACGAGAACTGGTGTTTTCAACGTGGTGTGGCCGTAGACGAGCGAAGGTGAATAAAACCCGTAGTTATTTTTACTCAAATTCTTTCTGTATCTTTTTTCCCCCGGGGCGGAGGGGGGGGAGCTAATGTTATGCCAAAGAAGACGTACAATGGCCTGAAGTGCGGAAAATTGATTTTTAGTTGAAACAATCGGGAAAAAAGGCGTCTACAGCACCCGGTGTTCCCAGGCGGTCACCCATCCAAGTACTAACCGGGCCCGACGTTGCTTAACTTCAGTGATCGGACGAGAACTGGTGTTTTCAACGTGGTATGGCCGTAGACGAGAGAAGACGAATAAAACCCGTAGTTATTCCAAACTCAAGTCCGCCGAAAATTGGTTTCTTTTCAAAAAAAACTAGGCGTCTACAGCACCCGGTGTTCCCAGGCGGTCACCCATCCAAGTACTGACCGGGCCCGACGTTGCTTAACTTCAGTGATCGGACGAGAACTGGTGTTTTCAACGTGGTGTGGCCGTAGACGAGAGAAGGCGAATAAAACCCGTAGTTATGCTTAACTCAAGTCCGCCGAAAATTGGTTTCTTTTCAAAAAACTAGGCGTCTACAGCACCCGGTGTTCCCAGGCGGTCACCCATCCAAGTACTGACCGGGCCCGACGTTGCTTAACTTCAGTGATCGGACGAGAACTGGTGTTTTCAACGTGGTGTGGCCGTAGACGAGCGAAGGTGAATAAAACCCGTAGTTATTTTTACTCAAATTCTTTCTGTATCTTTTTTCCCCCGGGGCGGAGGGGGGGGGGGAGCTAATGTTATGCTAAAGAAGACGTACAATGGCCTGAAGTGCGGAAAATTGATTTTTAGTTGAAACAATCGGGAAAAAAGGCGTCTACAGCACCCGGTGTTCCCAGGCGGTCACCCATCCAAGTACTAACCGGGCCCGACGTTGCTTAACTTCAGTGATCGGACGAGAACTGGTGTTTTCAACGTGGTATGGCCGTAGACGAGAGAAGACGAATAAAACCCGTAGTTATTCCAAACTCAAGTCCGCCGAAAATTGGTTTCTTTTCAAAAAAACTAGGCGTCTACAGCACCCGGTGTTCCCAGGCGGTCACCCATCCAAGTACTGACCGGGCCCGACGTTGCTTAACTTCAGTGATCGGACGAGAACTGGTGTTTTCAACGTGGTGTGGCCGTAGACGAGAGAAGGCGAATAAAACCCGTAGTTATGCTTAACTCAAGTCCGCCGAAAATTGGTTTCTTTTCAAAAAACTAGGCGTCTACAGCACCCGGTGTTCCCAGGCGGTCACCCATCCAAGTACTGACCGGGCCCGACGTTGCTTAACTTCAGTGATCGGACGAGAACTGGTGTTTTCAACGTGGTGTGGCCGTAGACGAGCGAAGGTGAATAAAACCTGTAGTTATTTTTACTCAAATTCTTTCTGTATCTTTTTTCCCCCGGGGCGGAGGGGGGGGGGAGCTAATGTTATGCCAAAGAAGACGTACAATGGCCTGAAGTGCGGAAAATTGATTTTTAGTTGAAACAATCGGGAAAAAAGGCGTCTACAGCACCCGGTGTTCCCAGGCGGTCACCCATCCAAGTACTAACCGGGCCCGACGTTGCTTAACTTCAGTGATCGGACGAGAACTGGTGTTTTCAACGTGGTATGGCCGTAGACGAGAGAAGACGAATAAAACCCGTAGTTATTCCAAACTCAAGTCCGCCGAAAATTGGTTTCTTTTCAAAAAAACTAGGCGTCTACAGCACCCGGTGTTCCCAGGCGGTCACCCATCCAAGTACTGACCGGGCCCGACGTTGCTTAACTTCAGTGATCGGACGAGAACTGGTGTTTTCAACGTGGTGTGGCCGTAGACGAGAGAAGGCGAATAAAACCCGTAGTTATGCTTAACTCAAGTCCGCCGAAAATTGGTTTCTTTTCAAAAAACTAGGCGTCTACAGCACCCGGTGCTCCCAGGCGGTCACCCATCCAAGTACTGACCGGGCCCGACGTTGCTTAACTTCAGTGATCGGACGAGAACTGGTGTTTTCAACGTGGTGTGGCCGTAGACGAGCGAAGGTGAATAAAACCCGTAGTTATTTTTACTCAAATTCTTTCTGTATCTTTTTTCCCCCGGGGCGGAGGGGGGGGGGGAGCTAATGTTATGCCAAAGAAGACGTACAATGGCCTGAAGTGCGGAAAATTGATTTTTAGTTGAAACAATCGGGAAAAAAGGCGTCTACAGCACCCGGTGTTCCCAGGCGGTCACCCATCCAAGTACTAACCGGGCCCGACGTTGCTTAACTTCAGTGATCGGACGAGAACTGGTGTTTTCAACGTGGTATGGCGGTAGACGAGAGAAGACGAATAAAACCCGTAGTTATTCCAAACTCAAGTCCGCCGAAAATTGGTTTCTTTTCAAAAAAACTAGGCGTCTACAGCACCCGGTGTTCCCAGGCGGTCACCCATCCAAGTACTGACCGGGCCCGACGTTGCTTAACTTCAGTGATCGGACGAGAACTGGTGTTTTCAACGTGGTGTGGCCGTAGACGAGAGAAGGCGAATAAAACCCGTAGTTATGCTTAACTCAAGTCCGCCGAAAATTGGTTTCTTTTCAAAAAACTAGGCGTCTACAGCACCCGGTGTTCCCAGGCGGTCACCCATCCAAGTACTGACCGGGCCCGACGTTGCTTAACTTCAGTGATCAGACGAGAACTGGTGTTTTCAACGTGGTGTGGCCGTAGACGAGCGAAGGTGAATAAAACCCGTAGTTATTTTTACTCAAATTCTTTCTGTATCTTTTTTCCCCCGGGGCGGAGGGGGGGGGGGAGCTAATGTTATGCCAAAGAAGACGTACAATGGCCTGAAGTGCGGAAAATTGATTTTTAGTTGAAACAATCGGGAAAAAAGGCGTCTACAGAACCCGGTGTTCCCAGGCGGTCAACCATCCAAGTACTAACCGGGCCCGACGTTGCTTAACTTCAGTGATCGGACGAGAACTGGTGTTTTCAACGTGGTATGGCCGTAGACGAGAGAAGACGAATAAAACCCGTAGTTATTCCAAACTCAAGTCCGCCGAAAATTGGTTTCTTTTCAAAAAAACTAGGCGTCTACAGCACCCGGTGTTCCCAGGCGGTCACCCATCCAAGTACTGACCGGGCCCGACGTTGCTTAACTTCAGTGATCGGACGAGAACTGGTGTTTTCAACGTGGTGTGGCCGTAGACGAGAGAAGGCGAATAAAACCCGTAGTTATGCTTAACTCAAGTCCGCCGAAAATTGGTTTCTTTTCAAAAAACTAGGCGTCTACAGCACCCGGTGTTCCCAGGCGGTCACCCATCCAAGTACTGACCGGGCCCGACGTTGCTTAACTTCAGTGATCGGACGAGAACTGGTGTTTTCAACGTGGTGTGGCCGTAGACGAGCGAAGGTGAATAAAACCCGTAGTTATTTTTACTCAAATTCTTTCTGTATCTTTTTTCCCCCGGGGCGGAGGGGGGGGGGAGCTAATGTTATGCCAAAGAAGACGTACAATGGCCTGAAGTGCGGAAAATTGATTTTTAGTTGAAACAATCGGGAAAAAAGGCGTCTACAGCACCCGGTGTTCCCAGGCGGTCACCCATCCAAGTACTAACCGGGCCCGACGTTGTTTAACTTCAGTGATCGGACGAGAACTGGTGTTTTCAACGTGGTATGGCCGTAGACGAGAGAAGACGAATAAAACCCGTAGTTATTCCAAACTCAAGTCCGCCGAAAATTGGTTTCTTTTCAAAAAAACTAGGCGTCTACAGCACCCGGTGTTCCCAGGCGGTCACCCATCCAAGTACTGACCGGGCCCGACGTTGCTTAACTTCAGTGATCGGACGAGAACTGGTGTTTTCAACGTGGTGTGGCCGTAGACGAGAGAAGGCGAATAAAACCCGTAGTTATGCTTAACTCAAGTCCGCCGAAAATTGGTTTCTTTTCAAAAAACTAGGCGTCTACAGCACCCGGTGTTCCCAGGCGGTCACCCATCCAAGTACTGACCGGGCCCGACGTTGCTTAACTTCAGTGATCGGACGAGAACTGGTGTTTTCAACGTGGTGTGGCCGTAGACGAGCGAAGGTGAATAAAACCCGTAGTTATTTTTACTCAAATTCTTTCTGTATCTTTTTTCCCCCGGGGCGGAGGGGGGGGGGGAGCTAATGTTATGCCAAAGAAGACGTACAATGGCCTGAAGTGCGGAAAATTGATTTTTAGTTGAAACAATCGGGAAAAAAGGCGTCTACAGCACCCGGTGTTCCCAGGCGGTCACCCATCCAAGTACTAACCGGGCCCGACGTTGCTTAACTTCAGTGATCGGACGAGAACTGGTGTTTTCAACGTGGTATGGCCGTAGACGAGAGAAGACGAATAAAACCCGTAGTTATTCCAAACTCAAGTCCGCCGAAAATTGGTTTCCTTTTCAAAAAAACTAGGCGTCTACAGCACCCGGTGTTCCCAGGCGGTCACCCATCCAAGTACTGACCGGGCCCGACGTTGCTTAACTTCAGTGATCGGACGAGAACTGGTGTTTTCAACGTGGTGTGGCCGTAGACGAGAGAAGGCGAATAAAACCCGTAGTTATGCTTAACTCAAGTCCGCCGAAAATTGGTTTCTTTTCAAAAAACTAGGCGTCTACAGCACCCGGTGTTCCCAGGCGGTCACCCATCCAAGTACTGACCGGGCCCGACGTTGCTTAACTTCAGTGATCGGACGAGAACTGGTGTTTTCAACGTGGTGTGGCCGTAGACGAGCGAAGGTGAATAAAACCCGTAGTTATTTTTACTCAAATTCTTTCTGTATCTTTTTTCCCCCGGGGCGGAGGGGGGGGGGAGCTAATGTTATGCCAAAGAAGACGTACAATGGCCTGAAGTGCGGAAAATTGATTTTTAGTTGAAACAATCGGGAAAAAAGGCGTCTACAGCACCCGGTGTTCCCAGGCGGTCACCCATCCAAGTACTAACCGGGCCCGACGTTGCTTAACTTCAGTGATCGGACGAGAACTGGTGTTTTCAACGTGGTATGGCCGTAGACGAGAGAAGACGAATAAAACCCGTAGTTATTCCAAACTCAAGTCCGCCGAAAATTGGTTTCTTTTCAAACAAACTAGGCGTCTACAGCACCCGGTGTTCCCAGGCGGTCACCCATCCAAGTACTGACCGGGCCCGACGTTGCTTAACTTCAGTGATCGGACGAGAACTGGTGTTTTCAACGTGGTGTGGCCGTAGACGAGAGAAGGCGAATAAAACCCGTAGTTATGCTTAACTCAAGTCCGCCGAAAATTGGTTTCTTTTCAAAAAACTAGGCGTCTACAGCACCCGGTGTTCCCAGGCGGTCACCCATCCAAGTACTGACCGGGCCCGACGTTGCTTAACTTCAGTGATCGGACGAGAACTGGTGTTTTCAACGTGGTGTGGCCGTAGACGAGCGAAGGTGAATAAAACCCGTAGTTATTTTTACTCAAATTCTTTCTGTATCTTTTTTCCCCCGGGGCGGAGGGGGGGGGGGGAGCTAATGTTATGCCAAAGAAGACGTACAATGGCCTGAAGTGCGGAAAATTGATTTTTAGTTGAAACAATCGGGAAAAAAGGCGTCTACAGCACCCGGTGTTCCCAGGCGGTCACCCATCCAAGTACTAACCGGGCCCGACGTTGCTTAACTTCAGTGATCGGACGAGAACTGGTGTTTTCAACGTGGTATGGCCGTAGACGAGAGAAGACGAATAAAACCCGTAGTTATTCCAAACTCAAGTCCGCCGAAAATTGGTTTCTTTTCAAAAAAACTAGGCGTCTACAGCACCCGGTGTTCCCAGGCGGTCACCCATCCAAGTACTGACCGGGCCCGACGTTGCTTAACTTCAGTGATCGGACGAGAACTGGTGTTTTCAACGTGGTGTGGCCGTAGACGAGAGAAGGCGAATAAAACCCGTAGTTATGCTTAACTCAAGTCCGCCGAAAATTGGTTTCTTTTCAAAAAACTAGGCGTCTACAGCACCCGGTGTTCCCAGGCGGTCACCCATCCAAGTACTGACCGGGCCCGACGTTGCTTAACTTCAGTGATCGGACGAGAACTGGTGTTTTCAACGTGGTGTGGCCGTAGACGAGCGAAGGTGAATAAAACCCGTAGTTATTTTTACTCAAATTCTTTCTGTATCTTTTTTCCCCCGGGGCGGAGGGGGGGGGGGAGCTAATGTTATGCCAAAGAAGACGTACAATGGCCTGAAGTGCGGAAAATTGATTTTTAGTTGAAACAATCGGGAAAAAAGGCGTCTACAGCACCCGGTGTTCCCAGGCGGTCACCCATCCAAGTACTAACCGGGCCCGACGTTGCTTAACTTCAGTGATCGGACGAGAACTGGTGTTTTCAACGTGGTATGGCCGTAGACGAGAGAAGACGAATAAAACCCGTAGTTATTCCAAACTCAAGTCCGCCGAAAATTGGTTTCTTTTCAAAAAAACTAGGCGTCTACAGCACCCGGTGTTCCCAGGCGGTCACCCATCCAAGTACTGACCGGGCCCGACGTTGCTTAACTTCAGTGATCGGACGAGAACTGGTGTTTTCAACGTGGTGTGGCCGTAGACGAGAGAAGGCGAATAAAACCCGTAGTTATGCTTAACTCAAGTCCGCCGAAAATTGGTTTCTTTTCAAAAAACTAGGCGTCTACAGCACCCGGTGTTCCCAGGCGGTCACCCATCCAAGTACTGACCGGGCCCGACGTTGCTTAACTTCAGTGATCGGACGAGAACTGGTGTTTTCAACGTGGTGTGGCCGTAGACGAGCGAAGGTGAATAAAACCCGTAGTTATTTTTACTCAAATTCTTTCTGTATCTTTTTTCCCCCGGGGCGGAGGGGGGGGGGGGAGCTAATGTTATGCTAAAGAAGACGTACAATGGCCTGAAGTGCGGAAAATTGATTTTTAGTTGAAACAATCGGGAAAAAAGGCGTCTACAGCACCCGGTGTTCCCAGGCGGTCACCCATCCAAGTACTAACCGGGCCCGACGTTGCTTAACTTCAGTGATCGGACGAGAACTGGTGTTTTCAACGTGGTATGGCCGTAGACGAGAGAAGACGAATAAAACCCGTAGTTATTCCAAACTCAAGTCCGCCGAAAATTGGTTTCTTTTCAAAAAAACTAGGCGTCTACAGCACCCGGTGTTCCCAGGCGGTCACCCATCCAAGTACTGACCGGGCCCGACGTTGCTTAACTTCAGTGATCGGACGAGAACTGGTGTTTTCAACGTGGTGTGGCCGTAGACGAGAGAAGGCGAATAAAACCCGTAGTTATGCTTAACTCAAGTCCGCCGAAAATTGGTTTCTTTTCAAAAAACTAGGCGTCTACAGCACCCGGTGTTCCCAGGCGGTCACCCATCCAAGTACTGACCGGGCCCGACGTTGCTTAACTTCAGTGATCGGACGAGAACTGGTGTTTTCAACGTGGTGTGGCCGTAGACGAGCGAAGGTGAATAAAACCTGTAGTTATTTTTACTCAAATTCTTTCTGTATCTTTTTTCCCCCGGGGCGGAGGGGGGGGGGGAGCTAATGTTATGCCAAAGAAGACGTACAATGGCCTGAAGTGCGGAAAATTGATTTTTAGTTGAAACAATCGGGAAAAAAGGCGTCTACAGCACCCGGTGTTCCCAGGCGGTCACCCATCCAAGTACTAACCGGGCCCGACGTTGCTTAACTTCAGTGATCGGACGAGAACTGGTGTTTTCAACGTGGTATGGCCGTAGACGAGAGAAGACGAATAAAACCCGTAGTTATTCCAAACTCAAGTCCGCCGAAAATTGGTTTCTTTTCAAAAAAACTAGGCGTCTACAGCACCCGGTGTTCCCAGGCGGTCACCCATCCAAGTACTGACCGGGCCCGACGTTGCTTAACTTCAGTGATCGGACGAGAACTGGTGTTTTCAACGTGGTGTGGCCGTAGACGAGAGAAGGCGAATAAAACCCGTAGTTATGCTTAACTCAAGTCCGCCGAAAATTGGTTTCTTTTCAAAAAACTAGGCGTCTACAGCACCCGGTGCTCCCAGGCGGTCACCCATCCAAGTACTGACCGGGCCCGACGTTGCTTAACTTCAGTGATCGGACGAGAACTGGTGTTTTCAACGTGGTGTGGCCGTAGACGAGCGAAGGTGAATAAAACCCGTAGTTATTTTTACTCAAATTCTTTCTGTATCTTTTTTCCCCCGGGGCGGAGGGGGGGGGGAGCTAATGTTATGCCAAAGAAGACGTACAATGGCCTGAAGTGCGGAAAATTGATTTTTAGTTGAAACAATCGGGAAAAAAGGCGTCTACAGCACCCGG
The DNA here is from genome assembly GCF_932274485.2 of Patella vulgata. Classification (NCBI taxonomy): domain Eukaryota; kingdom Metazoa; phylum Mollusca; class Gastropoda; family Patellidae; genus Patella; species Patella vulgata. The sequence goes on along the minus strand of NC_065880.2, from coordinate 18,944,835 downwards.
TGTTCCCAGGCGGTCACCCATCCAAGTACTAACCGGGCCCGACGTTGCTTAACTTCAGTGATCGGACGAGAACTGGTGTTTTCAACGTGGTATGGCGGTAGACGAGAGAAGACGAATAAAACCCGTAGTTATTCCAAACTCAAGTCCGCCGAAAATTGGTTTCTTTTCAAAAAAACTAGGCGTCTACAGCACCCGGTGTTCCCAGGCGGTCACCCATCCAAGTACTGACCGGGCCCGACGTTGCTTAACTTCAGTGATCGGACGAGAACTGGTGTTTTCAACGTGGTGTGGCCGTAGACGAGAGAAGGCGAATAAAACCCGTAGTTATGCTTAACTCAAGTCCGCCGAAAATTGGTTTCTTTTCAAAAAACTAGGCGTCTACAGCACCCGGTGTTCCCAGGCGGTCACCCATCCAAGTACTGACCGGGCCCGACGTTGCTTAACTTCAGTGATCAGACGAGAACTGGTGTTTTCAACGTGGTGTGGCCGTAGACGAGCGAAGGTGAATAAAACCCGTAGTTATTTTTACTCAAATTCTTTCTGTATCTTTTTTCCCCCGGGGCGGAGGGGGGGGGGGAGCTAATGTTATGCTAAAGAAGACGTACAATGGCCTGAAGTGCGGAAAATTGATTTTTAGTTGAAACAATCGGGAAAAAAGGCGTCTACAGAACCCGGTGTTCCCAGGCGGTCAACCATCCAAGTACTAACCGGGCCCGACGTTGCTTAACTTCAGTGATCGGACGAGAACTGGTGTTTTCAACGTGGTATGGCCGTAGACGAGAGAAGACGAATAAAACCCGTAGTTATTCCAAACTCAAGTCCGCCGAAAATTGGTTTCTTTTCAAAAAAACTAGGCGTCTACAGCACCCGGTGTTCCCAGGCGGTCACCCATCCAAGTACTGACCGGGCCCGACGTTGCTTAACTTCAGTGATCGGACGAGAACTGGTGTTTTCAACGTGGTGTGGCCGTAGACGAGAGAAGGCGAATAAAACCCGTAGTTATGCTTAACTCAAGTCCGCCGAAAATTGGTTTCTTTTCAAAAAACTAGGCGTCTACAGCACCCGGTGTTCCCAGGCGGTCACCCATCCAAGTACTGACCGGGCCCGACGTTGCTTAACTTCAGTGATCGGACGAGAACTGGTGTTTTCAACGTGGTGTGGCCGTAGACGAGCGAAGGTGAATAAAACCCGTAGTTATTTTTACTCAAATTCTTTCTGTATCTTTTTTCCCCCGGGGCGGAGGGGGGGGGGAGCTAATGTTATGCCAAAGAAGACGTACAATGGCCTGAAGTGCGGAAAATTGATTTTTAGTTGAAACAATCGGGAAAAAAGGCGTCTACAGCACCCGGTGTTCCCAGGCGGTCACCCATCCAAGTACTAACCGGGCCCGACGTTGTTTAACTTCAGTGATCGGACGAGAACTGGTGTTTTCAACGTGGTATGGCCGTAGACGAGAGAAGACGAATAAAACCCGTAGTTATTCCAAACTCAAGTCCGCCGAAAATTGGTTTCTTTTCAAAAAAACTAGGCGTCTACAGCACCCGGTGTTCCCAGGCGGTCACCCATCCAAGTACTGACCGGGCCCGACGTTGCTTAACTTCAGTGATCGGACGAGAACTGGTGTTTTCAACGTGGTGTGGCCGTAGACGAGAGAAGGCGAATAAAACCCGTAGTTATGCTTAACTCAAGTCCGCCGAAAATTGGTTTCTTTTCAAAAAACTAGGCGTCTACAGCACCCGGTGTTCCCAGGCGGTCACCCATCCAAGTACTGACCGGGCCCGACGTTGCTTAACTTCAGTGATCGGACGAGAACTGGTGTTTTCAACGTGGTGTGGCCGTAGACGAGCGAAGGTGAATAAAACCCGTAGTTATTTTTACTCAAATTCTTTCTGTATCTTTTTTCCCCCGGGGCGGAGGGGGGGGGAGCTAATGTTATGCCAAAGAAGACGTACAATGGCCTGAAGTGCGGAAAATTGATTTTTAGTTGAAACAATCGGGAAAAAAGGCGTCTACAGCACCCGGTGTTCCCAGGCGGTCACCCATCCAAGTACTAACCGGGCCCGACGTTGCTTAACTTCAGTGATCGGACGAGAACTGGTGTTTTCAACGTGGTATGGCCGTAGACGAGAGAAGACGAATAAAACCCGTAGTTATTCCAAACTCAAGTCCGCCGAAAATTGGTTTCCTTTTCAAAAAAACTAGGCGTCTACAGCACCCGGTGTTCCCAGGCGGTCACCCATCCAAGTACTGACCGGGCCCGACGTTGCTTAACTTCAGTGATCGGACGAGAACTGGTGTTTTCAACGTGGTGTGGCCGTAGACGAGAGAAGGCGAATAAAACCCGTAGTTATGCTTAACTCAAGTCCGCCGAAAATTGGTTTCTTTTCAAAAAACTAGGCGTCTACAGCACCCGGTGTTCCCAGGCGGTCACCCATCCAAGTACTGACCGGGCCCGACGTTGCTTAACTTCAGTGATCGGACGAGAACTGGTGTTTTCAACGTGGTGTGGCCGTAGACGAGCGAAGGTGAATAAAACCCGTAGTTATTTTTACTCAAATTCTTTCTGTATCTTTTTTCCCCCGGGGCGGAGGGGGGGGGGAGCTAATGTTATGCCAAAGAAGACGTACAATGGCCTGAAGTGCGGAAAATTGATTTTTAGTTGAAACAATCGGGAAAAAAGGCGTCTACAGCACCCGGTGTTCCCAGGCGGTCACCCATCCAAGTACTAACCGGGCCCGACGTTGCTTAACTTCAGTGATCGGACGAGAACTGGTGTTTTCAACGTGGTATGGCCGTAGACGAGAGAAGACGAATAAAACCCGTAGTTATTCCAAACTCAAGTCCGCCGAAAATTGGTTTCTTTTCAAACAAACTAGGCGTCTACAGCACCCGGTGTTCCCAGGCGGTCACCCATCCAAGTACTGACCGGGCCCGACGTTGCTTAACTTCAGTGATCGGACGAGAACTGGTGTTTTCAACGTGGTGTGGCCGTAGACGAGAGAAGGCGAATAAAACCCGTAGTTATGCTTAACTCAAGTCCGCCGAAAATTGGTTTCTTTTCAAAAAACTAGGCGTCTACAGCACCCGGTGTTCCCAGGCGGTCACCCATCCAAGTACTGACCGGGCCCGACGTTGCTTAACTTCAGTGATCGGACGAGAACTGGTGTTTTCAACGTGGTGTGGCCGTAGACGAGCGAAGGTGAATAAAACCCGTAGTTATTTTTACTCAAATTCTTTCTGTATCTTTTTTCCCCCGGGGCGGAGGGGGGGGGGGAGCTAATGTTATGCCAAAGAAGACGTACAATGGCCTGAAGTGCGGAAAATTGATTTTTAGTTGAAACAATCGGGAAAAAAGGCGTCTACAGCACCCGGTGTTCCCAGGCGGTCACCCATCCAAGTACTAACCGGGCCCGACGTTGCTTAACTTCAGTGATCGGACGAGAACTGGTGTTTTCAACGTGGTATGGCCGTAGACGAGAGAAGACGAATAAAACCCGTAGTTATTCCAAACTCAAGTCCGCCGAAAATTGGTTTCTTTTCAAAAAAACTAGGCGTCTACAGCACCCGGTGTTCCCAGGCGGTCACCCATCCAAGTACTGACCGGGCCCGACGTTGCTTAACTTCAGTGATCGGACGAGAACTGGTGTTTTCAACGTGGTGTGGCCGTAGACGAGAGAAGGCGAATAAAACCCGTAGTTATGCTTAACTCAAGTCCGCCGAAAATTGGTTTCTTTTCAAAAAACTAGGCGTCTACAGCACCCGGTGTTCCCAGGCGGTCACCCATCCAAGTACTGACCGGGCCCGACGTTGCTTAACTTCAGTGATCGGACGAGAACTGGTGTTTTCAACGTGGTGTGGCCGTAGACGAGCGAAGGTGAATAAAACCCGTAGTTATTTTTACTCAAATTCTTTCTGTATCTTTTTTCCCCCGGGGCGGAGGGGGGGGGGAGCTAATGTTATGCCAAAGAAGACGTACAATGGCCTGAAGTGCGGAAAATTGATTTTTAGTTGAAACAATCGGGAAAAAAGGCGTCTACAGCACCCGGTGTTCCCAGGCGGTCACCCATCCAAGTACTAACCGGGCCCGACGTTGCTTAACTTCAGTGATCGGACGAGAACTGGTGTTTTCAACGTGGTATGGCCGTAGACGAGAGAAGACGAATAAAACCCGTAGTTATTCCAAACTCAAGTCCGCCGAAAATTGGTTTCTTTTCAAAAAAACTAGGCGTCTACAGCACCCGGTGTTCCCAGGCGGTCACCCATCCAAGTACTGACCGGGCCCGACGTTGCTTAACTTCAGTGATCGGACGAGAACTGGTGTTTTCAACGTGGTGTGGCCGTAGACGAGAGAAGGCGAATAAAACCCGTAGTTATGCTTAACTCAAGTCCGCCGAAAATTGGTTTCTTTTCAAAAAACTAGGCGTCTACAGCACCCGGTGTTCCCAGGCGGTCACCCATCCAAGTACTGACCGGGCCCGACGTTGCTTAACTTCAGTGATCGGACGAGAACTGGTGTTTTCAACGTGGTGTGGCCGTAGACGAGCGAAGGTGAATAAAACCCGTAGTTATTTTTACTCAAATTCTTTCTGTATCTTTTTTCCCTCGGGGCGGAGGGGGGGGGAGCTAATGTTATGCCAAAGAAGACGTACAATGGCCTGAAGTGCGGAAAATTGATTTTTAGTTGAAACAATCGGGAAAAAAGGCGTCTACAGCACCCGGTGTTCCCAGGCGGTCACCCATCCAAGTACTAACCGGGCCCGACGTTGCTTAACTTCAGTGATCGGACGAGAACTGGTGTTTTCAACGTGGTATGGCCGTAGACGAGAGAAGACGAATAAAACCCGTAGTTATTCCAAACTCAAGTCCGCCGAAAATTGGTTTCTTTTCAAAAAAACTAGGCGTCTACAGCACCCGGTGTTCCCAGGCGGTCACCCATCCAAGTACTGACCGGGCCCGACGTTGCTTAACTTCAGTGATCGGACGAGAACTGGTGTTTTCAACGTGGTGTGGCCGTAGACGAGAGAAGGCGAATAAAACCCGTAGTTATGCTTAACTCAAGTCCGCCGAAAATTGGTTTCTTTTCAAAAAACTAGGCGTCTACAGCACCCGGTGTTCCCAGGCGGTCACCCATCCAAGTACTGACCGGGCCCGACGTTGCTTAACTTCAGTGATCGGACGAGAACTGGTGTTTTCAACGTGGTGTGGCCGTAGACGAGCGAAGGTGAATAAAACCCGTAGTTATTTTTACTCAAATTCTTTCTGTATCTTTTTTCCCCCGGGGCGGAGGGGGGGGGGAGCTAATGTTATGCCAAAGAAGACGTACAATGGCCTGAAGTGCGGAAAATTGATTTTTAGTTGAAACAATCGGGAAAAAAGGCGTCTACAGCACCCGGTGTTCCCAGGCGGTCACCCATCCAAGTACTAACCGGGCCCGACGTTGCTTAACTTCAGTGATCGGACGAGAACTGGTGTTTTCAACGTGGTATGGCCGTAGACGAGAGAAGACGAATAAAACCCGTAGTTATTCCAAACTCAAGTCCGCCGAAAATTGGTTTCTTTTCAAAAAAACTAGGCGTCTACAGCACCCGGTGTTCCCAGGCGGTCACCCATCCAAGTACTGACCGGGCCCGACGTTGCTTAACTTCAGTGATCGGACGAGAACTGGTGTTTTCAACGTGGTGTGGCCGTAGACGAGAGAAGGCGAATAAAACCCGTAGTTATGCTTAACTCAAGTCCGCCGAAAATTGGTTTCTTTTCAAAAAACTAGGCGTCTACAGCACCCGGTGTTCCCAGGCGGTCACCCATCCAAGTACTGACCGGGCCCGACGTTGCTTAACTTCAGTGATCGGACGAGAACTGGTGTTTTCAACGTGGTGTGGCCGTAGACGAGCGAAGGTGAATAAAACCCGTAGTTATTTTTACTCAAATTCTTTCTGTATCTTTTTTCCCCCGGGGCGGAGGGGGGGGGGGGGCTAATGTTATGCCAAAGAAGACGTACAATGGCCTGAAGTGCGGAAAATTGATTTTTAGTTGAAACAATCGGGAAAAAAGGCGTCTACAGCACCCGGTGTTCCCAGGCGGTCACCCATCCAAGTACTAACCGGGCCCGACGTTGCTTAACTTCAGTGATCGGACGAGAACTGGTGTTTTCAACGTGGTATGGCCGTAGACGAGAGAAGACGAATAAAACCCGTAGTTATTCCAAACTCAAGTCCGCCGAAAATTGGTTTCTTTTCAAAAAAACTAGGCGTCTACAGCACCCGGTGTTCCCAGGCGGTCACCCATCCAAGTACTGACCGGGCCCGACGTTGCTTAACTTCAGTGATCGGACGAGAACTGGTGTTTTCAACGTGGTGTGGCCGTAGACGAGAGAAGGCGAATAAAACCCGTAGTTATGCTTAACTCAAGTCCGCCGAAAATTGGTTTCTTTTCAAAAAACTAGGCGTCTACAGCACCCGGTGTTCCCAGGCGGTCACCCATCCAAGTACTGACCGGGCCCGACGTTGCTTAACTTCAGTGATCGGACGAGAACTGGTGTTTTCAACGTGGTGTGGCCGTAGACGAGCGAAGGTGAATAAAACCCGTAGTTATTTTTACTCAAATTCTTTCTGTATCTTTTTTCCCCCGGGGCGGAGGGGGGGGGGGAGCTAATGTTATGCCAAAGAAGACGTACAATGGCCTGAAGTGCGGAAAATTGATTTTTAGTTGAAACAATCGGGAAAAAAGGCGTCTACAGCACCCGGTGTTCCCAGGCGGTCACCCATCCAAGTACTAACCGGGCCCGACGTTGCTTAACTTCAGTGATCGGACGAGAACTGGTGTTTTCAACGTGGTATGGCCGTAGACGAGAGAAGACGAATAAAACCCGTAGTTATTCCAAACTCAAGTCCGCCGAAAATTGGTTTCTTTTCAAAAAAACTAGGCGTCTACAGCACCCGGTGTTCCCAGGCGGTCACCCATCCAAGTACTGACCGGGCCCGACGTTGCTTAACTTCAGTGATCGGACGAGAACTGGTGTTTTCAACGTGGTGTGGCCGTAGACGAGAGAAGGCGAATAAAACCCGTAGTTATGCTTAACTCAAGTCCGCCGAAAATTGGTTTCTTTTCAAAAAACTAGGCGTCTACAGCACCCGGTGTTCCCAGGCGGTCACCCATCCAAGTACTGACCGGGCCCGACGTTGCTTAACTTCAGTGATCGGACGAGAACTGGTGTTTTCAACGTGGTGTGGCCGTAGACGAGCGAAGGTGAATAAAACCCGTAGTTATTTTTACTCAAATTCTTTCTGTATCTTTTTTCCCCCGGGGCGGAGGGGGGGGGGAGCTAATGTTATGCCAAAGAAGACGTACAATGGCCTGAAGTGCGGAAAATTGATTTTTAGTTGAAACAATCGGGAAAAAAGGCGTCTACAGCACCCGGTGTTCCCAGGCGGTCACCCATCCAAGTACTAACCGGGCCCGACGTTGCTTAACTTCAGTGATCGGACGAGAACTGGTGTTTTCAACGTGGTATGGCCGTAGACGAGAGAAGACGAATAAAACCCGTAGTTATTCCAAACTCAAGTCCGCCGAAAATTGGTTTCTTTTCAAAAAAACTAGGCGTCTACAGCACCCGGTGTTCCCAGGCGGTCACCCATCCAAGTACTGACCGGGCCCGACGTTGCTTAACTTCAGTGATCGGACGAGAACTGGTGTTTTCAACGTGGTGTGGCCGTAGACGAGAGAAGGCGAATAAAACCCGTAGTTATGCTTAACTCAAGTCCGCCGAAAATTGGTTTCTTTTAAAAAAACTAGGCGTCTACAGCACCCGGTGTTCCCAGGCGGTCACCCATCCAAGTACTGACCGGGCCCGACGTTGCTTAACTTCAGTGATCGGACGAGAACTGGTGTTTTCAACGTGGTGTGGCCGTAGACGAGCGAAGGTGAATAAAACCCGTAGTTATTTTTACTCAAATTCTTTCTGTATCTTTTTTCCCCCGGGGCGGAGGGGGGGGGGGAGCTAATGTTATGCCAAAGAAGACGTACAATGGCCTGAAGTGCGGAAAATTGATTTTTAGTTGAAACAATCGGGAAAAAAGGCGTCTACAGCACCCGGTGTTCCCAGGCGGTCACCCATCCAAGTACTAACCGGGCCCGACGTTGCTTAACTTCAGTGATCGGACGAGAACTGGTGTTTTCAACGTGGTATGGCCGTAGACGAGAGAAGACGAATAAAACCCGTAGTTATTCCAAACTCAAGTCCGCCGAAAATTGGTTTCTTTTCAAAAAAACTAGGCGTCTACAGCACCCGGTGTTCCCAGGCGGTCACCCATCCAAGTACTGACCGGGCCCGACGTTGCTTAACTTCAGTGATCGGACGAGAACTGGTGTTTTCAACGTGGTGTGGCCGTAGACGAGAGAAGGCGAATAAAACCCGTAGTTATGCTTAACTCAAGTCCGCCGAAAATTGGTTTCTTTTCAAAAAACTAGGCGTCTACAGCACCCGGTGTTCCCAGGCGGTCACCCATCCAAGTACTGACCGGGCCCGACGTTGCTTAACTTCAGTGATCGGACGAGAACTGGTGTTTTCAACGTGGTGTGGCCGTAGACGAGCGAAGGTGAATAAAACCCGTAGTTATTTTTACTCAAATTCTTTCTGTATCTTTTTTCCCCCGGGGCGGAGGGGGGGGGGAGCTAATGTTATGCCAAAGAAGACGTACAATGGCCTGAAGTGCGGAAAATTGATTTTTAGTTGAAACAATCGGGAAAAAAGGCGTCTACAGCACCCGGTGTTCCCAGGCGGTCACCCATCCAAGTACTAACCGGGCCCGACGTTGCTTAACTTCAGTGATCGGACGAGAACTGGTGTTTTCAACGTGGTATGGCCGTAGACGAGAGAAGACGAATAAAACCCGTAGTTATTCCAAACTCAAGTCCGCCGAAAATTGGTTTCTTTTCAAAAAAACTAGGCGTCTACAGCACCCGGTGTTCCCAGGCGGTCACCCATCCAAGTACTGACCGGGCCCGACGTTGCTTAACTTCAGTGATCGGACGAGAACTGGTGTTTTCAACGTGGTGTGGCCGTAGACGAGAGAAGGCGAATAAAACCCGTAGTTATGCTTAACTCAAGTCCGCCGAAAATTGGTTTCTTTTCAAAAAACTAGGCGTCTACAGCACCCGGTGTTCCCAGGCGGTCACCCATCCAAGTACTGACCGGGCCCGACGTTGCTTAACTTCAGTGATCGGACGAGAACTGGTGTTTTCAACGTGGTGTGGCCGTAGACGAGCGAAGGTGAATAAAACCCGTAGTTATTTTTACTCAAATTCTTTCTGTATCTTTTTTCCCCCGGGGCGGAGGGGGGGGGGGAGCTAATGTTATGCCAAAGAAGACGTACAATGGCCTGAAGTGCGGAAAATTGATTTTTAGTTGAAACAATCGGGAAAAAAGGCGTCTACAGCACCCGGTGTTCCCAGGCGGTCACCCATCCAAGTACTAACCGGGCCCGACGTTGCTTAACTTCAGTGATCGGACGAGAACTGGTGTTTTCAACGTGGTATGGCCGTAGACGAGAGAAGACGAATAAAACCCGTAGTTATTCCAAACTCAAGTCCGCCGAAAATTGGTTTCTTTTCAAAAAAACTAGGCGTCTACAGCACCCGGTGTTCCCAGGCGGTCACCCATCCAAGTACTGACCGGGCCCGACGTTGCTTAACTTCAGTGATCGGACGAGAACTGGTGTTTTCAACGTGGTGTGGCCGTAGACGAGAGAAGGCGAATAAAACCCGTAGTTATGCTTAACTCAAGTCCGCCGAAAATTGGTTTCTTTTCAAAAAACTAGGCGTCTACAGCACCCGGTGTTCCCAGGCGGTCACCCATCCAAGTACTGACCGGGCCCGACGTTGCTTAACTTCAGTGATCGGACGAGAACTGGTGTTTTCAACGTGGTGTGGCCGTAGACGAGCGAAGGTGAATAAAACCCGTAGTTATTTTTACTCAAATTCTTTCTGTATCTTTTTTCCCCCGGGGCGGAGGGGGGGGGGGAGCTAATGTTATGCCAAAGAAGACGTACAATGGCCTGAAGTGCGGAAAATTGATTTTTAGTTGAAACAATCGGGAAAAAAGGCGTCTACAGCACCCGGTGTTCCCAGGCGGTCACCCATCCAAGTACTAACCGGGCCCGACGTTGCTTAACTTCAGTGATCGGACGAGAACTGGTGTTTTCAACGTGGTATGGCCGTAGACGAGAGAAGACGAATAAAACCCGTAGTTATTCCAAACTCAAGTCCGCCGAAAATTGGTTTCTTTTCAAAAAAACTAGGCGTCTACAGCACCCGGTGTTCCCAGGCGGTCACCCATCCAAGTACTGACCGGGCCCGACGTTGCTTAACTTCAGTGATCGGACGAGAACTGGTGTTTTCAACGTGGTGTGGCCGTAGACGAGAGAAGGCGAATAAAACCCGTAGTTATGCTTAACTCAAGTCCGCCGAAAATTGGTTTCTTTTCAAAAAACTAGGCGTCTACAGCACCCGGTGTTCCCAGGCGGTCACCCATCCAAGTACTGACCGGGCCCGACGTTGCTTAACTTCAGTGATCGGACGAGAACTGGTGTTTTCAACGTGGTGTGGCCGTAGACGAGCGAAGGTGAATAAAACCCGTAGTTATTTTTACTCAAATTCTTTCTGTATCTTTTTTCCCCCGGGGCGGAGGGGGGGGGGAGCTAATGTTATGCCAAAGAAGACGTACAATGGCCTGAAGTGCGGAAAATTGATTTTTAGTTGAAACAATCGGGAAAAAAGGCGTCTACAGCACCCGGTGTTCCCAGGCGGTCACCCATCCAAGTACTAACCGGGCCCGACGTTGCTTAACTTCAGTGATCGGACGAGAACTGGTGTTTTCAACGTGGTATGGCCGTAGACGAGAGAAGACGAATAAAACCCGTAGTTATTCCAAACTCAAGTCCGCCGAAAATTGGTTTCTTTTCAAAAAAACTAGGCGTCTACAGCACCCGGTGTTCCCAGGCGGTCACCCATCCAAGTACTGACCGGGCCCGACGTTGCTTAACTTCAGTGATCGGACGAGAACTGGTGTTTTCAACGTGGTGTGGCCGTAGACGAGAGAAGGCGAATAAAACCCGTAGTTATGCTTAACTCAAGTCCGCCGAAAATTGGTTTCTTTTCAAAAAACTAGGCGTCTACAGCACCCGGTGTTCCCAGGCGGTCACCCATCCAAGTACTGACCGGGCCCGACGTTGCTTAACTTCAGTGATCGGACGAGAACTGGTGTTTTCAACGTGGTGTGGCCGTAGACGAGCGAAGGTGAATAAAACCCGTAGTTATTTTTACTCAAATTCTTTCTGTATCTTTTTTCCCCCGGGGCGGAGGGGGGGGGGAGCTAATGTTATGCCAAAGAAGACGTACAATGGCCTGAAGTGCGGAAAATTGATTTTTAGTTGAAACAATCGGGAAAAAAGGCGTCTACAGCACCCGGTGTTCCCAGGCGGTCACCCATCCAAGTACTAACCGGGCCCGACGTTGCTTAACTTCAGTGATCGGACGAGAACTGGTGTTTTCAACGTGGTATGGCCGTAGACGAGAGAAGACGAATAAAACCCGTAGTTATTCCAAACTCAAGTCCGCCGAAAATTGGTTTCTTTTCAAAAAAACTAGGCGTCTACAGCACCCGGTGTTCCCAGGCGGTCACCCATCCAAGTACTGACCGGGCCCGACGTTGCTTAACTTCAGTGATCGGACGAGAACTGGTGTTTTCAACGTGGTGTGGCCGTAGACGAGAGAAGGCGAATAAAACCCGTAGTTATGCTTAACTCAAGTCCGCCGAAAATTGGTTTCTTTTCAAAAAACTAGGCGTCTACAGCACCCGGTGTTCCCAGGCGGTCACCCATCCAAGTACTGACCGGGCCCGACGTTGCTTAACTTCAGTGATCGGACGAGAACTGGTGTTTTCAACGTGGTGTGGCCGTAGACGAGCGAAGGTGAATAAAACCCGTAGTTATTTTTACTCAAATTCTTTCTGTATCTTTTTTCCCCCGGGGCGGAGGGGGGGGGGAGCTAATGTTATGCCAAAGAAGACGTACAATGGCCTGAAGTGCGGAAAATTGATTTTTAGTTGAAACAATCGGGAAAAAAGGCGTCTACAGCACCCGGTGTTCCCAGGCGGTCACCCATCCAAGTACTAACCGGGCCCGACGTTGCTTAACTTCAGTGATCGGACGAGAACTGGTGTTTTCAACGTGGTATGGCCGTAGACGAGAGAAGACGAATAAAACCCGTAGTTATTCCAAACTCAAGTCCGCCGAAAATTGGTTTCTTTTCAAAAAAACTAGGCGTCTACAGCACCCGGTGTTCCCAGGCGGTCACCCATCCAAGTACTGACCGGGCCCGACGTTGCTTAACTTCAGTGATCGGACGAGAACTGGTGTTTTCAACGTGGTGTGGCCGTAGACGAGAGAAGGCGAATAAAACCCGTAGTTATGCTTAACTCAAGTCCGCCGAAAATTGGTTTCTTTTCAAAAAACTAGGCGTCTACAGCACCCGGTGTTCCCAGGCGGTCACCCATCCAAGTACTGACCGGGCCCGACGTTGCTTAACTTCAGTGATCGGACGAGAACTGGTGTTTTCAACGTGGTGTGGCCGTAGACGAGCGAAGGTGAATAAAACCCGTAGTTATTTTTACTCAAATTCTTTCTGTATCTTTTTTCCCCCGGGGCGGAGGGGGGGGGGAGCTAATGTTATGCCAAAGAAGACGTACAATGGCCTGAAGTGCGGAAAATTGATTTTTAGTTGAAACAATCGGGAAAAAAGGCGTCTACAGCACCCGGTGTTCCCAGGCGGTCACCCATCCAAGTACTAACCGGGCCCGACGTTGCTTAACTTCAGTGATCGGACGAGAACTGGTGTTTTCAACGTGGTATGGCCGTAGACGAGAGAAGACGAATAAAACCCGTAGTTATTCCAAACTCAAGTCCGCCGAAAATTGGTTTCTTTTCAAAAAAACTAGGCATCTACAGCACCCGGTGTTCCCAGGCGGTCACCCATCCAAGTACTGACCGGGCCCGACGTTGCTTAACTTCAGTGATCGGACGAGAACTGGTGTTTTCAACGTGGTGTGGCCGTAGACGAGAGAAGGCGAATAAAACCCGTAGTTATGCTTAACTCAAGTCCGCCGAAAATTGGTTTCTTTTCAAAAAACTAGGCGTCTACAGCACCCGGTGTTCCCAGGCGGTCACCCATCCAAGTACTGACCGGGCCCGACGTTGCTTAACTTCAGTGATCGGACGAGAACTGGTGTTTTCAACGTGGTGTGGCCGTAGACGAGCGAAGGTGAATAAAACCCGTAGTTATTTTTACTCAAATTCTTTCTGTATCTTTTTTCCCCCGGGGCGGAGGGGGGGGGGAGCTAATGTTATGCCAAAGAAGACGTACAATGGCCTGAAGTGCGGAAAATTGATTTTTAGTTGAAACAATCGGGAAAAAAGGCGTCTACAGCACCCGGTGTTCCCAGGCGGTCACCCATCCAAGTACTAACCGGGCCCGACGTTGCTTAACTTCAGTGATCGGACGAGAACTGGTGTTTTCAACGTGGTATGGCCGTAGACGAGAGAAGACGAATAAAACCCGTAGTTATTCCAAACTCAAGTCCGCCGAAAATTGGTTTCTTTTCAAAAAAACTAGGCGTCTACAGCACCCGGTGTTCCCAGGCGGTCACCCATCCAAGTACTGACCGGGCCCGACGTTGCTTAACTTCAGTGATCGGACGAGAACTGGTGTTTTCAACGTGGTGTGGCCGTAGACGAGAGAAGGCGAATAAAACCCGTAGTTATGCTTAACTCAAGTCCGCCGAAAATTGGTTTCTTTTCAAAAAACTAGGCGTCTACAGCACCCGGTGTTCCCAGGCGGTCACCCATCCAACTACTGACCGGGCCCGACGTTGCTTAACTTCAGTGATCGGACGAGAACTGGTGTTTTCAACGTGGTGTGGCCGTAGACGAGCGAAGGTGAATAAAACCCGTAGTTATTTTTACTCAAATTCTTTCTGTATCTTTTTTCCCCCGGGGCGGAGGGGGGGGGAGCTAATGTTATGCCAAAGAAGACGTACAATGGCCTGAAGTGCGGAAAATTGATTTTTAGTTGAAACAATCGGGAAAAAAGGCGTCTACAGCACCCGGTGTTCCCAGGCGGTCACCCATCCAAGTACTAACCGGGCCCGACGTTGCTTAACTTCAGTGATCGGACGAGAACTGGTGTTTTCAACGTGGTATGGCCGTAGACGAGAGAAGACGAATAAAACCCGTAGTTATTCCAAACTCAAGTCCGCCGAAAATTGGTTTCTTTTCAAAAAAACTAGGCGTCTACAGCACCCGGTGTTCCCAGGCGGTCACCCATCCAAGTACTGACCGGGCCCGACGTTGCTTAACTTCAGTGATCGGACGAGAACTGGTGTTTTCAACGTGGTGTGGCCGTAGACGAGAGAAGGCGAATAAAACCCGTAGTTATGCTTAACTCAAGTCCGCCGAAAATTGGTTTCTTTTCAAAAAACTAGGCGTCTACAGCACCCGGTCTTCCCAGGCGGTCACCCATCCAAGTACTGACCGGGCCCGACGTTGCTTAACTTCAGTGATCGGACGAGAACTGGTGTTTTCAACGTGGTGTGGCCGTAGACGAGCGAAGGTGAATAAAACCCGTAGTTATTTTTACTCAAATTCTTTCTGTATCTTTTTTCCCCCGGGGCGGAGGGGGGGGGGGAGCTAATGTTATGCCAAAGAAGACGTACAATGGCCTGAAGTGCGGAAAATTGATTTTTAGTTGAAACAATCGGGAAAAAAGGCGTCTACAGCACCCGGTGTTACCAGGCGGTCACCCATCCAAGTACTAACCGGGCCCGACGTTGCTTAACTTCAGTGATCGGACGAGAACTGGTGTTTTCAACGTGGTATGGCCGTAGACGAGAGAAGACGAATAAAACCCGTAGTTATTCCAAACTCAAGTCCGCCGAAAATTGGTTTCTTTTCAAAAAAACTAGGCGTCTACAGCACCCGGTGTTCCCAGGCGGTCACCCATCCAAGTACTGACCGGGCCCGACGTTGCTTAACTTCAGTGATCGGACGAGAACTGGTGTTTTCAACGTGGTGTGGCCGTAGACGAGAGAAGGCGAATAAAACCCGTAGTTATGCTTAACTCAAGTCCGCCGAAAATTGGTTTCTTTTCAAAAAACTAGGCGTCTACAGCACCCGGTCTTCCCAGGCGGTCACCCATCCAAGTACTGACCGGGCCCGACGTTGCTTAACTTCAGTGATCGGACGAGAACTGGTGTTTTCAACGTGGTGTGGCCGTAGACGAGCGAAGGTGAATAAAACCCGTAGTTATTTTTACTCAAATTCTTTCTGTATCTTTTTTCCCCCGGGGCGGAGGGGGGGGGGGAGCTAATGTTATGCCAAAGAAGACGTACAATGGCCTGAAGTGCGGAAAATTGATTTTTAGTTGAAACAATCGGGAAAAAAGGCGTCTACAGCACCCGGTGTTACCAGGCGGTCACCCATCCAAGTACTAACCGGGCCCGACGTTGCTTAACTTCAGTGATCGGACGAGAACTGGTGTTTTCAACGTGGTATGGCCGTAGACGAGAGAAGACGAATAAAACCCGTAGTTATTCCAAACTCAAGTCCGCCGAAAATTGGTTTCTTTTCAAAAAAACTAGGCGTCTACAGCACCCGGTGTTCCCAGGCGGTCACCCATCCAAGTACTGACCGGGCCCGACGTTGCTTAACTTCAGTGATCGGACGAGAACTGGTGTTTTCAACGTGGTGTGGCCGTAGACGAGAGAAGGCGAATAAAACCCGTAGTTATGCTTAACTCAAGTCCGCCGAAAATTGGTTTCTTTTCAAAAAACTAGGCGTCTACAGCACCCGGTGTTCCCAGGCGGTCACCCATCCAAGTACTGACCGGGCCCGACGTTGCTTAACTTCAGTGATCGGACGAGAACTGGTGTTTTCAACGTGGTGTGGCCGTAGACGAGCGAAGGTGAATAAAACCCGTAGTTATTTTTACTCAAATTCTTTCTGTATCTTTTTTCCCCCGGGGCGGAGGGGGGGGGAGCTAATGTTATGCCAAAGAAGACGTACAATGGCCTGAAGTGCGGAAAATTGATTTTTAGTTGAAACAATCGGGAAAAAAGGCGTCTACAGCACCCGGTGTTCCCAGGCGGTCACCCATCCAAGTACTAACCGGGCCCGACGTTGCTTAACTTCAGTGATCGGACGAGAACTGGTGTTTTCAACGTGGTATGGCCGTAGACGAGAGAAGACGAATAAAACCCGTAGTTATTCCAAACTCAAGTCCGCCGAAAATTGGTTTCTTTTCAAAAAAACTAGGCGTCTACAGCACCCGGTGTTCCCAGGCGGTCACCCATCCAAGTACTGACCGGGCCCGACGTTGCTTAACTTCAGTGATCGGACGAGAACTGGTGTTTTCAACGTGGTGTGGCCGTAGACGAGAGAAGGCGAATAAAACCCGTAGTTATGCTTAACTCAAGTCCGCCGAAAATTGGTTTCTTTTAAAAAAACTAGGCGTCTACAGCACCCGGTGTTCCCAGGCGGTCACCCATCCAAGTACTGACCGGGCCCGACGTTGCTTAACTTCAGTGATCGGACGAGAACTGGTGTTTTCAACGTGGTGTGGCCGTAGACGAGCGAAGGTGAATAAAACCCGTAGTTATTTTTACTCAAATTCTTTCTGTATCTTTTTTCCCCCGGGGCGGAGGGGGGGGAGCTAATGTTATGCCAAAGAAGACGTACAATGGCCTGAAGTGCGGAAAATTGATTTTTAGTTGAAACAATCGGGAAAAAAGGCGTCTACAGCACCCGGTGTTCCCAGGCGGTCACCCATCCAAGTACTAACCGGGCCCGACGTTGCTTAACTTCAGTGATCGGACGAGAACTGGTGTTTTCAACGTGGTATGGCCGTAGACGAGAGAAGACGAATAAAACCCGTAGTTATTCCAAACTCAAGTCCGCCGAAAATTGGTTTCTTTTCAAAAAAACTAGGCGTCTACAGCACCCGGTGTTCCCAGGCGGTCACCCATCCAAGTACTGACCGGGCCCGACGTTGCTTAACTTCAGTGATCGGACGAGAACTGATGTTTTCAACGTGGTGTGGCCGTAGACGAGAGAAGGCGAATAAAACCCGTAGTTATGCTTAACTCAAGTCCGCCGAAAATTGGTTTCTTTTCAAAAAACTAGGCGTCTACAGCACCCGGTGTTCCCAGGCGGTCACCCATCCAAGTACTGACCGGGCCCGACGTTGCTTAACTTCAGTGATCGGACGAGAACTGGTGTTTTCAACGTGGTGTGGCCGTAGACGAGCGAAGGTGAATAAAACCCGTAGTTATTTTTACTCAAATTCTTTCTGTATCTTTTTTCCCCCGGGGCGGAGGGGGGGGGGGAGCTAATGTTATGCCAAAGAAGACGTACAATGGCCTGAAGTGCGGAAAATTGATTTTTAGTTGAAACAATCGGGAAAAAAGGCGTCTACAGCACCCGGTGTTCCCAGGCGGTCACCCATCCAAGTACTAACCGGGCCCGACGTTGCTTAACTTCAGTGATCGGACGAGAACTGGTGTTTTCAACGTGGTATGGCCGTAGACGAGAGAAGACGAATAAAACCCGTAGTTATTCCAAACTCAAGTCCGCCGAAAATTGGTTTCTTTTCAAAAAAACTAGGCGTCTACAGCACCCGGTGTTCCCAGGCGGTCACCCATCCAAGTACTGACCGGGCCCGACGTTGCTTAACTTCAGTGATCGGACGAGAACTGGTGTTTTCAACGTGGTGTGGCCGTAGACGAGAGAAGGCGAATAAAACCCGTAGTTATGCTTAACTCAAGTCCGCCGAAAATTGGTTTCTTTTCAAAAAACTAGGCGTCTACAGCACCCGGTCTTCCCAGGCGGTCACCCATCCAAGTACTGACCGGGCCCGACGTTGCTTAACTTCAGTGATCGGACGAGAACTGGTGTTTTCAACGTGGTGTGGCCGTAGACGAGCGAAGGTGAATAAAACCCGTAGTTATTTTTACTCAAATTCTTTCTGTATCTTTTTTCCCCCGGGGCGGAGGGGGGGGGGAGCTAATGTTATGCCAAAGAAGACGTACAATGGCCTGAAGTGCGGAAAATTGATTTTTAGTTGAAACAATCGGGAAAAAAGGCGTCTACAGCACCCGGTGTTACCAGGCGGTCACCCATCCAAGTACTAACCGGGCCCGACGTTGCTTAACTTCAGTGATCGGACGAGAACTGGTGTTTTCAACGTGGTATGGCCGTAGACGAGAGAAGACGAATAAAACCCGTAGTTATTCAAAACTCAAGTCCGCCGAAAATTGGTTTCTTTTCAAAAAAACTAGGCGTCTACAGCACCCGGTGTTCCCAGGCGGTCACCCATCCAAGTACTGACCGGGCCCGACGTTGCTTAACTTCAGTGATCGGACGAGAACTGGTGTTTTCAACGTGGTGTGGCCGTAGACGAGAGAAGGCGAATAAAACCCGTAGTTATGCTTAACTCAAGTCCGCCGAAAATTGGTTTCTTTTCAAAAAACTAGGCGTCTACAGCACCCGGTCTTCCCAGGCGGTCACCCATCCAAGTACTGACCGGGCCCGACGTTGCTTAACTTCAGTGATCGGACGAGAACTGGTGTTTTCAACGTGGTGTGGCCGTAGACGAGCGAAGGTGAATAAAACCCGTAGTTATTTTTACTCAAATTCTTTCTGTATCTTTTTTCCCCCGGGGCGGAGGGGGGGGGGAGCTAATGTTATGCCAAAGAAGACGTACAATGGCCTGAAGTGCGGAAAATTGATTTTTAGTTGAAACAATCGGGAAAAAAGGCGTCTACAGCACCCGGTGTTACCAGGCGGTCACCCATCCAAGTACTAACCGGGCCCGACGTTGCTTAACTTCAGTGATCGGACGAGAACTGGTGTTTTCAACGTGGTATGGCCGTAGACGAGAGAAGACGAATAAAACCCGTAGTTATTCCAAACTCAAGTCCGCCGAAAATTGGTTTCTTTTCAAAAAAACTAGGCGTCTACAGCACCCGGTGTTCCCAGGCGGTCACCCATCCAAGTACTGACCGGGCCCGACGTTGCTTAACTTCAGTGATCGGACGAGAACTGGTGTTTTCAACGTGGTGTGGCCGTAGACGAGAGAAGGCGAATAAAACCCGTAGTTATGCTTAACTCAAGTCCGCCGAAAATTGGTTTCTTTTCAAAAAACTAGGCGTCTACAGCACCCGGTGTTCCCAGGCGGTCACCCATCCAAGTACTGACCGGGCCCGACGTTGCTTAACTTCAGTGATCGGACGAGAACTGGTGTTTTCAACGTGGTGTGGCCGTAGACGAGCGAAGGTGAATAAAACCCGTAGTTATTTTTACTCAAATTCTTTCTGTATCTTTTTTCCCCCGGGGCGGAGGGGGGGGGGAGCTAATGTTATGCCAAAGAAGACGTACAATGGCCTGAAGTGCGGAAAATTGATTTTTAGTTGAAACAATCGGGAAAAAAGGCGTCTACAGCACCCGGTGTTCCCAGGCGGTCACCCATCCAAGTACTAACCGGGCCCGACGTTGCTTAACTTCAGTGATCGGACGAGAACTGGTGTTTTCAACGTGGTATGGCCGTAGACGAGAGAAGACGAATAAAACCCGTAGTTATTCCAAACTCAAGTCCGCCGAAAATTGGTTTCTTTTCAAAAAAACTAGGCGTCTACAGCACCCGGTGTTCCCAGGCGGTCACCCATCCAAGTACTGACCGGGCCCGACGTTGCTTAACTTCAGTGATCGGACGAGAACTGGTGTTTTCAACGTGGTGTGGCCGTAGACGAGAGAAGGCGAATAAAACCCGTAGTTATGCTTAACTCAAGTCCGCCGAAAATTGGTTTCTTTTAAAAAAACTAGGCGTCTACAGCACCCGGTGTTCCCAGGCGGTCACCCATCCAAGTACTGACCGGGCCCGACGTTGCTTAACTTCAGTGATCGGACGAGAACTGGTGTTTTCAACGTGGTGTGGCCGTAGACGAGCGAAGGTGAATAAAACCCGTAGTTATTTTTACTCAAATTCTTTCTGTATCTTTTTTCCCCCGGGGCGGAGGGGGGGGAGCTAATGTTATGCCAAAGAAGACGTACAATGGCCTGAAGTGCGGAAAATTGATTTTTAGTTGAAACAATCGGGAAAAAAGGCGTCTACAGCACCCGGTGTTCCCAGGCGGTCACCCATCCAAGTACTAACCGGGCCCGACGTTGCTTAACTTCAGTGATCGGACGAGAACTGGTGTTTTCAACGTGGTATGGCCGTAGACGAGAGAAGACGAATAAAACCCGTAGTTATTCCAAACTCAAGTCCGCCGAAAATTGGTTTCTTTTCAAAAAAACTAGGCGTCTACAGCACCCGGTGTTCCCAGGCGGTCACCCATCCAAGTACTGACCGGGCCCGACGTTGCTTAACTTCAGTGATCGGACGAGAACTGGTGTTTTCAACGTGGTGTGGCCGTAGACTAGAGAAGGCGAATAAAACCCGTAGTTATGCTTAACTCAAGTCCGCCGAAAATTGGTTTCTTTTCAAAAAACTAGGCGTCTACAGCACCCGGTGTTCCCAGGCGGTCACCCATCCAAGTACTGACCGGGCCCGACGTTGCTTAACTTCAGTGATCGGACGAGAACTGGTGTTTTCAACGTGGTGTGGCCGTAGACGAGCGAAGGTGAATAAAACCCGTAGTTATTTTTACTCAAATTCTTTCTGTATCTTTTTTCCCCCGGGGCGGAGGGGGGGGGGAGCTAATGTTATGCCAAAGAAGACGTACAATGGCCTGAAGTGCGGAAAATTGATTTTTAGTTGAAACAATCGGGAAAAAAGGCGTCTACAGCACCCGGTGTTCCCAGGCGGTCACCCATCCAAGTACTAACCGGGCCCGACGTTGCTTAACTTCAGTGATCGGACGAGAACTGGTGTTTTCAACGTGGTATGGCCGTAGACGAGAGAAGACGAATAAAACCCGTAGTTATTCCAAACTCAAGTCCGCCGAAAATTGGTTTCTTTTCAAAAAAACTAGGCGTCTACAGCACCCGGTGTTCCCAGGCGGTCACCCATCCAAGTACTGACCGGGCCCGACGTTGCTTAACTTCAGTGATCGGACGAGAACTGGTGTTTTCAACGTGGTGTGGCCGTAGACGAG
Organism: Patella vulgata; assembly: GCF_932274485.2. NCBI lineage: Eukaryota > Metazoa > Mollusca > Gastropoda > Patellidae > Patella > Patella vulgata. The sequence goes on along the minus strand of NC_065880.2, from coordinate 18,923,636 downwards.
AGAAGGCGAATAAAACCCGTAGTTATGCTTAACTCAAGTCCGCCGAAAATTGGTTTCTTTTCAAAAAACTAGGCGTCTACAGCACCCGGTGTTCCCAGGCGGTCACCCATCCAAGTACTGACCGGGCCCGACGTTGCTTAACTTCAGTGATCGGACGAGAACTGGTGTTTTCAACGTGGTGTGGCCGTAGACGAGCGAAGGTGAATAAAACCCGTAGTTATTTTTACTCAAATTCTTTCTGTATCTTTTTTCCCCCGGGGCGGAGGGGGGGGGGGAGCTAATGTTATGCCAAAGAAGACGTACAATGGCCTGAAGTGCGGAAAATTGATTTTTAGTTGAAACAATCGGGAAAAAAGGCGTCTACAGCACCCGGTGTTCCCAGGCGGTCACCCATCCAAGTACTAACCGGGCCCGACGTTGCTTAACTTCAGTGATCGGACGAGAACTGGTGTTTTCAACGTGGTATGGCCGTAGACGAGAGAAGACGAATAAAACCCGTAGTTATTCCAAACTCAAGTCCGCCGAAAATTGGTTTCTTTTCAAAAAAACTAGGCGTCTACAGCACCCGGTGTTCCCAGGCGGTCACCCATCCAAGTACTGACCGGGCCCGACGTTGCTTAACTTCAGTGATCGGACGAGAACTGGTGTTTTCAACGTGGTGTGGCCGTAGACGAGAGAAGGCGAATAAAACCCGTAGTTATGCTTAACTCAAGTCCGCCGAAAATTGGTTTCTTTTCAAAAAACTAGGCGTCTACAGCACCCGGTGTTCCCAGGCGGTCACCCATCCAAGTACTAACCGGGCCCGACGTTGCTTAACTTCAGTGATCGGACGAGAACTGGTGTTTTCAACGTGGTATGGCCGTAGACGAGAGAAGACGAATAAAACCCGTAGTTATTCCAAACTCAAGTCCGCCGAAAATTGGTTTCTTTTCAAAAAAACTAGGCGTCTACAGCACCCGGTGTTCCCAGGCGGTCACCCATCCAAGTACTAACCGGGCCCGACGTTGCTTAACTTCAGTGATCGGACGAGAACTGGTGTTTTCAACGTGGTGTGGCCGTAGACGAGAGAAGGCGAATAAAACCCGTAGTTATGCTTAACTCAAGTCCGCCGAAAATTGGTTTCTTTTCAAAAAACTAGGCGTCTACAGCACCCGGTGTTCCCAGGCGGTCACCCATCCAAGTACTGACCGGGCCCGACGTTGCTTAACTTCAGTGATCGGACGAGAACTGGTGTTTTCAACGTGGTGTGGCCGTAGACGAGCGAAGGTGAATAAAACCCGTAGTTATTTTTACTCAAATTCTTTCTGTATCTTTTTTCCCCCGGGGCGGAGGGGGGGGGGAGCTAATGTTATGCCAAAGAAGACGTACAATGGCCTGAAGTGCGGAAAATTGATTTTTAGTTGAAACAATCGGGAAAAAAGGCGTCTATAGCACCCGGTGTTCCCAGGCGGTCACCCATCCAAGTACTAACCGGGCCCGACGTTGCTTAACTTCAGTGATCGGACGAGAACTGGTGTTTTCAACGTGGTATGGCCGTAGACGAGAGAAGACGAATAAAACCCGTAGTTATTCCAAACTCAAGTCCGCCGAAAATTGGTTTCTTTTCAAAAAAACTAGGCGTCTACAGCACCCGGTGTTCCCAGGCGGTCACCCATCCAAGTACTGACCGGGCCCGACGTTGCTTAACTTCAGTGATCGGACGAGAACTGGTGTTTTCAACGTGGTGTGGCCGTAGACGAGAGAAGGCGAATAAAACCCGTAGTTATGCTTAACTCAAGTCCGCCGAAAATTGGTTTCTTTTCAAAAAACTAGGCGTCTACAGCACCCGGTGTTCCCAGGCGGTCACCCATCCAAGTACTGACCGGGCCCGACGTTGCTTAACTTCAGTGATCGGACGAGAACTGGTGTTTTCAACGTGGTGTGGCCGTAGACGAGCGAAAGTGAATAAAACCCGTAGTTATTTTTACTCAAATTCTTTCTGTATCTTTTTTCCCCCGGGGCGGAGGGGGGGGGGGCTAATGTTATGCCAAAGAAGACGTACAATGGCCTGAAGTGCGGAAAATTGATTTTTAGTTGAAACAATCGGGAAAAAAGGCGTCTACAGCACCCGGTGTTCCCAGGCGGTCACCCATCCAAGTACTAACCGGGCCCGACGTTGCTTAACTTCAGTGATCGGACGAGAACTGGTGTTTTCAACGTGGTATGGCCGTAGACGAGAGAAGACGAATAAAACCCGTAGTTATTCCAAACTCAAGTCCGCCGAAAATTGGTTTCTTTTCAAAAAAACTAGGCGTCTACAGCACCCGGTGTTCCCAGGCGGTCACCCATCCAAGTACTGACCGGGCCCGACGTTGCTTAACTTCAGTGATCGGACGAGAACTGGTGTTTTCAACGTGGTGTGGCCGTAGACGAGAGAAGGCGAATAAAACCCGTAGTTATGCTTAACTCAAGTCCGCCGAAAATTGGTTTCTTTTCAAAAAACTAGGCGTCTACAGCACCCGGTGTTCCCAGGCGGTCACCCATCCAAGTACTGACCGGGCCCGACGTTGCTTAACTTCAGTGATCGGACGAGAACTGGTGTTTTCAACGTGGTGTGGCCGTAGACGAGCGAAGGTGAATAAAACCCGTAGTTATTTTTACTCAAATTCTTTCTGTATCTTTTTTCCCCCGGGGCGGAGGGGGGGGGAGCTAATGTTATGCCAAAGAAGACGTACAATGGCCTGAAGTGCGGAAAATTGATTTTTAGTTGAAACAATCGGGAAAAAAGGCGTCTACAGCACCCGGTGTTCCCAGGCGGTCACCCATCCAAGTACTAACCGGGCCCGACGTTGCTTAACTTCAGTGATCGGACGAGAACTGGTGTTTTCAACGTGGTATGGCCGTAGACGAGAGAAGACGAATAAAACCCGTAGTTATTCCAAACTCAAGTCCGCCGAAAATTGGTTTCTTTTCAAAAAAACTAGGCGTCTACAGCACCCGGTGTTCCCAGGCGGTCACCCATCCAAGTACTGACCGGGCCCGACGTTGCTTAACTTTAGTGATCGGACGAGAACTGGTGTTTTCAACGTGGTGTGGCCGTAGACGAGAGAAGGCGAATAAAACCCGTAGTTATGCTTAACTCAAGTCCGCCGAAAATTGGTTTCTTTTCAAAAAACTAGGCGTCTACAGCACCCGGTGTTCCCAGGCGGTCACCCATCCAAGTACTGACCGGGCCCGACGTTGCTTAACTTCAGTGATCGGACGAGAACTGGTGTTTTCAACGTGGTGTGGCCGTAGACGAGCGAAGGTGAATAAAACCCGTAGTTATTTTTACTCAAATTCTTTCTGTATCTTTTTTCCCCCGGGGCGGAGGGGGGGGGGAGCTAATGTTATGCCAAAGAAGACGTACAATGGCCTGAAGTGCGGAAAATTGATTTTTAGTTGAAACAATCGGGAAAAAAGGCGTCTACAGCACCCGGTGTTCCCAGGCGGTCACCCATCCAAGTACTAACCGGGCCCGACGTTGCTTAACTTCAGTGATCGGACGAGAACTGGTGTTTTCAACGTGGTATGGCCGTAGACGAGAGAAGACGAATAAAACCCGTAGTTATTCCAAACTCAAGTCCGCCGAAAATTGGTTTCTTTTCAAAAAAACTAGGCGTCTACAGCACCCGGTGTTCCCAGGCGGTCACCCATCCAAGTACTGACCGGGCCCGACGTTGCTTAACTTCAGTGATCGGACGAGAACTGGTGTTTTCAACGTGGTGTGGCCGTAGACGAGAGAAGGCGAATAAAACCCGTAGTTATGCTTAACTCAAGTCCGCCGAAAATTGGTTTCTTTTCAAAAAACTAGGCGTCTACAGCACCCGGTGTTCCCAGGCGGTCACCCATCCAAGTACTGACCGGGCCCGACGTTGCTTAACTTCAGTGATCGGACGAGAACTGGTGTTTTCAACGTGGTGTGGCCGTAGACGAGCGAAGGTGAATAAAACCCGTAGTTATTTTTACTCAAATTCTTTCTGTATCTTTTTTCCCCCGGGGCGGAGGGGGGGGGGAGCTAATGTTATGCCAAAGAAGACGTACAATGGCCTGAAGTGCGGAAAATTGATTTTTAGTTGAAACAATCGGGAAAAAAGGCGTCTACAGCACCCGGTGTTCCCAGGCGGTCACCCATCCAAGTACTAACCGGGCCCGACGTTGCTTAACTTCAGTGATCGGACGAGAACTGGTGTTTTCAACGTGGTATGGCCGTAGACGAGAGAAGACGAATAAAACCCGTAGTTATTCCAAACTCAAGTCCGCCGAAAATTGGTTTCTTTTCAAAAAAACTAGGCGTCTACAGCACCCGGTGTTCCCAGGCGGTCACCCATCCAAGTACTGACCGGGCCCGACGTTGCTTAACTTCAGTGATCGGACGAGAACTGGTGTTTTCAACGTGGTGTGGCCGTAGACGAGAGAAGGCGAATAAAACCCGTAGTTATGCTTAACTCAAGTCCGCCGAAAATTGGTTTCTTTTCAAAAAACTAGGCGTCTACAGCACCCGGTGTTCCCAGGCGGTCACCCATCCAAGTACTGACCGGGCCCGACGTTGCTTAACTTCAGTGATCGGACGAGAACTGGTGTTTTCAACGTGGTGTGGCCGTAGACGAGCGAAGGTGAATAAAACCCGTAGTTATTTTTACTCAAATTCTTTCTGTATCTTTTTTCCCCCGGGGCGGAGGGGGGGGGAGCTAATGTTATGCCAAAGAAGACGTACAATGGCCTGAAGTGCGGAAAATTCATTTTTAGTTGAAACAATCGGGAAAAAAGGCGTCTACAGCACCCGGTGTTCCCAGGCGGTCACCCATCCAAGTACTAACCGGGCCCGACGTTGCTTAACTTCAGTGATCGGACGAGAACTGGTGTTTTCAACGTGGTATGGCCGTAGACGAGAGAAGACGAATAAAACCCGTAGTTATTCCAAACTCAAGTCCGCCGAAAATTGGTTTCTTTTCAAAAAAACTAGGCGTCTACAGCACCCGGTGTTCCCAGGCGGTCACCCATCCAAGTACTGACCGGGCCCGACGTTGCTTAACTTCAGTGATCGGACGAGAACTGGTGTTTTCAACGTGGTGTGGCCGTAGACGAGAGAAGGCGAATAAAACCCGTAGTTATGCTTAACTCAAGTCCGCCGAAAATTGGTTTCTTTTAAAAAAACTAGGCGTCTACAGCACCCGGTGTTCCCAGGCGGTCACCCATCCAAGTACTGACCGGGCCCGACGTTGCTTAACTTCAGTGACCGGACGAGAACTGGTGTTTTCAACGTGGTGTGGCCGTAGACGAGCGAAGGTGAATAAAACCCGTAGTTATTTTTACTCAAATTCTTTCTGTATCTTTTTTCCCCCGGGGCGGAGGGGGGGGGGGAGCTAATGTTATGCCAAAGAAGACGTACAATGGCCTGAAGTGCGGAAAATTGATTTTTAGTTGAAACAATCGGGAAAAAAGGCGTCTACAGCACCCGGTGTTCCCAGGCGGTCACCCATCCAAGTACTAACCGGGCCCGACGTTGCTTAACTTCAGTGATCGGACGAGAACTGGTGTTTTCAACGTGGTATGGCCGTAGACGAGAGAAGACGAATAAAACCCGTAGTTATTCCAAACTCAAGTCCGCCGAAAATTGGTTTCTTTTCAAAAAAACTAGGCGTCTACAGCACCCGGTGTTCCCAGGCGGTCACCCATCCAAGTACTGACCGGGCCCGACGTTGCTTAACTTCAGTGATCGGACGAGAACTGGTGTTTTCAACGTGGTGTGGCCGTAGACGAGAGAAGGCGAATAAAACCCGTAGTTATGCTTAACTCAAGTCCGCCGAAAATTGGTTTCTTTTCAAAAAACTAGGCGTCTACAGCACCCGGTGTTCCCAGGCGGTCACCCATCCAAGTACTGACCGGGCCCGACGTTGCTTAACTTCAGTGATCGGACGAGAACTGGTGTTTTCAACGTGGTGTGGCCGTAGACGAGCGAAGGTGAATAAAACCCGTAGTTATTTTTACTCAAATTCTTTCTGTATCTTTTTTCCCCCGGGGCGGAGGGGGGGGGGAGCTAATGTTATGCCAAAGAAGACGTACAATGGCCTGAAGTGCGGAAAATTGATTTTTAGTTGAAACAATCGGGAAAAAAGGCGTCTACAGCACCCGGTGTTCCCAGGCGGTCACCCATCCAAGTACTAACCGGGCCCGACGTTGCTTAACTTCAGTGATCGGACGAGAACTGGTGTTTTCAACGTGGTATGGCCGTAGACGAGAGAAGACGAATAAAACCCGTAGTTATTCCAAACTCAAGTCCGCCGAAAATTGGTTTCTTTTCAAAAAAACTAGGCGTCTACAGCACCCGGTGTTCCCAGGCGGTCACCCATCCAAGTACTGACCGGGCCCGACGTTGCTTAACTTCAGTGATCGGACGAGAACTGGTGTTTTCAACGTGGTGTGGCCGTAGACGAGAGAAGGCGAATAAAACCCGTAGTTATGCTTAACTCAAGTCCGCCGAAAATTGGTTTCTTTTCAAAAAACTAGGCGTCTACAGCACCCGGTGTTCCCAGGCGGTCACCCATCCAAGTACTGACCGGGCCCGACGTTGCTTAACTTCAGTGATCGGACGAGAACTGGTGTTTTCAACGTGGTGTGGCCGTAGACGAGCGAAGGTGAATAAAACCCGTAGTTATTTTTACTCAAATTCTTTCTGTATCTTTTTTCCCCCGGGGCGGAGGGGGGGGGGGAGCTAATGTTATGCCAAAGAAGACGTACAATGGCCTGAAGTGCGGAAAATTGATTTTTAGTTGAAACAATCGGGAAAAAAGGCGTCTACAGCACCCGGTGTTCCCAGGCGGTCACCCATCCAAGTACTAACCGGGCCCGACGTTGCTTAACTTCAGTGATCGGACGAGAACTGGTGTTTTCAACGTGGTATGGCCGTAGACGAGAGAAGACGAATAAAACCCGTAGTTATTCCAAACTCAAGTCCGCCGAAAATTGGTTTCTTTTCAAAAAAACTAGGCGTCTACAGCACCCGGTGTTCCCAGGCGGTCACCCATCCAAGTACTGACCGGGCCCGACGTTGCTTAACTTCAGTGATCGGACGAGAACTGGTGTTTTCAACGTGGTGTGGCCGTAGACGAGAGAAGGCGAATAAAACCCGTAGTTATGCTTAACTCAAGTCCGCCGAAAATTGGTTTCTTTTCAAAAAACTAGGCGTCTACAGCACCCGGTGTTCCCAGGCGGTCACCCATCCAAGTACTGACCGGGCCCGACGTTGCTTAACTTCAGTGATCGGACGAGAACTGGTGTTTTCAACGTGGTGTGGCCGTAGACGAGCGAAGGTGAATAAAACCCGTAGTTATTTTTACTCAAATTCTTTCTGTATCTTTTTTCCCCCGGGGCGGAGGGGGGGGGGAGCTAATGTTATGCCAAAGAAGACGTACAATGGCCTGAAGTGCGGAAAATTGATTTTTAGTTGAAACAATCGGGAAAAAAGGCGTCTACAGCACCCGGTGTTCCCAGGCGGTCACCCATCCAAGTACTAACCGGGCCCGACGTTGCTTAACTTCAGTGATCGGACGAGAACTGGTGTTTTCAACGTGGTATGGCCGTAGACGAGAGAAGACGAATAAAACCCGTAGTTATTCCAAACTCAAGTCCGCCGAAAATTGGTTTCTTTTCAAAAAAACTAGGCGTCTACAGCACCCGGTGTTCCCAGGCGGTCACCCATCCAAGTACTGACCGGGCCCGACGTTGCTTAACTTCAGTGATCGGACGAGAACTGGTGTTTTCAACGTGGTGTGGCCGTAGACGAGAGAAGGCGAATAAAACCCGTAGTTATGCTTAACTCAAGTCCGCCGAAAATTGGTTTCTTTTCAAAAAACTAGGCGTCTACAGCACCCGGTGTTCCCAGGCGGTCACCCATCCAAGTACTGACCGGGCCCGACGTTGCTTAACTTCAGTGATCGGACGAGAACTGGTGTTTTCAACGTGGTGTGGCCGTAGACGAGCGAAGGTGAATAAAACCCGTAGTTATTTTTACTCAAATTCTTTCTGTATCTTTTTTCCCCCGGGGCGGAGGGGGGGGGGGAGCTAATGTTATGCCAAAGAAGACGTACAATGGCCTGAAGTGCGGAAAATTGATTTTTAGTTGAAACAATCGGGAAAAAAGGCGTCTACAGCACCCGGTGTTCCCAGGCGGTCACCCATCCAAGTACTAACCGGGCCCGACGTTGCTTAACTTCAGTGATCGGACGAGAACTGGTGTTTTCAACGTGGTATGGCCGTAGACGAGAGAAGACGAATAAAACCCGTAGTTATTCCAAACTCAAGTCCGCCGAAAATTGGTTTCTTTTCAAAAAAACTAGGCGTCTACAGCACCCGGTGTTCCCAGGCGGTCACCCATCCAAGTACTGACCGGGCCCGACGTTGCTTAACTTCAGTGATCGGACGAGAACTGGTGTTTTCAACGTGGTGTGGCCGTAGACGAGAGAAGGCGAATAAAACCCGTAGTTATGCTTAACTCAAGTCCGCCGAAAATTGGTTTCTTTTCAAAAAACTAGGCGTCTACAGCACCCGGTGTTCCCAGGCGGTCACCCATTCAAGTACTGACCGGGCCCGACGTTGCTTAACTTCAGTGATCGGACGAGAACTGGTGTTTTCAACGTGGTGTGGCCGTAGACGAGCGAAGGTGAATAAAACCCGTAGTTATTTTTACTCAAATTCTTTCTGTATCTTTTTTCCCCCGGGGCGGAGGGGGTGGGGAGCTAATGTTATGCCAAAGAAGACGTACAATGGCCTGAAGTGCGGAAAATTGATTTTTAGTTGAAACAATCGGGAAAAAAGGCGTCTACAGCACCCGGTGTTCCCAGGCGGTCACCCATCCAAGTACTAACCGGGCCCGACGTTGCTTAACTTCAGTGATCGGACGAGAACTGGTGTTTTCAACGTGGTATGGCCGTAGACGAGAGAAGACGAATAAAACCCGTAGTTATTCCAAACTCAAGTCCGCCGAAAATTGGTTTCTTTTCAAAAAAACTAGGCGTCTACAGCACCCGGTGTTCCCAGGCGGTCACCCATCCAAGTACTGACCGGGCCCGACGTTGCTTAACTTCAGTGATCGGACGAGAACTGGTGTTTTCAACGTGGTGTGGCCGTAGACGAGAGAAGGCGAATAAAACCCGTAGTTATGCTTAACTCAAGTCCGCCGAAAATTGGTTTCTTTTCAAAAAAACTAGGCGTCTACAGCACCCGGTGTTCCCAGGCGGTCACCCATCCAAGTACTGACCGGGCCCGACGTTGCTTAACTTCAGTGATCGGACGAGAACTGGTGTTTTCAACGTGGTGTGGCCGTAGACGAGCGAAGGTGAATAAAACCCGTAGTTATTTTTACTCAAATTCTTTCTGTATCTTTTTTCCCCCGGGGCGGAGGGGGGGGGGGAGCTAATGTTATGCCAAAGAAGACGTACAATGGCCTGAAGTGCGGAAAATTGATTTTTAGTTGAAACAATCGGGAAAAAAGGCGTCTACAGCACCCGGTGTTCCCAGGCGGTCACCCATCCAAGTACTAACCGGGCCCGACGTTGCTTAACTTCAGTGATCGGACGAGAACTGGTGTTTTCAACGTGGTATGGCCGTAGACGAGAGAAGACGAATAAAACCCGTAGTTATTCCAAACTCAAGTCCGCCGAAAATTGGTTTCTTTTCAAAAAAACTAGGCGTCTACAGCACCCGGTGTTCCCAGGCGGTCACCCATCCAAGTACTGACCGGGCCCGACGTTGCTTAACTTCAGTGATCGGACGAGAACTGGTGTTTTCAACGTGGTGTGGCCGTAGACGAGAGAAGGCGAATAAAACCCGTAGTTATGCTTAACTCAAGTCCGCCGAAAATTGGTTTCTTTTCAAAAAACTAGGCGTCTACAGCACCCGGTGTTCCCAGGCGGTCACCCATCCAAGTACTGACCGGGCCCGACGTTGCTTAACTTCAGTGATCGGACGAGAACTGGTGTTTTCAACGTGGTGTGGCCGTAGACGAGCGAAGGTGAATAAAACCCGTAGTTATTTTTACTCAAATTCTTTCTGTATCTTTTTTCCCCCGGGGCGGAGGGGGGGGGGAGCTAATGTTATGCCAAAGAAGACGTACAATGGCCTGAAGTGCGGAAAATTGATTTTTAGTTGAAACAATCGGGAAAAAAGGCGTCTACAGCACCCGGTGTTCCCAGGCGGTCACCCATCCAAGTACTAACCGGGCCCGACGTTGCTTAACTTCAGTGATCGGACGAGAACTGGTGTTTTCAACGTGGTATGGCCGTAGACGAGAGAAGACGAATAAAACCCGTAGTTATTCCAAACTCAAGTCCGCCGAAAATTGGTTTCTTTTCAAAAAAACTAGGCGTCTACAGCACCCGGTGTTCCCAGGCGGTCACCCATCCAAGTACTGACCGGGCCCGACGTTGCTTAACTTCAGTGATCGGACGAGAACTGGTGTTTTCAACGTGGTGTGGCCGTAGACGAGAGAAGGCGAATAAAACCCGTAGTTATGCTTAACTCAAGTCCGCCGAAAATTGGTTTCTTTTCAAAAAACTAGGCGTCTACAGCACCCGGTGTTCCCAGGCGGTCACCCATCCAAGTACTGACCGGGCCCGACGTTGCTTAACTTCAGTGATCGGACGAGAACTGGTGTTTTCAACGTGGTGTGGCCGTAGACGAGCGAAGGTGAATAAAACCCGTAGTTATTTTTACTCAAATTCTTTCTGTATCTTTTTTCCCCCGGGGCGGAGAGGGGGGGGGGGGAGCTAATGTTATGCCAAAGAAGACGTACAATGGCCTGTAGTGCGGAAAATTGATTTTTAGTTGAAACAATCGGGAAAAAAGGCATCTACAGCACCCGGTGTTCCCAGGCGGTCACCCATCTAAGTACTAACCGGGCCCGACGTTGCTTAACTTCAGTGATCGGACGAGAACTGGTGTTTTCAACGTGGTATGGCCGTAGACGAGAGAAGACGAATAAAACCCGTAGTTATTCCAAACTCAAGTCCGCCGAAAATTGGTTTCTTTTCAAAAAAACTAGGCGTCTACAGCACCCGGTGTTCCCAGGCGGTCACCCATCCAAGTACTGACCGGGCCCGACGTTGCTTAACTTCAGTGATCGGACGAGAACTGGTGTTTTCAACGTGGTGTGGCCGTAGACGAGAGAAGGCGAATAAAACCCGTAGTTATGCTTAACTCAAGTCCGCCGAAAATTGGTTTCTTTTCAAAAAACTAGGCGTCTACAGCACCCGGTGTTCCCAGGCGGTCACCCATCCAAGTACTGACCGGGCCCGACGTTGCTTAACTTCAGTGATCGGACGAGAACTGGTGTTTTCAACGTGGTGTGGCCGTAGACGAGCGAAGGTGAATAAAACCCGTAGTTATTTTTACTCAAATTCTTTCTGTATCTTTTTTCCCCCGGGGCGGAGGGGGGGGGGAGCTAATGTTATGCCAAAGAAGACGTACAATGGCCTGAAGTGCGGAAAATTGATTTTTAGTTGAAACAATCGGGAAAAAAGGCGTCTACAGCACCCGGTGTTCCCAGGCGGTCACCCATCCAAGTACTAACCGGGCCCGACGTTGCTTAACTTCAGTGATCGGACGAGAACTGGTGTTTTCAACGTGGTATGGCCGTAGACGAGAGAAGACGAATAAAACCCGTAGTTATTCCAAACTCAAGTCCGCCGAAAATTGGTTTCTTTTCAAAAAAACTAGGCGTCTACAGCACCCGGTGTTCCCAGGCGGTCACCCATCCAAGTACTGACCGGGCCCGACGTTGCTTAACTTCAGTGATCGGACGAGAACTGGTGTTTTCAACGTGGTGTGGCCGTAGACGAGAGAAGGCGAATAAAACCCGTAGTTATGCTTAACTCAAGTCCGCCGAAAATTGGTTTCTTTTCAAAAAACTAGGCGTCTACAGCACCCGGTGTTCCCAGGCGGTCACCCATCCAAGTACTGACCGGGCCCGACGTTGCTTAACTTCAGTGATCGGACGAGAACTGGTGTTTTCAACGTGGTGTGGCCGTAGACGAGCGAAGACGAATAAAACCGGGCCCGACGTTGCTTAACTTCAGTGATCGGACGAGAACTGGTGTTTTCAACGTGGTATGGCCGTAGACGAGAGAAGACGAATAAAACCCGTAGTTATTCCAAACTCAAGTCCGCCGAAAATTGGTTTCTTTTCAAAAAAACTAGGCGTCTACAGCACCCGGTGTTCCCAGGCGGTCACCCATCCAAGTACTGACCGGGCCCGACGTTGCTTAACTTCAGTGATCGGACGAGAACTGGTGTTTTCAACGTGGTGTGGCCGTAGACGAGAGAAGGCGAATAAAACCCGTAGTTATGCTTAACTCAAGTCCGCCGAAAATTGGTTTCTTTTCAAAAAACTAGGCGTCTACAGCACCCGGTGTTCCCAGGCGGTCACCCATCCAAGTACTGACCGGGCCCGACGTTGCTTAACTTCAGTGATCGGACGAGAACTGGTGTTTTCAACGTGGTGTGGCCGTAGACGAGCGAAGGTGAATAAAACCCGTAGTTATTTTTACTCAAATTCTTTCTGTATCTTTTTTCCCCCGGGGCGGAGGGGGGGGGGAGCTAATGTTATGCCAAAGAAGACGTACAATGGCCTGAAGTGCGGAAAATTGATTTTTAGTTGAAACAATCGGGAAAAAAGGCGTCTACAGCACCCGGTGTTCCCAGGCGGTCACCCATCCAAGTACTAACCGGGCCCGACGTTGCTTAACTTCAGTGATCGGACGAGAACTGGTGTTTTCAACGTGGTATGGCCGTAGACGAGAGAAGACGAATAAAACCCGTAGTTATTCCAAACTCAAGTCCGCCGAAAATTGGTTTCTTTTCAAAAAAACTAGGCGTCTACAGCACCCGGTGTTCCCAGGCGGTCACCCATCCAAGTACTGACCGGGCCCGACGTTGCTTAACTTCAGTGATCGGACGAGAACTGGTGTTTTCAACGTGGTGTGGCCGTAGACGAGAGAAGGCGAATAAAACCCGTAGTTATGCTTAACTCAAGTCCGCCGAAAATTGGTTTCTTTTCAAAAAACTAGGCGTCTACAGCACCCGGTGTTCCCAGGCGGTCACCCATCCAAGTACTGACCGGGCCCGACGTTGCTTAACTTCAGTGATCGGACGAGAACTGGTGTTTTCAACGTGGTGTGGCCGTAGACGAGCGAAGGTGAATAAAACCCGTAGTTATTTTTACTCAAATTCTTTCTGTATCTTTTTTCCCCCGGGGCGGAGGGGGGGGGGAGGGGGGGAGCTAATGTTATGCCAAAGAAGACGTACAATGGCCTGAAGTGCGGAAAATTGATTTTTAGTTGAAACAATCGGGAAAAAAGGCGTCTACAGCACCCGGTGTTCCCAGGCGGTCACCCATCCAAGTACTAACCGGGCCCGACGTTGCTTAACTTCAGTGATCGGACGAGAACTGGTGTTTTCAACGTGGTATGGCCGTAGACGAGAGAAGACGAATAAAACCCGTAGTTATTCCAAACTCAAGTCCGCCGAAAATTGGTTTCTTTTCAAAAAAACTAGGCGTCTACAGCACCCGGTGTTCCCAGGCGGTCACCCATCCAAGTACTGACCGGGCCCGACGTTGCTTAACTTCAGTGATCGGACGAGAACTGGTGTTTTCAACGTGGTGTGGCCGTAGACGAGAGAAGGCGAATAAAACCCGTAGTTATGCTTAACTCAAGTCCGCCGAAAATTGGTTTCTTTTCAAAAAACTAGGCGTCTACAGCACCCGGTGTTCCCAGGCGGTCACCCATCCAAGTACTGACCGGGCCCGACGTTGCTTAACTTCAGTGATCGGACGAGAACTGGTGTTTTCAACGTGGTGTGGCCGTAGACGAGCGAAGGTGAATAAAACCCGTAGTTATTTTTACTCAAATTCTTTCTGTATCTTTTTTCCCCCGGGGCGGAGGGGGGGGGGAGCTAATGTTATGCCAAAGAAGACGTACAATGGCCTGAAGTGCGGAAAATTGATTTTTAGTTGAAACAATCGGGAAAAAAGGCGTCTACAGCACCCGGTGTTCCCAGGCGGTCACCCATCCAAGTACTAACCGGGCCCGACGTTGCTTAACTTCAGTGATCGGACGAGAACTGGTGTTTTCAACGTGGTATGGCCGTAGACGAGAGAAGACGAATAAAACCCGTAGTTATTCCAAACTCAAGTCCGCCGAAAATTGGTTTCTTTTCAAAAAAACTAGGCGTCTACAGCACCCGGTGTTCCCAGGCGGTCACCCATCCAAGTACTGACCGGGCCCGACGTTGCTTAACTTCAGTGATCGGACGAGAACTGGTGTTTTCAACGTGGTGTGGCCGTAGACGAGAGAAGGCGAATAAAACCCGTAGTTATGCTTAACTCAAGTCCGCCGAAAATTGGTTTCTTTTCAAAAAACTAGGCGTCTACAGCACCCGGTGTTCCCAGGCGGTCACCCATCCAAGTACTGACCGGGCCCGACGTTGCTTAACTTCAGTGATCGGACGAGAACTGGTGTTTTCAACGTGGTGTGGCCGTAGACGAGCGAAGGTGAATAAAACCCGTAGTTATTTTTACTCAAATTCTTTCTGTATCTTTTTTCCCCCGGGGCGGAGGGGGGGGGGGAGCTAATGTTATGCCAAAGAAGACGTACAATGGCCTGAAGTGCGGAAAATTGATTTTTAGTTGAAACAATCGGGAAAAAAGGCGTCTACAGCACCCGGTGTTCCCAGGCGGTCACCCATCCAAGTACTAACCGGGCCCGACGTTGCTTAACTTCAGTGATCGGACGAGAACTGGTGTTTTCAACGTGGTATGGCCGTAGACGAGAGAAGACGAATAAAACCCGTAGTTATTCCAAACTCAAGTCCGCCGAAAATTGGTTTCTTTTCAAAAAAACTAGGCGTCTACAGCACCCGGTGTTCCCAGGCGGTCACCCATCCAAGTACTGACCGGGCCCGACGTTGCTTAACTTCAGTGATCGGACGAGAACTGGTGTTTTCAACGTGGTGTGGCCGTAGACGAGAGAAGGCGAATAAAACCCGTAGTTATGCTTAACTCAAGTCCGCCGAAAATTGGTTTCTTTTCAAAAAACTAGGCGTCTACAGCACCCGGTGTTCCCAGGCGGTCACCCATCCAAGTACTGACCGGGCCCGACGTTGCTTAACTTCAGTGATCGGACGAGAACTGGTGTTTTCAACGTGGTGTGGCCGTAGACGAGCGAAGGTGAATAAAACCCGTAGTTATTTTACTCAAATTCTTTCTGTATCTTTTTTCCCCCGGGGCGGAGGGGGGGGGGGAGCTAATGTTATGCCAAAGAAGACGTACAATGGCCTGAAGTGCGGAAAATTGATTTTTAGTTGAAACAATCGGGAAAAAAGGCGTCTACAGCACCCGGTGTTCCCAGGCGGTCACCCATCCAAGTACTAACCGGGCCCGACGTTGCTTAACTTCAGTGATCGGACGAGAACTGGTGTTTTCAACGTGGTATGGCCGTAGACGAGAGAAGACGAATAAAACCCGTAGTTATTCCAAACTCAAGTCCGCCGAAAATTGGTTTCTTTTCAAAAAAACTAGGCGTCTACAGCACCCGGTGTTCCCAGGCGGTCACCCATCCAAGTACTGACCGGGCCCGACGTTGCTTAACTTCAGTGATCGGACGAGAACTGGTGTTTTCAACGTGGTGTGGCCGTAGACGAGAGAAGGCGAATAAAACCCGTAGTTATGCTTAACTCAAGTCCGCCGAAAATTGGTTTCTTTTCAAAAAACTAGGCGTCTACAGCACCCGGTGTTCCCAGGCGGTCACCCATCCAAGTACTGACCGGGCCCGACGTTGCTTAACTTCAGTGATCGGACGAGAACTGGTGTTTTCAACGTGGTGTGGCCGTAGACGAGCGAAGGTGAATAAAACCCGTAGTTATTTTTACTCAAATTCTTTCTGTATCTTTTTTCCCCCGGGGCGGAGGGGGGGGGGAGCTAATGTTATGCCAAAGAAGACGTACAATGGCCTGAAGTGCGGAAAATTGATTTTTAGTTGAAACAATCGGGAAAAAAGGCGTCTACAGCACCCGGTGTTCCCAGGCGGTCACCCATCCAAGTACTAACCGGGCCCGACGTTGCTTAACTTCAGTGATCGGACGAGAACTGGTGTTTTCAACGTGGTATGGCCGTAGACGAGAGAAGACGAATAAAACCCGTAGTTATTCCAAACTCAAGTCCGCCGAAAATTGGTTTCTTTTCAAAAAAACTAGGCGTCTACAGCACCCGGTGTTCCCAGGCGGTCACCCATCCAAGTACTGACCGGGCCCGACGTTGCTTAACTTCAGTGATCGGACGAGAACTGGTGTTTTCAACGTGGTGTGGCCGTAGACGAGAGAAGGCGAATAAAACCCGTAGTTATGCTTAACTCAAGTCCGCCGAAAATTGGTTTCTTTTCAAAAAACTAGGCGTCTACAGCACCCGGTGTTCCCAGGCGGTCACCCATCCAAGTACTGACCGGGCCCGACGTTGCTTAACTTCAGTGATCGGACGAGAACTGGTGTTTTCAACGTGGTGTGGCCGTAGACGAGCGAAGTTGAATAAAACCCGTAGTTATTTTTACTCAAATTCTTTCTGTATCTTTTTTCCCCCGGGGCGGAGGGGGGGGGAGCTAATGTTATGCCAAAGAAGACGTACAATGGCCTGAAGTGCGGAAAATTGATTTTTAGTTGAAACAATCGGGAAAAAAGGCGTCTACAGCACCCGGTGTTCCCAGGCGGTCACCCATCCAAGTACTAACCGGGCCCGACGTTGCTTAACTTCAGTGATCGGACGAGAACTGGTGTTTTCAACGTGGTATGGCCGTAGACGAGAGAAGACGAATAAAACCCGTAGTTATTCCAAACTCAAGTCCGCCGAAAATTGGTTTCTTTTCAAAAAAACTAGGCGTCTACAGCACCCGGTGTTCCCAGGCGGTCACCCATCCAAGTACTGACCGGGCCCGACGTTGCTTAACTTCAGTGATCGGACGAGAACTGGTGTTTTCAACGTGGTGTGGCCGTAGACGAGAGAAGGCGAATAAAACCCGTAGTTATGCTTAACTCAAGTCCGCCGAAAATTGGTTTCTTTTCAAAAAACTAGGCGTCTACAGCACCCGGTGTTCCCAGGCGGTCACCCATCCAAGTACTGACCGGGCCCGACGTTGCTTAACTTCAGTGATCGGACGAGAACTGGTGTTTTCAACGTGGTGTGGCCGTAGACGAGCGAAGGCGAATAAAACCCGTAGTTATGCTTAACTCAAGTCCGCCGAAAATTGGTTTCTTTTCAAAAAACTAGGCGTCTACAGCACCCGGTGTTCCCAGGCGGTCACCCATCCAAGTACTGACCGGGCCCGACGTTGCTTAACTTCAGTGATCGGACGAGAACTGGTGTTTTCAACGTGGTGTGGCCGTAGACGAGCGAAGGTGAATAAAACCCGTAGTTATTTTTACTCAAATTCTTTCTGTATCTTTTTTCCCCCGGGGCGGAGGGGGGGGGGAGCTAATGTTATGCCAAAGAAGACGTACAATGGCCTGAAGTGCGGAAAATTAATTTTTAGTTGAAACAATCGGGAAAAAAGGCGTCTACAGCACCCGGTGTTCCCAGGCGGTCACCCATCCAAGTACTAACCGGGCCCGACGTTGCTTAACTTCAGTGATCGGACGAGAACTGGTGTTTTCAACGTGGTATGGCCGTAGACGAGAGAAGACGAATAAAACCCGTAGTTATTCCAAACTCAAGTCCGCCGAAAATTGGTTTCTTTTCAAAAAAACTAGGCGTCTACAGCACCCGGTGTTCCCAGGCGGTCACCCATCCAAGTACTGACCGGGCCCGACGTTGCTTAACTTCAGTGATCGGACGAGAACTGGTGTTTTCAACGTGGTGTGGCCGTAGACGAGAGAAGGCGAATAAAACCCGTAGTTATGCTTAACTCAAGTCCGCCGAAAATTGGTTTCTTTTCAAAAAACTAGGCGTCTACAGCACCCGGTGTTCCCAGGCGGTCACCCATCCAAGTACTGACCGGGCCCGACGTTGCTTAACTTCAGTGATCGGACGAGAACTGGTGTTTTCAACGTGGTGTGGCCGTAGACGAGCGAAGGTGAATAAAACCCGTAGTTATTTTTACTCAAATTCTTTCTGTATCTTTTTTCCCCCGGGGCGGAGGGGGGTGGGGGGAGCTAATGTTATGCCAAAGAAGACGTACAATGGCCTGAAGTGCGGAAAATTGATTTTTAGTTGAAACAATCGGGAAAAAAGGCGTCTACAGCACCCGGTGTTCCCAGGCGGTCACCCATCCAAGTACTAACCGGGCCCGACGTTGCTTAACTTCAGTGATCGGACGAGAACTGGTGTTTTCAACGTGGTATGGCCGTAGACGAGAGAAGACGAATAAAACCCGTAGTTATTCCAAACTCAAGTCCGCCGAAAATTGGTTTCTTTTCAAAAAAACTAGGCGTCTACAGCACCCGGTGTTCCCAGGCGGTCACCCATCCAAGTACTGACCGGGCCCGACGTTGCTTAACTTCAGTGATCGGACGAGAACTGGTGTTTTCAACGTGGTGTGGCCGTAGACGAGAGAAGGCGAATAAAACCCGTAGTTATGCTTAACTCAAGTCCGCCGAAAATTGGTTTCTTTTCAAAAAACTAGGCGTCTACAGCACCCGGTGTTCCCAGGCGGTCACCCATCCAAGTACTGACCGGGCCCGACGTTGCTTAACTTCAGTGATCGGACGAGAACTGGTGTTTTCAACGTGGTGTGGCCGTAGACGAGCGAAGGTGAATAAAACCCGTAGTTATTTTTACTCAAATTCTTTCTGTATCTTTTTTCCCCCGGGGCGGAGGGGGGGGGGAGCTAATGTTATGCCAAAGAAGACGTACAATGGCCTGAAGTGCGGAAAATTGATTTTTAGTTGAAACAATCGGGAAAAAAGGCGTCTACAGCACCCGGTGTTCCCAGGCGGTCACCCATCCAAGTACTAACCGGGCCCGACGTTGCTTAACTTCAGTGATCGGACGAGAACTGGTGTTTTCAACGTGGTATGGCCGTAGACGAGAGAAGACGAATAAAACCCGTAGTTATTCCAAACTCAAGTCCGCCGAAAATTGGTTTCTTTTCAAAAAAACTAGGCGTCTACAGCACCCGGTGTTCCCAGGCGGTCACCCATCCAAGTACTGACCGGGCCCGACGTTGCTTAACTTCAGTGATCGGACGAGAACTGGTGTTTTCAACGTGGTGTGGCCGTAGACGAGAGAAGGCGAATAAAACCCGTAGTTATGCTTAACTCAAGTCCGCCGAAAATTGGTTTCTTTTCAAAAAACTAGGCGTCTACAGCACCCGGTGTTCCCAGGCGGTCACCCATCCAAGTACTGACCGGGCCCGACGTTGCTTAACTTCAGTGATCGGACGAGAACTGGTGTTTTCAACGTGGTGTGGCCGTAGACGAGCGAAGGTGAATAAAACCCGTAGTTATTTTTACTCAAATTCTTTCTGTATCTTTTTTCCCCCGGGGCGGAGGGGGGGGGGGAGCTAATGTTATGCCAAAGAAGACGTACAATGGCCTGAAGTGCGGAAAATTGATTTTTAGTTGAAACAATCGGGAAAAAAGGCGTCTACAGCACCCGGTGTTCCCAGGCGGTCACCCATCCAAGTACTAACCGGGCCCGACGTTGCTTAACTTCAGTGATCGGACGAGAACTGGTGTTTTCAACGTGGTATGGCCGTAGACGAGAGAAGACGAATAAAACCCGTAGTTATTCCAAACTCAAGTCCGCCGAAAATTGGTTTCTTTTCAAAAAAACTAGGCGTCTACAGCACCCGGTGTTCCCAGGCGGTCACCCATCCAAGTACTGACCGGGCCCGACGTTGCTTAACTTCAGTGATCGGACGAGAACTGGTGTTTTCAACGTGGTGTGGCCGTAGACGAGAGAAGGCGAATAAAACCCGTAGTTATGCTTAACTCAAGTCCGCCGAAAATTGGTTTCTTTTCAAAAAACTAGGCGTCTACAGCACCCGGTGTTCCCAGGCGGTCACCCATCCAAGTACTGACCGGGCCCGACGTTGCTTAACTTCAGTGATCGGACGAGAACTGGTGTTTTCAACGTGGTGTGGCCGTAGACGAGCGAAGGTGAATAAAACCCGTAGTTATTTTTACTCAAATTCTTTCTGTATCTTTTTTCCCCCGGGGCGGAGGGGGGGGGGAGCTAATGTTATGCCAAAGAAGACGTACAATGGCCTGAAGTGCGGAAAATTGATTTTTAGTTGAAACAATCGGGAAAAAAGGCGTCTACAGCACCCGGTGTTCCCAGGCGGTCACCCATCCAAGTACTAACCGGGCCCGACGTTGCTTAACTTCAGTGATCGGACGAGAACTGGTGTTTTCAACGTGGTATGGCCGTAGACGAGAGAAGACGAATAAAACCCGTAGTTATTCCAAACTCAAGTCCGCCGAAAATTGGTTTCTTTTCAAAAAAACTAGGCGTCTACAGCACCCGGTGTTCCCAGGCGGTCACCCATCCAAGTACTGACCGGGCCCGACGTTGCTTAACTTCAGTGATCGGACGAGAACTGGTGTTTTCAACGTGGTGTGGCCGTAGACGAGAGAAGGCGAATAAAACCCGTAGTTATGCTTAACTCAAGTCCGCCGAAAATTGGTTTCTTTTCAAAAAACTAGGCGTCTACAGCACCCGGTGTTCCCAGGCGGTCACCCATCCAAGTACTGACCGGGCCCGACGTTGCTTAACTTCAGTGATCGGACGAGAACTGGTGTTTTCAACGTGGTGTGGCCGTAGACGAGCGAAGGTGAATAAAACCCGTAGTTATTTTTACTCAAATTCTTTCTGTATCTTTTTTCCCCCGGGGCGGAGGGGGGGGGAGCTAATGTTATGCCAAAGAAGACGTACAATGGCCTGAAGTGCGGAAAATTGATTTTTAGTTGAAACAATCTGGAAAAAAGGCGTCTACAGCACCCGGTGTTCCCAGGCGGTCACCCATCCAAGTACTAACCGGGCCCGACGTTGCTTAACTTCAGTGATCGGACGAGAACTGGTGTTTTCAACGTGGTATGGCCGTAGACGAGAGAAGACGAATAAAACCCGTAGTTATTCCAAACTCAAGTCCGCCGAAAATTGGTTTCTTTTCAAAAAAACTAGGCGTCTACAGCACCCGGTGTTCCCAGGCGGTCACCCATCCAAGTACTGACCGGGCCCGACGTTGCTTAACTTCAGTGATCGGACGAGAACTGGTGTTTTCAACGTGGTGTGGCCGTAGACGAGAGAAGGCGAATAAAACCCGTAGTTATGCTTAACTCAAGTCCGCCGAAAATTGGTTTCTTTTCAAAAAACTAGGCGTCTACAGCACCCGGTGTTCCCAGGCGGTCACCCATCCAAGTACTGACCGGGCCCGACGTTGCTTAACTTCAGTGATCGGACGAGAACTGGTGTTTTCAACGTGGTGTGGCCGTAGACGAGCGAAGGTGAATAAAACCCGTAGTTATTTTTACTCAAATTCTTTCTGTATCTTTTTTCCCCCGGGGCGGAGGGGGGGGGAGCTAATGTTATGCCAAAGAAGACGTACAATGGCCTGAAGTGCGGAAAATTGATTTTTAGTTGAAACAATCGGGAAAAAAGGCGTCTACAGCACCCGGTGTTCCCAGGCGGTCACCCATCCAAGTACTAACCGGGCCCGACGTTGCTTAACTTCAGTGATCGGACGAGAACTGGTGTTTTCAACGTGGTATGGCCGTAGACGAGAGAAGACGAATAAAACCCGTAGTTATTCCAAACTCAAGTCCGCCGAAAATTGGTTTCTTTTCAAAAAAACTAGGCGTCTACAGCACCCGGTGTTCCCAGGCGGTCACCCATCCAAGTACTGACCGGGCCCGACGTTGCTTAACTTCAGTGATCGGACGAGAACTGGTGTTTTCAACGTGGTGTGGCCGTAGACGAGAGAAGGCGAATAAAACCCGTAGTTATGCTTAACTCAAGTCCGCCGAAAATTGGTTTCTTTTCAAAAAACTAGGCGTCTACAGCACCCGGTGTTCCCAGGCGGTCACCCATCCAAGTACTGACCGGGCCCGACGTTGCTTAACTTCAGTGATCGGACGAGAACTGGTGTTTTCAACGTGGTGTGGCCGTAGACGAGCGAAGGTGAATAAAACCCGTAGTTATTTTTACTCAAATTCTTTCTGTATCTTTTTTCCCCCGGGGCGGAGGGGGGGGGGGAGCTAATGTTATGCCAAAGAAGACGTACAATGGCCTGAAGTGCGGAAAATTGATTTTTAGTTGAAACAATCGGGAAAAAAGGCGTCTACAGCACCCGGTGTTCCCAGGCGGTCACCCATCCAAGTACTGACCGGGCCCGACGTTGCTTAACTTCAGTGATCGGACGAGAACTGGTGTTTTCAACGTGGTGTGGCCGTAGACGAGAGAAGGCGAATAAAACCCGTAGTTATGCTTAACTCAAGTCCGCCGAAAATTGGTTTCTTTTCAAAAAACTAGGCGTCTACAGCACCCGGTGTTCCCAGGCGGTCACCCATCCAAGTACTGACCGGGCCCGACGTTGCTTAACTTCAGTGATCGGACGAGAACTGGTGTTTTCAACGTGGTGTGGCCGTAGACGAGCGAAGGTGAATAAAACCCGTAGTTATTTTTACTCAAATTCTTTCTGTATCTTTTTTCCCCCGGGGCGGAGGGGGGGGGGAGCTAATGTTATGCCAAAGAAGACGTACAATGGCCTGAAGTGCGGAAAATTGATTTTTAGTTGAAACAATCGGGAAAAAAGGCGTCTACAGCACCCGGTGTTCCCAGGCGGTCACCCATCCAAGTACTAACCGGGCCCGACGTTGCTTAACTTCAGTGATCGGACGAGAACTGGTGTTTTCAACGTGGTATGGCCGTAGACGAGAGAAGACGAATAAAACCCGTAGTTATTCCAAACTCAAGTCCGCCGAAAATTGGTTTCTTTTCAAAAAAACTAGGCGTCTACAGCACCCGGTGTTCCCAGGCGGTCACCCATCCAAGTACTGACCGGGCCCGACGTTGCTTAACTTCAGTGATCGGACGAGAACTGGTGTTTTCAACGTGGTGTGGCCGTAGACGAGAGAAGGCGAATAAAACCCGTAGTTATGCTTAACTCAAGTCCGCCGAAAATTGGTTTCTTTTCAAAAAACTAGGCGTCTACAGCACCCGGTGTTCCCAGGCGGTCACCCATCCAAGTACTGACCGGGCCCGACGTTGCTTAACTTCAGTGATCGGACGAGAACTGGTGTTTTCAACGTGGTGTGGCCGTAGACGAGCGAAGGTGAATAAAACCCGTAGTTATTTTTACTCAAATTCTTTCTGTATCTTTTTTCCCCCGGGGCGGAGGGGGGGGGAGCTAATGTTATGCCAAAGAAGACGTACAATGGCCTGAAGTGCGGAAAATTGATTTTTAGTTGAAACAATCTGGAAAAAAGGCGTCTACAGCACCCGGTGTTCCCAGGCGGTCACCCATCCAAGTACTAACCGGGCCCGACGTTGCTTAACTTCAGTGATCGGACGAGAACTGGTGTTTTCAACGTGGTATGGCCGTAGACGAGAGAAGACGAATAAAACCCGTAGTTATTCCAAACTCAAGTCCGCCGAAAATTGGTTTCTTTTCAAAAAAACTAGGCGTCTACAGCACCCGGTGTTCCCAGGCGGTCACCCATCCAAGTACTGACCGGGCCCGACGTTGCTTAACTTCAGTGATCGGACGAGAACTGGTGTTTTCAACGTGGTGTGGCCGTAGACGAGAGAAGGCGAATAAAACCCGTAGTTATGCTTAACTCAAGTCCGCCGAAAATTGGTTTCTTTTCAAAAAACTAGGCGTCTACAGCACCCGGTGTTCCCAGGCGGTCACCCATCCAAGTACTGACCGGGCCCGACGTTGCTTAACTTCAGTGATCGGACGAGAACTGGTGTTTTCAACGTGGTGTGGCCGTAGACGAGCGAAGGTGAATAAAACCCGTAGTTATTTTTACTCAAATTCTTTCTGTATCTTTTTTCCCCCGGGGCGGAGGGGGGGGGGGAGCTAATGTTATGCCAAAGAAGACGTACAATGGCCTGAAGTGCGGAAAATTGATTTTTAGTTGAAACAATCGGGAAAAAAGGCGTCTACAGCACCCGGTGTTCCCAGGCGGTCACCCATCCAAGTACTAACCGGGCCCGACGTTGCTTAACTTCAGTGATCGGACGGGAACTGGTGTTTTCAACGTGGTATGGCCGTAGACGAGAGAAGACGAATAAAACCCGTAGTTATTCCAAACTCAAGTCCGCCGAAAATTGGTTTCTTTTCAAAAAAACTAGGCGTCTACAGCACCCGGTGTTCCCAGGCGGTCACCCATCCAAGTACTGACCGGGCCCGACGTTGCTTAACTTCAGTGATCGGACGAGAACTGGTGTTTTCAACGTGGTGTGGCCGTAGACGAGAGAAGGCGAATAAAACCCGTAGTTATGCTTAACTCAAGTCCGCCGAAAATTGGTTTCTTTTCAAAAAACTAGGCGTCTACAGCACCCGGTGTTCCCAGGCGGTCACCCATCCAAGTACTGACCGGGCCCGACGTTGCTTAACTTCAGTGATCGGACGAGAACTGGTGTTTTCAACGTGGTGTGGCCGTAGACGAGCGAAGGTGAATAAAACCCGTAGTTATTTTTACTCAAATTCTTTCTGTATCTTTTTTCCCCCGGGGCGGAGGGGGGGGGGAGCTAATGTTATGCCAAAGAAGACGTACAATGGCCTGAAGTGCGGAAAATTGATTTTTAGTTGAAACAATCGGGAAAAAAGGCGTCTACAGCACCCGGTGTTCCCAGGCGGTCACCCATCCAAGTACTAACCGGGCCCGACGTTGCTTAACTTCAGTGATCGGACGAGAACTGGTGTTTTCAACGTGGTATGGCCGTAGACGAGAGAAGACGAATAAAACCCGTAGTTATTCCAAACTCAAGTCCGCCGAAAATTGGTTTCTTTTCAAAAAAACTAGGCGTCTACAGCACCCGGTGTTCCCAGGCGGTCACCCATCCAAGTACTGACCGGGCCCGACGTTGCTTAACTTCAGTGATCGGACGAGAACTGGTGTTTTCAACGTGGTGTGGCCGTAGACGAGAGAAGGCGAATAAAACCCGTAGTTATGCTTAACTCAAGTCCGCCGAAAATTGGTTTCTTTTCAAAAAACTAGGCGTCTACAGCACCCGGTGTTCCCAGGCGGTCACCCATCCAAGTACTGACCGGGCCCGACGTTGCTTAACTTCAGTGATCGGACGAGAACTGGTGTTTTCAACGTGGTGTGGCCGTAGACGAGCGAAGGTGAATAAAACCCGTAGTTATTTTTACTCAAATTCTTTCTGTATCTTTTTTCCCCCGGGGCGGAGGGGGGGGGGGAGCTAATGTTATGCCAAAGAAGACGTACAATGGCCTGAAGTGCGGAAAATTGATTTTTAGTTGAAACAATCGGGAAAAAAGGCGTCTACAGCACCCGGTGTTCCCAGGCGGTCACCCATCCAAGTACTAACCGGGCCCGACGTTGCTTAACTTCAGTGATCGGACGAGAACTGGTGTTTTCAACGTGGTATGGCCGTAGACGAGAGAAGACGAATAAAACCCGTAGTTATTCCAAACTCAAGTCCGCCGAAAATTGGTTTCTTTTCAAAAAAACTAGGCGTCTACAGCACCCGGTGTTCCCAGGCGGTCACCCATCCAAGTACTGACCGGGCCCGACGTTGCTTAACTTCAGTGATCGGACGAGAACTGGTGTTTTCAACGTGGTGTGGCCGTAGACGAGAGAAGGCGAATAAAACCCGTAGTTATGCTTAACTCAAGTCCGCCGAAAATTGGTTTCTTTTCAAAAAACTAGGCGTCTACAGCACCCGGTGTTCCCAGGCGGTCACCCATCCAAGTACTGACCGGGCCCGACGTTGCTTAACTTCAGTGATCGGACGAGAACTGGTGTTTTCAACGTGGTGTGGCCGTAGACGAGCGAAGGTGAATAAAACCCGTAGTTATTTTTACTCAAATTCTTTCTGTATCTTTTTTCCCCCGGGGCGGAGGGGGGGGGGAGCTAATGTTATGCCAAAGAAGACGTACAATGGCCTGAAGTGCGGAAAATTGATTTTTAGTTGAAACAATCGGGAAAAAAGGCGTCTACAGCACCCGGTGTTCCCAGGCGGTCACCCATCCAAGTACTAACCGGGCCCGACGTTGCTTAACTTCAGTGATCGGACGAGAACTGGTGTTTTCAACGTGGTATGGCCGTAGACGAGAGAAGACGAATAAAACCCGTAGTTATTCCAAACTCAAGTCCGCCGAAAATTGGTTTCTTTTCAAAAAAACTAGGCGTCTACAGCACCCGGTGTTCCCAGGCGGTCACCCATCCAAGTACTGACCGGGCCCGACGTTGCTTAACTTCAGTGATCGGACGAGAACTGGTGTTTTCAACGTGGTGTGGCCGTAGACGAGAGAAGGCGAATAAAACCCGTAGTTATGCTTAACTCAAGTCCGCCGAAAATTGGTTTCTTTTCAAAAAACTAGGCGTCTACAGCACCCGGTGTTCCCAGGCGGTCACCCATCCAAGTACTGACCGGGCCCGACGTTGCTTAACTTCAGTGATCGGACGAGAACTGGTGTTTTCAACGTGGTGTGGCCGTAGACGAGCGAAGGTGAATAAAACCCGTAGTTATTTTTACTCAAATTCTTTCTGTATCTTTTTTCCCCCGGGGCGGAGGGGGGGGGAGCTAATGTTATGCCAAAGAAGACGTACAATGGCCTGAAGTGCGGAAAATTGATTTTTAGTTGAAACAATCGGGAAAAAAGGCGTCTACAGCACCCGGTGTTCCCAGGCGGTCACCCATCCAAGTACTAACCGGGCCCGACGTTGCTTAACTTCAGTGATCGGACGAGAACTGGTGTTTTCAACGTGGTATGGCCGTAGACGAGAGAAGACGAATAAAACCCGTAGTTATTCCAAACTCAAGTCAGCCGAAAATTGGTTTCTTTTCAAAAAAACTAGGCGTCTACAGCACCCGGTGTTCCCAGGCGGTCACCCATCCAAGTACTGACCGGGCCCGACGTTGCTTAACTTCAGTGATCGGACGAGAACTGGTGTTTTCAACGTGGTGTGGCCGTAGACGAGAGAAGGCGAATAAAACCCGTAGTTATGCTTAACTCAAGTCCGCCGAAAATTGGTTTCTTTTCAAAAAACTAGGCGTCTACAGCACCCGGTGTTCCCAGGCGGTCACCCATCCAAGTACTGACCGGGCCCGACGTTGCTTAACTTCAGTGATCGGACGAGAACTGGTGTTTTCAACGTGGTGTGGCCGTAGACGAGCGAAGGTGAATAAAACCCGTAGTTATTTTTACTCAAATTCTTTCTGTATCTTTTTTCCCCCGGGGCGGAGGGGGGGGGGGAGCTAATGTTATGCCAAAGAAGACGTACAATGGCCTGAAGTGCGGAAAATTGATTTTTAGTTGAAACAATCGGGAAAAAAGGCGTCTACAGCACCCGGTGTTCCCAGGCGGTCACCCATCCAAGTACTAACCGGGCCCGACGTTGCTTAACTTCAGTGATCGGACGAGAACTGGTGTTTTCAACGTGGTATGGCCGTAGACGAGAGAAGACGAATAAAACCCGTAGTTATTCCAAACTCAAGTCCGCCGAAAATTGGTTTCTTTTCAAAAAAACTAGGCGTCTACAGCACCCGGTGTTCCCAGGCGGTCACCCATCCAAGTACTGACCGGGCCCGACGTTGCTTAACTTCAGTGATCGGACGAGAACTGGTGTTTTCAACGTGGTGTGGCCGTAGACGAGAGAAGGCGAATAAAACCCGTAGTTATGCTTAACTCAAGTCCGCCGAAAATTGGTTTCTTTTCAAAAAACTAGGCGTCTACAGCACCCGGTGTTCCCAGGCGGTCACCCATCCAAGTACTGACCGGGCCCGACGTTGCTTAACTTCAGTGATCGGACGAGAACTGGTGTTTTCAACGTGGTGTGGCCGTAGACGAGCGAAGGTGAATAAAACCCGTAGTTATTTTTACTCAAATTCTTTCTGTATCTTTTTTCCCCCGGGGCGGAGGGGGGGGGGGAGCTAATGTTATGCCAAAGAAGACGTACAATGGCCTGAAGTGCGGAAAATTGATTTTTAGTTGAAACAATCGGGAAAAAAGGCGTCTACAGCACCCGGTGTTCCCAGGCGGTCACTCATCCAAGTACTAACCGGGCCCGACGTTGCTTAACTTCAGTGATCGGACGAGAACTGGTGTTTTCAACGTGGTATGGCCGTAGACAAGAGAAGACGAATAAAACCCGTAGTTATTCCAAACTCAAGTCCGCCGAAAATTGGTTTCTTTTCAAAAAAACTAGGCGTCTACAGCACCCGGTGTTCCCAGGCGGTCACCCATCCAAGTACTGACCGGGCCCGACGTTGCTTAACTTCAGTGATCGGACGAGAACTGGTGTTTTCAA
Organism: Patella vulgata; assembly: GCF_932274485.2. Lineage (NCBI taxonomy): Eukaryota > Metazoa > Mollusca > Gastropoda > Patellidae > Patella > Patella vulgata. Next base: position 18,895,133 of record NC_065880.2, on the reverse strand, counting down.
CGTGGTGTGGCCGTAGACGAGAGAAGGCGAATAAAACCCGTAGTTATGCTTAACTCAAGTCCGCCGAAAATTGGTTTCTTTTCAAAAAACTAGGCGTCTACAGCACCCGGTGTTCCCAGGCGGTCACCCATCCAAGTACTGACCGGGCCCGACGTTGCTTAACTTCAGTGATCGGACGAGAACTGGTGTTTTCAACGTGGTGTGGCCGTAGACGAGCGAAGGTGAATAAAACCCGTAGTTATTTTTACTCAAATTCTTTCTGTATCTTTTTTCCCCCGGGGCGGAGGGGGGGGAGCTAATGTTATGCCAAAGAAGACGTACAATGGCCTGAAGTGCGGAAAATTGATTTTTAGTTGAAACAATCGGGAAAAAAGGCGTCTACAGCACCCGGTGTTCCCAGGCGGTCACCCATCCAAGTACTAACCGGGCCCGACGTTGCTTAACTTCAGTGATCGGACGAGAACTGGTGTTTTCAACGTGGTATGGCCGTAGACGAGAGAAGACGAATAAAACCCGTAGTTATTCCAAACTCAAGTCCGCCGAAAATTGGTTTCTTTTCAAAAAAACTAGGCGTCTACAGCACCCGGTGTTCCCAGGCGGTCACCCATCCAAGTACTGACCGGGCCCGACGTTGCTTAACTTCAGTGATCGGACGAGAACTGGTGTTTTCAACGTGGTGTGGCCGTAGACGAGAGAAGGCGAATAAAACCCGTAGTTATGCTTAACTCAAGTCCGCCGAAAATTGGTTTCTTTTCAAAAAAACTAGGCGTCTACAGCACCCGGTGTTCCCAGGCGGTCACCCATCCAAGTACTGACCGGGCCCGACGTTGCTTAACTTCAGTGATCGGACGAGAACTGGTGTTTTCAACGTGGTGTGGCCGTAGACGAGCGAAGGTGAATAAAACCCGTAGTTATTTTTACTCAAATTCTTTCTGTATCTTTTTTCCCCCGGGGCGGAGGGGGGAGGGAGCTAATGTTATGCCAAAGAAGACGTACAATGGCCTGAAGTGCGGAAAATTGATTTTTAGTTGAAACAATCGGGAAAAAAGGCGTCTACAGCACCCGGTGTTCCCAGGCGGTCACCCATCCAAGTACTAACCGGGCCCGACGTTGCTTAACTTCAGTGATCGGACGAGAACTGGTGTTTTCAACGTGGTATGGCCGTAGACGAGAGAAGACGAATAAAACCCGTAGTTATTCCAAACTCAAGTCCGCCGAAAATTGGTTTCTTTTCAAAAAAACTAGGCGTCTACAGCACCCGGTGTTCCCAGGCGGTCACCCATCCAAGTACTGACCGGGCCCGACGTTGCTTAACTTCAGTGATCGGACGAGAACTGGTGTTTTCAACGTGGTGTGGCCGTAGACGAGCGAAGGTGAATAAAACCCGTAGTTATTTTTACTCAAATTCTTTCTGTATCTTTTTTCCCCCGGGGCGGAGGGGGGGGGAGCTAATGTTATGCCAAAGAAGACGTACAATGGCCTGAAGTGCGGAAAATTGATTTTTAGTTGAAACAATCGGGAAAAAAGGCGTCTACAGCACCCGGTGTTCCCAGGCGGTCACCCATCCAAGTACTAACCGGGCCCGACGTTGCTTAACTTCAGTGATCGGACGAGATCTGGTGTTTTCAACGTGGTATGGCCGTAGACGAGAGAAGACGAATAAAACCCGTAGTTATTCCAAACTCAAGTCCGCCGAAAATTGGTTTCTTTTCAAAAAAAACTAGGCGTCTACAGCACCCGGTGTTCCCAGGCGGTCACCCATCCAAGTACTGACCGGGCCCGACGTTGCTTAACTTCAGTGATCGGACGAGAACTGGTGTTTTCAACGTGGTGTGGCCGTAGACGAGCGAAGGTGAATAAAACCCGTAGTTATTTTTACTCAAATTCTTTCTGTATCTTTTTTCCCCCGGGGCGGAGGGGGGGGGGGAGCTAATGTTATGCCAAAGAAGACGTACAATGGCCTGAAGTGCGGAAAATTGATTTTTAGTTGAAACAATCGGGAAAAAAGGCGTCTACAGCACCCGGTGTTCCCAGGCGGTCACCCATCCAAGTACTAACCGGGCCCGACGTTGCTTAACTTCAGTGATCGGACGAGAACTGGTGTTTTCAACGTGGTATGGCCGTAGACGAGAGAAGACGAATAAAACCCGTAGTTATTCCAAACTCAAGTCCGCCGAAAATTGGTTTCTTTTCAAAAAAACTAGGCGTCTACAGCACCCGGTGTTCCCAGGCGGTCACCCATCCAAGTACTGACCGGGCCCGACGTTGCTTAACTTCAGTGATCGGACGAGAACTGGTGTTTTCAACGTGGTGTGGCCGTAGACGAGAGAAGGCGAATAAAACCCGTAGTTATGCTTAACTCAAGTCCGCCGAAAATTGGTTTCTTTTCAAAAAACTAGGCGTCTACAGCACCCGGTGTTCCCAGGCGGTCACCCATCCAAGTACTGACCGGGCCCGACGTTGCTTAACTTCAGTGATCGGACGAGAACTGGTGTTTTCAACGTGGTGTGGCCGTAGACGAGCGAAGGTGAATAAAACCCGTAGTTATTTTTACTCAAATTCTTTCTGTATCTTTTTTCCCCCGGGGCGGAGGGGGGGGGGGAGCTAATGTTATGCCAAAGAAGACGTACAATGGCCTGAAGTGCGGAAAATTGATTTTTAGTTGAAACAATCGGGAAAAAAGGCGTCTACAGCACCCGGTGTTCCCAGGCGGTCACCCATCCAAGTACTAACCGGGCCCGACGTTGCTTAACTTCAGTGATCGGACGAGAACTGGTGTTTTCAACGTGGTATGGCCGTAGACGAGAGAAGACGAATAAAACCCGTAGTTATTCCAAACTCAAGTCCGCCGAAAATTGGTTTCTTTTCAAAAAAACTAGGCGTCTACAGCACCCGGTGTTCCCAGGCGGTCACCCATCCAAGTACTGACCGGGCCCGACGTTGCTTAACTTCAGTGATCGGACGAGAACTGGTGTTTTCAACGTGGTGTGGCCGTAGACGAGAGAAGGCGAATAAAACCCGTAGTTATGCTTAACTCAAGTCCGCCGAAAATTGGTTTCTTTTCAAAAAACTAGGCGTCTACAGCACCCGGTGTTCCCAGGCGGTCACCCATCCAAGTACTGACCGGGCCCGACGTTGCTTAACTTCAGTGATCGGACGAGAACTGGTGTTTTCAACGTGGTGTGGCCGTAGACGAGCGAAGGTGAATAAAACCCGTAGTTATTTTTACTCAAATTCTTTCTGTATCTTTTTTCCCCCGGGGCGGAGGGGGGGGGGGAGCTAATGTTATGCCAAAGAAGACGTACAATGGCCTGAAGTGCGGAAAATTGATTTTTAGTTGAAACAATCGGGAAAAAAGGCGTCTACAGCACCCGGTGTTCCCAGGCGGTCACCCATCCAAGTACTAACCGGGCCCGACGTTGCTTAACTTCAGTGATCGGACGAGAACTGGTGTTTTCAACGTGGTATGGCCGTAGACGAGAGAAGACGAATAAAACCCGTAGTTATTCCAAACTCAAGTCCGCCGAAAATTGGTTTCTTTTCAAAAAAACTAGGCGTCTACAGCACCCGGTGTTCCCAGGCGGTCACCCATCCAAGTACTGACCGGGCCCGACGTTGCTTAACTTCAGTGATCGGACGAGAACTGGTGTTTTCAACGTGGTGTGGCCGTAGACGAGAGAAGGCGAATAAAACCCGTAGTTATGCTTAACTCAAGTCCGCCGAAAATTGGTTTCTTTTCAAAAAACTAGGCGTCTACAGCACCCGGTGTTCCCAGGCGGTCACCCATCCAAGTACTGACCGGGCCCGACGTTGCTTAACTTCAGTGATCGGACGAGAACTGGTGTTTTCAACGTGGTGTGGCCGTAGACGAGCGAAGGTGAATAAAACCCGTAGTTATTTTTACTCAAATTCTTTCTGTATCTTTTTTCCCCCGGGGCGGAGGGGGGGGGGGAGCTAATGTTATGCCAAAGAAGACGTACAATGGCCTGAAGTGCGGAAAATTGATTTTTAGTTGAAACAATCGGGAAAAAAGGCGTCTACAGCACCCGGTGTTCCCAGGCGGTCACCCATCCAAGTACTAACCGGGCCCGACGTTGCTTAACTTCAGTGATCGGACGAGAACTGGTGTTTTCAACGTGGTATGGCCGTAGACGAGAGAAGACGAATAAAACCCGTAGTTATTCCAAACTCAAGTCCGCCGAAAATTGGTTTCTTTTCAAAAAAACTAGGCGTCTACAGCACCCGGTGTTCCCAGGCGGTCACCCATCCAAGTACTGACCGGGCCCGACGTTGCTTAACTTCAGTGATCGGACGAGAACTGGTGTTTTCAACGTGGTGTGGCCGTAGACGAGAGAAGGCGAATAAAACCCGTAGTTATGCTTAACTCAAGTCCGCCGAAAATTGGTTTCTTTTCAAAAAACTAGGCGTCTACAGCACCCGGTGTTCCCAGGCGGTCACCCATCCAAGTACTGACCGGGCCCGACGTTGCTTAACTTCAGTGATCGGACGAGAACTGGTGTTTTCAACGTGGTGTGGCCGTAGACGAGCGAAGGTGAATAAAACCCGTAGTTATTTTTACTCAAATTCTTTCTGTATCTTTTTTCCCCCGGGGCGGAGGGGGGGGGGAGCTAATGTTATGCCAAAGAAGACGTACAATGGCCTGAAGTGCGGAAAATTGATTTTTAGTTGAAACAATCGGGAAAAAAGGCGTCTACAGCACCCGGTGTTCCCAGGCGGTCACCCATCCAAGTACTAACCGGGCCCGACGTTGCTTAACTTCAGTGATCGGACGAGAACTGGTGTTTTCAACGTGGTATGGCCGTAGACGAGAGAAGACGAATAAAACCCGTAGTTATTCCAAACTCAAGTCCGCCGAAAATTGGTTTCTTTTCAAAAAAACTAGGCGTCTACAGCACCCGGTGTTCCCAGGCGGTCACCCATCCAAGTACTGACCGGGCCCGACGTTGCTTAACTTCAGTGATCGGACGAGAACTGGTGTTTTCAACGTGGTGTGGCCGTAGACGAGAGAAGGCGAATAAAACCCGTAGTTATGCTTAACTCAAGTCCGCCGAAAATTGGTTTCTTTTCAAAAAACTAGGCGTCTACAGCACCCGGTGTTCCCAGGCGGTCACCCATCCAAGTACTGACCGGGCCCGACGTTGCTTAACTTCAGTGATCGGACGAGAACTGGTGTTTTCAACGTGGTGTGGCCGTAGACGAGCGAAGGTGAATAAAACCCGTAGTTATTTTTACTCAAATTCTTTCTGTATCTTTTTTCCCCCGGGGCGGAGGGGGGGGGGGGAGCTAATGTTATGCCAAAGAAGACGTACAATGGCCTGAAGTGCGGAAAATTGATTTTTAGTTGAAACAATCGGGAAAAAAGGCGTCTACAGCACCCGGTGTTCCCAGGCGGTCACCCATCCAAGTACTAACCGGGCCCGACGTTGCTTAACTTCAGTGATCGGACGAGAACTGGTGTTTTCAACGTGGTATGGCCGTAGACGAGAGAAGACGAATAAAACCCGTAGTTATTCCAAACTCAAGTCCGCCGAAAATTGGTTTCTTTTCAAAAAAACTAGGCGTCTACAGCACCCGGTGTTCCCAGACGGTCACCCATCCAAGTACTGACCGGGCCCGACGTTGCTTAACTTCAGTGATCGGACGAGAACTGGTGTTTTCAACGTGGTGTGGCCGTAGACGAGAGAAGGCGAATAAAACCCGTAGTTATGCTTAACTCAAGTCCGCCGAAAATTGGTTTCTTTTCAAAAAACTAGGCGTCTACAGCACCCGGTGTTCCCAGGCGGTCACCCATCCAAGTACTGACCGGGCCCGACGTTGCTTAACTTCAGTGATCGGACGAGAACTGGTGTTTTCAACGTGGTGTGGCCGTAGACGAGCGAAGGTGAATAAAACCCGTAGTTATTTTTACTCAAATTCTTTCTGTATCTTTTTTCCCCCGGGGCGGAGGGGGGGGGGGAGCTAATGTTATGCCAAAGAAGACGTACAATGGCCTGAAGTGCGGAAAATTGATTTTTAGTTGAAACAATCGGGAAAAAAGGCGTCTACAGCACCCGGTGTTCCCAGGCGGTCACCCATCCAAGTACTAACCGGGCCCGACGTTGCTTAACTTCAGTGATCGGACGAGAACTGGTGTTTTCAACGTGGTATGGCCGTAGACGAGAGAAGACGAATAAAACCCGTAGTTATTCCAAACTCAAGTCCGCCGAAAATTGGTTTCTTTTCAAAAAAACTAGGCGTCTACAGCACCCGGTGTTCCCAGGCGGTCACCCATCCAAGTACTGACCGGGCCCGACGTTGCTTAACTTCAGTGATCGGACGAGAACTGGTGTTTTCAACGTGGTGTGGCCGTAGACGAGAGAAGGCGAATAAAACCCGTAGTTATGCTTAACTCAAGTCCGCCGAAAATTGGTTTCTTTTCAAAAAACTAGGCGTCTACAGCACCCGGTGTTCCCAGGCGGTCACCCATCCAAGTACTGACCGGGCCCGACGTTGCTTAACTTCAGTGATCGGACGAGAACTGGTGTTTTCAACGTGGTGTGGCCGTAGACGAGCGAAGGTGAATAAAACCCGTAGTTATTTTTACTCAAATTCTTTCTGTATCTTTTTTCCCCCGGGGCGGAGGGGGGGGGGGAGCTAATGTTATGCCAAAGAAGACGTACAATGGCCTGAAGTGCGGAAAATTGATTTTTAGTTGAAACAATCGGGAAAAAAGGCGTCTACAGCACCCGGTGTTCCCAGGCGGTCACCCATCCAAGTACTAACCGGGCCCGACATTGCTTAACTTCAGTGATCGGACGAGAACTGGTGTTTTCAACGTGGTATGGCCGTAGACGAGAGAAGACGAATAAAACCCGTAGTTATTCCAAACTCAAGTCCGCCGAAAATTGGTTTCTTTTCAAAAAAACTAGGCGTCTACAGCACCCGGTGTTCCCAGGCGGTCACCCATCCAAGTACTGACCGGGCCCGACGTTGCTTAACTTCAGTGATCGGACGAGAACTGGTGTTTTCAACGTGGTGTGGCCGTAGACGAGAGAAGGCGAATAAAACCCGTAGTTATGCTTAACTCAAGTCCGCCGAAAATTGGTTTCTTTTCAAAAAACTAGGCGTCTACAGCACCCGGTGTTCCCAGGCGGTCACCCATCCAAGTACTGACCGGGCCCGACGTTGCTTAACTTCAGTGATCGGACGAGAACTGGTGTTTTCAACGTGGTGTGGCCGTAGACGAGCGAAGGTGAATAAAACCCGTAGTTATTTTTACTCAAATTCTTTCTGTATCTTTTTTCCCCCGGGGCGGAGGGGGGGGGGAGCTAATGTTATGCCAAAGAAGACGTACAATGGCCTGAAGTGCGGAAAATTGATTTTTAGTTGAAACAATCGGGAAAAAAGGCGTCTACAGCACCCGGTGTTCCCAGGCGGTCACCCATCCAAGTACTAACCGGGCCCGACGTTGCTTAACTTCAGTGATCGGACGAGAACTGGTGTTTTCAACGTGGTATGGCCGTAGACGAGAGAAGACGAATAAAACCCGTAGTTATTCCAAACTCAAGTCCGCCGAAAATTGGTTTCTTTTCAAAAAAACTAGGCGTCTACAGCACCCGGTGTTCCCAGGCGGTCACCCATCCAAGTACTGACCGGGCCCGACGTTGCTTAACTTCAGTGATCGGACGAGAACTGGTGTTTTCAACGTGGTGTGGCCGTAGACGAGAGAAGGCGAATAAAACCCGTAGTTATGCTTAACTCAAGTCCGCCGAAAATTGGTTTCTTTTCAAAAAACTAGGCGTCTACAGCACCCGGTGTTCCCAGGCGGTCACCCATCCAAGTACTGACCGGGCCCGACGTTGCTTAACTTCAGTGATCGGACGAGAACTGGTGTTTTCAACGTGGTGTGGCCGTAGACGAGCGAAGGTGAATAAAACCCGTAGTTATTTTTACTCAAATTCTTTCTGTATCTTTTTTCCCCCGGGGCGGAGGGGGGGGGAGCTAATGTTATGCCAAAGAAGACGTACAATGGCCTGAAGTGCGGAAAATTGATTTTTAGTTGAAACAATCGGGAAAAAAGGCGTCTACAGCACCCGGTGTTCCCAGGCGGTCACCCATCCAAGTACTAACCGGGCCCGACGTTGCTTAACTTCAGTGATCGGACGAGAACTGGTGTTTTCAACGTGGTATGGCCGTAGACGAGAGAAGACGAATAAAACCCGTAGTTATTCCAAACTCAAGTCCGCCGAAAATTGGTTTCTTTTCAAAAAAACTAGGCGTCTACAGCACCCGGTGTTCCCAGGCGGTCACCCATCCAAGTACTGACCGGGCCCGACGTTGCTTAACTTCAGTGATCGGACGAGAACTGGTGTTTTCAACGTGGTGTGGCCGTAGACGAGAGAAGGCGAATAAAACCCGTAGTTATGCTTAACTCAAGTCCGCCTAAAATTGGTTTCTTTTCAAAAAACTAGGCGTCTACAGCACCCGGTGTTCCCAGGCGGTCACCCATCCAAGTACTGACCGGGCCCGACGTTGCTTAACTTCAGTGATCGGACGAGAACTGGTGTTTTCAACGTGGTGTGGCCGTAGACGAGCGAAGGTGAATAAAACCCGTAGTTATTTTTACTCAAATTCTTTCTGTATCTTTTTTCCCCCGGGGCGGAGGGGGGGGGGGAGCTAATGTTATGCCAAAGAAGACGTACAATGGCCTGAAGTGCGGAAAATTGATTTTTAGTTGAAACAATCGGGAAAAAAGGCGTCTACAGCACCCGGTGTTCCCAGGCGGTCACCCATCCAAGTACTAACCGGGCCCGACGTTGCTTAACTTCAGTGATCGGACGAGAACTGGTGTTTTCAACGTGGTATGGCCGTAGACGAGAGAAGACGAATAAAACCCGTAGTTATTCCAAACTCAAGTCCGCCGAAAATTGGTTTCTTTTCAAAAAAACTAGGCGTCTACAGCACCCGGTGTTCCCAGGCGGTCACCCATCCAAGTACTGACCGGGCCCGACGTTGCTTAACTTCAGTGATCGGACGAGAACTGGTGTTTTCAACGTGGTGTGGCCGTAGACGAGAGAAGGCGAATAAAACCCGTAGTTATGCTTAACTCAAGTCCGCCGAAAATTGGTTTCTTTTCAAAAAACTAGGCGTCTACAGCACCCGGTGTTCCCAGGCGGTCACCCATCCAAGTACTGACCGGGCCCGACGTTGCTTAACTTCAGTGATCGGACGAGAACTGGTGTTTTCAACGTGGTGTGGCCGTAGACGAGCGAAGGTGAATAAAACCCGTAGTTATTTTTACTCAAATTCTTTCTGTATCTTTTTTCCCCCGGGGCGGAGGGGGGGGGGGAGCTAATGTTATGCCAAAGAAGACGTACAATGGCCTGAAGTGCGGAAAATTGATTTTTAGTTGAAACAATCGGGAAAAAAGGCGTCTACAGCACCCGGTGTTCCCAGGCGGTCACCCATCCAAGTACTAACCGGGCCCGACGTTGCTTAACTTCAGTGATCGGACGAGAACTGGTGTTTTCAACGTGGTATGGCCGTAGACGAGAGAAGACGAATAAAACCCGTAGTTATTCCAAACTCAAGTCCGCCGAAAATTGGTTTCTTTTCAAAAAAACTAGGCGTCTACAGCACCCGGTGTTCCCAGGCGGTCACCCATCCAAGTACTGACCGGGCCCAACGTTGCTTAACTTCAGTGATCGGACGAGAACTGGTGTTTTCAACGTGGTGTGGCCGTAGACGAGAGAAGGCGAATAAAACCCGTAGTTATGCTTAACTCAAGTCCGCCGAAAATTGGTTTCTTTTCAAAAAACTAGGCGTCTACAGCACCCGGTGTTCCCAGGCGGTCACCCATCCAAGTACTGACCGGGCCCGACGTTGCTTAACTTCAGTGATCGGACGAGAACTGGTGTTTTCAACGTGGTGTGGCCGTAGACGAGCGAAGGTGAATAAAACCCGTAGTTATTTTTACTCAAATTCTTTCTGTATCTTTTTTCCCCCGGGGCGGAGGGGGGGGGGGGGAGCTAATGTTATGCCAAAGAAGACGTACAATGGCCTGAAGTGCGGAAAATTGATTTTTAGTTGAAACAATCGGGAAAAAAGGCGTCTACAGCACCCGGTGTTCCCAGGCGGTCACCCATCCAAGTACTAACCGGGCCCGACGTTGCTTAACTTCAGTGATCGGACGAGAACTGGTGTTTTCAACGTGGTATGGCCGTAGACGAGAGAAGACGAATAAAACCCGTAGTTATTCCAAACTCAAGTCCGCCGAAAATTGGTTTCTTTTCAAAAAAACTAGGCGTCTACAGCACCCGGTGTTCCCAGGCGGTCACCCATCCAAGTACTGACCGGGCCCGACGTTGCTTAACTTCAGTGATCGGACGAGAACTGGTGTTTTCAACGTGGTGTGGCCGTAGACGAGAGAAGGCGAATAAAACCCGTAGTTATGCTTAACTCAAGTCCGCCGAAAATTGGTTTCTTTTCAAAAAACTAGGCGTCTACAGCACCCGGTGTTCCCAGGCGGTCACCCATCCAAGTACTGACCGGGCCCGACGTTGCTTAACTTCAGTGATCGGACGAGAACTGGTGTTTTCAACGTGGTGTGGCCGTAGACGAGCGAAGGTGAATAAAACCCGTAGTTATTTTTACTCAAATTCTTTCTGTATCTTTTTTCCCCCGGGGCGGAGGGGGGGGGGGGAGCTAATGTTATGCCAAAGAAGACGTACAATGGCCTGAAGTGCGGAAAATTGATTTTTAGTTGAAACAATCGGGAAAAAAGGCGTCTACAGCACCCGGTGTTCCCAGGCGGTCACCCATCCAAGTACTAACCGGGCCCGACGTTGCTTAACTTCAGTGATCGGACGAGAACTGGTGTTTTCAACGTGGTATGGCCGTAGACGAGAGAAGACGAATAAAACCCGTAGTTATTCCAAACTCAAGTCCGCCGAAAATTGGTTTCTTTTCAAAAAAACTAGGCGTCTACAGCACCCGGTGTTCCCAGGCGGTCACCCATCCAAGTACTGACCGGGCCCGACGTTGCTTAACTTCAGTGATCGGACGAGAACTGGTGTTTTCAACGTGGTGTGGCCGTAGACGAGAGAAGGCGAATAAAACCCGTAGTTATGCTTAACTCAAGTCCGCCGAAAATTGGTTTCTTTTCAAAAAACTAGGCGTCTACAGCACCCGGTGTTCCCAGGCGGTCACCCATCCAAGTACTGACCGGGCCCGACGTTGCTTAACTTCAGTGATCGGACGAGAACTGGTGTTTTCAACGTGGTGTGGCCGTAGACGAGCGAAGGTGAATAAAACCCGTAGTTATTTTTACTCAAATTCTTTCTGTATCTTTTTTCCCCCGGGGCGGAGGGGGGGGGGAGCTAATGTTATGCCAAAGAAGACGTACAATGGCCTGAAGTGCGGAAAATTGATTTTTAGTTGAAACAATCGGGAAAAAAGGCGTCTACAGCACCCGGTGTTCCCAGGCGGTCACCCATCCAAGTACTAACCGGGCCCGACGTTGCTTAACTTCAGTGATCGGACGAGAACTGGTGTTTTCAACGTGGTATGGCCGTAGACGAGAGAAGACGAATAAAACCCGTAGTTATTCCAAACTCAAGTCCGCCGAAAATTGGTTTCTTTTCAAAAAAACTAGGCGTCTACAGCACCCGGTGTTCCCAGGCGGTCACCCATCCAAGTACTGACCGGGCCCGACGTTGCTTAACTTCAGTGATCGGACGAGAACTGGTGTTTTCAACGTGGTGTGGCCGTAGACGAGAGAAGGCGAATAAAACCCGTAGTTATGCTTAACTCAAGTCCGCCGAAAATTGGTTTCTTTTCAAAAAACTAGGCGTCTACAGCACCCGGTGTTCCCAGGCGGTCACCCATCCAAGTACTGACCGGGCCCGACGTTGCTTAACTTCAGTGATCGGACGAGAACTGGTGTTTTCAACGTGGTGTGGCCGTAGACGAGCGAAGGTGAATAAAACCCGTAGTTATTTTTACTCAAATTCTTTCTGTATCCTTTTTTCCCCCGGGGCGGAGGGGGGGGGGGAGCTAATGTTATGCCAAAGAAGACGTACAATGGCCTGAAGTGCGGAAAATTGATTTTTAGTTGAAACAATCGGGAAAAAAGGCGTCTACAGCACCCGGTGTTCCCAGGCGGTCACCCATCCAAGTACTAACCGGGCCCGACGTTGCTTAACTTCAGTGATCGGACGAGAACTGGTGTTTTCAACGTGGTATGGCCGTAGACGAGAGAAGACGAATAAAACCCGTAGTTATTCCAAACTCAAGTCCGCCGAAAATTGGTTTCTTTTCAAAAAAACTAGGCGTCTACAGCACCCGGTGTTCCCAGGCGGTCACCCATCCAAGTACTGACCGGGCCCGACGTTGCTTAACTTCAGTGATCGGACGAGAACTGGTGTTTTCAACGTGGTGTGGCCGTAGACGAGAGAAGGCGAATAAAACCCGTAGTTATGCTTAACTCAAGTCCGCCGAAAATTGGTTTCTTTTCAAAAAACTAGGCGTCTACAGCACCCGGTGTTCCCAGGCGGTCACCCATCCAAGTACTGACCGGGCCCGACGTTGCTTAACTTCAGTGATCGGACGAGAACTGGTGTTTTCAACGTGGTGTGGCCGTAGACGAGCGAAGGTGAATAAAACCCGTAGTTATTTTTACTCAAATTCTTTCTGTATCTTTTTTCCCCCGGGGCGGAGGGGGGGGGGAGCTAATGTTATGCCAAAGAAGACGTACAATGGCCTGAAGTGCGGAAAATTGATTTTTAGTTGAAACAATCGGGAAAAAAGGCGTCTACAGCACCCGGTGTTCCCAGGCGGTCACCCATCCAAGTACTAACCGGGCCCGACGTTGCTTAACTTCAGTGATCGGACGAGAACTGGTGTTTTCAACGTGGTATGGCCGTAGACGAGAGAAGACGAATAAAACCCGTAGTTATTCCAAACTCAAGTCCGCCGAAAATTGGTTTCTTTTCAAAAAAACTAGGCGTCTACAGCACCCGGTGTTCCCAGGCGGTCACCCATCCAAGTACTGACCGGGCCCGACGTTGCTTAACTTCAGTGATCGGACGAGAACTGGTGTTTTCAACGTGGTGTGGCCGTAGACGAGAGAAGGCGAATAAAACCCGTAGTTATGCTTAACTCAAGTCCGCCGAAAATTGGTTTCTTTTCAAAAAACTAGGCGTCTACAGCACCCGGTGTTCCCAGGCGGTCACCCATCCAAGTACTGACCGGGCCCGACGTTGCTTAACTTCAGTGATCGGACGAGAACTGGTGTTTTCAACGTGGTGTGGCCGTAGACGAGCGAAGGTGAATAAAACCCGTAGTTATTTTTACTCAAATTCTTTCTGTATCTTTTTTCCCCCGGGGCGGAGGGGGGGGGGGGAGCTAATGTTATGCCAAAGAAGACGTACAATGGCCTGAAGTGCGGAAAATTGATTTTTAGTTGAAACAATCGGGAAAAAAGGCGTCTACAGCACCCGGTGTTCCCAGGCGGTCACCCATCCAAGTACTAACCGGGCCCGACGTTGCTTAACTTCAGTGATCGGACGAGAACTGGTGTTTTCAACGTGGTATGGCCGTAGACGAGAGAAGACGAATAAAACCCGTAGTTATTCCAAACTCAAGTCCGCCGAAAATTGGTTTCTTTTCAAAAAAACTAGGCGTCTACAGCACCCGGTGTTCCCAGGCGGTCACCCATCCAAGTACTGACCGGGCCCGACGTTGCTTAACTTCAGTGATCGGACGAGAACTGGTGTTTTCAACGTGGTGTGGCCGTAGACGAGAGAAGGCGAATAAAACCCGTAGTTATGCTTAACTCAAGTCCGCCGAAAATTGGTTTCTTTTCAAAAAACTAGGCGTCTACAGCACCCGGTGTTCCCAGGCGGTCACCCATCCAAGTACTGACCGGGCCCGACGTTGCTTAACTTCAGTGATCGGACGAGAACTGGTGTTTTCAACGTGGTGTGGCCGTAGACGAGCGAAGGTGAATAAAACCCGTAGTTATTTTTACTCAAATTCTTTCTGTATCTTTTTTCCCCCGGGGCGGAGGGGGGGGGGAGCTAATGTTATGCCAAAGAAGACGTACAATGGCCTGAAGTGCGGAAAATTGATTTTTAGTTGAAACAATCGGGAAAAAAGGCGTCTACAGCACCCGGTGTTCCCAGGCGGTCACCCATCCAAGTACTAACCGGGCCCGACGTTGCTTAACTTCAGTGATCGGACGAGAACTGGTGTTTTCAACGTGGTATGGCCGTAGACGAGAGAAGACGAATAAAACCCGTAGTTATTCCAAACTCAAGTCCGCCGAAAATTGGTTTCTTTTCAAAAAAACTAGGCGTCTACAGCACCCGGTGTTCCCAGGCGGTCACCCATCCAAGTACTGACCGGGCCCGACGTTGCTTAACTTCAGTGATCGGACGAGAACTGGTGTTTTCAACGTGGTGTGGCCGTAGACGAGAGAAGGCGAATAAAACCCGTAGTTATGCTTAACTCAAGTCCGCCGAAAATTGGTTTCTTTTCAAAAAACTAGGCGTCTACAGCACCCGGTGTTCCCAGGCGGTCACCCATCCAAGTACTGACCGGGCCCGACGTTGCTTAACTTCAGTGATCGGACGAGAACTGGTGTTTTCAACGTGGTGTGGCCGTAGACGAGCGAAGGTGAATAAAACCCGTAGTTATTTTTACTCAAATTCTTTCTGTATCTTTTTTCCCCCGGGGCGGAGGGGGGGGGGGGAGCTAATGTTATGCCAAAGAAGACGTACAATGGCCTGAAGTGCGGAAAATTGATTTTTAGTTGAAACAATCGGGAAAAAAGGCGTCTACAGCACCCGGTGTTCCCAGGCGGTCACCCATCCAAGTACTAACCGGGCCCGACGTTGCTTAACTTCAGTGATCGGACGAGAACTGGTGTTTTCAACGTGGTATGGCCGTAGACGAGAGAAGACGAATAAAACCCGTAGTTATTCCAAACTCAAGTCCGCCGAAAATTGGTTTCTTTTCAAAAAAACTAGGCGTCTACAGCACCCGGTGTTCCCAGGCGGTCACCCATCCAAGTACTGACCGGGCCCGACGTTGCTTAACTTCAGTGATCGGACGAGAACTGGTGTTTTCAACGTGGTGTGGCCGTAGACGAGAGAAGGCGAATAAAACCCGTAGTTATGCTTAACTCAAGTCCGCCGAAAATTGGTTTCTTTTCAAAAAACTAGGCGTCTACAGCACCCGGTGTTCCCAGGCGGTCACCCATCCAAGTACTGACCGGGCCCGACGTTGCTTAACTTCAGTGATCGGACGAGAACTGGTGTTTTCAACGTGGTGTGGCCGTAGACGAGCGAAGGTGAATAAAACCCGTAGTTATTTTTACTCAAATTCTTTCTGTATCTTTTTTCCCCCGGGGCGGAGGGGGGGGGGGAGCTAATGTTATGCCAAAGAAGACGTACAATGGCCTGAAGTGCGGAAAATTGATTTTTAGTTGAAACAATCGGGAAAAAAGGCGTCTACAGCACCCGGTGTTCCCAGGCGGTCACCCATCCAAGTACTAACCGGGCCCGACGTTGCTTAACTTCAGTGATCGGACGAGAACTGGTGTTTTCAACGTGGTATGGCCGTAGACGAGAGAAGACGAATAAAACCCGTAGTTATTCCAAACTCAAGTCCGCCGAAAATTGGTTTCTTTTCAAAAAAACTAGGCGTCTACAGCACCCGGTGTTCCCAGGCGGTCACCCATCCAAGTACTGACCGGGCCCGACGTTGCTTAACTTCAGTGATCGGACGAGAACTGGTGTTTTCAACGTGGTGTGGCCGTAGACGAGAGAAGGCGAATAAAACCCGTAGTTATGCTTAACTCAAGTCCGCCGAAAATTGGTTTCTTTTCAAAAAACTAGGCGTCTACAGCACCCGGTGTTCCCAGGCGGTCACCCATCCAAGTACTGACCGGGCCCGACGTTGCTTAACTTCAGTGATCGGACGAGAACTGGTGTTTTCAACGTGGTGTGGCCGTAGACGAGCGAAGGTGAATAAAACCCGTAGTTATTTTTACTCAAATTCTTTCTGTATCTTTTTTCCCCCGGGGCGGAGGGGGGGGGAGCTAATGTTATGCCAAAGAAGACGTACAATGGCCTGAAGTGCGGAAAATTGATTTTTAGTTGAAACAATCGGGAAAAAAGGCGTCTACAGCACCCGGTGTTCCCAGGCGGTCACCCATCCAAGTACTAACCGGGCCCGACGTTGCTTAACTTCAGTGATCGGACGAGAACTGGTGTTTTCAACGTGGTATGGCCGTAGACGAGAGAAGACGAATAAAACCCGTAGTTATTCCAAACTCAAGTCCGCCGAAAATTGGTTTCTTTTCAAAAAAACTAGGCGTCTACAGCACCCGGTGTTCCCAGGCGGTCACCCATCCAAGTACTGACCGGGCCCGACGTTGCTTAACTTCAGTGATCGGACGAGAACTGGTGTTTTCAACGTGGTGTGGCCGTAGACGAGAGAAGGCGAATAAAACCCGTAGTTATGCTTAACTCAAGTCCGCCGAAAATTGGTTTCTTTTCAAAAAACTAGGCGTCTACAGCACCCGGTGTTCCCAGGCGGTCACCCATCCAAGTACTGACCGGGCCCGACGTTGCTTAACTTCAGTGATCGGACGAGAACTGGTGTTTTCAACGTGGTGTGGCCGTAGACGAGCGAAGGTGAATAAAACCCGTAGTTATTTTTACTCAAATTCTTTCTGTATCTTTTTTCCCCCGGGGCGGAGGGGGGGGGGGGAGCTAATGTTATGCCAAAGAAGACGTACAATGGCCTGAAGTGCGGAAAATTGATTTTTAGTTGAAACAATCGGGAAAAAAGGCGTCTACAGCACCCGGTGTTCCCAGGCGGTCACCCATCCAAGTACTAACCGGGCCCGACGTTGCTTAACTTCAGTGATCGGACGAGAACTGGTGTTTTCAACGTGGTATGGCCGTAGACGAGAGAAGACGAATAAAACCCGTAGTTATTCCAAACTCAAGTCCGCCGAAAATTGGTTTCTTTTCAAAAAAACTAGGCGTCTACAGCACCCGGTGTTCCCAGGCGGTCACCCATCCAAGTACTGACCGGGCCCGACGTTGCTTAACTTCAGTGATCGGACGAGAACTGGTGTTTTCAACGTGGTGTGGCCGTAGACGAGAGAAGGCGAATAAAACCCGTAGTTATGCTTAACTCAAGTCCGCCGAAAATTGGTTTCTTTTCAAAAAACTAGGCGTCTACAGCACCCGGTGTTCCCAGGCGGTCACCCATCCAAGTACTGACCGGGCCCGACGTTGCTTAACTTCAGTGATCGGACGAGAACTGGTGTTTTCAACGTGGTGTGGCCGTAGACGAGCGAAGGTGAATAAAACCCGTAGTTATTTTTACTCAAATTCTTTCTGTATCTTTTTTCCCCCGGGGCGGAGGGGGGGGGGGGAGCTAATGTTATGCCAAAGAAGACGTACAATGGCCTGAAGTGCGGAAAATTGATTTTTAGTTGAAACAATCGGGAAAAAAGGCGTCTACAGCACCCGGTGTTCCCAGGCGGTCACCCATCCAAGTACTAACCGGGCCCGACGTTGCTTAACTTCAGTGATCGGACGAGAACTGGTGTTTTCAACGTGGTATGGCCGTAGACGAGAGAAGACGAATAAAACCCGTAGTTATTCCAAACTCAAGTCCGCCGAAAATTGGTTTCTTTTCAAAAAAACTAGGCGTCTACAGCACCCGGTGTTCCCAGGCGGTCACCCATCCAAGTACTGACCGGGCCCGACGTTGCTTAACTTCAGTGATCGGACGAGAACTGGTGTTTTCAACGTGGTGTGGCCGTAGACGAGAGAAGGCGAATAAAACCCGTAGTTATGCTTAACTCAAGTCCGCCGAAAATTGGTTTCTTTTCAAAAAACTAGGCGTCTACAGCACCCGGTGTTCCCAGGCGGTCACCCATCCAAGTACTGACCGGGCCCGACGTTGCTTAACTTCAGTGATCGGACGAGAACTGGTGTTTTCAACGTGGTGTGGCCGTAGACGAGCGAAGGTGAATAAAACCCGTAGTTATTTTTACTCAAATTCTTTCTGTATCTTTTTTCCCCCGGGGCGGAGGGGGGGGGGAGCTAATGTTATGCCAAAGAAGACGTACAATGGCCTGAAGTGCGGAAAATTGATTTTTAGTTGAAACAATCGGGAAAAAAGGCGTCTACAGCACCCGGTGTTCCCAGGCGGTCACCCATCCAAGTACTAACCGGGCCCGACGTTGCTTAACTTCAGTGATCGGACGAGAACTGGTGTTTTCAACGTGGTATGGCCGTAGACGAGAGAAGACGAATAAAACCCGTAGTTATTCCAAACTCAAGTCCGCCGAAAATTGGTTTCTTTTCAAAAAAACTAGGCGTCTACAGCACCCGGTGTTCCCAGGCGGTCACCCATCCAAGTACTGACCGGGCCCGACGTTGCTTAACTTCAGTGATCGGACGAGAACTGGTGTTTTCAACGTGGTGTGGCCGTAGACGAGAGAAGGCGAATAAAACCCGTAGTTATGCTTAACTCAAGTCCGCCGAAAATTGGTTTCTTTTCAAAAAACTAGGCGTCTACAGCACCCGGTGTTCCCAGGCGGTCACCCATCCAAGTACTGACCGGGCCCGACGTTGCTTAACTTCAGTGATCGGACGAGAACTGGTGTTTTCAACGTGGTGTGGCCGTAGACGAGCGAAGGTGAATAAAACCCGTAGTTATTTTTACTCAAATTCTTTCTGTATCTTTTTTCCCCCGGGGCGGAGGGGGGGGGGGAGCTAATGTTATGCCAAAGAAGACGTACAATGGCCTGAAGTGCGGAAAATTGATTTTTAGTTGAAACAATCGGGAAAAAAGGCGTCTACAGCACCCGGTGTTCCCAGGCGGTCACCCATCCAAGTACTAACCGGGCCCGACGTTGCTTAACTTCAGTGATCGGACGAGAACTGGTGTTTTCAACGTGGTATGGCCGTAGACGAGAGAAGACGAATAAAACCCGTAGTTATTCCAAACTCAAGTCCGCCGAAAATTGGTTTCTTTTCAAAAAAACTAGGCGTCTACAGCACCCGGTGTTCCCAGGCGGTCACCCATCCAAGTACTGACCGGGCCCGACGTTGCTTAACTTCAGTGATCGGACGAGAACTGGTGTTTTCAACGTGGTGTGGCCGTAGACGAGAGAAGGCGAATAAAACCCGTAGTTATGCTTAACTCAAGTCCGCCGAAAATTGGTTTCTTTTCAAAAAACTAGGCGTCTACAGCACCCGGTGTTCCCAGGCGGTCACCCATCCAAGTACTGACCGGGCCCGACGTTGCTTAACTTCAGTGATCGGACGAGAACTGGTGTTTTCAACGTGGTGTGGCCGTAGACGAGCGAAGGTGAATAAAACCCGTAGTTATTTTTACTCAAATTCTTTCTGTATCTTTTTTCCCCCGGGGCGGAGGGGGGGGGAGCTAATGTTATGCCAAAGAAGACGTACAATGGCCTGAAGTGCGGAAAATTGATTTTTAGTTGAAACAATCGGGAAAAAAGGCGTCTACAGCACCCGGTGTTCCCAGGCGGTCACCCATCCAAGTACTAACCGGGCCCGACGTTGCTTAACTTCAGTGATCGGACGAGAACTGGTGTTTTCAACGTGGTATGGCCGTAGACGAGAGAAGACGAATAAAACCCGTAGTTATTCCAAACTCAAGTCCGCCGAAAATTGGTTTCTTTTCAAAAAAACTAGGCGTCTACAGCACCCGGTGTTCCCAGGCGGCCACCCATCCAAGTACTGACCGGGCCCGACGTTGCTTAACTTCAGTGATCGGACGAGAACTGGTGTTTTCAACGTGGTGTGGCCGTAGACGAGAGAAGGCGAATAAAACCCGTAGTTATGCTTAACTCAAGTCCGCCGAAAATTGGTTTCTTTTAAAAAAACTAGGCGTCTACAGCACCCGGTGTTCCCAGGCGGTCACCCATCCAAGTACTGACCGGGCCCGACGTTGCTTAACTTCAGTGATCGGACGAGAACTGGTGTTTTCAACGTGGTGTGGCCGTAGACGAGCGAAGGTGAATAAAACCCGTAGTTATTTTTACTCAAATTCTTTCTGTATCTTTTTTCCCCCGGGGCGGAGGGGGGGGGGAGCTAATGTTATGCCAAAGAAGACGTACAATGGCCTGAAGTGCGGAAAATTGATTTTTAGTTGAAACAATCGGGAAAAAAGGCGTCTACAGCACCCGGTGTTCCCAGGCGGTCACCCATCCAAGTACTAACCGGGCCCGACGTTGCTTAACTTCAGTGATCGGACGAGAACTGGTGTTTTCAACGTGGTATGGCCGTAGACGAGAGAAGACGAATAAAACCCGTAGTTATTCCAAACTCAAGTCCGCCGAAAATTGGTTTCTTTTCAAAAAAACTAGGCGTCTACAGCACCCGGTGTTCCCAGGCGGTCACCCATCCAAGTACTGACCGGGCCCGACGTTGCTTAACTTCAGTGATCGGACGAGAACTGGTGTTTTCAACGTGGTGTGGCCGTAGACGAGAGAAGGCGAATAAAACCCGTAGTTATGCTTAACTCAAGTCCGCCGAAAATTGGTTTCTTTTCAAAAAACTAGGCGTCTACAGCACCCGGTGTTCCCAGGCGGTCACCCATCCAAGTACTGACCGGGCCCGACGTTGCTTAACTTCAGTGATCGGACGAGAACTGGTGTTTTCAACGTGGTGTGGCCGTAGACGAGCGAAGGTGAATAAAACCCGTAGTTATTTTTACTCAAATTCTTTCTGTATCTTTTTTCCCCCGGGGCGGAGGGGGGGGGGAGCTAATGTTATGCCAAAGAAGACGTACAATGGCCTGAAGTGCGGAAAATTGATTTTTAGTTGAAACAATCGGGAAAAAAGGCGTCTACAGCACCCGGTGTTCCCAGGCGGTCACCCATCCAAGTACTAACCGGGCCCGACGTTGCTTAACTTCAGTGATCGGACGAGAACTGGTGTTTTCAACGTGGTATGGCCGTAGACGAGAGAAGACGAATAAAACCCGTAGTTATTCCAAACTCAAGTCCGCCGAAAATTGGTTTCTTTTCAAAAAAACTAGGCGTCTACAGCACCCGGTGTTCCCAGGCGGTCACCCATCCAAGTACTGACCGGGCCCGACGTTGCTTAACTTCAGTGATCGGACGAGAACTGGTGTTTTCAACGTGGTGTGGCCGTAGACGAGAGAAGGCGAATAAAACCCGTAGTTATGCTTAACTCAAGTCCGCCGAAAATTGGTTTCTTTTCAAAAAACTAGGCGTCTACAGCACCCGGTGTTCCCAGGCGGTCACCCATCCAAGTACTGACCGGGCCCGACGTTGCTTAACTTCAGTGATCGGACGAGAACTGGTGTTTTCAACGTGGTGTGGCCGTAGACGAGCGAAGGTGAATAAAACCCGTAGTTATTTTTACTCAAATTCTTTCTGTATCTTTTTTCCCCCGGGGCGGAGGGGGGGGGAGCTAATGTTATGCCAAAGAAGACGTACAATGGCCTGAAGTGCGGAAAATTGATTTTTAGTTGAAACAATCGGGAAAAAAGGCGTCTACAGCACCCGGTGTTCCCAGGTGGTCACCCATCCAAGTACTAACCGGGCCCGACGTTGCTTAACTTCAGTGATCGGACGAGAACTGGTGTTTTCAACGTGGTATGGCCGTAGACGAGAGAAGACGAATAAAACCCGTAGTTATTCCAAACTCAAGTCCGCCGAAAATTGGTTTCTTTTCAAAAAAACTAGGCGTCTACAGCACCCGGTGTTCCCAGGCGGTCACCCATCCAAGTACTGACCGGGCCCGACGTTGCTTAACTTCAGTGATCGGACGAGAACTGGTGTTTTCAACGTGGTGTGGCCGTAGACGAGAGAAGGCGAATAAAACCCGTAGTTATGCTTAACTCACTGAAGTTAAGCAACGTCGGGCCCGGTCAGTACTTGGATGGGTGACCGCCTGGGAACACCGGGTGCTGTAGACGCCTAGTTTTTTGAAAAGAAACCAATTTTCGGCGGACTTGAGTTAAGCATAACTACGGGTTTTATTCGCCTTCTCTCGTCTACGGCCACACCACGTTGAAAACACCAGTTCTCGTCCGATCACTGAAGTTAAGCAACGTCGGGCCCGGTCAGTACTTGGATGGGTGACCGCCTGGGAACACCGGGTGCTGTAGACGCCTAGTTTTTTTGAAAAGAAACCAATTTTCGGCGGACTTGAGTTTGGAATAACTACGGGTTTTATTCGTCTTCTCTCGTCTACGGCCATACCACGTTGAAAACACCAGTTCTCGTCCGATCACTGAAGTTAAGCAACGTCGGGCCCGGTTAGTACTTGGATGGGTGACCACCTGGGAACACCGGGTGCTGTAGACGCCTTTTTTCCCGATTGTTTCAACTAAAAATCAATTTTCCGCGAATAAAACCCGTAGTTATGCTTAACTCAAGTCCGCCGAAAATTGGTTTCTTTTCAAAAAACTAGGCGTCTACAGCACCCGGTGTTCCCAGGCGGTCACCCATCCAAGTACTGACCGGGCCCGACGTTGCTTAACTTCAGTGATCGGACGAGAACTGGTGTTTTCAACGTGGTGTGGCCGTAGACGAGCGAAGGTGAATAAAACCCGTAGTTATTTTTACTCAAATTCTTTCTGTATCTTTTTTCCCCCGGGGCGGAGGGGGGGGGGGAGCTAATGTTATGCCAAAGAAGACGTACAATGGCCTGAAGTGCGGAAAATTGATTTTTAGTTGAAACAATCGGGAAAAAAGGCGTCTACAGCACCCGGTGTTCCCAGGCGGTCACCCATCCAAGTACTAACCGGGCCCGACGTTGCTTAACTTCAGTGATCGGACGAGAACTGGTGTTTTCAACGTGGTATGGCCGTAGACGAGAGAAGACGAATAAAACCCGTAGTTATTCCAAACTCAAGTCCGCCGAAAATTGGTTTCTTTTCAAAAAAACTAGGCGTCTACAGCACCCGGTGTTCCCAGGCGGTCACCCATCCAAGTACTGACCGGGCCCGACGTTGCTTAACTTCAGTGATCGGACGAGAACTGGTGTTTTCAACGTGGTGTGGCCGTAGACGAGAGAAGGCGAATAAAACCCGTAGTTATGCTTAACTCAAGTCCGCCGAAAATTGGTTTCTTTTCAAAAAACTAGGCGTCTACAGCACCCGGTGTTCCCAGGCGGTCACCCATCCAAGTACTGACCGGGCCCGACGTTGCTTAACTTCAGTGATCGGACGAGAACTGGTGTTTTCAACGTGGTGTGGCCGTAGACGAGCGAAGGTGAATAAAACCCGTAGTTATTTTTACTCAAATTCTTTCTGTATCTTTTTTCCCGCGGGGCGGAGGGGGGGGGGAGCTAATGTTATGCCAAAGAAGACGTACAATGGCCTGAAGTGCGGAAAATTGATTTTTAGTTGAAACAATCGGGAAAAAAGGCGTCTACAGCACCCGGTGTTCCCAGGCGGTCACCCATCCAAGTACTAACCGGGCCCGACGTTGCTTAACTTCAGTGATCGGACGAGAACTGGTGTTTTCAACGTGGTATGGCCGTAGACGAGAGAAGACGAATAAAACCCGTAGTTATTCCAAACTCAAGTCCGCCGAAAATTGGTTTCTTTTCAAAAAAACTAGGCGTCTACAGCACCCGGTGTTCCCAGGCGGTCACCCATCCAAGTACTGACCGGGCCCGACGTTGCTTAACTTCAGTGATCGGACGAGAACTGGTGTTTTCAACGTGGTGTGGCCGTAGACGAGAGAAGGCGAATAAAACCCGTAGTTATGCTTAACTCAAGTCCGCCGAAAATTGGTTTCTTTTCAAAAAACTAGGCGTCTACAGCACCCGGTGTTCCCAGGCGGTCACCCATCCAAGTACTGACCGGGCCCGACGTTGCTTAACTTCAGTGATCGGACGAGAACTGGTGTTTTCAACGTGGTGTGGCCGTAGACGAGCGAAGGTGAATAAAACCCGTAGTTATTTTTACTCAAATTCTTTCTGTATCTTTTTTCCCCCGGGGCGGAGGGGGGGGGGAGCTAATGTTATGCCAAAGAAGACGTACAATGGCCTGAAGTGCGGAAAATTGATTTTTAGTTGAAACAATCGGGAAAAAAGGCGTCTACAGCACCCGGTGTTCCCAGGCGGTCACCCATCCAAGTACTAACCGGGCCCGACGTTGCTTAACTTCAGTGATCGGACGAGAACTGGTGTTTTCAACGTGGTATGGCCGTAGACGAGAGAAGACGAATAAAACCCGTAGTTATTCCAAACTCAAGTCCGCCGAAAATTGGTTTCTTTTCAAAAAAACTAGGCGTCTACAGCACCCGGTGTTCCCAGGCGGTCACCCATCCAAGTACTGACCGGGCCCGACGTTGCTTAACTTCAGTGATCGGACGAGAACTGGTGTTTTCAACGTGGTGTGGCCGTAGACGAGAGAAGGCGAATAAAACCCGTAGTTATGCTTAACTCAAGTCCGCCGAAAATTGGTTTCTTTTCAAAAAACTAGGCGTCTACAGCACCCGGTGTTCCCAGGCGGTCACCCATCCAAGTACTGACCGGGCCCGACGTTGCTTAACTTCAGTGATCGGACGAGAACTGGTGTTTTCAACGTGGTGTGGCCGTAGACGAGCGAAGGTGAATAAAACCCGTAGTTATTTTTACTCAAATTCTTTCTGTATCTTTTTTCCCGCGGGGCGGAGGGGGGGGGGAGCTAATGTTATGCCAAAGAAGACGTACAATGGCCTGAAGTGCGGAAAATTGATTTTTAGTTGAAACAATCGGGAAAAAAGGCGTCTACAGCACCCGGTGTTCCCAGGCGGTCACCCATCCAAGTACTAACCGGGCCCGACGTTGCTTAACTTCAGTGATCGGACGAGAACTGGTGTTTTCAACGTGGTATGGCCGTAGACGAGAGAAGACGAATAAAACCCGTAGTTATTCCAAACTCAAGTCCGCCGAAAATTGGTTTCTTTTCAAAAAAACTAGGCGTCTACAGCACCCGGTGTTCCCAGGCGGTCACCCATCCAAGTACTGACCGGGCCCGACGTTGCTTAACTTCAGTGATCGGACGAGAACTGGTGTTTTCAACGTGGTGTGGCCGTAGACGAGAGAAGGCGAATAAAACCCGTAGTTATGCTTAACTCAAGTCCGCCGAAAATTGGTTTCTTTTCAAAAAACTAGGCGTCTACAGCACCCGGTGTTCCCAGGCGGTCACCCATCCAAGTACTGACCGGGCCCGACGTTGCTTAACTTCAGTGATCGGACGAGAACTGGTGTTTTCAACGTGGTGTGGCCGTAGACGAGCGAAGGTGAATAAAACCCGTAGTTATTTTTACTCAAATTCTTTCTGTATCTTTTTTCCCCCGGGGCGGAGGGGGGGGGGGAGCTAATGTTATGCCAAAGAAGACGTACAATGGCCTGAAGTGCGGAAAATTGATTTTTAGTTGAAACAATCGGGAAAAAAGGCGTCTACAGCACCCGGTGTTCCCAGGCGGTCACCCATCCAAGTACTAACCGGGCCCGACGTTGCTTAACTTCAGTGATCGGACGAGAACTGGTGTTTTCAACGTGGTATGGCCGTAGACGAGAGAAGACGAATAAAACCCGTAGTTATTCCAAACTCAAGTCCGCCGAAAATTGGTTTCTTTTCAAAAAAACTAGGCGTCTACAGCACCCGGTGTTCCCAGGCGGTCACCCATCCAAGTACTGACCGGGCCCGACGTTGCTTAACTTCAGTGATCGGACGAGAACTGGTGTTTTCAACGTGGTGTGGCCGTAGACGAGAGAAGGCGAATAAAACCCGTAGTTATGCTTAACTCAAGTCCGCCGAAAATTGGTTTCTTTTCAAAAAACTAGGCGTCTACAGCACCCGGTGTTCCCAGGCGGTCACCCATCCAAGTACTGACCGGGCCCGACGTTGCTTAACTTCAGTGATCGGACGAGAACTGGTGTTTTCAACGTGGTGTGGCCGTAGACGAGCGAAGGTGAATAAAACCCGTAGTTATTTTTACTCAAATTCTTTCTGTATCTTTTTTCCCCCGGGGCGGAGGGGGGGGAGCTAATGTTATGCCAAAGAAGACGTACAATGGCCTGAAGTGCGGAAAATTGATTTTTAGTTGAAACAATCGGGAAAAAAGGCGTCTACAGCACCCGGTGTTCCCAGGCGGTCACCCATCCAAGTACTAACCGGGCCCGACGTTGCTTAACTTCAGTGATCGGACGAGAACTGGTGTTTTCAACGTGGTATGGCCGTAGACGAGAGAAGACGAATAAAACCCGTAGTTATTCCAAACTCAAGTCCGCCGAAAATTGGTTTCTTTTCAAAAAAACTAGGCGTCTACAGCACCCGGTGTTCCCAGGCGGTCACCCATCCAAGTACTGACCGGGCCCGACGTTGCTTAACTTCAGTGATCGGACGAGAACTGGTGTTTTCAACGTGGTGTGGCCGTAGACGAGAGAAGGCGAATAAAACCCGTAGTTATGCTTAACTCAAGTCCGCCGAAAATTGTTTTCTTTTCAAAAAACTAGGCGTCTACAGCACCCGGTGTTCCCAGGCGGTCACCCATCCAAGTACTGACCGGGCCCGACGTTGCTTAACTTCAGTGATCGGACGAGAACTGGTGTTTTCAACGTGGTGTGGCCGTAGACGAGCGAAGGTGAATAAAACCCGTAGTTATTTTTACTCAAATTCTTTCTGTATCTTTTTTCCCCCGGGGCGGAGGGGGGGGGGGGAACTAATGTTATGCCAAAGAAGACGTACAATGGCCTGAAGTGCGGAAAATTGATTTTTAGTTGAAACAATCGGGAAAAAAGGCGTCTACAGCACCCGGTGTTCCCAGGCGGTCACCCATCCAAGTACTAACCGGGCCCGACGTTGCTTAACTTCAGTGATCGGACGAGAACTGGTGTTTTCAACGTGGTATGGCCGTAGACGAGAGAAGACGAATAAAACCCGTAGTTATTCCAAACTCAAGTCCGCCGAAAATTGGTTTCTTTTCAAAAAAACTAGGCGTCTACAGCACCCGGTGTTCCCAGGCGGTCACCCATCCAAGTACTGACCGGGCCCGACGTTGCTTAACTTCAGTGATCGGACGAGAACTGGTGTTTTCAACGTGGTGTGGCCGTAGACGAGAGAAGGCGAATAAAACCCGTAGTTATGCTTAACTCAAGTCCGCCGAAAATTGGTTTCTTTTCAAAAAACTAGGCG
The DNA here is from genome assembly GCF_932274485.2 of Patella vulgata. NCBI lineage: Eukaryota > Metazoa > Mollusca > Gastropoda > Patellidae > Patella > Patella vulgata. Next base: position 18,867,908 of record NC_065880.2, on the reverse strand, counting down.
TCTACAGCACCCGGTGTTCCCAGGCGGTCACCCATCCAAGTACTGACCGGGCCCGACGTTGCTTAACTTCAGTGATCGGACGAGAACTGGTGTTTTCAACGTGGTGTGGCCGTAGACGAGCGAAGGTGAATAAAACCCGTAGTTATTTTTACTCAAATTCTTTCTGTATCTTTTTTCCCCCGGGGCGGAGGGGGGGGGGGAGCTAATGTTATGCCAAAGAAGACGTACAATGGCCTGAAGTGCGGAAAATTGATTTTTAGTTGAAACAATCGGGAAAAAAGGCGTCTACAGCACCCGGTGTTCCCAGGCGGTCACCCATCCAAGTACTAACCGGGCCCGACGTTGCTTAACTTCAGTGATCGGACGAGAACTGGTGTTTTCAACGTGGTATGGCCGTAGACGAGAGAAGACGAATAAAACCCGTAGTTATTCCAAACTCAAGTCCGCCGAAAATTGGTTTCTTTTCAAAAAAACTAGGCGTCTACAGCACCCGGTGTTCCCAGGCGGTCACCCATCCAAGTACTGACCGGGCCCGACGTTGCTTAACTTCAGTGATCGGACGAGAACTGGTGTTTTCAACGTGGTGTGGCCGTAGACGAGAGAAGGCGAATAAAACCCGTAGTTATGCTTAACTCAAGTCCGCCGAAAATTGGTTTCTTTTCAAAAAACTAGGCGTCTACAGCACCCGGTGTTCCCAGGCGGTCACCCATCCAAGTACTGACCGGGCCCGACGTTGCTTAACTTCAGTGATCGGACGAGAACTGGTGTTTTCAACGTGGTGTGGCCGTAGACGAGCGAAGGTGAATAAAACCCGTAGTTATTTTTACTCAAATTCTTTCTGTATCTTTTTTCCCCCGGGGCGGAGGGGGGGGGGAGCTAATGTTATGCCAAAGAAGACGTACAATGGCCTGAAGTGCGGAAAATTGATTTTTAGTTGAAACAATCGGGAAAAAAGGCGTCTACAGCACCCGGTGTTCCCAGGCGGTCACCCATCCAAGTACTAACCGGGCCCGACGTTGCTTAACTTCAGTGATCGGACGAGAACTGGTGTTTTCAACGTGGTATGGCCGTAGACGAGAGAAGACGAATAAAACCCGTAGTTATTCCAAACTCAAGTCCGCCGAAAATTGGTTTCTTTTCAAAAAAACTAGGCGTCTACAGCACCCGGTGTTCCCAGGCGGTCACCCATCTAAGTACTGACCGGGCCCGACGTTGCTTAACTTCAGTGATCGGACGAGAACTGGTGTTTTCAACGTGGTGTGGCCGTAGACGAGAGAAGGCGAATAAAACCCGTAGTTATGCTTAACTCAAGTCCGCCGAAAATTGGTTTCTTTTAAAAAAACTAGGCGTCTACAGCACCCGGTGTTCCCAGGCGGTCACCCATCCAAGTACTGACCGGGCCCGACGTTGCTTAACTTCAGTGATCGGACGAGAACTGGTGTTTTCAACGTGGTGTGGCCGTAGACGAGCGAAGGTGAATAAAACCCGTAGTTATTTTTACTCAAATTCTTTCTGTATCTTTTTTCCCCCGGGGCGGAGGGGGGGGAGCTAATGTTATGCCAAAGAAGACGTACAATGGCCTGAAGTGCGGAAAATTGATTTTTAGTTGAAACAATCGGGAAAAAAGGCGTCTACAGCACCCGGTGTTCCCAGGCGGTCACCCATCCAAGTACTAACCGGGCCCGACGTTGCTTAACTTCAGTGATCGGACGAGAACTGGTGTTTTCAACGTGGTATGGCCGTAGACGAGAGAAGACGAATAAAACCCGTAGTTATTCCAAACTCAAGTCCGCCGAAAATTGGTTTCTTTTCAAAAAAACTAGGCGTCTACAGCACCCGGTGTTCCCAGGCGGTCACCCATCCAAGTACTGACCGGGCCCGACGTTGCTTAACTTCAGTGATCGGACGAGAACTGGTGTTTTCAACGTGGTGTGGCCGTAGACGAGAGAAGGCGAATAAAACCCGTAGTTATGCTTAACTCAAGTCCGCCGAAAATTGGTTTCTTTTCAAAAAACTAGGCGTCTACAGCACCCGGTGTTCCCAGGCGGTCACCCATCCAAGTACTGACCGGGCCCGACGTTGCTTAACTTCAGTGATCGGACGAGAACTGGTGTTTTCAACGTGGTGTGGCCGTAGACGAGCGAAGGTGAATAAAACCCGTAGTTATTTTTACTCAAATTCTTTCTGTATCTTTTTTCCCCCGGGGCGGAGGGGGGGGGAGCTAATGTTATGCCAAAGAAGACGTACAATGGCCTGAAGTGCGGAAAATTGATTTTTAGTTGAAACAATCGGGAAAAAAGGCGTCTACAGCACCCGGTGTTCCCAGGCGGTCACCCATCCAAGTACTAACCGGGCCCGACGTTGCTTAACTTCAGTGATCGGACGAGAACTGGTGTTTTCAACGTGGTATGGCCGTAGACGAGAGAAGACGAATAAAACCCGTAGTTATTCCAAACTCAAGTCCGCCGAAAATTGGTTTCTTTTCAAAAAAACTAGGCGTCTACAGCACCCGGTGTTCCCAGGCGGTCACCCATCCAAGTACTGACCGGGCCCGACGTTGCTTAACTTCAGTGATCGGACGAGAACTGGTGTTTTCAACGTGGTGTGGCCGTAGACGAGAGAAGGCGAATAAAACCCGTAGTTATGCTTAACTCAAGTCCGCCGAAAATTGGTTTCTTTTCAAAAAACTAGGCGTCTACAGCACCCGGTGTTCCCAGGCGGTCACCCATCCAAGTACTGACCGGGCCCGACGTTGCTTAACTTCAGTGATCGGACGAGAACTGGTGTTTTCAACGTGGTGTGGCCGTAGACGAGCGAAGGTGAATAAAACCCGTAGTTATTTTTACTCAAATTCTTTCTGTATCTTTTTTCCCCCGGGGCGGAGGGGGGGGGGGGAGCTAATGTTATGCCAAAGAAGACGTACAATGGCCTGAAGTGCGGAAAATTGATTTTTAGTTGAAACAATCGGGAAAAAAGGCGTCTACAGCACCCGGTGTTCCCAGGCGGTCACCCATCCAAGTACTAACCGGGCCCGACGTTGCTTAACTTCAGTGATCGGACGAGAACTGGTGTTTTCAACGTGGTATGGCCGTAGACGAGAGAAGACGAATAAAACCCGTAGTTATTCCAAACTCAAGTCCGCCGAAAATTGGTTTCTTTTCAAAAAAACTAGGCGTCTACAGCACCCGGTGTTCCCAGGCGGTCACCCATCCAAGTACTGACCGGGCCCGACGTTGCTTAACTTCAGTGATCGGACGAGAACTGGTGTTTTCAACGTGGTGTGGCCGTAGACGAGAGAAGGCGAATAAAACCCGTAGTTATGCTTAACTCAAGTCCGCCGAAAATTGGTTTCTTTTCAAAAAACTAGGCGTCTACAGCACCCGGTGTTCCCAGGCGGTCACCCATCCAAGTACTGACCGGGCCCGACGTTGCTTAACTTCAGTGATCGGACGAGAACTGGTGTTTTCAACGTGGTGTGGCCGTAGACGAGCGAAGGTGAATAAAACCCGTAGTTATTTTTACTCAAATTCTTTCTGTATCTTTTTTCCCCCGGGGCGGAGGGGGGGGGGAGCTAATGTTATGCCAAAGAAGACGTACAATGGCCTGAAGTGCGGAAAATTGATTTTTAGTTGAAACAATCGGGAAAAAAGGCGTCTACAGCACCCGGTGTTCCCAGGCGGTCACCCATCCAAGTACTAACCGGGCCCGACGTTGCTTAACTTCAGTGATCGGACGAGAACTGGTGTTTTCAACGTGGTATGGCCGTAGACGAGAGAAGACGAATAAAACCCGTAGTTATTCCAAACTCAAGTCCGCCGAAAATTGGTTTCTTTTCAAAAAAACTAGGCGTCTACAGCACCCGGTGTTCCCAGGCGGTCACCCATCCAAGTACTGACCGGGCCCGACGTTGCTTAACTTCAGTGATCGGACGAGAACTGGTGTTTTCAACGTGGTGTGGCCGTAGACGAGAGAAGGCGAATAAAACCCGTAGTTATGCTTAACTCAAGTCCGCCGAAAATTGGTTTCTTTTCAAAAAACTAGGCGTCTACAGCACCCGGTGTTCCCAGGCGGTCACCCATCCAAGTACTGACCGGGCCCGACGTTGCTTAACTTCAGTGATCGGACGAGAACTGGTGTTTTCAACGTGGTGTGGCCGTAGACGAGCGAAGGTGAATAAAACCCGTAGTTATTTTTACTCAAATTCTTTCTGTATCTTTTTTCCCCCGGGGCGGAGGGGGGGGGGGTGAGCTAATGTTATGCCAAAGAAGACGTACAATGGCCTGAAGTGCGGAAAATTGATTTTTAGTTGAAACAATCGGGAAAAAAGGCGTCTACAGCACCCGGTGTTCCCAGGCGGTCACCCATCCAAGTACTAACCGGGCCCGACGTTGCTTAACTTCAGTGATCGGACGAGAACTGGTGTTTTCAACGTGGTATGGCCGTAGACGAGAGAAGACGAATAAAACCCGTAGTTATTCCAAACTCAAGTCCGCCGAAAATTGGTTTCTTTTCAAAAAAACTAGGCGTCTACAGCACCCGGTGTTCCCAGGCGGTCACCCATCCAAGTACTGACCGGGCCCGACGTTGCTTAACTTCAGTGATCGGACGAGAACTGGTGTTTTCAACGTGGTGTGGCCGTAGACGAGAGAAGGCGAATAAAACCCGTAGTTATGCTTAACTCAAGTCCGCCGAAAATTGGTTTCTTTTCAAAAAACTAGGCGTCTACAGCACCCGGTGTTCCCAGGCGGTCACCCATCCAAGTACTGACCGGGCCCGACGTTGCTTAACTTCAGTGATCGGACGAGAACTGGTGTTTTCAACGTGGTGTGGCCGTAGACGAGCGAAGGTGAATAAAACCCGTAGTTATTTTTACTCAAATTCTTTCTGTATCTTTTTTCCCCCGGGGCGGAGGGGGGGGGGGAGCTAATGTTATGCCAAAGAAGACGTACAATGGCCTGAAGTGCGGAAAATTGATTTTTAGTTGAAACAATCGGGAAAAAAGGCGTCTACAGCACCCGGTGTTCCCAGGCGGTCACCCATCCAAGTACTAACCGGGCCCGACGTTGCTTAACTTCAGTGATCGGACGAGAACTGGTGTTTTCAACGTGGTATGGCCGTAGACGAGAGAAGACGAATAAAACCCGTAGTTATTCCAAACTCAAGTCCGCCGAAAATTGGTTTCTTTTCAAAAAAACTAGGCGTCTACAGCACCCGGTGTTCCCAGGCGGTCACCCATCCAAGTACTGACCGGGCCCGACGTTGCTTAACTTCAGTGATCGGACGAGAACTGGTGTTTTCAACGTGGTGTGGCCGTAGACGAGAGAAGGCGAATAAAACCCGTAGTTATGCTTAACTCAAGTCCGCCGAAAATTGGTTTCTTTTCAAAAAACTAGGAGTCTACAGCACCCGGTGTTCCCAGGCGGTCACCCATCCAAGTACTGACCGGGCCCGACGTTGCTTAACTTCAGTGATCGGACGAGAACTGGTGTTTTCAACGTGGTGTGGCCGTAGACGAGCGAAGGTGAATAAAACCCGTAGTTATTTTTACTCAAATTCTTTCTGTATCTTTTTTCCCCCGGGACGGAGGGGGGGGGGAGCTAATGTTATGCCAAAGAAAACGTACAATGGCCTGAAGTGCGGAAAATTGATTTTTAGTTGAAACAATCGGGAAAAAAGGCGTCTACAGCACCCGGTGTTCCCAGGCGGTCACCCATCCAAGTACTAACCGGGCCCGACGTTGCTTAACTTCAGTGATCGGACGAGAACTGGTGTTTTCAACGTGGTATGGCCGTAGACGAGAGAAGACGAATAAAACCCGTAGTTATTCCAAACTCAAGTCCGCCGAAAATTGGTTTCTTTTCAAAAAAACTAGGCGTCTACAGCACCCGGTGTTCCCAGGCGGTCACCCATCCAAGTACTGACCGGGCCCGACGTTGCTTAACTTCAGTGATCGGACGAGAACTGGTGTTTTCAACGTGGTGTGGCCGTAGACGAGAGAAGGCGAATAAAACCCGTAGTTATGCTTAACTCAAGTCCGCCGAAAATTGGTTTCTTTTCAAAAAACTAGGCGTCTACAGCACCCGGTGTTCCCAGGCGGTCACCCATCCAAGTACTGACCGGGCCCGACGTTGCTTAACTTCAGTGATCGGACGAGAACTGGTGTTTTCAACGTGGTGTGGCCGTAGACGAGCGAAGGTGAATAAAACCCGTAGTTATTTTTACTCAAATTCTTTCTGTATCTTTTTTCCCCCGGGGCGGAGGGGGGGGGGGAGCTAATGTTATGCCAAAGAAGACGTACAATGGCCTGAAGTGCGGAAAATTGATTTTTAGTTGAAACAATCGGGAAAAAAGGCGTCTACAGCACCCGGTGTTCCCAGGCGGTCACCCATCCAAGTACTAACCGGGCCCGACGTTGCTTAACTTCAGTGATCGGACGAGAACTGGTGTTTTCAACGTGGTATGGCCGTAGACGAGAGAAGACGAATAAAACCCGTAGTTATTCCAAACTCAAGTCCGCCGAAAATTGGTTTCTTTTCAAAAAAACTAGGCGTCTACAGCACCCGGTGTTCCCAGGCGGTCACCCATCCAAGTACTGACCGGGCCCGACGTTGCTTAACTTCAGTGATCGGACGAGAACTGGTGTTTTCAACGTGGTGTGGCCGTAGACGAGAGAAGGCGAATAAAACCCGTAGTTATGCTTAACTCAAGTCCGCCGAAAATTGGTTTCTTTTCAAAAAACTAGGCGTCTACAGCACCCGGTGTTCCCAGGCGGTCACCCATCCAAGTACTGACCGGGCCCGACGTTGCTTAACTTCAGTGATCGGACGAGAACTGGTGTTTTCAACGTGGTGTGGCCGTAGACGAGCGAAGGTGAATAAAACCCGTAGTTATTTTTACTCAAATTCTTTCTGTATCTTTTTTCCCCCGGGGCGGAGGGGGGGGGGAGCTAATGTTATGCCAAAGAAGACGTACAATGGCCTGAAGTGCGGAAAATTGATTTTTAGTTGAAACAATCGGGAAAAAAGGCGTCTACAGCACCCGGTGTTCCCAGGCGGTCACCCATCCAAGTACTAACCGGGCCCGACGTTGCTTAACTTCAGTGATCGGACGAGAACTGGTGTTTTCAACGTGGTATGGCCGTAGACGAGAGAAGACGAATAAAACCCGTAGTTATTCCAAACTCAAGTCCGCCGAAAATTGGTTTCTTTTCAAAAAAACTAGGCGTCTACAGCACCCGGTGTTCCCAGGCGGTCACCCATCCAAGTACTGACCGGGCCCGACGTTGCTTAACTTCAGTGATCGGACGAGAACTGGTGTTTTCAACGTGGTGTGGCCGTAGACGAGAGAAGGCGAATAAAACCCGTAGTTATGCTTAACTCAAGTCCGCCGAAAATTGGTTTCTTTTCAAAAAACTAGGCGTCTACAGCACCCGGTGTTCCCAGGCGGTCACCCATCCAAGTACTGACCGGGCCCGACGTTGCTTAACTTCAGTGATCGGACGAGAACTGGTGTTTTCAACGTGGTGTGGCCGTAGACGAGCGAAGGTGAATAAAACCCGTAGTTATTTTTACTCAAATTCTTTCTGTATCTTTTTTCCCCCGGGGCGGAGGGGGGGGGAGCTAATGTTATGCCAAAGAAGACGTACAATGGCCTGAAGTGCGGAAAATTGATTTTTAGTTGAAACAATCGGGAAAAAAGGCGTCTACAGCACCCGGTGTTCCCAGGCGGTCACCCATCCAAGTACTAACCGGGCCCGACGTTGCTTAACTTCAGTGATCGGACGAGAACTGGTGTTTTCAACGTGGTATGGCCGTAGACGAGAGAAGACGAATAAAACCCGTAGTTATTCCAAACTCAAGTCCGCCGAAAATTGGTTTCTTTTCAAAAAAACTAGGCGTCTACAGCACCCGGTGTTCCCAGGCGGTCACCCATCCAAGTACTGACCGGGCCCGACGTTGCTTAACTTCAGTGATCGGACGAGAACTGGTGTTTTCAACGTGGTGTGGCCGTAGACGAGAGAAGGCGAATAAAACCCGTAGTTATGCTTAACTCAAGTCCGCCGAAAATTGGTTTCTTTTCAAAAAACTAGGCGTCTACAGCACCCGGTGTTCCCAGGCGGTCACCCATCCAAGTACTGACCGGGCCCGACGTTGCTTAACTTCAGTGATCGGACGAGAACTGGTGTTTTCAACGTGGTGTGGCCGTAGACGAGCGAAGGTGAATAAAACCCGTAGTTATTTTTACTCAAATTCTTTCTGTATCTTTTTCCCCCGGGGCGGAGGGGGGGGGGGAGCTAATGTTATGCCAAAGAAGACGTACAATGGCCTGAAGTGCGGAAAATTGATTTTTAGTTGAAACAATCGGGAAAAAAGGCGTCTACAGCACCCGGTGTTCCCAGGCGGTCACCCATCCAAGTACTAACCGGGCCCGACGTTGCTTAACTTCAGTGATCGGACGAGAACTGGTGTTTTCAACGTGGTATGGCCGTAGACGAGAGAAGACGAATAAAACCCGTAGTTATTCCAAACTCAAGTCCGCCGAAAATTGGTTTCTTTTCAAAAAAACTAGGCGTCTACAGCACCCGGTGTTCCCAGGCGGTCACCCATCCAAGTACTGACCGGGCCCGACGTTGCTTAACTTCAGTGATCGGACGAGAACTGGTGTTTTCAACGTGGTGTGGCCGTAGACGAGAGAAGGCGAATAAAACCCGTAGTTATGCTTAACTCAAGTCCGCCGAAAATTGGTTTCTTTTCAAAAAACTAGGCGTCTACAGCACCCGGTGTTCCCAGGCGGTCACCCATCCAAGTACTGACCGGGCCCGACGTTGCTTAACTTCAGTGATCGGACGAGAACTGGTGTTTTCAACGTGGTGTGGCCGTAGACGAGCGAAGGTGAATAAAACCCGTAGTTATTTTTACTCAAATTCTTTCTGTATCTTTTTTCCCCCGGGGCGGAGGGGGGGGGGAGCTAATGTTATGCCAAAGAAGACGTACAATGGCCTGAAGTGCGGAAAATTGATTTTTAGTTGAAACAATCGGGAAAAAAGGCGTCTACAGCACCCGGTGTTCCCAGGCGGTCACCCATCCAAGTACTAACCGGGCCCGACGTTGCTTAACTTCAGTGATCGGACGAGAACTGGTGTTTTCAACGTGGTATGGCCGTAGACGAGAGAAGACGAATAAAACCCGTAGTTATTCCAAACTCAAGTCCGCCGAAAATTGGTTTCTTTTCAAAAAAACTAGGCGTCTACAGCACCCGGTGTTCCCAGGCGGTCACCCATCCAAGTACTGACCGGGCCCGACGTTGCTTAACTTCAGTGATCGGACGAGAACTGGTGTTTTCAACGTGGTGTGGCCGTAGACGAGAGAAGGCGAATAAAACCCGTAGTTATGCTTAACTCAAGTCCGCCGAAAATTGGTTTCTTTTCAAAAAACTAGGCGTCTACAGCACCCGGTGTTCCCAGGCGGTCACCCATCCAAGTACTGACCGGGCCCGACGTTGCTTTACTTCAGTGATCGGACGAGAACTGGTGTTTTCAACGTGGTGTGGCCGTAGACGAGCGAAGGTGAATAAAACCCGTAGTTATTTTTACTCAAATTCTTTCTGTATCTTTTTTCCCCCGGGGCGGAGGGGGGGGGGAGCTAATGTTATGCCAAAGAAGACGTACAATGGCCTGAAGTGCGGAAAATTGATTTTTAGTTGAAACAATCGGGAAAAAAGGCGTCTACAGCACCCGGTGTTCCCAGGCGGTCACCCATCCAAGTACTAACCGGGCCCGACGTTGCTTAACTTCAGTGATCGGACGAGAACTGGTGTTTTCAACGTGGTATGGCCGTAGACGAGAGAAGACGAATAAAACCCGTAGTTATTCCAAACTCAAGTCCGCCGAAAATTGGTTTCTTTTCAAAAAAACTAGGCGTCTACAGCACCCGGTGTTCCCAGGCGGTCACCCATCCAAGTACTGACCGGGCCCGACGTTGCTTAACTTCAGTGATCGGACGAGAACTGGTGTTTTCAACGTGGTGTGGCCGTAGACGAGAGAAGGCGAATAAAACCCGTAGTTATGCTTAACTCAAGTCCGCCGAAAATTGGTTTCTTTTCAAAAAACTAGGCGTCTACAGCACCCGGTGTTCCCAGGCGGTCACCCATCCAAGTACTGACCGGGCCCGACGTTGCTTAACTTCAGTGATCGGACGAGAACTGGTGTTTTCAACGTGGTGTGGCCGTAGACGAGCGAAGGTGAATAAAACCCGTAGTTATTTTTACTCAAATTCTTTCTGTATCTTTTTTCCCCCGGGGCGGAGGGGGGGGGGGGAGCTAATGTTATGCCAAAGAAGACGTACAATGGCCTGAAGTGCGGAAAATTGATTTTTAGTTGAAACAATCGGGAAAAAAGGCGTCTACAGCACCCGGTGTTCCCAGGCGGTCACCCATCCAAGTACTAACCGGGCCCGACGTTGCTTAACTTCAGTGATCGGACGAGAACTGGTGTTTTCAACGTGGTATGGCCGTAGACGAGAGAAGACGAATAAAACCCGTAGTTATTCCAAACTCAAGTCCGCCGAAAATTGGTTTCTTTTCAAAAAAACTAGGCGTCTACAGCACCCGGTGTTCCCAGGCGGTCACCCATCCAAGTACTGACCGGGCCCGACGTTGCTTAACTTCAGTGATCGGACGAGAACTGGTGTTTTCAACGTGGTGTGGCCGTAGACGAGAGAAGGCGAATAAAACCCGTAGTTATGCTTAACTCAAGTCCGCCGAAAATTGGTTTCTTTTCAAAAAACTAGGCGTCTACAGCACCCGGTGTTCCCAGGCGGTCACCCATCCAAGTACTGACCGGGCCCGACGTTGCTTAACTTCAGTGATCGGACGAGAACTGGTGTTTTCAACGTGGTGTGGCCGTAGACGAGCGAAGGTGAATAAAACCCGTAGTTATTTTTACTCAAATTCTTTCTGTATCTTTTTTCCCCCGGGGCGGAGGGGGGGGGGAGCTAATGTTATGCCAAAGAAGACGTACAATGGCCTGAAGTGCGGAAAATTGATTTTTAGTTGAAACAATCGGGAAAAAAGGCGTCTACAGCACCCGGTGTTCCCAGGCGGTCACCCATCCAAGTACTAACCGGGCCCGACGTTGCTTAACTTCAGTGATCGGACGAGAACTGGTGTTTTCAACGTGGTATGGCCGTAGACGAGAGAAGACGAATAAAACCCGTAGTTATTCCAAACTCAAGTCCGCCGAAAATTGGTTTCTTTTCAAAAAAACTAGGCGTCTACAGCACCCGGTGTTCCCAGGCGGTCACCCATCCAAGTACTGACCGGGCCCGACGTTGCTTAACTTCAGTGATCGGACGAGAACTGGTGTTTTCAACGTGGTGTGGCCGTAGACGAGAGAAGGCGAATAAAACCCGTAGTTATGCTTAACTCAAGTCCGCCGAAAATTGGTTTCTTTTCAAAAAACTAGGCGTCTACAGCACCCGGTGTTCCCAGGCGGTCACCCATCCAAGTACTGACCGGGCCCGACGTTGCTTAACTTCAGTGATCGGACGAGAACTGGTGTTTTCAACGTGGTGTGGCCGTAGACGAGCGAAGGTGAATAAAACCCGTAGTTATTTTTACTCAAATTCTTTCTGTATCTTTTTTCCCCCGGGGCGGAGGGGGGGGGGAGCTAATGTTATGCCAAAGAAGACGTACAATGGCCTGAAGTGCGGAAAATTGATTTTTAGTTGAAACAATCGGGAAAAAAGGCGTCTACAGCACCCGGTGTTCCCAGGCGGTCACCCATCCAAGTACTAACCGGGCCCGACGTTGCTTAACTTCAGTGATCGGACGAGAACTGGTGTTTTCAACGTGGTATGGCCGTAGACGAGAGAAGACGAATAAAACCCGTAGTTATTCCAAACTCAAGTCCGCCGAAAATTGGTTTCTTTTCAAAAAAACTAGGCGTCTACAGCACCCGGTGTTCCCAGGCGGTCACCCATCCAAGTACTGACCGGGCCCGACGTTGCTTAACTTCAGTGATCGGACGAGAACTGGTGTTTTCAACGTGGTGTGGCCGTAGACGAGAGAAGGCGAATAAAACCCGTAGTTATGCTTAACTCAAGTCCGCCGAAAATTGGTTTCTTTTCAAAAAACTAGGCGTCTACAGCACCCGGTGTTCCCAGGCGGTCACCCATCCAAGTACTGACCGGGCCCGACGTTGCTTAACTTCAGTGATCGGACGAGAACTGGTGTTTTCAACGTGGTGTGGCCGTAGACGAGCGAAGGTGAATAAAACCCGTAGTTATTTTTACTCAAATTCTTTCTGTATCTTTTTTCCCCCGGGGCGGAGGGGGGGGGAGCTAATGTTATGCCAAAGAAGACGTACAATGGCCTGAAGTGCGGAAAATTGATTTTTAGTTGAAACAATCGGGAAAAAAGGCGTCTACAGCACCCGGTGTTCCCAGGCGGTCACCTATCCAAGTACTAACCGGGCCCGACGTTGCTTAACTTCAGTGATCGGACGAGAACTGGTGTTTTCAACGTGGTATGGCCGTAGACGAGAGAAGACGAATAAAACCCGTAGTTATTCCAAACTCAAGTCCGCCGAAAATTGGTTTCTTTTCAAAAAAACTAGGCGTCTACAGCACCCGGTGTTCCCAGGCGGTCACCCATCCAAGTACTGACCGGGCCCGACGTTGCTTAACTTCAGTGATCGGACGAGAACTGGTGTTTTCAACGTGGTGTGGCCGTAGACGAGAGAAGGCGAATAAAACCCGTAGTTATGCTTAACTCAAGTCCGCCGAAAATTGGTTTCTTTTCAAAAAACTAGGCGTCTACAGCACCCGGTGTTCCCAGGCGGTCACCCATCCAAGTACTGACCGGGCCCGACGTTGCTTAACTTCAGTGATCGGACGAGAACTGGTGTTTTCAACGTGGTGTGGCCGTAGACGAGCGAAGGTGAATAAAACCCGTAGTTATTTTTACTCAAATTCTTTCTGTATCTTTTTTCCCCCGGGGCGGAGGGGGGGGGGAGCTAATGTTATGCCAAAGAAGACGTACAATGGCCTGAAGTGCGGAAAATTGATTTTTAGTTGAAACAATCGGGAAAAAAGGCGTCTACAGCACCCGGTGTTCCCAGGCGGTCACCCATCCAAGTACTAACCGGGCCCGACGTTGCTTAACTTCAGTGATCGGACGAGAACTGGTGTTTTCAACGTGGTATGGCCGTAGACGAGAGAAGACGAATAAAACCCGTAGTTATTCCAAACTCAAGTCCGCCGAAAATTGGTTTCTTTTCAAAAAAACTAGGCGTCTACAGCACCCGGTGTTCCCAGGCGGTCACCCATCCAAGTACTGACCGGGCCCGACGTTGCTTAACTTCAGTGATCGGACGAGAACTGGTGTTTTCAACGTGGTGTGGCCGTAGACGAGAGAAGGCGAATAAAACCCGTAGTTATGCTTAACTCAAGTCCGCCGAAAATTGGTTTCTTTTCAAAAAACTAGGCGTCTACAGCACCCGGTGTTCCCAGGCGGTCACCCATCCAAGTACTGACCGGGCCCGACGTTGCTTAACTTCAGTGATCGGACGAGAACTGGTGTTTTCAACGTGGTGTGGCCGTAGACGAGCGAAGGTGAATAAAACCCGTAGTTATTTTTACTCAAATTCTTTCTGTATCTTTTTTCCCCCGGGGCGGAGGGGGGGGGGGAGCTAATGTTATGCCAAAGAAGACGTACAATGGCCTGAAGTGCGGAAAATTGATTTTTAGTTGAAACAATCGGGAAAAAAGGCGTCTACAGCACCCGGTGTTCCCAGGCGGTCACCCATCCAAGTACTAACCGGGCCCGACGTTGCTTAACTTCAGTGATCGGACGAGAACTGGTGTTTTCAACGTGGTATGGCCGTAGACGAGAGAAGACGAATAAAACCCGTAGTTATTCCAAACTCAAGTCCGCCGAAAATTGGTTTCTTTTCAAAAAAACTAGGCGTCTACAGCACCCGGTGTTCCCAGGCGGTCACCCATCCAAGTACTGACCGGGCCCGACGTTGCTTAACTTCAGTGATCGGACGAGAACTGGTGTTTTCAACGTGGTGTGGCCGTAGACGAGAGAAGGCGAATAAAACCCGTAGTTATGCTTAACTCAAGTCCGCCGAAAATTGGTTTCTTTTCAAAAAACTAGGCGTCTACAGCACCCGGTGTTCCCAGGCGGTCACCCATCCAAGTACTGACCGGGCCCGACGTTGCTTAACTTCAGTGATCGGACGAGAACTGGTGTTTTCAACGTGGTGTGGCCGTAGACGAGCGAAGGTGAATAAAACCCGTAGTTATTTTTACTCAAATTCTTTCTGTATCTTTTTTCCCCCGGGGCGGAGGGGGGGGGGAGCTAATGTTATGCCAAAGAAGACGTACAATGGCCTGAAGTGCGGAAAATTGATTTTTAGTTGAAACAATCGGGAAAAAAGGCGTCTACAGCACCCGGTGTTCCCAGGCGGTCACCCATCCAAGTACTAACCGGGCCCGACGTTGCTTAACTTCAGTGATCGGACGAGAACTGGTGTTTTCAACGTGGTATGGCCGTAGACGAGAGAAGACGAATAAAACCCGTAGTTATTCCAAACTCAAGTCCGCCGAAAATTGGTTTCTTTTCAAAAAAACTAGGCGTCTACAGCACCCGGTGTTCCCAGGCGGTCACCCATCCAAGTACTGACCGGGCCCGACGTTGCTTAACTTCAGTGATCGGACGAGAACTGGTGTTTTCAACGTGGTGTGGCCGTAGACGAGAGAAGGCGAATAAAACCCGTAGTTATGCTTAACTCAAGTCCGCCGAAAATTGGTTTCTTTTCAAAAAACTAGGCGTCTACAGCACCCGGTGTTCCCAGGCGGTCACCCATCCAAGTACTGACCGGGCCCGACGTTGCTTAACTTCAGTGATCGGACGAGAACTGGTGTTTTCAACGTGGTGTGGCCGTAGACGAGCGAAGGTGAATAAAACCCGTAGTTATTTTTACTCAAATTCTTTCTGTATCTTTTTCCCCCGGGGCGGAGGGGGGGGGGGGAGCTAATGTTATGCCAAAGAAGACGTACAATGGCCTGAAGTGCGGAAAATTGATTTTTAGTTGAAACAATCGGGAAAAAAGGCGTCTACAGCACCCGGTGTTCCCAGGCGGTCACCCATCCAAGTACTAACCGGGCCCGACGTTGCTTAACTTCAGTGATCGGACGAGAACTGGTGTTTTCAACGTGGTATGGCCGTAGACGAGAGAAGACGAATAAAACCCGTAGTTATTCCAAACTCAAGTCCGCCGAAAATTGGTTTCTTTTCAAAAAAACTAGGCGTCTACAGCACCCGGTGTTCCCAGGCGGTCACCCATCCAAGTACTGACCGGGCCCGACGTTGCTTAACTTCAGTGATCGGACGAGAACTGGTGTTTTCAACGTGGTGTGGCCGTAGACGAGAGAAGGCGAATAAAACCCGTAGTTATGCTTAACTCAAGTCCGCCGAAAATTGGTTTCTTTTCAAAAAACTAGGCGTCTACAGCACCCGGTGTTCCCAGGCGGTCACCCATCCAAGTACTGACCGGGCCCGACGTTGCTTAACTTCAGTGATCGGACGAGAACTGGTGTTTTCAACGTGGTGTGGCCGTAGACGAGCGAAGGTGAATAAAACCCGTAGTTATTTTTACTCAAATTCTTTCTGTATCTTTTTTCCCCCGGGGCGGAGGGGGGGGGGAGCTAATGTTATGCCAAAGAAGACGTACAATGGCCTGAAGTGCGGAAAATTGATTTTTAGTTGAAACAATCGGGAAAAAAGGCGTCTACAGCACCCGGTGTTCCCAGGCGGTCACCCATCCAAGTACTAACCGGGCCCGACGTTGCTTAACTTCAGTGATCGGACGAGAACTGGTGTTTTCAACGTGGTATGGCCGTAGACGAGAGAAGACGAATAAAACCCGTAGTTATTCCAAACTCAAGTCCGCCGAAAATTGGTTTCTTTTCAAAAAAACTAGGCGTCTACAGCACCCGGTGTTCCCAGGCGGTCACCCATCCAAGTACTGACCGGGCCCGACGTTGCTTAACTTCAGTGATCGGACGAGAACTGGTGTTTTCAACGTGGTGTGGCCGTAGACGAGAGAAGGCGAATAAAACCCGTAGTTATGCTTAACTCAAGTCCGCCGAAAATTGGTTTCTTTTCAAAAAACTAGGCGTCTACAGCACCCGGTGTTCCCAGGCGGTCACCCATCCAAGTACTGACCGGGCCCGACGTTGCTTAACTTCAGTGATCGGACGAGAACTGGTGTTTTCAACGTGGTGTGGCCGTAGACGAGCGAAGGTGAATAAAACCCGTAGTTATTTTTACTCAAATTCTTTCTGTATCTTTTTTCCCCCGGGGCGGAGGGGGGGGGGAGCTAATGTTATGCCAAAGAAGACGTACAATGGCCTGAAGTGCGGAAAATTGATTTTTAGTTGAAACAATCGGGAAAAAAGGCGTCTACAGCACCCGGTGTTCCCAGGCGGTCACCCATCCAAGTACTAACCGGGCCCGACGTTGCTTAACTTCAGTGATCGGACGAGAACTGGTTTTTTTTTTTTTTTTAATATAAATTTATTCAGTTAAAATTCATTACATTTATACTGGTAAGGCTTTAAAAAGTTTTCTTTAAAATTAAAATAAATATTTTTAAAAAAATAACTATGACAATTACTATCAAATCATTGTCATAAAATATCACAGTTATCATAGTTTCATTACAAATATTACATGTATCATAGTTTCATTACAAATATCACATTTATCCTAGTTTCATTATAAATACCACAGTTATCATTGTTTCATTACAAATAACACAGTTATCATAGTTTCATACCAAATATCACATTTCTTTAGTTTCATTAAATATATCACATTTATCATAGATCACATTTATCATAGTTTCATTACAAATCACATTTATCATAGATCACATTTATCATAGTTTCATTACAATCACATTTATCATAGATCACATTTATCATAGTTTCATTACAAATCACATTTATGTTAGATCACATTTATCATAGTTTCATTACAAATCACATTTATGTTAGATCACATTTATCATAGTTTTATTACAAACATCACATTTATCATAGATCACATTTATCATAGTTGCATTATAACTATCACAGTTATCATAGTTTCATTATAAATATCACAGTTATCATAGTTTCATTACAAATATCACAGTTATCATAGTTTCCATTACAAATATCACATTTATCCTAGTTTCATTATAAATACCACAGTTATCATTTATCATAGATCACATTTATCATAGTTTCGTTACAAATATCTATCATAATATATCTTGGATTAAACAAACATGTAATGACAAAATCACAGATTATGTAAATTCCAAAGTTACTATTCGGTTATTTATTTTGATAAAACGGTTAAAATTCATATAATTCATAAATGTTTCTAACCCACACTTGTACAAAATTGACTGAAGATGGCACTCAAAGGTGTGAACAAATAATGAAAAAAGATCAACATCTCTTGCCTGAGATATACACATACTTCGGCGTTTTATAATAGAAAGTCTTGCGGTAGAAAATAACAATACAAGAAATAGGCTATACTCAGATCTAGACAGTGGATATCCAAACAACAACCATTCTATAAATTGCTCTGTGGTATACCCTACATTTAACAAAAGAGTTAAAAGAATATCTTCAATTTCATCTAAAAATGTCTTGATAGATGGACATTTACAAAGAACATGAATAATTGTTTCGCTCGCGTTACTTTTACATAATGTACAAAGTGGACTCTCAATAACATGTGCGACGTATTTCCTGCTATTCGTCCAAACAATATTATGGCAAATAGAAAAATCATTATCTATCATTTCCGAACTTTTCAAATTACAGTAAACTGATTTCCACACTTTCGGCCAGTCGGGATTAAAGCCTTGGCTACTAAAATAAACATAAGATGAGGGTTTTACAAAGAGATTATTTCTTAAAATAGAATAGCAATTTTTTGCCGTAAAACTTGATACCAATAAAACATCACCACTTGGCTGTTCCACACCAAAGTTGGTGTACGGTGTAACCGCATGACATTCTGAGGCAATAATTACTTTCCATGAAGAAGGAATGCTTCCTATAATAGAATCGTATGATGTTATAATAACTTGTTTAGATATATCAATAAACAGGTCTTGTACAATTTCAACAATGGCTGACTTAGGAAGAAATCCAACAATCGCACCATAAATTATATCTGATATTTTAACAATGCCCGACATCTGGAAAACATATATTATAAATGAGGACAAATGTAATTCAATATTAGGATTGGAGAACAAAGGTTGATTAACAATAAATTTATAATCAATGGATACTAATCTATTACCACCATTAATGTTATTCCATGCTACTAACATTTCCCTATAAAAAGAGGGTAACTTTACAAGAGACTGTCTATTATATTTTATAAATAATAATTCATTACATAGTGACAAATCGTTATATTTATTGAGAAAGAACTTCATAAAATATTTCCAGGAACAACTTAACTCTTCAATAAAAAATTTGGATAGCCAACAGAGCCGAAAGGAATCCCTTCTGCCATGAATTAAAGGAATGTTTAGACCCCCGTCATCTTTATGCCCGAGTATTGTAGACTCTTTAATCAGAGCCGGCTTCGTGCCCCATAGAAAAGATTTAATGGCATCTCGTATATCCGAGCATGCCCATTCAGGGATGCTTATTATACGAAGCGCATACCAGAGCAGGGAAAGACAAAATGTATTTATGATAACACTTTTCCCGACTAGTGATAATTTTCTACCTTTCCATAAGTTAATAACTTTTTTAAACTTACCAATTTTAGAGTTCCAGTTAAGTGACTCACATTCCAGTTTATTTGGTCCTAGATAAATACCTAGTATTAACATACTACCGTTCAGAATTCTAAGAGGCATGTTTAACATATCAGTAGTACACGAGGCTGAGCCTGCTATCAAAAGTTCTGATTTTTCAACATTAACCTTGGCCCCGGACAAGCTACAGTATACCTCAATGCTCTCGAAGGCCTGATTAACTGATTCAAGGTCATTCAACGTAAGGGTTACATCGTCAGCATGCTGATAAATTACCGATGGTACAGTGGAAAACGGAATCGGGATTCCACGAACATTAGGATGAGACATTATAAGAGAACGAAGGGGTTCAACAGACATTACATATAACAAAGCCGCAATTGGACACCCTTGACGAACTGACCTTGATACCGGGAAAGATAACGAAATATGGCCATTTACCTTTACACAACTTCTAATGTCATTATACAAAATTTTGACAAGTTTAAGAAATTTAGGACCAAAACCCATACATTCAATTACATTAAAGAGGTAAGTATGAGCAACCCTGTCAAAGGCCTTTTGGGAATCAATCTTTAACAGGTACAGAGGAAGATCTTCATCGTCGCAGTAATCTATCACATCCCTGATAGCACATATATTAAAGGCAATGTCTCTACCAGGTATACAGGACGTTTGTGAAGGGGAGATAACCGATGATATGACGTTTTTCAGACGGAGCGCCAAACACCTTGACAAAATTTTATAGTCGACATTAAGAAGACTAATCGGCCTGTAATTCTTGAGATCAGATCGATCCCCTTTGTTTTTGTAGAACACAGATATCATCCCCCTTTTCATACTGGATGACAATTCACCATCTGAAATCACAGAAAGGACCATTTTATGATAAACGTCTCCCAGGAGATCCCAAAGCACCAGGTAAAATTCAACAGTCAATCCATCTATGCCTGGCGATTTATTTTTCGACATACCTTTCAGTGCTTTTAACAGTTCTTCTTTAGTAATGTCCTCTTCACAGAAATCCGCATCTTCAGGAGTTAGTACATCAGGCACGAGGCTTGCCACGCGATCCTTATCAACAGTAACGGAATTGTCGCTGGTATACAATCTGGAATAAAATGACCTGGTTTCCTCAAGAATATCGAAAGTATCACAGGTAAGTTGCCCATTTTGTTTCCTTATTTCATTAATCACATTACATTTTTGTTTTTGTTTCTCTAATTTCAGGAAGTAACTTGTGCAGCGATCCGATTCCAAGGCATCCAATGATTTGGACCGAATAATAGCACCATGACATTCACGTTTTTCATACTCAGAGAGCTCTACTTCCAATTCTGCAAGACGACACTTGTCGTATTCTAGTCCTCTGGAAGCTCTATCATATATAAAGTTCAAATGCTTTTGAATAAACCAATATTGTTCTTTTTGTCGATATCGAACACTAGAAGCATACGCGATGCTTTGTTTTTTAATAGCATATTTAAAGTTGTCCCACCACACAAGTACGTCAGTGTTAAAAAGGGGACATCCAAGTGACTCATTCAAGACTTTTTCAACAACAGTTCTGTAGGCATGATCCGATAGATAAGAATTGTTGAGCACCCAGCTACCAGGTCCCCGATCAACATTACGCAAGTTAATGGAGACGGATACAATGCTATGATCGCTAAGACTTGTATGATATATAAATGAATTAATTAACGCATACTCCAGGTTGGTTGAAGTGAGGATGTAATCAATTCGTGACTGTTTCAGAACAGTTTCAACAACTTGACGTCTCGTAAACACCCTTTTGCTGGGGTGAAAATAACGCCAAACATCAATTAGGTTATTTTGGCTAATAAAGTTATTTAAACGGGACGAAGCAGAACCATAACATGCCAGTGTTTTTGACCTATCACGAAACGGGTCGACAACGTCATTGAAATCACCACAAAGAACATAAGAAGAGTCAGAATCGATTGAGTCACACAAATACCTATAATATTCATTCTGCTCCTTCACACTGTTCGGGGCGTAGCAAGAAACGATATCAAATTCGACCTTATCATATTTAAAAGAACATTTGACAAATCTACCAGCATTATCTGATACCGGAGAAAATGTGTTATCTGTATAAAATTTAGATACCAGAATTGCACATCCACGACGCTTCGAAGTTCCATCACAAGAATGGTAAATGGTACCTTCCCAAAGGTCACTATTTTCATTAATAAAATCGACATCCCAAAATGTTTCTTGGAGACATAATATCCCTACTGATAATGAACTAGCTAACGCAAATAGGCTTTGCATTTTGGAAACACTACGGAGTCCGGCAACATTTATTGATAGAATAAGCATTATAAAAATGGGAAGTTTATTTTTTGATATTCTTTCCATGTTTAACCACACGCTTCTTAACAATACCTTTTACAACTTCAATTTTCGGTTTGACTACTATTCGACGTCTTCTTCGGGTAAATGATTTAGCTGCAGTAGGTGTTATAAAACTAACAATATCAGATTCACCCTTACTCTCTACCCAGTCCGATTCTTCCGCCAGAAGGTCGCTAACACCAACAGGATCATCTGCTGAGCTGAACTTCCTCAGCGTTCCGTCACTAACAGATGGCTCGGAAACACCACTTGGGCTTATACAGTTAACAGAACCAACAGATGACATGATTCCGATATCATCATCAGAAAGATTATCTTCAATCCCCGTACCAGGATCACCTTTATTATCCTCCGCAGCGTCATTTCTCATAATCATACCCTCACCATTCAGGTTTTTTCCCTCAACATCATTGTTGACATCATCACTTCCTTCAGTTTCACCAGAAACCGAGGATGACTCCGAGATATTAACAGCAGATCTGTTAGGAACATCAGTTGCGCCTCGGTCCCACTGAGCTTGGGGACGACATCCACACTCCGACGAAGGTAACTTGCAACCTTCACACACAGAAACAGTGCAGTGGCGTTGAATGTGACCAGGCTTTTTACATCGTCGACATACCCTACTAGGACACCCTGCCAGCAGATGTTCATGCGATAGGCAATGGAAACAAACCTTCTCTTGGTGGTCATGCCGAATGCTGAAATATTCAACCCCCGTCTCACACTGAAACCCGACCGAGTAGGGGAGGGAGGACACATCAGGGGGAAAGCGCACCCTCACAAAACGTGTACCATCAAAGATGCCATCATGCTCATAACGACGTCGCTTGATGGGTCCGAGGACTTCTAGGCGCCACTGCTTCAGCTTACGTTCTATTTCCTCGTCAGATATTAATCCAGAAAGATGCATGAAAGACACAACTTTTATTTTTGCAGATATGTGTCTAACAAAAGCTGGATCATCATCAAATAACAGATTGGACTCTACCAAGCGGGTGGCACAATCAGAGTCAATGAGGGTTACTTCATAAGAATCTCCATTACGGGGAATGCACGTCAGAATTGCATCTTCACCACAGACATCGCGCACAACCTTAATAATACGTCGAGCCGTAACATCTTGCTTATTTTTAACAGAAATAAGAACTGTACAGTCTTTCGAAAACACAGGAGTTTTATGGATAAATTCGCCTCTACGAGCCGAGTGGCTCTCTGTCATCTCGACAGGGCAAGGGCAATAAAGCCCAATAAGTTACTAAATTACACACTATAACACGAATTTAAGCTACATACCCAATCCACGAAATGTTCATATATTGCTTCAAGCAAAATCACTGTCCAAAAAGCACACAATTGCCCAGATTAATCGATTTTATGAACAGCTTCATATACATCGACCAAACATAAACAATGCATTCGGACCAACCCCACTGGTGTTTTCAACGTGGTATGGCCGTAGACGAGAGAAGACGAATAAAACCCGTAGTTATTCCAAACTCAAGTCCGCCGAAAATTGGTTTCTTTTCAAAAAAACTAGGCGTCTACAGCACCCGGTGTTCCCAGGCGGTCACCCATCCAAGTACTGACCGGGCCCGACGTTGCTTAACTTCAGTGATCGGACGAGAACTGGTGTTTTCAACGTGGTGTGGCCGTAGACGAGAGAAGGCGAATAAAACCCGTAGTTATGCTTAACTCAAGTCCGCCGAAAATTGGTTTCTTTTCAAAAAACTAGGCGTCTACAGCACCCGGTGTTCCCAGGCGGTCACCCATCCAAGTACTGACCGGGCCCGACGTTGCTTAACTTCAGTGATCGGACGAGAACTGGTGTTTTCAACGTGGTGTGGCCGTAGACGAGCGAAGGTGAATAAAACCCGTAGTTATTTTTACTCAAATTCTTTCTGTATCTTTTTTCCCCCGGGGCGGAGGGGGGGGGGAGCTAATGTTATGCCAAAGAAGACGTACAATGGCCTGAAGTGCGGAAAATTGATTTTTAGTTGAAACAATCGGGAAAAAAGGCGTCTACAGCACCCGGTGTTCCCAGGCGGTCACCCATCCAAGTACTAACCGGGCCCGACGTTGCTTAACTTCAGTGATCGGACGAGAACTGGTGTTTTCAACGTGGTATGGCCGTAGACGAGAGAAGACGAATAAAACCCGTAGTTATTCCAAACTCAAGTCCGCCGAAAATTGGTTTCTTTTCAAAAAAACTAGGCGTCTACAGCACCCGGTGTTCCCAGGCGGTCACCCATCCAAGTACTGACCGGGCCCGACGTTGCTTAACTTCAGTGATCGGACGAGAACTGGTGTTTTCAACGTGGTGTGGCCGTAGACGAGAGAAGGCGAATAAAACCCGTAGTTATGCTTAACTCAAGTCCGCCGAAAATTGGTTTCTTTTCAAAAAACTAGGCGTCTACAGCACCCGGTGTTCCCAGGCGGTCACCCATCCAAGTACTGACCGGGCCCGACGTTGCTTAACTTCAGTGATCGGACGAGAACTGGTGTTTTCAACGTGGTGTGGCCGTAGACGAGAGAAGGCGAATAAAACCCGTAGTTATGCTTAACTCAAGTCCGCCGAAAATTGGTTTCTTTTCAAAAAACTAGGCGTCTACAGCACCCGGTGTTCCCAGGCGGTCACCCATCCAAGTACTGACCGGGCCCGACGTTGCTTAACTTCAGTGATCGGACGAGAACTGGTGTTTTCAACGTGGTGTGGCCGTAGACGAGCGAAGGTGAATAAAACCCGTAGTTATTTTTACTCAAATTCTTTCTGTATCTTTTTTCCCCCGGGGCGGAGGGGGGGGGGAGCTAATGTTATGCCAAAGAAGACGTACAATGGCCTGAAGTGCGGAAAATTGATTTTTAGTTGAAACAATCGGGAAAAAAGGCGTCTACAGCACCCGGTGTTCCCAGGCGGTCACCCATCCAAGTACTAACCGGGCCCGACGTTGCTTAACTTCAGTGATCGGACGAGAACTGGTGTTTTCAACGTGGTATGGCCGTAGACGAGAGAAGACGAATAAAACCCGTAGTTATTCCAAACTCAAGTCCGCCGAAAATTGGTTTCTTTTCAAAAAAACTAGGCGTCTACAGCACCCGGTGTTCCCAGGCGGTCACCCATCCAAGTACTGACCGGGCCCGACGTTGCTTAACTTCAGTGATCGGACGAGAACTGGTGTTTTCAACGTGGTGTGGCCGTAGACGAGAGAAGGCGAATAAAACCCGTAGTTATGCTTAACTCAAGTCCGCCGAAAATTGGTTTCTTTTCAAAAAACTAGGCGTCTACAGCACCCGGTGTTCCCAGGCGGTCACCCATCCAAGTACTGACCGGGCCCGACGTTGCTTAACTTCAGTGATCGGACGAGAACTGGTGTTTTCAACGTGGTGTGGCCGTAGACGAGCGAAGGTGAATAAAACCCGTAGTTATTTTTACTCAAATTCTTTCTGTATCTTTTTTCCCCCGGGGCGGAGGGGGGGGGGAGCTAATGTTATGCCAAACAAGACGTACAATGGCCTGAAGTGCGGAAAATTGATTTTTAGTTGAAACAATCGGGAAAAAAGGCGTCTACAGCACCCGGTGTTCCCAGGCGGTCACCCATCCAAGTACTAACCGGGCCCGACGTTGCTTAACTTCAGTGATCGGACGAGAACTGGTGTTTTCAACGTGGTATGGCCGTAGACGAGAGAAGACGAATAAAACCCGTAGTTATTCCAAACTCAAGTCCGCCGAAAATTGGTTTCTTTTCAAAAAAACTAGGCGTCTACAGCACCCGGTGTTCCCAGGCGGTCACCCATCCAAGTACTGACCGGGCCCGACGTTGCTTAACTTCAGTGATCGGACGAGAACTGGTGTTTTCAACGTGGTGTGGCCGTAGACGAGAGAAGGCGAATAAAACCCGTAGTTATGCTTAACTCAAGTCCGCCGAAAATTGGTTTCTTTTCAAAAAACTAGGCGTCTACAGCACCCGGTGTTCCCAGGCGGTCACCCATCCAAGTACTGACCGGGCCCGACGTTGCTTAACTTCAGTGATCGGACGAGAACTGGTGTTTTCAACGTGGTGTGGCCGTAGACGAGCGAAGGTGAATAAAACCCGTAGTTATTTTTACTCAAATTCTTTCTGTATCTTTTTTCCCCCGGGGCGGAGGGGGGGGGGAGCTAATGTTATGCCAAAGAAGACGTACAATGGCCTGAAGTGCGGAAAATTGATTTTTAGTTGAAACAATCGGGAAAAAAGGCGTCTACAGCACCCGGTGTTCCCAGGCGGTCACCCATCCAAGTACTAACCGGGCCCGACGTTGCTTAACTTCAGTGATCGGACGAGAACTGGTGTTTTCAACGTGGTATGGCCGTAGACGAGAGAAGACGAATAAAACCCGTAGTTATTCCAAACTCAAGTCCGCCGAAAATTGGTTTCTTTTCAAAAAAACTAGGCGTCTACAGCACCCGGTGTTCCCAGGCGGTCACCCATCCAAGTACTGACCGGGCCCGACGTTGCTTAACTTCAGTGATCGGACGAGAACTGGTGTTTTCAACGTGGTGTGGCCGTAGACGAGAGAAGGCGAATAAAACCCGTAGTTATGCTTAACTCAAGTCCGCCGAAAATTGGTTTCTTTTCAAAAAACTAGGCGTCTACAGCACCCGGTGTTCCCAGGCGGTCACCCATCCAAGTACTGACCGGGCCCGACGTTGCTTAACTTCAGTGATCGGACGAGAACTGGTGTTTTCAACGTGGTGTGGCCGTAGACGAGCGAAGGTGAATAAAACCCGTAGTTATTTTTACTCAAATTCTTTCTGTATCTTTTTTCCCCCGGGGCGGAGGGGGGGGGGAGCTAATGTTATGCCAAAGAAGACGTACAATGGCCTGAAGTGCGGAAAATTGATTTTTAGTTGAAACAATCGGGAAAAAAGGCGTCTACAGCACCCGGTGTTCCCAGGCGGTCACCCATCCAAGTACTAACCGGGCCCGACGTTGCTTAACTTCAGTGATCGGACGAGAACTGGTGTTTTCAACGTGGTATGGCCGTAGACGAGAGAAGACGAATAAAACCCGTAGTTATTCCAAACTCAAGTCCGCCGAAAATTGGTTTCTTTTCAAAAAAACTAGGCGTCTACAGCACCCGGTGTTCCCAGGCGGTCACCCATCCAAGTACTGACCGGGCCCGACGTTGCTTAACTTCAGTGATCGGACGAGAACTGGTGTTTTCAACGTGGTGTGGCCGTAGACGAGAGAAGGCGAATAAAACCCGTAGTTATGCTTAACTCAAGTCCGCCGAAAATTGGTTTCTTTTCAAAAAACTAGGCGTCTACAGCACCCGGTGTTCCCAGGCGGTCACCCATCCAAGTACTGACCGGGCCCGACGTTGCTTAACTTCAGTGATCGGACGAGAACTGGTGTTTTCAACGTGGTGTGGCCGTAGACGAGCGAAGGTGAATAAAACCCGTAGTTATTTTTACTCAAATTCTTTCTGTATCTTTTTTCCCCCGGGGCGGAGGGGGGGGGGGGAGCTAATGTTATGCCAAAGAAGACGTACAATGGCCTGAAGTGCGGAAAATTGATTTTTAGTTGAAACAATCGGGAAAAAAGGCGTCTACAGCACCCGGTGTTCCCAGGCGGTCACCCATCCAAGTACTAACCGGGCCCGACGTTGCTTAACTTCAGTGATCGGACGAGAACTGGTGTTTTCAACGTGGTATGGCCGTAGACGAGAGAAGACGAATAAAACCCGTAGTTATTCCAAACTCAAGTCCGCCGAAAATTGGTTTCTTTTCAAAAAAACTAGGCGTCTACAGCACCCGGTGTTCCCAGGCGGTCACCCATCCAAGTACTGACCGGGCCCGACGTTGCTTAACTTCAGTGATCGGACGAGAACTGGTGTTTTCAACGTGGTGTGGCCGTAGACGAGAGAAGGCGAATAAAACCCGTAGTTATGCTTAACTCAAGTCCGCCGAAAATTGGTTTCTTTTCAAAAAACTAGGCGTCTACAGCACCCGGTGTTCCCAGGCGGTCACCCATCCAAGTACTGACCGGGCTCGACGTTGCTTAACTTCAGTGATCGGACGAGAACTGGTGTTTTCAACGTGGTGTGGCCGTAGACGAGCGAAGGTGAATAAAACCCGTAGTTATTTTTACTCAAATTCTTTCTGTATCTTTTTTCCCCCGGGGCGGAGGGGGGGGGGAGCTAATGTTATGCCAAAGAAGACGTACAATGGCCTGAAGTGCGGAAAATTGATTTTTAGTTGAAACAATCGGGAAAAAAGGCGTCTACAGCACCCGGTGTTCCCAGGCGGTCACCCATCCAAGTACTAACCGGGCCCGACGTTGCTTAACTTCAGTGATCGGACGAGAACTGGTGTTTTCAACGTGGTATGGCCGTAGACGAGAGAAGACGAATAAAACCCGTAGTTATTCCAAACTCAAGTCCGCCGAAAATTGGTTTCTTTTCAAAAAAACTAGGCGTCTACAGCACCCGGTGTTCCCAGGCGGTCACCCATCCAAGTACTGACCGGGCCCGACGTTGCTTAACTTCAGTGATCGGACGAGAACTGGTGTTTTCAACGTGGTGTGGCCGTAGACGAGAGAAGGCGAATAAAACCCGTAGTTATGCTTAACTCAAGTCCGCCGAAAATTGGTTTCTTTTCAAAAAACTAGGCGTCTACAGCACCCGGTGTTCCCAGGCGGTCACCCATCCAAGTACTGACCGGGCCCGACGTTGCTTAACTTCAGTGATCGGACGAGAACTGGTGTTTTCAACGTGGTGTGGCCGTAGACGAGCGAAGGTGAATAAAACCCGTAGTTATTTTTACTCAAATTCTTTCTGTATCTTTTTTCCCCCGGGGCGGAGGGGGGGGGGAGCTAATGTTATGCCAAAGAAGACGTACAATGGCCTGAAGTGCGGAAAATTGATTTTTAGTTGAAACAATCGGGAAAAAAGGCGTCTACAGCACCCGGTGTTCCCAGGCGGTCACCCATCCAAGTACTAACCGGGCCCGACGTTGCTTAACTTCAGTGATCGGACGAGAACTGGTGTTTTCAACGTGGTATGGCCGTAGACGAGAGAAGACGAATAAAACCCGTAGTTATTCCAAACTCAAGTCCGCCGAAAATTGGTTTCTTTTCAAAAAAACTAGGCGTCTACAGCACCCGGTGTTCCCAGGCGGTCACCCATCCAAGTACTGACCGGGCCCGACGTTGCTTAACTTCAGTGATCGGACGAGAACTGGTGTTTTCAACGTGGTGTGGCCGTAGACGAGAGAAGGCGAATAAAACCCGTAGTTATGCTTAACTCAAGTCCGCCGAAAATTGGTTTCTTTTCAAAAAACTAGGCGTCTACAGCACCCGGTGTTCCCAGGCGGTCACCCATCCAAGTACTGACCGGGCCCGACGTTGCTTAACTTCAGTGATCGGACGAGAACTGGTGTTTTCAACGTGGTGTGGCCGTAGACGAGCGAAGGTGAATAAAACCCGTAGTTATTTTTACTCAAATTCTTTCTGTATCTTTTTTCCCCCGGGGCGGAGGGGGGGGGGAGCTAATGTTATGCCAAAGAAGACGTACAATGGCCTGAAGTGCGGAAAATTGATTTTTAGTTGAAACAATCGGGAAAAAAGGCGTCTACAGCACCCGGTGTTCCCAGGCGGTCACCCATCCAAGTACTAACCGGGCCCGACGTTGCTTAACTTCAGTGATCGGACGAGAACTGGTGTTTTCAACGTGGTATGGCCGTAGACGAGAGAAGACGAATAAAACCCGTAGTTATTCCAAATCAAGTCCGCCGAAAATTGGTTTCTTTTCAAAAAAACTAGGCGTCTACAGCACCCGGTGTTCCCAGGCGGTCACCCATCCAAGTACTGACCGGGCCCGACGTTGCTTAACTTCAGTGATCGGACGAGAACTGGTGTTTTCAACGTGGTGTGGCCGTAGACGAGAGAAGGCGAATAAAACCCGTAGTTATGCTTAACTCAAGTCCGCCGAAAATTGGTTTCTTTTCAAAAAACTAGGCGTCTACAGCACCCGGTGTTCCCAGGCGGTCACCCATCCAAGTACTGACCGGGCCCGACGTTGCTTAACTTCAGTGATCGGACGAGAACTGGTGTTTTCAACGTGGTGTGGCCGTAGACGAGCGAAGGTGAATAAAACCCGTAGTTATTTTTACTCAAATTCTTTCTGTATCTTTTTTCCCCCGGGGCGGAGGGGGGGGGGAGCTAATGTTATGCCAAAGAAGACGTACAATGGCCTGAAGTGCGGAAAATTGATTTTTAGTTGAAACAATCGGGAAAAAAGGCGTCTACAGCACCCGGTGTTCCCAGGCGGTCACCCATCCAAGTACTAACCGGGCCCGACGTTGCTTAACTTCAGTGATCGGACGAGAACTGGTGTTTTCAACGTGGTATGGCCGTAGACGAGAGAAGACGAATAAAACCCGTAGTTATTCCAAACTCAAGTCCGCCGAAAATTGGTTTCTTTTCAAAAAAACTAGGCGTCTACAGCACCCGGTGTTCCCAGGCGGTCACCCATCCAAGTACTGACCGGGCCCGACGTTGCTTAACTTCAGTGATCGGACGAGAACTGGTGTTTTCAACGTGGTGTGGCCGTAGACGAGAGAAGGCGAATAAAACCCGTAGTTATGCTTAACTCAAGTCCGCCGAAAATTGGTTTCTTTTCAAAAAACTAGGCGTCTACAGCACCCGGTGTTCCCAGGCGGTCACCCATCCAAGTACTGACCGGGCCCGACGTTGCTTAACTTCAGTGATCGGACGAGAACTGGTGTTTTCAACGTGGTGTGGCCGTAGACGAGCGAAGGTGAATAAAACCCGTAGTTATTTTTACTCAAATTCTTTCTGTATCTTTTTTCCCCCGGGGCGGAGGGGGGGGGAGCTAATGTTATGCCAAAGAAGACGTACAATGGCCTGAAGTGCGGAAAATTGATTTTTAGTTGAAACAATCGGGAAAAAAGGCGTCTACAGCACCCGGTGTTCCCAGGCGGTCACCCATCCAAGTACTAACCGGGCCCGACGTTGCTTAACTTCAGTGATCGGACGAGAACTGGTGTTTTCAACGTGGTATGGCCGTAGACGAGAGAAGACGAATAAAACCCGTAGTTATTCCAAACTCAAGTCCGCCGAAAATTGGTTTCTTTTCAAAAAAACTAGGCGTCTACAGCACCCGGTGTTCCCAGGCGGTCACCCATCCAAGTACTGACCGGGCCCGACGTTGCTTAACTTCAGTGATCGGACGAGAACTGGTGTTTTCAACGTGGTGTGGCCGTAGACGAGAGAAGGCGAATAAAACCCGTAGTTATGCTTAACTCAAGTCCGCCGAAAATTGGTTTCTTTTCAAAAAACTAGGCGTCTACAGCACCCGGTGTTCCCAGGCGGTCACCCATCCAAGTACTGACCGGGCCCGACGTTGCTTAACTTCAGTGATCGGACGAGAACTGGTGTTTTCAACGTGGTGTGGCCGTAGACGAGCGAAGGTGAATAAAACCCGTAGTTATTTTTACTCAAATTCTTTCTGTATCTTTTTTCCCCCGGGGCGGAGGGGGGGGGGAGCTAATGTTATGCCAAAGAAGACGTACAATGGCCTGAAGTGCGGAAAATTGATTTTTAGTTGAAACAATCGGGAAAAAAGGCGTCTACAGCACCCGGTGTTCCCAGGCGGTCACCCATCCAAGTACTAACCGGGCCCGACGTTGCTTAACTTCAGTGATCGGACGAGAACTGGTGTTTTCAACGTGGTATGGCCGTAGACGAGAGAAGGCGAATAAAACCCGTAGTTATTCCAAACTCAAGTCCGCCGAAAATTGGTTTCTTTTCAAAAAAACTAGGCGTCTACAGCACCCGGTGTTCCCAGGCGGTCACCCATCCAAGTACTGACCGGGCCCGACGTTGCTTAACTTCAGTGATCGGACGAGAACTGGTGTTTTCAACGTGGTGTGGCCGTAGACGAGAGAAGGCGAATAAAACCCGTAGTTATGCTTAACTCAAGTCCGCCGAAAATTGGTTTCTTTTCAAAAAACTAGGCGTCTACAGCACCCGGTGTTCCCAGGCGGTCACCCATCCAAGTACTGACCGGGCCCGACGTTGCTTAACTTCAGTGATCGGACGAGAACTGGTGTTTTCAACGTGGTGTGGCCGTAGACGAGCGAAGGTGAATAAAACCCGTAGTTATTTTTACTCAAATTCTTTCTGTATCTTTTTTCCCCCGGGGCGGAGGGGGGGGGGAGCTAATGTTATGCCAAAGAAGACGTACAATGGCCTGAAGTGCGGAAAATTGATTTTTAGTTGAAACAATCGGGAAAAAAGGCGTCTACAGCACCCGGTGTTCCCAGGCGGTCACCCATCCAAGTACTAACCGGGCCCGACGTTGCTTAACTTCAGTGATCGGACGAGAACTGGTGTTTTCAACGTGGTATGGCCGTAGACGAGAGAAGACGAATAAAACCCGTAGTTATTCCAAACTCAAGTCCGCCGAAAATTGGTTTCTTTTCAAAAAAACTAGGCGTCTACAGCACCCGGTGTTCCCAGGCGGTCACCCATCCAAGTACTGACCGGGCCCGACGTTGCTTAACTTCAGTGATCGGACGAGAACTGGTGTTTTCAACGTGGTGTGGCCGTAGACGAGAGAAGGCGAATAAAACCCGTAGTTATGCTTAACTCAAGTCCGCCGAAAATTGGTTTCTTTTCAAAAAACTAGGCGTCTACAGCACCCGGTGTTCCCAGGCGGTCACCCATCCAAGTACTGACCGGGCCCGACGTTGCTTAACTTCAGTGATCGGACGAGAACTGGTGTTTTCAACGTGGTGTGGCCGTAGACGAGCGAAGGTGAATAAAACCCGTAGTTATTTTTACTCAAATTCTTTCTGTATCTTTTTTCCCCCGGGGCGGAGGGGGGGGGGGAGCTAATGTTATGCCAAAGAAGACGTACAATGGCCTGAAGTGCGGAAAATTGATTTTTAGTTGAAACAATCGGGAAAAAAGGCGTCTACAGCACCCGGTGTTCCCAGGCGGTCACCCATCCAAGTACTAACCGGGCCCGACGTTGCTTAACTTCAGTGATCGGACGAGAACTGGTGTTTTCAACGTGGTATGGCCGTAGACGAGAGAAGACGAATAAAACCCGTAGTTATTCCAAACTCAAGTCCGCCGAAAATTGGTTTCTTTTCAAAAAAACTAGGCGTCTACAGCACCCGGTGTTCCCAGGCGGTCACCCATCCAAGTACTGACCGGGCCCGACGTTGCTTAACTTCAGTGATCGGACGAGAACTGGTGTTTTCAACGTGGTGTGGCCGTAGACGAGAGAAGGCGAATAAAACCCGTAGTTATGCTTAACTCAAGTCCGCCGAAAATTGGTTTCTTTTCAAAAAACTAGGCGTCTACAGCACCCGGTGTTCCCAGGCGGTCACCCATCCAAGTACTGACCGGGCCCGACGTTGCTTAACTTCAGTGATCGGACGAGAACTGGTGTTTTCAACGTGGTGTGGCCGTAGACGAGCGAAGGTGAATAAAACCCGTAGTTATTTTTACTCAAATTCTTTCTGTATCTTTTTTCCCCCGGGGCGGAGGGGGGGGGGGCTAATGTTATGCCAAAGAAGACGTACAATGGCCTGAAGTGCGGAAAATTGATTTTTAGTTGAAACAATCGGGAAAAAAGGCGTCTACAGCACCCGGTGTTCCCAGGCGGTCACCCATCCAAGTACTAACCGGGCCCGACGTTGCTTAACTTCAGTGATCGGACGAGAACTGGTGTTTTCAACGTGGTATGGCCGTAGACGAGAGAAGACGAATAAAACCCGTAGTTATTCCAAACTCAAGTCCGCCGAAAATTGGTTTCTTTTCAAAAAAACTAGGCGTCTACAGCACCCGGTGTTCCCAGGCGGTCACCCATCCAAGTACTGACCGGGCCCGACGTTGCTTAACTTCAGTGATCGGACGAGAACTGGTGTTTTCAACGTGGTGTGGCCGTAGACGAGAGAAGGCGAATAAAACCCGTAGTTATGCTTAACTCAAGTCCGCCGAAAATTGGTTTCTTTTCAAAAAACTAGGCGTCTACAGCACCCGGTGTTCCCAGGCGGTCACCCATCCAAGTACTGACCGGGCCCGACGTTGCTTAACTTCAGTGATCGGACGAGAACTGGTGTTTTCAACGTGGTGTGGCCGTAGACGAGCGAAGGTGAATAAAACCCGTAGTTATTTTTACTCAAATTCTTTCTGTATCTTTTTTCCCCCGGGGCGGAGGGGGGGGGGAGCTAATGTTATGCCAAAGAAGACGTACAATGGCCTGAAGTGCGGAAAATTGATTTTTAGTTGAAACAATCGGGAAAAAAGGCGTCTACAGCACCCGGTGTTCCCAGGCGGTCACCCATCCAAGTACTAACCGGGCCCGACGTTGCTTAACTTCAGTGATCGGACGAGAACTGGTGTTTTCAACGTGGTATGGCCGTAGACGAGAGAAGACGAATAAAACCCGTAGTTATTCCAAACTCAAGTCCGCCGAAAATTGGTTTCTTTTCAAAAAAACTAGGCGTCTACAGCACCCGGTGTTCCCAGGCGGTCACCCATCCAAGTACTGACCGGGCCCGACGTTGCTTAACTTCAGTGATCGGACGAGAACTGGTGTTTTCAACGTGGTGTGGCCGTAGACGAGAGAAGGCGAATAAAACCCGTAGTTATGCTTAACTCAAGTCCGCCGAAAATTGGTTTCTTTTCAAAAAACTAGGCGTCTACAGCACCCGGTGTTCCCAGGCGGTCACCCATCCAAGTACTGACCGGGCCCGACGTTGCTTAACTTCAGTGATCGGACGAGAACTGGTGTTTTCAACGTGGTGTGGCCGTAGACGAGCGAAGGTGAATAAAACCCGTAGTTATTTTTACTCAAATTCTTTCTGTATCTTTTTTCCCCCGGGGCGGAGGGGGGGGGGAGCTAATGTTATGCCAAAGAAGACGTACAATGGCCTGAAGTGCGGAAAATTGATTTTTAGTTGAAACAATCGGGAAAAAAGGCGTCTACAGCACCCGGTGTTCCCAGGCGGTCACCCATCCAAGTACTAACCGGGCCCGACGTTGCTTAACTTCAGTGATCGGACGAGAACTGGTGTTTTCAACGTGGTATGGCCGTAGACGAGAGAAGACGAATAAAACCCGTAGTTATTCCAAACTCAAGTCCGCCGAAAATTGGTTTCTTTTCAAAAAAACTAGGCGTCTACAGCACCCGGTGTTCCCAGGCGGTCACCCATCCAAGTACTGACCGGGCCCGACGTTGCTTAACTTCAGTGATCGGACGAGAACTGGTGTTTTCAACGTGGTGTGGCCGTAGACGAGAGAAGGCGAATAAAACCCGTAGTTATGCTTAACTCAAGTCCGCCGAAAATTGGTTTCTTTTCAAAAAACTAGGCGTCTACAGCACCCGGTGTTCCCAGGCGGTCACCCATCCAAGTACTGACCGGGCCCGACGTTGCTTAACTTCAGTGATCGGACGAGAACTGGTGTTTTCAACGTGGTGTGGCCGTAGACGAGCGAAGGTGAATAAAACCCGTAGTTATTTTTACTCAAATTCTTTCTGTATCTTTTTTCCCCCGGGGCGGAGGGGGGGGGGAGCTAATGTTATGCCAAAGAAGACGTACAATGGCCTGAAGTGCGGAAAATTGATTTTTAGTTGAAACAATCGGGAAAAAAGGCGTCTACAGCACCCGGTGTTCCCAGGCGGTCACCCATCCAAGTACTAACCGGGCCCGACGTTGCTTAACTTCAGTGATCGGACGAGAACTGGTGTTTTCAACGTGGTATGGCCGTAGACGAGAGAAGACGAATAAAACCCGTAGTTATTCCAAACTCAAGTCCGCCGAAAATTGGTTTCTTTTCAAAAAAACTAGGCGTCTACAGCACCCGGTGTTCCCAGGCGGTCACCCATCCAAGTACTGACCGGGCCCGACGTTGCTTAACTTCAGTGATCGGACGAGAACTGGTGTTTTCAACGTGGTGTGGCCGTAGACGAGAGAAGGCGAATAAAACCCGTAGTTATGCTTAACTCAAGTCCGCCGAAAATTGGTTTCTTTTCAAAAAACTAGGCGTCTACAGCACCCGGTGTTCCCAGGCGGTCACCCATCCAAGTACTGACCGGGCCCGACGTTGCTTAACTTCAGTGATCGGACGAGAACTGGTGTTTTCAACGTGGTGTGGCCGTAGACGAGCGAAGGTGAATAAAACCCGTAGTTATTTTTACTCAAATTCTTTCTGTATCTTTTTTCCCCCGGGGCGGAGGGGGGGGGGAGCTAATGTTATGCCAAAGAAGACGTACAATGGCCTGAAGTGCGGAAAATTGATTTTTAGTTGAAACAATCGGGAAAAAAGGCGTCTACAGCACCCGGTGTTCCCAGGCGGTCACCCATCCAAGTACTAACCGGGCCCGACGTTGCTTAACTTCAGTGATCGGACGAGAACTGGTGTTTTCAACGTGGTATGGCCGTAGACGAGAGAAGACGAATAAAACCCGTAGTTATTCCAAACTCAAGTCCGCCGAAAATTGGTTTCTTTTCAAAAAAACTAGGCGTCTACAGCACCCGGTGTTCCCAGGCGGTCACCCATCCAAGTACTGACCGGGCCCGACGTTGCTTAACTTCAGTGATCGGACGAGAACTGGTGTTTTCAACGTGGTGTGGCCGTAGACGAGAGAAGGCGAATAAAACCCGTAGTTATGCTTAACTCAAGTCCGCCGAAAATTGGTTTCTTTTCAAAAAACTAGGCGTCTACAGCACCCGGTGTTCCCAGGCGGTCACCCATCCAAGTACTGACCGGGCCCGACGTTGCTTAACTTCAGTGATCGGACGAGAACTGGTGTTTTCAACGTGGTGTGGCCGTAGACGAGCGAAGGT
This sequence comes from Patella vulgata, assembly GCF_932274485.2. Classification (NCBI taxonomy): domain Eukaryota; kingdom Metazoa; phylum Mollusca; class Gastropoda; family Patellidae; genus Patella; species Patella vulgata. Next base: position 18,831,816 of record NC_065880.2, on the reverse strand, counting down.
GAATAAAACCCGTAGTTATTTTTACTCAAATTCTTTCTGTATCTTTTTTCCCCCGGGGCGGAGGGGGGGGGGGGGAGCTAATGTTATGCCAAAGAAGACGTACAATGGCCTGAAGTGCGGAAAATTGATTTTTAGTTGAAACAATCGGGAAAAAAGGCGTCTACAGCACCCGGTGTTCCCAGGCGGTCACCCATCCAAGTACTAACCGGGCCCGACGTTGCTTAACTTCAGTGATCGGACGAGAACTGGTGTTTTCAACGTGGTATGGCCGTAGACGAGAGAAGACGAATAAAACCCGTAGTTATTCCAAACTCAAGTCCGCCGAAAATTGGTTTCTTTTCAAAAAAACTAGGCGTCTACAGCACCCGGTGTTCCCAGGCGGTCACCCATCCAAGTACTGACCGGGCCCGACGTTGCTTAACTTCAGTGATCGGACGAGAACTGGTGTTTTCAACGTGGTGTGGCCGTAGACGAGAGAAGGCGAATAAAACCCGTAGTTATGCTTAACTCAAGTCCGCCGAAAATTGGTTTCTTTTCAAAAAACTAGGCGTCTACAGCACCCGGTGTTCCCAGGCGGTCACCCATCCAAGTACTGACCGGGCCCGACGTTGCTTAACTTCAGTGATCGGACGAGAACTGGTGTTTTCAACGTGGTGTGGCCGTAGACGAGCGAAGGTGAATAAAACCCGTAGTTATTTTTACTCAAATTCTTTCTGTATCTTTTTTCCCCCGGGGCGGAGGGGGGGGGGAGCTAATGTTATGCCAAAGAAGACGTACAATGGCCTGAAGTGCGGAAAATTGATTTTTAGTTGAAACAATCGGGAAAAAAGGCGTCTACAGCACCCGGTGTTCCCAGGCGGTCACCCATCCAAGTACTAACCGGGCCCGACGTTGCTTAACTTCAGTGATCGGACGAGAACTGGTGTTTTCAACGTGGTATGGCCGTAGACGAGAGAAGACGAATAAAACCCGTAGTTATTCCAAACTCAAGTCCGCCGAAAATTGGTTTCTTTTCAAAAAAACTAGGCGTCTACAGCACCCGGTGTTCCCAGGCGGTCACCCATCCAAGTACTGACCGGGCCCGACGTTGCTTAACTTCAGTGATCGGACGAGAACTGGTGTTTTCAACGTGGTGTGGCCGTAGACGAGAGAAGGCGAATAAAACCCGTAGTTATGCTTAACTCAAGTCCGCCGAAAATTGGTTTCTTTTCAAAAAACTAGGCGTCTACAGCACCCGGTGTTCCCAGGCGGTCACCCATCCAAGTACTGACCGGGCCCGACGTTGCTTAACTTCAGTGATCGGACGAGAACTGGTGTTTTCAACGTGGTGTGGCCGTAGACGAGCGAAGGTGAATAAAACCCGTAGTTATTTTTACTCAAATTCTTTCTGTATCTTTTTTCCCCCGGGGCGGAGGGGGGGGGGGAGCTAATGTTATGCCAAAGAAGACGTACAATGGCCTGAAGTGCGGAAAATTGATTTTTAGTTGAAACAATCGGGAAAAAAGGCGTCTACAGCACCCGGTGTTCCCAGGCGGTCACCCATCCAAGTACTAACCGGGCCCGACGTTGCTTAACTTCAGTGATCGGACGAGAACTGGTGTTTTCAACGTGGTATGGCCGTAGACGAGAGAAGACGAATAAAACCCGTAGTTATTCCACAAGTCCGCCGAAAATTGGTTTCTTTTCAAAAAAACTAGGCGTCTACAGCACCCGGTGTTCCCAGGCGGTCACCCATCCAAGTACTGACCGGGCCCGACGTTGCTTAACTTCAGTGATCGGACGAGAACTGGTGTTTTCAACGTGGTGTGGCCGTAGACGAGAGAAGGCGAATAAAACCCGTAGTTATGCTTAACTCAAGTCCGCCGAAAATTGGTTTCTTTTCAAAAAACTAGGCGTCTACAGCACCCGGTGTTCCCAGGCGGTCACCCATCCAAGTACTGACCGGGCCCGACGTTGCTTAACTTCAGTGATCGGACGAGAACTGGTGTTTTCAACGTGGTGTGGCCGTAGACGAGCGAAGGTGAATAAAACCCGTAGTTATTTTTACTCAAATTCTTTCTGTATCTTTTTTCCCCCGGGGCGGAGGGGGGGGGGAGCTAATGTTATGCCAAAGAAGACGTACAATGGCCTGAAGTGCGGAAAATTGATTTTTAGTTGAAACAATCGGGAAAAAAGGCGTCTACAGCACCCGGTGTTCCCAGGCGGTCACCCATCCAAGTACTAACCGGGCCCGACGTTGCTTAACTTCAGTGATCGGACGAGAACTGGTGTTTTCAACGTGGTATGGCCGTAGACGAGAGAAGACGAATAAAACCCGTAGTTATTCCAAACTCAAGTCCGCCGAAAATTGGTTTCTTTTCAAAAAAACTAGGCGTCTACAGCACCCGGTGTTCCCAGGCGGTCACCCATCCAAGTACTGACCGGGCCCGACGTTGCTTAACTTCAGTGATCGGACGAGAACTGGTGTTTTCAACGTGGTGTGGCCGTAGACGAGAGAAGGCGAATAAAACCCGTAGTTATGCTTAACTCAAGTCCGCCGAAAATTGGTTTCTTTTCAAAAAACTAGGCGTCTACAGCACCCGGTGTTCCCAGGCGGTCACCCATCCAAGTACTGACCGGGCCCGACGTTGCTTAACTTCAGTGATCGGACGAGAACTGGTGTTTTCAACGTGGTGTGGCCGTAGACGAGCGAAGGTGAATAAAACCCGTAGTTATTTTTACTCAAATTCTTTCTGTATCTTTTTTCCCCCGGGGCGGAGGGGGGGGGGAGCTAATGTTATGCCAAAGAAGACGTACAATGGCCTGAAGTGCGGAAAATTGATTTTTAGTTGAAACAATCGGGAAAAAAGGCGTCTACAGCACCCGGTGTTCCCAGGCGGTCACCCATCCAAGTACTAACCGGGCCCGACGTTGCTTAACTTCAGTGATCGGACGAGAACTGGTGTTTTCAACGTGGTATGGCCGTAGACGAGAGAAGACGAATAAAACCCGTAGTTATTCCAAACTCAAGTCCGCCGAAAATTGGTTTCTTTTCAAAAAAACTAGGCGTCTACAGCACCCGGTGTTCCCAGGCGGTCACCCATCCAAGTACTGACCGGGCCCGACGTTGCTTAACTTCAGTGATCGGACGAGAACTGGTGTTTTCAACGTGGTGTGGCCGTAGACGAGAGAAGGCGAATAAAACCCGTAGTTATGCTTAACTCAAGTCCGCCGAAAATTGGTTTCTTTTCAAAAAACTAGGCGTCTACAGCACCCGGTGTTCCCAGGCGGTCACCCATCCAAGTACTGACCGGGCCCGACGTTGCTTAACTTCAGTGATCGGACGAGAACTGGTGTTTTCAACGTGGTGTGGCCGTAGACGAGCGAAGGTGAATAAAACCCGTAGTTATTTTTACTCAAATTCTTTCTGTATCTTTTTTCCCCCGGGGCGGAGGGGGGGGGGGCTAATGTTATGCCAAAGAAGACGTACAATGGCCTGAAGTGCGGAAAATTGATTTTTAGTTGAAACAATCGGGAAAAAAGGCGTCTACAGCACCCGGTGTTCCCAGGCGGTCACCCATCCAAGTACTAACCGGGCCCGACGTTGCTTAACTTCAGTGATCGGACGAGAACTGGTGTTTTCAACGTGGTATGGCCGTAGACGAGAGAAGACGAATAAAACCCGTAGTTATTCCAAACTCAAGTCCGCCGAAAATTGGTTTCTTTTCAAAAAAACTAGGCGTCTACAGCACCCGGTGTTCCCAGGCGGTCACCCATCCAAGTACTGACCGGGCCCGACGTTGCTTAACTTCAGTGATCGGACGAGAACTGGTGTTTTCAACGTGGTGTGGCCGTAGACGAGAGAAGGCGAATAAAACCCGTAGTTATGCTTAACTCAAGTCCGCCGAAAATTGGTTTCTTTTCAAAAAACTAGGCGTCTACAGCACCCGGTGTTCCCAGGCGGTCACCCATCCAAGTACTGACCGGGCCCGACGTTGCTTAACTTCAGTGATCGGACGAGAACTGGTGTTTTCAACGTGGTGTGGCCGTAGACGAGCGAAGGTGAATAAAACCCGTAGTTATTTTTACTCAAATTCTTTCTGTATCTTTTTTCCCCCGGGGCGGAGGGGGGGGGGAGCTAATGTTATGCCAAAGAAGACGTACAATGGCCTGAAGTGCGGAAAATTGATTTTTAGTTGAAACAATCGGGAAAAAAGGCGTCTACAGCACCCGGTGTTCCCAGGCGGTCACCCATCCAAGTACTAACCGGGCCCGACGTTGCTTAACTTCAGTGATCGGACGAGAACTGGTGTTTTCAACGTGGTATGGCCGTAGACGAGAGAAGACGAATAAAACCCGTAGTTATTCCAAACTCAAGTCCGCCGAAAATTGGTTTCTTTTCAAAAAAACTAGGCGTCTACAGCACCCGGTGTTCCCAGGCGGTCACCCATCCAAGTACTGACCGGGCCCGACGTTGCTTAACTTCAGTGATCGGACGAGAACTGGTGTTTTCAACGTGGTGTGGCCGTAGACGAGAGAAGGCGAATAAAACCCGTAGTTATGCTTAACTCAAGTCCGCCGAAAATTGGTTTCTTTTCAAAAAACTAGGCGTCTACAGCACCCGGTGTTCCCAGGCGGTCACCCATCCAAGTACTGACCGGGCCCGACGTTGCTTAACTTCAGTGATCGGACGAGAACTGGTGTTTTCAACGTGGTGTGGCCGTAGACGAGCGAAGGTGAATAAAACCCGTAGTTATTTTTACTCAAATTCTTTTCTGTATCTTTTTTCCCCCGGGGCGGAGGGGGGGGGGAGCTAATGTTATGCCAAAGAAGACGTACAATGGCCTGAAGTGCGGAAAATTGATTTTTAGTTGAAACAATCGGGAAAAAAGGCGTCTACAGCACCCGGTGTTCCCAGGCGGTCACCCATCCAAGTACTAACCGGGCCCGACGTTGCTTAACTTCAGTGATCGGACGAGAACTGGTGTTTTCAACGTGGTATGGCCGTAGACGAGAGAAGACGAATAAAACCCGTAGTTATTCCAAACTCAAGTCCGCCGAAAATTGGTTTCTTTTCAAAAAAACTAGGCGTCTACAGCACCCGGTGTTCCCAGGCGGTCACCCATCCAAGTACTGACCGGGCCCGACGTTGCTTAACTTCAGTGATCGGACGAGAACTGGTGTTTTCAACGTGGTGTGGCCGTAGACGAGAGAAGGCGAATAAAACCCGTAGTTATGCTTAACTCAAGTCCGCCGAAAATTGGTTTCTTTTCAAAAAACTAGGCGTCTACAGCACCCGGTGTTCCCAGGCGGTCACCCATCCAAGTACTGACCGGGCCCGACGTTGCTTAACTTCAGTGATCGGACGAGAACTGGTGTTTTCAACGTGGTGTGGCCGTAGACGAGCGAAGGTGAATAAAACCCGTAGTTATTTTTACTCAAATTCTTTCTGTATCTTTTTTCCCCCGGGGCGGAGGGGGGGGGGGAGCTAATGTTATGCCAAAGAAGACGTACAATGGCCTGAAGTGCGGAAAATTGATTTTTAGTTGAAACAATCGGGAAAAAAGGCGTCTACAGCACCCGGTGTTCCCAGGCGGTCACCCATCCAAGTACTAACCGGGCCCGACGTTGCTTAACTTCAGTGATCGGACGAGAACTGGTGTTTTCAACGTGGTATGGCCGTAGACGAGAGAAGACGAATAAAACCCGTAGTTATTCCAAACTCAAGTCCGCCGAAAATTGGTTTCTTTTCAAAAAAACTAGGCGTCTACAGCACCCGGTGTTCCCAGGCGGTCACCCATCCAAGTACTGACCGGGCCCGACGTTGCTTAACTTCAGTGATCGGACGAGAACTGGTGTTTTCAACGTGGTGTGGCCGTAGACGAGAGAAGGCGAATAAAACCCGTAGTTATGCTTAACTCAAGTCCGCCGAAAATTGGTTTCTTTTCAAAAAACTAGGCGTCTACAGCACCCGGTGTTCCCAGGCGGTCACCCATCCAAGTACTGACCGGGCCCGTCGTTGCTTAACTTCAGTGATCGGACGAGAACTGGTGTTTTCAACGTGGTGTGGCCGTAGACGAGCGAAGGTGAATAAAACCCGTAGTTATTTTTACTCAAATTCTTTCTGTATCTTTTTTCCCCCGGGGCGGAGGGGGGGGGGAGCTAATGTTATGCCAAAGAAGACGTACAATGGCCTGAAGTGCGGAAAATTGATTTTTAGTTGAAACAATCGGGAAAAAAGGCGTCTACAGCACCCGGTGTTCCCAGGCGGTCACCCATCCAAGTACTAACCGGGCCCGACGTTGCTTAACTTCAGTGATCGGACGAGAACTGGTGTTTTCAACGTGGTATGGCCGTAGACGAGAGAAGACGAATAAAACCCGTAGTTATTCCAAACTCAAGTCCGCCGAAAATTGGTTTCTTTTCAAAAAAACTAGGCGTCTACAGCACCCGGTGTTCCCAGGCGGTCACCCATCCAAGTACTGACCGGGCCCGACGTTGCTTAACTTCAGTGATCGGACGAGAACTGGTGTTTTCAACGTGGTGTGGCCGTAGACGAGAGAAGGCGAATAAAACCCGTAGTTATGCTTAACTCAAGTCCGCCGAAAATTGGTTTCTTTTCAAAAAACTAGGCGTCTACAGCACCCGGTGTTCCCAGGCGGTCACCCATCCAAGTACTGACCGGGCCCGACGTTGCTTAACTTCAGTGATCGGACGAGAACTGGTGTTTTCAACGTGGTGTGGCCGTAGACGAGCGAAGGTGAATAAAACCCGTAGTTATTTTTACTCAAATTCTTTCTGTATCTTTTTTCCCCCGGGGCGGAGGGGGGGGGGGAGCTAATGTTATGCCAAAGAAGACGTACAATGGCCTGAAGTGCGGAAAATTGATTTTTAGTTGAAACAATCGGGAAAAAAGGCGTCTACAGCACCCGGTGTTCCCAGGCGGTCACCCATCCAAGTACTAACCGGGCCCGACGTTGCTTAACTTCAGTGATCGGACGAGAACTGGTGTTTTCAACGTGGTATGGCCGTAGACGAGAGAAGACGAATAAAACCCGTAGTTATTCCAAACTCAAGTCCGCCGAAAATTGGTTTCTTTTCAAAAAAACTAGGCGTCTACAGCACCCGGTGTTCCCAGGCGGTCACCCATCCAAGTACTGACCGGGCCCGACGTTGCTTAACTTCAGTGATCGGACGAGAACTGGTGTTTTCAACGTGGTGTGGCCGTAGACGAGAGAAGGCGAATAAAACCCGTAGTTATGCTTAACTCAAGTCCGCCGAAAATTGGTTTCTTTTCAAAAAACTAGGCGTCTACAGCACCCGGTGTTCCCAGGCGGTCACCCATCCAAGTACTGACCGGGCCCGACGTTGCTTAACTTCAGTGATCGGACGAGAACTGGTGTTTTCAACGTGGTGTGGCCGTAGACGAGCGAAGGTGAATAAAACCCGTAGTTATTTTTACTCAAATTCTTTCTGTATCTTTTTTCCCCCGGGGCGGAGGGGGGGGGGGAGCTAATGTTATGCCAAAGAAGACGTACAATGGCCTGAAGTGCGGAAAATTGATTTTTAGTTGAAACAATCGGGAAAAAAGGCGTCTACAGCACCCGGTGTTCCCAGGCGGTCACCCATCCAAGTACTAACCGGGCCCGACGTTGCTTAACTTCAGTGATCGGACGAGAACTGGTGTTTTCAACTTGGTATGGCCGTAGACGAGAGAAGACGAATAAAACCCGTAGTTATTCCAAACTCAAGTCCGCCGAAAATTGGTTTCTTTTCAAAAAAACTAGGCGTCTACAGCACCCGGTGTTCCCAGGCGGTCACCCATCCAAGTACTGACCGGGCCCGACGTTGCTTAACTTCAGTGATCGGACGAGAACTGGTGTTTTCAACGTGGTGTGGCCGTAGACGAGAGAAGGCGAATAAAACCCGTAGTTATGCTTAACTCAAGTCCGCCGAAAATTGGTTTCTTTTCAAAAAACTAGGCGTCTACAGCACCCGGTGTTCCCAGGCGGTCACCCATCCAAGTACTGACCGGGCCCGACGTTGCTTAACTTCAGTGATCGGACGAGAACTGGTGTTTTCAACGTGGTGTGGCCGTAGACGAGCGAAGGTGAATAAAACCCGTAGTTATTTTTACTCAAATTCTTTCTGTATCTTTTTTCCCCCGGGGCGGAGGGGGGGGGGAGCTAATGTTATGCCAAAGAAGACGTACAATGGCCTGAAGTGCGGAAAATTGATTTTTAGTTGAAACAATCGGGAAAAAAGGCGTCTACAGCACCCGGTGTTCCCAGGCGGTCACCCATCCAAGTACTAACCGGGCCCGACGTTGCTTAACTTCAGTGATCGGACGAGAACTGGTGTTTTCAACGTGGTATGGCCGTAGACGAGAGAAGACGAATAAAACCCGTAGTTATTCCAAACTCAAGTCCGCCGAAAATTGGTTTCTTTTCAAAAAAACTAGGCGTCTACAGCACCCGGTGTTCCCAGGCGGTCACCCATCCAAGTACTGACCGGGCCCGACGTTGCTTAACTTCAGTGATCGGACGAGAACTGGTGTTTTCAACGTGGTGTGGCCGTAGACGAGAGAAGGCGAATAAAACCCGTAGTTATGCTTAACTCAAGTCCGCCGAAAATTGGTTTCTTTTCAAAAAACTAGGCGTCTACAGCACCCGGTGTTCCCAGGCGGTCACCCATCCAAGTACTGACCGGGCCCGACGTTGCTTAACTTCAGTGATCGGACGAGAACTGGTGTTTTCAACGTGGTGTGGCCGTAGACGAGCGAAGGTGAATAAAACCCGTAGTTATTTTTACTCAAATTCTTTCTGTATCTTTTTTCCCCCGGGGCGGAGGGGGGGGGGAGCTAATGTTATGCCAAAGAAGACGTACAATGGCCTGAAGTGCGGAAAATTGATTTTTAGTTGAAACAATCGGGAAAAAAGGCGTCTACAGCACCCGGTGTTCCCAGGCGGTCACCCATCCAAGTACTAACCGGGCCCGACGTTGCTTAACTTCAGTGATCGGACGAGAACTGGTGTTTTCAACGTGGTATGGCCGTAGACGAGAGAAGACGAATAAAACCCGTAGTTATTCCAAACTCAAGTCCGCCGAAAATTGGTTTCTTTTCAAAAAAACTAGGCGTCTACAGCACCCGGTGTTCCCAGGCGGTCACCCATCCAAGTACTGACCGGGCCCGACGTTGCTTAACTTCAGTGATCGGACGAGAACTGGTGTTTTCAACGTGGTGTGGCCGTAGACGAGAGAAGGCGAATAAAACCCGTAGTTATGCTTAACTCAAGTCCGCCGAAAATTGGTTTCTTTTCAAAAAACTAGGCGTCTACAGCACCCGGTGTTCCCAGGCGGTCACCCATCCAAGTACTGACCGGGCCCGACGTTGCTTAACTTCAGTGATCGGACGAGAACTGGTGTTTTCAACGTGGTGTGGCCGTAGACGAGCGAATGTGAATAAAACCCGTAGTTATTTTTACTCAAATTCTTTCTGTATCTTTTTTCCCCCGGGGCGGAGGGGGGGGGGGAGCTAATGTTATGCCAAAGAAGACGTACAATGGCCTGAAGTGCGGAAAATTGATTTTTAGTTGAAACAATCGGGAAAAAAGGCGTCTACAGCACCCGGTGTTCCCAGGCGGTCACCCATCCAAGTACTAACCGGGCCCGACGTTGCTTAACTTCAGTGATCGGACGAGAACTGGTGTTTTCAACGTGGTATGGCCGTAGACGAGAGAAGACGAATAAAACCCGTAGTTATTCCAAACTCAAGTCCGCCGAAAATTGGTTTCTTTTCAAAAAAACTAGGCGTCTACAGCACCCGGTGTTCCCAGGCGGTCACCCATCCAAGTACTGACCGGGCCCGACGTTGCTTAACTTCAGTGATCGGACGAGAACTGGTGTTTTCAACGTGGTGTGGCCGTAGACGAGAGAAGGCGAATAAAACCCGTAGTTATGCTTAACTCAAGTCCGCCGAAAATTGGTTTCTTTTCAAAAAACTAGGCGTCTACAGCACCCGGTGTTCCCAGGCGGTCACCCATCCAAGTACTGACCGGGCCCGACGTTGCTTAACTTCAGTGATCGGACGAGAACTGGTGTTTTCAACGTGGTGTGGCCGTAGACGAGCGAAGGTGAATAAAACCCGTAGTTATTTTTACTCAAATTCTTTCTGTATCTTTTTTCCCCCGGGGCGGAGGGGGGGGGGAGCTAATGTTATGCCAAAGAAGACGTACAATGGCCTGAAGTGCGGAAAATTGATTTTTAGTTGAAACAATCGGGAAAAAAGGCGTCTACAGCACCCGGTGTTCCCAGGCGGTCACCCATCCAAGTACTAACCGGGCCCGACGTTGCTTAACTTCAGTGATCGGACGAGAACTGGTGTTTTCAACGTGGTATGGCCGTAGACGAGAGAAGACGAATAAAACCCGTAGTTATTCCAAACTCAAGTCCGCCGAAAATTGGTTTCTTTTCAAAAAAACTAGGCGTCTACAGCACCCGGTGTTCCCAGGCGGTCACCCATCCAAGTACTGACCGGGCCCGACGTTGCTTAACTTCAGTGATCGGACGAGAACTGGTGTTTTCAACGTGGTGTGGCCGTAGACGAGAGAAGGCGAATAAAACCCGTAGTTATGCTTAACTCAAGTCCGCCGAAAATTGGTTTCTTTTCAAAAAACTAGGCGTCTACAGCACCCGGTGTTCCCAGGCGGTCACCCATCCAAGTACTGACCGGGCCCGACGTTGCTTAACTTCAGTGATCGGACGAGAACTGGTGTTTTCAACGTGGTGTGGCCGTAGACGAGCGAAGGTGAATAAAACCCGTAGTTATTTTTACTCAAATTCTTTCTGTATCTTTTTTCCCCCGGGGCGGAGGGGGGGGGGAGCTAATGTTATGCCAAAGAAGACGTACAATGGCCTGAAGTGCGGAAAATTGATTTTTAGTTGAAACAATCGGGAAAAAAGGCGTCTACAGCACCCGGTGTTCCCAGGCGGTCACCCATCCAAGTACTAACCGGGCCCGACGTTGCTTAACTTCAGTGATCGGACGAGAACTGGTGTTTTCAACGTGGTATGGCCGTAGACGAGAGAAGACGAATAAAACCCGTAGTTATTCCAAACTCAAGTCCGCCGAAAATTGGTTTCTTTTCAAAAAAACTAGGCGTCTACAGCACCCGGTGTTCCCAGGCGGTCACCCATCCAAGTACTGACCGGGCCCGACGTTGCTTAACTTCAGTGATCGGACGAGAACTGGTGTTTTCAACGTGGTGTGGCCGTAGACGAGAGAAGGCGAATAAAACCCGTAGTTATGCTTAACTCAAGTCCGCCGAAAATTGGTTTCTTTTCAAAAAACTAGGCGTCTACAGCACCCGGTGTTCCCAGGCGGTCACCCATCCAAGTACTGACCGGGCCCGACGTTGCTTAACTTCAGTGATCGGACGAGAACTGGTGTTTTCAACGTGGTGTGGCCGTAGACGAGCGAAGGTGAATAAAACCCGTAGTTATTTTTACTCAAATTCTTTCTGTATCTTTTTTCCCCCGGGGCGGAGGGGGGGGGGAGCTAATGTTATGCCAAAGAAGACGTACAATGGCCTGAAGTGCGGAAAATTGATTTTTAGTTGAAACAATCGGGAAAAAAGGCGTCTACAGCACCCGGTGTTCCCAGGCGGTCACCCATCCAAGTACTAACCGGGCCCGACGTTGCTTAACTTCAGTGATCGGACGAGAACTGGTGTTTTCAACGTGGTATGGCCGTAGACGAGAGAAGACGAATAAAACCCGTAGTTATTCCAAACTCAAGTCCGCCGAAAATTGGTTTCTTTTCAAAAAAACTAGGCGTCTACAGCACCCGGTGTTCCCAGGCGGTCACCCATCCAAGTACTGACCGGGCCCGACGTTGCTTAACTTCAGTGATCGGACGAGAACTGGTGTTTTCAACGTGGTGTGGCCGTAGACGAGAGAAGGCGAATAAAACCCGTAGTTATGCTTAACTCAAGTCCGCCGAAAATTGGTTTCTTTTCAAAAAACTAGGCGTCTACAGCACCCGGTGTTCCCAGGCGGTCACCCATCCAAGTACTGACCGGGCCCGACGTTGCTTAACTTCAGTGATCGGACGAGAACTGGTGTTTTCAACGTGGTGTGGCCGTAGACGAGCGAAGGTGAATAAAACCCGTAGTTATTTTTACTCAAATTCTTTCTGTATCTTTTTTCCCCCGGGGCGGAGGGGGGGGGGAGCTAATGTTATGCCAAAGAAGACGTACAATGGCCTGAAGTGCGGAAAATTGATTTTTAGTTGAAACAATCGGGAAAAAAGGCGTCTACAGCACCCGGTGTTCCCAGGCGGTCACCCATCCAAGTACTAACCGGGCCCGACGTTGCTTAACTTCAGTGATCGGACGAGAACTGGTGTTTTCAACGTGGTATGGCCGTAGACGAGAGAAGACGAATAAAACCCGTAGTTATTCCAAACTCAAGTCCGCCGAAAATTGGTTTCTTTTCAAAAAAACTAGGCGTCTACAGCACCCGGTGTTCCCAGGCGGTCACCCATCCAAGTACTGACCGGGCCCGACGTTGCTTAACTTCAGTGATCGGACGAGAACTGGTGTTTTCAACGTGGTGTGGCCGTAGACGAGAGAAGGCGAATAAAACCCGTAGTTATGCTTAACTCAAGTCCGCCGAAAATTGGTTTCTTTTCAAAAAACTAGGCGTCTACAGCACCCGGTGTTCCCAGGCGGTCACCCATCCAAGTACTGACCGGGCCCGACGTTGCTTAACTTCAGTGATCGGACGAGAACTGGTGTTTTCAACGTGGTGTGGCCGTAGACGAGCGAAGGTGAATAAAACCCGTAGTTATTTTTACTCAAATTCTTTCTGTATCTTTTTTCCCCCGGGGCGGAGGGGGGGGGGAGCTAATGTTATGCCAAAGAAGACGTACAATGGCCTGAAGTGCGGAAAATTGATTTTTAGTTGAAACAATCGGGAAAAAAGGCGTCTACAGCACCCGGTGTTCCCAGGCGGTCACCCATCCAAGTACTAACCGGGCCCGACGTTGCTTAACTTCAGTGATCGGACGAGAACTGGTGTTTTCAACGTGGTATGGCCGTAGACGAGAGAAGACGAATAAAACCCGTAGTTATTCCAAACTCAAGTCCGCCGAAAATTGGTTTCTTTTCAAAAAAACTAGGCGTCTACAGCACCCGGTGTTCCCAGGCGGTCACCCATCCAAGTACTGACCGGGCCCGACGTTGCTTAACTTCAGTGATCGGACGAGAACTGGTGTTTTCAACGTGGTGTGGCCGTAGACGAGAGAAGGCGAATAAAACCCGTAGTTATGCTTAACTCAAGTCCGCCGAAAATTGGTTTCTTTTCAAAAAACTAGGCGTCTACAGCACCCGGTGTTCCCAGGCGGTCACCCATCCAAGTACTGACCGGGCCCGACGTTGCTTAACTTCAGTGATCGGACGAGAACTGGTGTTTTCAACGTGGTGTGGCCGTAGACGAGCGAAGGTGAATAAAACCCGTAGTTATTTTTACTCAAATTCTTTCTGTATCTTTTTTCCCCCGGGGCGGAGGGGGGGGGGGAGCTAATGTTATGCCAAAGAAGACGTACAATGGCCTGAAGTGCGGAAAATTGATTTTTAGTTGAAACAATCGGGAAAAAAGGCGTCTACAGCACCCGGTGTTCCCAGGCGGTCACCCATCCAAGTACTAACCGGGCCCGACGTTGCTTAACTTCAGTGATCGGACGAGAACTGGTGTTTTCAACGTGGTATGGCCGTAGACGAGAGAAGACGAATAAAACCCGTAGTTATTCCAAACTCAAGTCCGCCGAAAATTGGTTTCTTTTCAAAAAAACTAGGCGTCTACAGCACCCGGTGTTCCCAGGCGGTCACCCATCCAAGTACTGACCGGGCCCGACGTTGCTTAACTTCAGTGATCGGACGAGAACTGGTGTTTTCAACGTGGTGTGGCCGTAGACGAGAGAAGGCGAATAAAACCCGTAGTTATGCTTAACTCAAGTCCGCCGAAAATTGGTTTCTTTTCAAAAAACTAGGCGTCTACAGCACCCGGTGTTCCCAGGCGGTCACCCATCCAAGTACTGACCGGGCCCGACGTTGCTTAACTTCAGTGATCGGACGAGAACTGGTGTTTTCAACGTGGTGTGGCCGTAGACGAGCGAAGGTGAATAAAACCCGTAGTTATTTTTACTCAAATTCTTTCTGTATCTTTTTTCCCCCGGGGCGGAGGGGGGGGGGGAGCTAATGTTATGCCAAAGAAGACGTACAATGGCCTGAAGTGCGGAAAATTGATTTTTAGTTGAAACAATCGGGAAAAAAGGCGTCTACAGCACCCGGTGTTCCCAGGCGGTCACCCATCCAAGTACTAACCGGGCCCGACGTTGCTTAACTTCAGTGATCGGACGAGAACTGGTGTTTTCAACGTGGTATGGCCGTAGACGAGAGAAGACGAATAAAACCCGTAGTTATTCCAAACTCAAGTCCGCCGAAAATTGGTTTCTTTTCAAAAAAACTAGGCGTCTACAGCACCCGGTGTTCCCAGGCGGTCACCCATCCAAGTACTGACCGGGCCCGACGTTGCTTAACTTCAGTGATCGGACGAGAACTGGTGTTTTCAACGTGGTGTGGCCGTAGACGAGAGAAGGCGAATAAAACCCGTAGTTATGCTTAACTCAAGTCCGCCGAAAATTGGTTTCTTTTCAAAAAACTAGGCGTCTACAGCACCCGGTGTTCCCAGGCGGTCACCCATCCAAGTACTGACCGGGCCCGACGTTGCTTAACTTCAGTGATCGGACGAGAACTGGTGTTTTCAACGTGGTGTGGCCGTAGACGAGCGAAGGTGAATAAAACCCGTAGTTATTTTTACTCAAATTCTTTCTGTATCTTTTTTCCCCCGGGGCGGAGGGGGGGGGGAGCTAATGTTATGCCAAAGAAGACGTACAATGGCCTGAAGTGCGGAAAATTGATTTTTAGTTGAAACAATCGGGAAAAAAGGCGTCTACAGCACCCGGTGTTCCCAGGCGGTCACCCATCCAAGTACTAACCGGGCCCGACGTTGCTTAACTTCAGTGATCGGACGAGAACTGGTGTTTTCAACGTGGTATGGCCGTAGACGAGAGAAGACGAATAAAACCCGTAGTTATTCCAAACTCAAGTCCGCCGAAAATTGGTTTCTTTTCAAAAAAACTAGGCGTCTACAGCACCCGGTGTTCCCAGGCGGTCACCCATCCAAGTACTGACCGGGCCCGACGTTGCTTAACTTCAGTGATCGGACGAGAACTGGTGTTTTCAACGTGGTGTGGCCGTAGACGAGAGAAGGCGAATAAAACCCGTAGTTATGCTTAACTCAAGTCCGCCGAAAATTGGTTTCTTTTCAAAAAACTAGGCGTCTACAGCACCCGGTGTTCCCAGGCGGTCACCCATCCAAGTACTGACCGGGCCCGACGTTGCTTAACTTCAGTGATCGGACGAGAACTGGTGTTTTCAACGTGGTGTGGCCGTAGACGAGCGAAGGTGAATAAAACCCGTAGTTATTTTTACTCAAATTCTTTCTGTATCTTTTTTCCCCCGGGGCGGAGGGGGGGGGGAGCTAATGTTATGCCAAAGAAGACGTACAATGGCCTGAAGTGCGGAAAATTGATTTTTAGTTGAAACAATCGGGAAAAAAGGCGTCTACAGCACCCGGTGTTCCCAGGCGGTCACCCATCCAAGTACTAACCGGGCCCGACGTTGCTTAACTTCAGTGATCGGACGAGAACTGGTGTTTTCAACGTGGTATGGCCGTAGACGAGAGAAGACGAATAAAACCCGTAGTTATTCCAAACTCAAGTCCGCCGAAAATTGGTTTCTTTTCAAAAAAACTAGGCGTCTACAGCACCCGGTGTTCCCAGGCGGTCACCCATCCAAGTACTGACCGGGCCCGACGTTGCTTAACTTCAGTGATCGGACGAGAACTGGTGTTTTCAACGTGGTGTGGCCGTAGACGAGAGAAGGCGAATAAAACCCGTAGTTATGCTTAACTCAAGTCCGCCGAAAATTGGTTTCTTTTCAAAAAACTAGGCGTCTACAGCACCCGGTGTTCCCAGGCGGTCACCCATCCAAGTACTGACCGGGCCCGACGTTGCTTAACTTCAGTGATCGGACGAGAACTGGTGTTTTCGACGTGGTGTGGCCGTAGACGAGCGAAGGTGAATAAAACCCGTAGTTATTTTTACTCAAATTCTTTCTGTATCTTTTTTCCCCCGGGGCGGAGGGGGGGGGAGCTAATGTTATGCCAAAGAAGACGTACAATGGCCTGAAGTGCGGAAAATTGATTTTTAGTTGAAACAATCGGGAAAAAAGGCGTCTACAGCACCCGGTGTTCCCAGGCGGTCACCCATCCAAGTACTAACCGGGCCCGACGTTGCTTAACTTCAGTGATCGGACGAGAACTGGTGTTTTCAACGTGGTATGGCCGTAGACGAGAGAAGACGAATAAAACCCGTAGTTATTCCAAACTCAAGTCCGCCGAAAATTGGTTTCTTTTCAAAAAAACTAGGCGTCTACAGCACCCGGTGTTCCCAGGCGGTCACCCATCCAAGTACTGACCGGGCCCGACGTTGCTTAACTTCAGTGATCGGACGAGAACTGGTGTTTTCAACGTGGTGTGGCCGTAGACGAGAGAAGGCGAATAAAACCCGTAGTTATGCTTAACTCAAGTCCGCCGAAAATTGGTTTCTTTTCAAAAAACTAGGCGTCTACAGCACCCGGTGTTCCCAGGCGGTCACCCATCCAAGTACTGACCGGGCCCGACGTTGCTTAACTTCAGTGATCGGACGAGAACTGGTGTTTTCAACGTGGTGTGGCCGTAGACGAGCGAAGGTGAATAAAACCCGTAGTTATTTTTACTCAAATTCTTTCTGTATCTTTTTTCCCCCGGGGCGGAGGGGGGGGGGGGAGCTAATGTTATGCCAAAGAAGACGTACAATGGCCTGAAGTGCGGAAAATTGATTTTTAGTTGAAACAATCGGGAAAAAAGGCGTCTACAGCACCCGGTGTTCCCAGGCGGTCACCCATCCAAGTACTAACCGGGCCCGACGTTGCTTAACTTCAGTGATCGGACGAGAACTGGTGTTTTCAACGTGGTATGGCCGTAGACGAGAGAAGACGAATAAAACCCGTAGTTATTCCAAACTCAAGTCCGCCGAAAATTGGTTTCTTTTCAAAAAAACTAGGCGTCTACAGCACCCGGTGTTCCCAGGCGGTCACCCATCCAAGTACTGACCGGGCCCGACGTTGCTTAACTTCAGTGATCGGACGAGAACTGGTGTTTTCAACGTGGTGTGGCCGTAGACGAGAGAAGGCGAATAAAACCCGTAGTTATGCTTAACTCAAGTCCGCCGAAAATTGGTTTCTTTTCAAAAAACTAGGCGTCTACAGCACCCGGTGTTCCCAGGCGGTCACCCATCCAAGTACTGACCGGGCCCGACGTTGCTTAACTTCAGTGATCGGACGAGAACTGGTGTTTTCAACGTGGTGTGGCCGTAGACGAGCGAAGGTGAATAAAACCCGTAGTTATTTTTACTCAAATTCTTTCTGTATCTTTTTTCCCCCGGGGCGGAGGGGGGGGGGAGCTAATGTTATGCCAAAGAAGACGTACAATGGCCTGAAGTGCGGAAAATTGATTTTTAGTTGAAACAATCGGGAAAAAAGGCGTCTACAGCACCCAGTGTTCCCAGGCGGTCACCCATCCAAGTACTAACCGGGCCCGACGTTGCTTAACTTCAGTGATCGGACGAGAACTGGTGTTTTCAACGTGGTATGGCCGTAGACGAGAGAAGACGAATAAAACCCGTAGTTATTCCAAACTCAAGTCCGCCGAAAATTGGTTTCTTTTCAAAAAAACTAGGCGTCTACAGCACCCGGTGTTCCCAGGCGGTCACCCATCCAAGTACTGACCGGGCCCGACGTTGCTTAACTTCAGTGATCGGACGAGAACTGGTGTTTTCAACGTGGTGTGGCCGTAGACGAGAGAAGGCGAATAAAACCCGTAGTTATGCTTAACTCAAGTCCGCCGAAAATTGGTTTCTTTTCAAAAAACTAGGCGTCTACAGCACCCGGTGTTCCCAGGCGGTCACCCATCCAAGTACTGACCGGGCCCGACGTTGCTTAACTTCAGTGATCGGACGAGAACTGGTGTTTTCAACGTGGTGTGGCCGTAGACGAGCGAAGGTGAATAAAACCCGTAGTTATTTTTACTCAAATTCTTTCTGTATCTTTTTTCCCCCGGGGCGGAGGGGGGGGGGGAGCTAATGTTATGCCAAAGAAGACGTACAATGGCCTGAAGTGCGGAAAATTGATTTTTAGTTGAAACAATCGGGAAAAAAGGCGTCTACAGCACCCGGTGTTCCCAGGCGGTCACCCATCCAAGTACTAACCGGGCCCGACGTTGCTTAACTTCAGTGATCGGACGAGAACTGGTGTTTTCAACGTGGTATGGCCGTAGACGAGAGAAGACGAATAAAACCCGTAGTTATTCCAAACTCAAGTCCGCCGAAAATTGGTTTCTTTTCAAAAAAACTAGGCGTCTACAGCACCCGGTGTTCCCAGGCGGTCACCCATCCAAGTACTGACCGGGCCCGACGTTGCTTAACTTCAGTGATCGGACGAGAACTGGTGTTTTCAACGTGGTGTGGCCGTAGACGAGAGAAGGCGAATAAAACCCGTAGTTATGCTTAACTCAAGTCCGCCGAAAATTGGTTTCTTTTCAAAAAACTAGGCGTCTACAGCACCCGGTGTTCCCAGGTGGTCACCCATCCAAGTACTGACCGGGCCCGACGTTGCTTAACTTCAGTGATCGGACGAGAACTGGTGTTTTCAACGTGGTGTGGCCGTAGACGAGCGAAGGTGAATAAAACCCGTAGTTATTTTTACTCAAATTCTTTCTGTATCTTTTTTCCCCCGGGGCGGAGGGGGGGGGGGAGCTAATGTTATGCCAAAGAAGACGTACAATGGCCTGAAGTGCGGAAAATTGATTTTTAGTTGAAACAATCGGGAAAAAAGGCGTCTACAGCACCCGGTGTTCCCAGGCGGTCACCCATCCAAGTACTAACCGGGCCCGACGTTGCTTAACTTCAGTGATCGGACGAGAACTGGTGTTTTCAACGTGGTATGGCCGTAGACGAGAGAAGACGAATAAAACCCGTAGTTATTCCAAACTCAAGTCCGCCGAAAATTGGTTTCTTTTCAAAAAAACTAGGCGTCTACAGCACCCGGTGTTCCCAGGCGGTCACCCATCCAAGTACTGACCGGGCCCGACGTTGCTTAACTTCAGTGATCGGACGAGAACTGGTGTTTTCAACGTGGTGTGGCCGTAGACGAGAGAAGGCGAATAAAACCCGTAGTTATGCTTAACTCAAGTCCGCCGAAAATTGGTTTCTTTTCAAAAAACTAGGCGTCTACAGCACCCGGTGTTCCCAGGCGGTCACCCATCCAAGTACTGACCGGGCCCGACGTTGCTTAACTTCAGTGATCGGACGAGAACTGGTGTTTTCAACGTGGTGTGGCCGTAGACGAGCGAAGGTGAATAAAACCCGTAGTTATTTTTACTCAAATTCTTTCTGTATCTTTTTTCCCCCGGGGCGGAGGGGGGGGGGGGAGCTAATGTTATGCCAAAGAAGACGTACAATGGCCTGAAGTGCGGAAAATTGATTTTTAGTTGAAACAATCGGGAAAAAAGGCGTCTACAGCACCCGGTGTTCCCAGGCGGTCACCCATCCAAGTACTAACCGGGCCCGACGTTGCTTAACTTCAGTGATCGGACGAGAACTGGTGTTTTCAACGTGGTATGGCCGTAGACGAGAGAAGACGAATAAAACCCGTAGTTATTCCAAACTCAAGTCCGCCGAAAATTGGTTTCTTTTCAAAAAAACTAGGCGTCTACAGCACCCGGTGTTCCCAGGCGGTCACCCATCCAAGTACTGACCGGGCCCGACGTTGCTTAACTTCAGTGATCGGACGAGAACTGGTGTTTTCAACGTGGTGTGGCCGTAGACGAGAGAAGGCGAATAAAACCCGTAGTTATGCTTAACTCAAGTCCGCCGAAAATTGGTTTCTTTTCAAAAAACTAGGCGTCTACAGCACCCGGTGTTCCCAGGCGGTCACCCATCCAAGTACTGACCGGGCCCGACGTTGCTTAACTTCAGTGATCGGACGAGAACTGGTGTTTTCAACGTGGTGTGGCCGTAGACGAGCGAAGGTGAATAAAACCCGTAGTTATTTTTACTCAAATTCTTTCTGTATCTTTTTTCCCCCGGGGCGGAGGGGGGGGGGGAGCTAATGTTATGCCAAAGAAGACGTACAATGGCCTGAAGTGCGGAAAATTGATTTTTAGTTGAAACAATCGGGAAAAAAGGCGTCTACAGCACCCGGTGTTCCCAGGCGGTCACCCATCCAAGTACTAACCGGGCCCGACGTTGCTTAACTTCAGTGATCGGACGAGAACTGGTGTTTTCAACGTGGTATGGCCGTAGACGAGAGAAGACGAATAAAACCCGTAGTTATTCCAAACTCAAGTCCGCCGAAAATTGGTTTCTTTTCAAAAAAACTAGGCGTCTACAGCACCCGGTGTTCCCAGGCGGTCACCCATCCAAGTACTGACCGGGCCCGACGTTGCTTAACTTCAGTGATCGGACGAGAACTGGTGTTTTCAACGTGGTGTGGCCGTAGACGAGAGAAGGCGAATAAAACCCGTAGTTATGCTTAACTCAAGTCCGCCGAAAATTGGTTTCTTTTCAAAAAACTAGGCGTCTACAGCACCCGGTGTTCCCAGGCGGTCACCCATCCAAGTACTGACCGGGCCCGACGTTGCTTAACTTCAGTGATCGGACGAGAACTGGTGTTTTCAACGTGGTGTGGCCGTAGACGAGCGAAGGTGAATAAAACCCGTAGTTATTTTTACTCAAATTCTTTCTGTATCTTTTTTCCCCCGGGGCGGAGGGGGGGGGGGAGCTAATGTTATGCCAAAGAAGACGTACAATGGCCTGAAGTGCGGAAAATTGATTTTTAGTTGAAACAATCGGGAAAAAAGGCGTCTACAGCACCCGGTGTTCCCAGGCGGTCACCCATCCAAGTACTAACCGGGCCCGACGTTGCTTAACTTCAGTGATCGGACGAGAACTGGTGTTTTCAACGTGGTATGGCCGTAGACGAGAGAAGACGAATAAAACCCGTAGTTATTCCAAACTCAAGTCCGCCGAAAATTGGTTTCTTTTCAAAAAAACTAGGCGTCTACAGCACCCGGTGTTCCCAGGCGGTCACCCATCCAAGTACTGACCGGGCCCGACGTTGCTTAACTTCAGTGATCGGACGAGAACTGGTGTTTTCAACGTGGTGTGGCCGTAGACGAGAGAAGGCGAATAAAACCCGTAGTTATGCTTAACTCAAGTCCGCCGAAAATTGGTTTCTTTTCAAAAAACTAGGCGTCTACAGCACCCGGTGTTCCCAGGCGGTCACCCATCCAAGTACTGACCGGGCCCGACGTTGCTTAACTTCAGTGATCGGACGAGAACTGGTGTTTTCAACGTGGTGTGGCCGTAGACGAGCGAAGGTGAATAAAACCCGTAGTTATTTTTACTCAAATTCTTTCTGTATCTTTTTTCCCCCGGGGCGGAGGGGGGGGGGAGCTAATGTTATGCCAAAGAAGACGTACAATGGCCTGAAGTGCGGAAAATTGATTTTTAGTTGAAACAATCGGGAAAAAAGGCGTCTACAGCACCCGGTGTTCCCAGGCGGTCACCCATCCAAGTACTAACCGGGCCCGACGTTGCTTAACTTCAGTGATCGGACGAGAACTGGTGTTTTCAACGTGGTATGGCCGTAGACGAGAGAAGACGAATAAAACCCGTAGTTATTCCAAACTCAAGTCCGCCGAAAATTGGTTTCTTTTCAAAAAAACTAGGCGTCTACAGCACCCGGTGTTCCCAGGCGGTCACCCATCCAAGTACTGACCGGGCCCGACGTTGCTTAACTTCAGTGATCGGACGAGAACTGGTGTTTTCAACGTGGTGTGGCCGTAGACGAGAGAAGGCGAATAAAACCCGTAGTTATGCTTAACTCAAGTCCGCCGAAAATTGGTTTCTTTTCAAAAAACTAGGCGTCTACAGCACCCGGTGTTCCCAGGCGGTCACCCATCCAAGTACTGACCGGGCCCGACGTTGCTTAACTTCAGTGATCGGACGAGAACTGGTGTTTTCAACGTGGTGTGGCCGTAGACGAGCGAAGGTGAATAAAACCCGTAGTTATTTTTACTCAAATTCTTTCTGTATCTTTTTTCCCCCGGGGCGGAGGGGGGGGGGAGCTAATGTTATGCCAAAGAAGACGTACAATGGCCTGAAGTGCGGAAAATTGATTTTTAGTTGAAACAATCGGGAAAAAAGGCGTCTACAGCACCCGGTGTTCCCAGGCGGTCACCCATCCAAGTACTAACCGGGCCCGACGTTGCTTAACTTCAGTGATCGGACGAGAACTGGTGTTTTCAACGTGGTATGGCCGTAGACGAGAGAAGACGAATAAAACCCGTAGTTATTCCAAACTCAAGTCCGCCGAAAATTGGTTTCTTTTCAAAAAAACTAGGCGTCTACAGCACCCGGTGTTCCCAGGCGGTCACCCATCCAAGTACTGACCGGGCCCGACGTTGCTTAACTTCAGTGATCGGACGAGAACTGGTGTTTTCAACGTGGTGTGGCCGTAGACGAGAGAAGGCGAATAAAACCCGTAGTTATGCTTAACTCAAGTCCGCCGAAAATTGGTTTCTTTTCAAAAAACTAGGCGTCTACAGCACCCGGTGTTCCCAGGCGGTCACCCATCCAAGTACTGACCGGGCCCGACGTTGCTTAACTTCAGTGATCGGACGAGAACTGGTGTTTTCAACGTGGTGTGGCCGTAGACGAGCGAAGGTGAATAAAACCCGTAGTTATTTTTACTCAAATTCTTTCTGTATCTTTTTTCCCCCGGGGCGGAGGGGGGGGGGAGCTAATGTTATGCCAAAGAAGACGTACAATGGCCTGAAGTGCGGAAAATTGATTTTTAGTTGAAACAATCGGGAAAAAAGGCGTCTACAGCACCCGGTGTTCCCAGGCGGTCACCCATCCAAGTACTAACCGGGCCCGACGTTGCTTAACTTCAGTGATCGGACGAGAACTGGTGTTTTCAACGTGGTATGGCCGTAGACGAGAGAAGACGAATAAAACCCGTAGTTATTCCAAACTCAAGTCCGCCGAAAATTGGTTTCTTTTCAAAAAAACTAGGCGTCTACAGCACCCGGTGTTCCCAGGCGGTCACCCATCCAAGTACTGACCGGGCCCGACGTTGCTTAACTTCAGTGATCGGACGAGAACTGGTGTTTTCAACGTGGTGTGGCCGTAGACGAGAGAAGGCGAATAAAACCCGTAGTTATGCTTAACTCAAGTCCGCCGAAAATTGGTTTCTTTTCAAAAAACTAGGCGTCTACAGCACCCGGTGTTCCCAGGCGGTCACCCATCCAAGTACTGACCGGGCCCGACGTTGCTTAACTTCAGTGATCGGACGAGAACTGGTGTTTTCAACGTGGTGTGGCCGTAGACGAGCGAAGGTGAATAAAACCCGTAGTTATTTTTACTCAAATTCTTTCTGTATCTTTTTTCCCCCGGGGCGGAGGGGGGGGGGAGCTAATGTTATGCCAAAGAAGACGTACAATGGCCTGAAGTGCGGAAAATTGATTTTTAGTTGAAACAATCGGGAAAAAAGGCGTCTACAGCACCCGGTGTTCCCAGGCGGTCACCCATCCAAGTACTAACCGGGCCCGACGTTGCTTAACTTCAGTGATCGGACGAGAACTGGTGTTTTCAACGTGGTATGGCCGTAGACGAGAGAAGACGAATAAAACCCGTAGTTATTCCAAACTCAAGTCCGCCGAAAATTGGTTTCTTTTCAAAAAAACTAGGCGTCTACAGCACCCGGTGTTCCCAGGCGGTCACCCATCCAAGTACTGACCGGGCCCGACGTTGCTTAACTTCAGTGATCGGACGAGAACTGGTGTTTTCAACGTGGTGTGGCCGTAGACGAGAGAAGGCGAATAAAACCCGTAGTTATGCTTAACTCAAGTCCGCCGAAAATTGGTTTCTTTTCAAAAAACTAGGCGTCTACAGCACCCGGTGTTCCCAGGCGGTCACCCATCCAAGTACTGACCGGGCCCGACGTTGCTTAACTTCAGTGATCGGACGAGAACTGGTGTTTTCAACGTGGTGTGGCCGTAGACGAGCGAAGGTGAATAAAACCCGTAGTTATTTTTACTCAAATTCTTTCTGTATCTTTTTTCCCCCGGGGCGGAGGGGGGGGGGGAGCTAATGTTATGCCAAAGAAGACGTACAATGGCCTGAAGTGCGGAAAATTGATTTTTAGTTGAAACAATCGGGAAAAAAGGCGTCTACAGCACCCGGTGTTCCCAGGCGGTCACCCATCCAAGTACTAACCGGGCCCGACGTTGCTTAACTTCAGTGATCGGACGAGAACTGGTGTTTTCAACGTGGTATGGCCGTAGACGAGAGAAGACGAATAAAACCCGTAGTTATTCCAAACTCAAGTCCGCCGAAAATTGGTTTCTTTTCAAAAAAACTAGGCGTCTACAGCACCCGGTGTTCCCAGGCGGTCACCCATCCAAGTACTGACCGGGCCCGACGTTGCTTAACTTCAGTGATCGGACGAGAACTGGTGTTTTCAACGTGGTGTGGCCGTAGACGAGAGAAGGCGAATAAAACCCGTAGTTATGCTTAACTCAAGTCCGCCGAAAATTGGTTTCTTTTCAAAAAACTAGGCGTCTACAGCACCCGGTGTTCCCAGGCGGTCACCCATCCAAGTACTGACCGGGCCCGACGTTGCTTAACTTCAGTGATCGGACGAGAACTGGTGTTTTCAACGTGGTGTGGCCGTAGACGAGCGAAGGTGAATAAAACCCGTAGTTATTTTTACTCAAATTCTTTCTGTATCTTTTTTCCCCCGGGGCGGAGGGGGGGGGGGAGCTAATGTTATGCCAAAGAAGACGTACAATGGCCTGAAGTGCGGAAAATTGATTTTTAGTTGAAACAATCGGGAAAAAAAGGCGTCTACAGCACCCGGTGTTCCCAGGCGGTCACCCATCCAAGTACTAACCGGGCCCGACGTTGCTTAACTTCAGTGATCGGACGAGAACTGGTGTTTTCAACGTGGTATGGCCGTAGACGAGAGAAGACGAATAAAACCCGTAGTTATTCCAAACTCAAGTCCGCCGAAAATTGGTTTCTTTTCAAAAAAACTAGGCGTCTACAGCACCCGGTGTTCCCAGGCGGTCACCCATCCAAGTACTGACCGGGCCCGACGTTGCTTAACTTCAGTGATCGGACGAGAACTGGTGTTTTCAACGTGGTGTGGCCGTAGACGAGAGAAGGCGAATAAAACCCGTAGTTATGCTTAACTCAAGTCCGCCGAAAATTGGTTTCTTTTCAAAAAACTAGGCGTCTACAGCACCCGGTGTTCCCAGGCGGTCACCCATCCAAGTACTGACCGGGCCCGACGTTGCTTAACTTCAGTGATCGGACGAGAACTGGTGTTTTCAACGTGGTGTGGCCGTAGACGAGCGAAGGTGAATAAAACCCGTAGTTATTTTTACTCAAATTCTTTCTGTATCTTTTTTCCCCCGGGGCGGAGGGGGGGGGGGAGCTAATGTTATGCCAAAGAAGACGTACAATGGCCTGAAGTGCGGAAAATTGATTTTTAGTTGAAACAATCGGGAAAAAAGGCGTCTACAGCACCCGGTGTTCCCAGGCGGTCACCCATCCAAGTACTAACCGGGCCCGACGTTGCTTAACTTCAGTGATCGGACGAGAACTGGTGTTTTCAACGTGGTATGGCCGTAGACGAGAGAAGACGAATAAAACCCGTAGTTATTCCAAACTCAAGTCCGCCGAAAATTGGTTTCTTTTCAAAAAAACTAGGCGTCTACAGCACCCGGTGTTCCCAGGCGGTCACCCATCCAAGTACTGACCGGGCCCGACGTTGCTTAACTTCAGTGATCGGACGAGAACTGGTGTTTTCAACGTGGTGTGGCCGTAGACGAGAGAAGGCGAATAAAACCCGTAGTTATGCTTAACTCAAGTCCGCCGAAAATTGGTTTCTTTTCAAAAAACTAGGCGTCTACAGCACCCGGTGTTCCCAGGCGGTCACCCATCCAAGTACTGACCGGGCCCGACGTTGCTTAACTTCAGTGATCGGACGAGAACTGGTGTTTTCAACGTGGTGTGGCCGTAGACGAGCGAAGGTGAATAAAACCCGTAGTTATTTTTACTCAAATTCTTTCTGTATCTTTTTTCCCCCGGGGCGGAGGGGGGGGGAGCTAATGTTATGCCAAAGAAGACGTACAATGGCCTGAAGTGCGGAAAATTGATTTTTAGTTGAAACAATCGGGAAAAAAGGCGTCTACAGCACCCGGTGTTCCCAGGCGGTCACCCATCCAAGTACTAACCGGGCCCGACGTTGCTTAACTTCAGTGATCGGACGAGAACTGGTGTTTTCAACGTGGTATGGCCGTAGACGAGAGAAGACGAATAAAACCCGTAGTTATTCCAAACTCAAGTCCGCCGAAAATTGGTTTCTTTTCAAAAAAACTAGGCGTCTACAGCACCCGGTGTTCCCAGGCGGTCACCCATCCAAGTACTGACCGGGCCCGACGTTGCTTAACTTCAGTGATCGGACGAGAACTGGTGTTTTCAACGTGGTGTGGCCGTAGACGAGAGAAGGCGAATAAAACCCGTAGTTATGCTTAACTCAAGTCCGCCGAAAATTGGTTTCTTTTCAAAAAACTAGGCGTCTACAGCACCCGGTGTTCCCAGGCGGTCACCCATCCAAGTACTGACCGGGCCCGACGTTGCTTAACTTCAGTGATCGGACGAGAACTGGTGTTTTCAACGTGGTGTGGCCGTAGACGAGCGAAGGTGAATAAAACCCGTAGTTATTTTTACTCAAATTCTTTCTGTATCTTTTTTCCCCCGGGGCGGAGGGGGGGGGGGAGCTAATGTTATGCCAAAGAAGACGTACAATGGCCTGAAGTGCGGAAAATTGATTTTTAGTTGAAACAATCGGGAAAAAAGGCGTCTACAGCACCCGGTGTTCCCAGGCGGTCACCCATCCAAGTACTAACCGGGCCCGACGTTGCTTAACTTCAGTGATCGGACGAGAACTGGTGTTTTCAACGTGGTATGGCCGTAGACGAGAGAAGACGAATAAAACCCGTAGTTATTCCAAACTCAAGTCCGCCGAAAATTGGTTTCTTTTCAAAAAAACTAGGCGTCTACAGCACCCGGTGTTCCCCAGGCGGTCACCCATCCAAGTACTGACCGGGCCCGACGTTGCTTAACTTCAGTGATCGGACGAGAACTGGTGTTTTCAACGTGGTGTGGCCGTAGACGAGAGAAGGCGAATAAAACCCGTAGTTATGCTTAACTCAAGTCCGCCGAAAATTGGTTTCTTTTCAAAAAACTAGGCGTCTACAGCACCCGGTGTTCCCAGGCGGTCACCCATCCAAGTACTGACCGGGCCCGACGTTGCTTAACTTCAGTGATCGGACGAGAACTGGTGTTTTCAACGTGGTGTGGCCGTAGACGAGCGAAGGTGAATAAAACCCGTAGTTATTTTTACTCAAATTCTTTCTGTATCTTTTTTCCCCCGGGGCGGAGGGGGGGGGGGGAGCTAATGTTATGCCAAAGAAGACGTACAATGGCCTGAAGTGCGGAAAATTGATTTTTAGTTGAAACAATCAAAAAGGCGTCTACAGCACCCGGTGTTCCCAGGCGGTCACCCATCCAAGTACTAACCGGGCCCGACGTTGCTTAACTTCAGTGATCGGACGAGAACTGGTGTTTTCAACGTGGTATGGCCGTAGACGAGAGAAGACGAATAAAACCCGTAGTTATTCCAAACTCAAGTCCGCCGAAAATTGGTTTCTTTTCAAAAAAACTAGGCGTCTACAGCACCCGGTGTTCCCAGGCGGTCACCCATCCAAGTACTGACCGGGCCCGACGTTGCTTAACTTCAGTGATCGGACGAGAACTGGTGTTTTCAACGTGGTGTGGCCGTAGACGAGAGAAGGCGAATAAAACCCGTAGTTATGCTTAACTCAAGTCCGCCGAAAATTGGTTTCTTTTCAAAAAACTAGGCGTCTACAGCACCCGGTGTTCCCAGGCGGTCACCCATCCAAGTACTGACCGGGCCCGACGTTGCTTAACTTCAGTGATCGGACGAGAACTGGTGTTTTCAACGTGGTGTGGCCGTAGACGAGCGAAGGTGAATAAAACCCGTAGTTATTTTTACTCAAATTCTTTCTGTATCTTTTTTCCCCCGGGGCGGAGGGGGGGGGGGAGCTAATGTTATGCCAAAGAAGACGTACAATGGCCTGAAGTGCGGAAAATTGATTTTTAGTTGAAACAATCGGGAAAAAAGGCGTCTACAGCACCCGGTGTTCCCAGGCGGTCACCCATCCAAGTACTAACCGGGCCCGACGTTGCTTAACTTCAGTGATCGGACGAGAACTGGTGTTTTCAACGTGGTATGGCCGTAGACGAGAGAAGACGAATAAAACCCGTAGTTATTCCAAACTCAAGTCCGCCGAAAATTGGTTTCTTTTCAAAAAAACTAGGCGTCTACAGCACCCGGTGTTCCCAGGCGGTCACCCATCCAAGTACTGACCGGGCCCGACGTTGCTTAACTTCAGTGATCGGACGAGAACTGGTGTTTTCAACGTGGTGTGGCCGTAGACGAGAGAAGGCGAATAAAACCCGTAGTTATGCTTAACTCAAGTCCGCCGAAAATTGGTTTCTTTTCAAAAAACTAGGCGTCTACAGCACCCGGTGTTCCCAGGCGGTCACCCATCCAAGTACTGACCGGGCCCGACGTTGCTTAACTTCAGTGATCGGACGAGAACTGGTGTTTTCAACGTGGTGTGGCCGTAGACGAGCGAAGGTGAATAAAACCCGTAGTTATTTTTACTCAAATTCTTTCTGTATCTTTTTTCCCCCGGGGCGGAGGGGGGGGGGAGCTAATGTTATGCCAAAGAAGACGTACAATGGCCTGAAGTGCGGAAAATTGATTTTTAGTTGAAACAATCGGGAAAAAAGGCGTCTACAGCACCCGGTGTTCCCAGGCGGTCACCCATCCAAGTACTAACCGGGCCCGACGTTGCTTAACTTCAGTGATCGGACGAGAACTGGTGTTTTCAACGTGGTATGGCCGTAGACGAGAGAAGACGAATAAAACCCGTAGTTATTCCAAACTCAAGTCCGCCGAAAATTGGTTTCTTTTCAAAAAAACTAGGCGTCTACAGCACCCGGTGTTCCCAGGCGGTCACCCATCCAAGTACTGACCGGGCCCGACGTTGCTTAACTTCAGTGATCGGACGAGAACTGGTGTTTTCAACGTGGTGTGGCCGTAGACGAGAGAAGGCGAATAAAACCCGTAGTTATGCTTAACTCAAGTCCGCCGAAAATTGGTTTCTTTTAAAAAAACTAGGCGTCTACAGCACCCGGTGTTCCCAGGCGGTCACCCATCCAAGTACTGACCGGGCCCGACGTTGCTTAACTTCAGTGATCGGACGAGAACTGGTGTTTTCAACGTGGTGTGGCCGTAGACGAGCGAAGGTGAATAAAACCCGTAGTTATTTTTACTCAAATTCTTTCTGTATCTTTTTTCCCCCGGGGCGGAGGGGGGGGGGAGCTAATGTTATGCCAAAGAAGACGTACAATGGCCTGAAGTGCGGAAAATTGATTTTTAGTTGAAACAATCGGGAAAAAAGGCGTCTACAGCACCCGGTGTTCCCAGGCGGTCACCCATCCAAGTACTAACCGGGCCCGACGTTGCTTAACTTCAGTGATCGGACGAGAACTGGTGTTTTCAACGTGGTATGGCCGTAGACGAGAGAAGACGAATAAAACCCGTAGTTATTCCAAACTCAAGTCCGCCGAAAATTGGTTTCTTTTCAAAAAAACTAGGCGTCTACAGCACCCGGTGTTCCCAGGCGGTCACCCATCCAAGTACTGACCGGGCCCGACGTTGCTTAACTTCAGTGATCGGACGAGAACTGGTGTTTTCAACGTGGTGTGGCCGTAGACGAGAGAAGGCGAATAAAACCCGTAGTTATGCTTAACTCAAGTCCGCCGAAAATTGGTTTCTTTTCAAAAAACTAGGCGTCTACAGCACCCGGTGTTCCCAGGCGGTCACCCATCCAAGTACTGACCGGGCCCGACGTTGCTTAACTTCAGTGATCGGACGAGAACTGGTGTTTTCAACGTGGTGTGGCCGTAGACGAGCGAAGGTGAATAAAACCCGTAGTTATTTTTACTCAAATTCTTTCTGTATCTTTTTTCCCCCGGGGCGGAGGGGGGGGGGAGCTAATGTTATGCCAAAGAAGACGTACAATGGCCTGAAGTGCGGAAAATTGATTTTTAGTTGAAACAATCGGGAAAAAAGGCGTCTACAGCACCCGGTGTTCCCAGGCGGTCACCCATCCAAGTACTAACCGGGCCCGACGTTGCTTAACTTCAGTGATCGGACGAGAACTGGTGTTTTCAACGTGGTATGGCCGTAGACGAGAGAAGACGAATAAAACCCGTAGTTATTCCAAACTCAAGTCCGCCGAAAATTGGTTTCTTTTCAAAAAAACTAGGCGTCTACAGCACCCGGTGTTCCCAGGCGGTCACCCATCCAAGTACTGACCGGGCCCGACGTTGCTTAACTTCAGTGATCGGACGAGAACTGGTGTTTTCAACGTGGTGTGGCCGTAGACGAGAGAAGGCGAATAAAACCCGTAGTTATGCTTAACTCAAGTCCGCCGAAAATTGGTTTCTTTTCAAAAAACTAGGCGTCTACAGCACCCGGTGTTCCCAGGCGGTCACCCATCCAAGTACTGACCGGGCCCGACGTTGCTTAACTTCAGTGATCGGACGAGAACTGGTGTTTTCAACGTGGTGTGGCCGTAGACGAGCGAAGGTGAATAAAACCCGTAGTTATTTTTACTCAAATTCTTTCTGTATCTTTTTTCCCCCGGGGCGGAGGGGGGGGGGGAGCTAATGTTATGCCAAAGAAGACGTACAATGGCCTGAAGTGCGGAAAATTGATTTTTAGTTGAAACAATCGGGAAAAAAGGCGTCTACAGCACCCGGTGTTCCCAGGCGGTCACCCATCCAAGTACTAACCGGGCCCGACGTTGCTTAACTTCAGTGATCGGACGAGAACTGGTGTTTTCAACGTGGTATGGCCGTAGACGAGAGAAGACGAATAAAACCCGTAGTTATTCCAAACTCAAGTCCGCCGAAAATTGGTTTCTTTTCAAAAAAACTAGGCGTCTACAGCACCCGGTGTTCCCAGGCGGTCACCCATCCAAGTACTGACCGGGCCCGACGTTGCTTAACTTCAGTGATCGGACGAGAACTGGTGTTTTCAACGTGGTGTGGCCGTAGACGAGAGAAGGCGAATAAAACCCGTAGTTATGCTTAACTCAAGTCCGCCGAAAATTGGTTTCTTTTCAAAAAACTAGGCGTCTACAGCACCCGGTGTTCCCAGGCGGTCACCCATCCAAGTACTGACCGGGCCCGACGTTGCTTAACTTCAGTGATCGGACGAGAACTGGTGTTTTCAACGTGGTGTGGCCGTAGACGAGCGAAGGTGAATAAAACCCGTAGTTATTTTTACTCAAATTCTTTCTGTATCTTTTTTCCCCCGGGGCGGAGGGGGGGGGGGAGCTAATGTTATGCCAAAGAAGACGTACAATGGCCTGAAGTGCGGAAAATTGATTTTTAGTTGAAACAATCGGGAAAAAAGGCGTTTACAGCACCCGGTGTTCCCAGGCGGTCACCCATCCAAGTACTAACCGGGCCCGACGTTGCTTAACTTCAGTGATCGGACGAGAACTGGTGTTTTCAACGTGGTATGGCCGTAGACGAGAGAAGACGAATAAAACCCGTAGTTATTCCAAACTCAAGTCCGCCGAAAATTGGTTTCTTTTCAAAAAAACTAGGCGTCTACAGCACCCGGTGTTCCCAGGCGGTCACCCATCCAAGTACTGACCGGGCCCGACGTTGCTTAACTTCAGTGATCGGACGAGAACTGGTGTTTTCAACGTGGTGTGGCCGTAGACGAGAGAAGGCGAATAAAACCCGTAGTTATGCTTAACTCAAGTCCGCCGAAAATTGGTTTCTTTTCAAAAAACTAGGCGTCTACAGCACCCGGTGTTCCCAGGCGGTCACCCATCCAAGTACTGACCGGGCCCGACGTTGCTTAACTTCAGTGATCGGACGAGAACTGGTGTTTTCAACGTGGTGTGGCCGTAGACGAGCGAAGGTGAATAAAACCCGTAGTTATTTTTACTCAAATTCTTTCTGTATCTTTTTTCCCCCGGGGCGGAGGGGGGGGGGGAGCTAATGTTATGCCAAAGAAGACGTACAATGGCCTGAAGTGCGGAAAATTGATTTTTAGTTGAAACAATCGGGAAAAAAGGCGTCTACAGCACCCGGTGTTCCCAGGCGGTCACCCATCCAAGTACTAACCGGGCCCGACGTTGCTTAACTTCAGTGATCGGACGAGAACTGGTGTTTTCAACGTGGTATGGCCGTAGACGAGAGAAGACGAATAAAACCCGTAGTTATTCCAAACTCAAGTCCGCCGAAAATTGGTTTCTTTTCAAAAAAACTAGGCGTCTACAGCACCCGGTGTTCCCAGGCGGTCACCCATCCAAGTACTGACCGGGCCCGACGTTGCTTAACTTCAGTGATCGGACGAGAACTGGTGTTTTCAACGTGGTGTGGCCGTAGACGAGAGAAGGCGAATAAAACCCGTAGTTATGCTTAACTCAAGTCCGCCGAAAATTGGTTTCTTTTCAAAAAACTAGGCGTCTACAGCACCCGGTGTTCCCAGGCGGTCACCCATCCAAGTACTGACCGGGCCCGACGTTGCTTAACTTCAGTGATCGGACGAGAACTGGTGTTTTCAACGTGGTGTGGCCGTAGACGAGCGAAGGTGAATAAAACCCGTAGTTATTTTTACTCAAATTCTTTCTGTATCTTTTTTCCCCCGGGGCGGAGGGGGGGGGGAGCTAATGTTATGCCAAAGAAGACGTACAATGGCCTGAAGTGCGGAAAATTGATTTTTAGTTGAAACAATCGGGAAAAAAGGCGTCTACAGCACCCGGTGTTCCCAGGCGGTCACCCATCCAAGTACTAACCGGGCCCGACGTTGCTTAACTTCAGTGATCGGACGAGAACTGGTGTTTTCAACGTGGTATGGCCGTAGACGAGAGAAGACGAATAAAACCCGTAGTTATTCCAAACTCAAGTCCGCCGAAAATTGGTTTCTTTTCAAAAAAACTAGGCGTCTACAGCACCCGGTGTTCCCAGGCGGTCACCCATCCAAGTACTGACCGGGCCCGACGTTGCTTAACTTCAGTGATCGGACGAGAACTGGTGTTTTCAACGTGGTGTGGCCGTAGACGAGAGAAGGCGAATAAAACCCGTAGTTATGCTTAA
This sequence comes from Patella vulgata, assembly GCF_932274485.2. NCBI lineage: Eukaryota > Metazoa > Mollusca > Gastropoda > Patellidae > Patella > Patella vulgata. The sequence continues at coordinate 18,798,266 of NC_065880.2, read as the reverse complement.
CTCAAGTCCGCCGAAAATTGGTTTCTTTTCAAAAAACTAGGCGTCTACAGCACCCGGTGTTCCCAGGCGGTCACCCATCCAAGTACTGACCGGGCCCGACGTTGCTTAACTTCAGTGATCGGACGAGAACTGGTGTTTTCAACGTGGTGTGGCCGTAGACGAGCGAAGGTGAATAAAACCCGTAGTTATTTTTACTCAAATTCTTTCTGTATCTTTTTTCCCCCGGGGCGGAGGGGGGGGGGAGCTAATGTTATGCCAAAGAAGACGTACAATGGCCTGAAGTGCGGAAAATTGATTTTTAGTTGAAACAATCGGGAAAAAAGGCGTCTACAGCACCCGGTGTTCCCAGGCGGTCACCCATCCAAGTACTAACCGGGCCCGACGTTGCTTAACTTCAGTGATCGGACGAGAACTGGTGTTTTCAACGTGGTATGGCCGTAGACGAGAGAAGACGAATAAAACCCGTAGTTATTCCAAACTCAAGTCCGCCGAAAATTGGTTTCTTTTCAAAAAAACTAGGCGTCTACAGCACCCGGTGTTCCCAGGCGGTCACCCATCCAAGTACTGACCGGGCCCGACGTTGCTTAACTTCAGTGATCGGACGAGAACTGGTGTTTTCAACGTGGTGTGGCCGTAGACGAGAGAAGGCGAATAAAACCCGTAGTTATGCTTAACTCAAGTCCGCCGAAAATTGGTTTCTTTTCAAAAAACTAGGCGTCTACAGCACCCGGTGTTCCCAGGCGGTCACCCATCCAAGTACTGACCGGGCCCGACGTTGCTTAACTTCAGTGATCGGACGAGAACTGGTGTTTTCAACGTGGTGTGGCCGTAGACGAGCGAAGGTGAATAAAACCCGTAGTTATTTTTACTCAAATTCTTTCTGTATCTTTTTTCCCCCGGGGCGGAGGGGGGGGGGGGAGCTAATGTTATGCCAAAGAAGACGTACAATGGCCTGAAGTGCGGAAAATTGATTTTTAGTTGAAACAATCGGGAAAAAAGGCGTCTACAGCACCCGGTGTTCCCAGGCGGTCACCCATCCAAGTACTAACCGGGCCCGACGTTGCTTAACTTCAGTGATCGGACGAGAACTGGTGTTTTCAACGTGGTATGGCCGTAGACGAGAGAAGACGAATAAAACCCGTAGTTATTCCAAACTCAAGTCCGCCGAAAATTGGTTTCTTTTCAAAAAAACTAGGCGTCTACAGCACCCGGTGTTCCCAGGCGGTCACCCATCCAAGTACTGACCGGGCCCGACGTTGCTTAACTTCAGTGATCGGACGAGAACTGGTGTTTTCAACGTGGTGTGGCCGTAGACGAGAGAAGGCGAATAAAACCCGTAGTTATGCTTAACTCAAGTCCGCCGAAAATTGGTTTCTTTTCAAAAAACTAGGCGTCTACAGCACCCGGTGTTCCCAGGCGGTCACCCATCCAAGTACTGACCGGGCCCGACGTTGCTTAACTTCAGTGATCGGACGAGAACTGGTGTTTTCAACGTGGTGTGGCCGTAGACGAGCGAAGGTGAATAAAACCCGTAGTTATTTTTACTCAAATTCTTTCTGTATCTTTTTTCCCCCGGGGCGGAGGGGGGGGGGAGCTAATGTTATGCCAAAGAAGACGTACAATGGCCTGAAGTGCGGAAAATTGATTTTTAGTTGAAACAATCGGGAAAAAAGGCGTCTACAGCACCCGGTGTTCCCAGGCGGTCACCCATCCAAGTACTAACCGGGCCCGACGTTGCTTAACTTCAGTGATCGGACGAGAACTGGTGTTTTCAACGTGGTATGGCCGTAGACGAGAGAAGACGAATAAAACCCGTAGTTATTCCAAACTCAAGTCCGCCGAAAATTGGTTTCTTTTCAAAAAAACTAGGCGTCTACAGCACCCGGTGTTCCCAGGCGGTCACCCATCCAAGTACTGACCGGGCCCGACGTTGCTTAACTTCAGTGATCGGACGAGAACTGGTGTTTTCAACGTGGTGTGGCCGTAGACGAGAGAAGGCGAATAAAACCCGTAGTTATGCTTAACTCAAGTCCGCCGAAAATTGGTTTCTTTTCAAAAAACTAGGCGTCTACAGCACCCGGTGTTCCCAGGCGGTCACCCATCCAAGTACTGACCGGGCCCGACGTTGCTTAACTTCAGTGATCGGACGAGAACTGGTGTTTTCAACGTGGTGTGGCCGTAGACGAGCGAAGGTGAATAAAACCCGTAGTTATTTTTACTCAAATTCTTTCTGTATCTTTTTTCCCCCGGGGCGGAGGGGGGGGGGGAGCTAATGTTATGCCAAAGAAGACGTACAATGGCCTGAAGTGCGGAAAATTGATTTTTAGTTGAAACAATCGGGAAAAAAGGCGTCTACAGCACCCGGTGTTCCCAGGCGGTCACCCATCCAAGTACTAACCGGGCCCGACGTTGCTTAACTTCAGTGATCGGACGAGAACTGGTGTTTTCAACGTGGTATGGCCGTAGACGAGAGAAGACGAATAAAACCCGTAGTTATTCCAAACTCAAGTCCGCCGAAAATTGGTTTCTTTTCAAAAAAACTAGGCGTCTACAGCACCCGGTGTTCCCAGGCGGTCACCCATCCAAGTACTGACCGGGCCCGACGTTGCTTAACTTCAGTGATCGGACGAGAACTGGTGTTTTCAACGTGGTGTGGCCGTAGACGAGAGAAGGCGAATAAAACCCGTAGTTATGCTTAACTCAAGTCCGCCGAAAATTGGTTTCTTTTCAAAAAACTAGGCGTCTACAGCACCCGGTGTTCCCAGGCGGTCACCCATCCAAGTACTGACCGGGCCCGACGTTGCTTAACTTCAGTGATCGGACGAGAACTGGTGTTTTCAACGTGGTGTGGCCGTAGACGAGCGAAGGTGAATAAAACCCGTAGTTATTTTTACTCAAATTCTTTCTGTATCTTTTTTCCCCCGGGGCGGAGGGGGGGGGGGGAGCTAATGTTATGCCAAAGAAGACGTACAATGGCCTGAAGTGCGGAAAATTGATTTTTAGTTGAAACAATCGGGAAAAAAGGCGTCTACAGCACCCGGTGTTCCCAGGCGGTCACCCATCCAAGTACTAACCGGGCCCGACGTTGCTTAACTTCAGTGATCGGACGAGAACTGGTGTTTTCAACGTGGTATGGCCGTAGACGAGAGAAGACGAATAAAACCCGTAGTTATTCCAAACTCAAGTCCGCCGAAAATTGGTTTCTTTTCAAAAAAACTAGGCGTCTACAGCACCCGGTGTTCCCAGGCGGTCACCCATCCAAGTACTGACCGGGCCCGACGTTGCTTAACTTCAGTGATCGGACGAGAACTGGTGTTTTCAACGTGGTGTGGCCGTAGACGAGAGAAGGCGAATAAAACCCGTAGTTATGCTTAACTCAAGTCCGCCGAAAATTGGTTTCTTTTCAAAAAACTAGGCGTCTACAGCACCCGGTGTTCCCAGGCGGTCACCCATCCAAGTACTGACCGGGCCCGACGTTGCTTAACTTCAGTGATCGGACGAGAACTGGTGTTTTCAACGTGGTGTGGCCGTAGACGAGCGAAGGTGAATAAAACCCGTAGTTATTTTTACTCAAATTCTTTCTGTATCTTTTTTCCCCCGGGGCGGAGGGGGGGGGGAGCTAATGTTATGCCAAAGAAGACGTACAATGGCCTGAAGTGCGGAAAATTGATTTTTAGTTGAAACAATCGGGAAAAAAGGCGTCTACAGCACCCGGTGTTCCCAGGCGGTCACCCATCCAAGTACTAACCGGGCCCGACGTTGCTTAACTTCAGTGATCGGACGAGAACTGGTGTTTTCAACGTGGTATGGCCGTAGACGAGAGAAGACGAATAAAACCCGTAGTTATTCCAAACTCAAGTCCGCCGAAAATTGGTTTCTTTTCAAAAAAACTAGGCGTCTACAGCACCCGGTGTTCCCAGGCGGTCACCCATCCAAGTACTGACCGGGCCCGACGTTGCTTAACTTCAGTGATCGGACGAGAACTGGTGTTTTCAACGTGGTGTGGCCGTAGACGAGAGAAGGCGAATAAAACCCGTAGTTATGCTTAACTCAAGTCCGCCGAAAATTGGTTTCTTTTCAAAAAACTAGGCGTCTACAGCACCCGGTGTTCCCAGGCGGTCACCCATCCAAGTACTGACCGGGCCCGACGTTGCTTAACTTCAGTGATCGGACGAGAACTGGTGTTTTCAACGTGGTGTGGCCGTAGACGAGCGAAGGTGAATAAAACCCGTAGTTATTTTTACTCAAATTCTTTCTGTATCTTTTTTCCCCCGGGGCGGAGGGGGGGGGGGAGCTAATGTTATGCCAAAGAAGACGTACAATGGCCTGAAGTGCGGAAAATTGATTTTTAGTTGAAACAATCGGGAAAAAAGGCGTCTACAGCACCCGGTGTTCCCAGGCGGTCACCCATCCAAGTACTAACCGGGCCCGACGTTGCTTAACTTCAGTGATCGGACGAGAACTGGTGTTTTCAACGTGGTATGGCCGTAGACGAGAGAAGACGAATAAAACCCGTAGTTATTCCAAACTCAAGTCCGCCGAAAATTGGTTTCTTTTCAAAAAAACTAGGCGTCTACAGCACCCGGTGTTCCCAGGCGGTCACCCATCCAAGTACTGACCGGGCCCGACGTTGCTTAACTTCAGTGATCGGACGAGAACTGGTGTTTTCAACGTGGTGTGGCCGTAGACGAGAGAAGGCGAATAAAACCCGTAGTTATGCTTAACTCAAGTCCGCCGAAAATTGGTTTCTTTTCAAAAAACTAGGCGTCTACAGCACCCGGTGTTCCCAGGCGGTCACCCATCCAAGTACTGACCGGGCCCGACGTTGCTTAACTTCAGTGATCGGACGAGAACTGGTGTTTTCAACGTGGTGTGGCCGTAGACGAGCGAAGGTGAATAAAACCCGTAGTTATTTTTACTCAAATTCTTTCTGTATCTTTTTTCCCCCGGGGCGGAGGGGGGGGGGAGCTAATGTTATGCCAAAGAAGACGTACAATGGCCTGAAGTGCGGAAAATTGATTTTTAGTTGAAACAATCGGGAAAAAAGGCGTCTACAGCACCCGGTGTTCCCAGGCGGTCACCCATCCAAGTACTAACCGGGCCCGACGTTGCTTAACTTCAGTGATCGGACGAGAACTGGTGTTTTCAACGTGGTATGGCCGTAGACGAGAGAAGACGAATAAAACCCGTAGTTATTCCAAACTCAAGTCCGCCGAAAATTGGTTTCTTTTCAAAAAAACTAGGCGTCTACAGCACCCGGTGTTCCCAGGCGGTCACCCATCCAAGTACTGACCGGGCCCGACGTTGCTTAACTTCAGTGATCGGACGAGAACTGGTGTTTTCAACGTGGTGTGGCCGTAGACGAGAGAAGGCGAATAAAACCCGTAGTTATGCTTAACTCAAGTCCGCCGAAAATTGGTTTCTTTTCAAAAAACTAGGCGTCTACAGCACCCGGTGTTCCCAGGCGGTCACCCATCCAAGTACTGACCGGGCCCGACGTTGCTTATCTTCAGTGATCGGACGAGAACTGGTGTTTTCAACGTGGTGTGGCCGTAGACGAGCGAAGGTGAATAAAACCCGTAGTTATTTTTACTCAAATTCTTTCTGTATCTTTTTTCCCCCGGGGCGGAGGGGGGGGGGGAGCTAATGTTATGCCAAAGAAGACGTACAATGGCCTGAAGTGCGGAAAATTGATTTTTAGTTGAAACAATCGGGAAAAAAGGCGTCTACAGCACCCGGTGTTCCCAGGCGGTCACCCATCCAAGTACTAACCGGGCCCGACGTTGCTTAACTTCAGTGATCGGACGAGAACTGGTGTTTTCAACGTGGTATGGCCGTAGACGAGAGAAGACGAATAAAACCCGTAGTTATTCCAAACTCAAGTCCGCCGAAAATTGGTTTCTTTTCAAAAAAAACTAGGCGTCTACAGCACCCGGTGTTCCCAGGCGGTCACCCATCCAAGTACTGACCGGGCCCGACGTTGCTTAACTTCAGTGATCGGACGAGAACTGGTGTTTTCAACGTGGTGTGGCCGTAGACGAGAGAAGGCGAATAAAACCCGTAGTTATGCTTAACTCAAGTCCGCCGAAAATTGGTTTCTTTTCAAAAAACTAGGCGTCTACAGCACCCGGTGTTCCCAGGCGGTCACCCATCCAAGTACTGACCGGGCCCGACGTTGCTTAACTTCAGTGATCGGACGAGAACTGGTGTTTTCAACGTGGTGTGGCCGTAGACGAGCGAAGGTGAATAAAACCCGTAGTTATTTTTACTCAAATTCTTTCTGTATCTTTTTTCCCCCGGGGCGGAGGGGGGGGGGGAGCTAATGTTATGCCAAAGAAGACGTACAATGGCCTGAAGTGCGGAAAATTGATTTTTAGTTGAAACAATCGGGAAAAAAGGCGTCTACAGCACCCGGTGTTCCCAGGCGGTCACCCATCCAAGTACTAACCGGGCCCGACGTTGCTTAACTTCAGTGATCGGACGAGAACTGGTGTTTTCAACGTGGTATGGCCGTAGACGAGAGAAGACGAATAAAACCCGTAGTTATTCCAAACTCAAGTCCGCCGAAAATTGGTTTCTTTTCAAAAAAACTAGGCGTCTACAGCACCCGGTGTTCCCAGGCGGTCACCCATCCAAGTACTGACCGGGCCCGACGTTGCTTAACTTCAGTGATCGGACGAGAACTGGTGTTTTCAACGTGGTGTGGCCGTAGACGAGAGAAGGCGAATAAAACCCGTAGTTATGCTTAACTCAAGTCCGCCGAAAATTGGTTTCTTTTCAAAAAACTAGGCGTCTACAGCACCCGGTGTTCCCAGGCGGTCACCCATATCCAAGTACTGACCGGGCCCGACGTTGCTTAACTTCAGTGATCGGACGAGAACTGGTGTTTTCAACGTGGTGTGGCCGTAGACGAGCGAAGGTGAATAAAACCCGTAGTTATTTTTACTCAAATTCTTTCTGTATCTTTTTTCCCCCGGGGCGGAGGGGGGGGGGAGCTAATGTTATGCCAAAGAAGACGTACAATGGCCTGAAGTGCGGAAAATTGATTTTTAGTTGAAACAATCGGGAAAAAAGGCGTCTACAGCACCCGGTGTTCCCAGGCGGTCACCCATCCAAGTACTAACCGGGCCCGACGTTGCTTAACTTCAGTGATCGGACGAGAACTGGTGTTTTCAACGTGGTATGGCCGTAGACGAGAGAAGACGAATAAAACCCGTAGTTATTCCAAACTCAAGTCCGCCGAAAATTGGTTTCTTTTCAAAAAAACTAGGCGTCTACAGCACCCGGTGTTCCCAGGCGGTCACCCATCCAAGTACTGACCGGGCCCGACGTTGCTTAACTTCAGTGATCGGACGAGAACTGGTGTTTTCAACGTGGTGTGGCCGAGAGAAGGCGAATAAAACCCGTAGTTATGCTTAACTCAAGTCCGCCGAAAATTGGTTTCTTTTCAAAAAACTAGGCGTCTACAGCACCCGGTGTTCCCAGGCGGTCACCCATCCAAGTACTGACCGGGCCCGACGTTGCTTAACTTCAGTGATCGGACGAGAACTGGTGTTTTCAACGTGGTGTGGCCGTAGACGAGCGAAGGTGAATAAAACCCGTAGTTATTTTTACTCAAATTCTTTCTGTATCTTTTTTCCCCCGGGGCGGAGGGGGGGGGGAGCTAATGTTATGCCAAAGAAGACGTACAATGGCCTGAAGTGCGGAAAATTGATTTTTAGTTGAAACAATCGGGAAAAAAGGCGTCTACAGCACCCGGTGTTCCCAGGCGGTCACCCATCCAAGTACTAACCGGGCCCGACGTTGCTTAACTTCAGTGATCGGACGAGAACTGGTGTTTTCAACGTGGTATGGCCGTAGACGAGAGAAGACGAATAAAACCCGTAGTTATTCCAAACTCAAGTCCGCCGAAAATTGGTTTCTTTTCAAAAAAACTAGGCGTCTACAGCACCCGGTGTTCCCAGGCGGTCACCCATCCAAGTACTGACCGGGCCCGACGTTGCTTAACTTCAGTGATCGGACGAGAACTGGTGTTTTCAACGTGGTGTGGCCGTAGACGAGAGAAGGCGAATAAAACCCGTAGTTATGCTTAACTCAAGTCCGCCGAAAATTGGTTTCTTTTCAAAAAACTAGGCGTCTACAGCACCCGGTGTTCCCAGGCGGTCACCCATCCAAGTACTGACCGGGCCCGACGTTGCTTAACTTCAGTGATCGGACGAGAACTGGTGTTTTCAACGTGGTGTGGCCGTAGACGAGCGAAGGTGAATAAAACCCGTAGTTATTTTTACTCAAATTCTTTCTGTATCTTTTTTCCCCCGGGGCGGAGGGGGGGGGGGAGCTAATGTTATGCCAAAGAAGACGTACAATGGCCTGAAGTGCGGAAAATTGATTTTTAGTTGAAACAATCGGGAAAAAAGGCGTCTACAGCACCCGGTGTTCCCAGGCGGTCACCCATCCAAGTACTAACCGGGCCCGACGTTGCTTAACTTCAGTGATCGGACGAGAACTGGTGTTTTCAACGTGGTATGGCCGTAGACGAGAGAAGACGAATAAAACCCGTAGTTATTCCAAACTCAAGTCCGCCGAAAATTGGTTTCTTTTCAAAAAAACTAGGCGTCTACAGCACCCGGTGTTCCCAGGCGGTCACCCATCCAAGTACTGACCGGGCCCGACGTTGCTTAACTTCAGTGATCGGACGAGAACTGGTGTTTTCAACGTGGTGTGGCCGTAGACGAGAGAAGGCGAATAAAACCCGTAGTTATGCTTAACTCAAGTCCGCCGAAAATTGGTTTCTTTTCAAAAAACTAGGCGTCTACAGCACCCGGTGTTCCCAGGCGGTCACCCATCCAAGTACTGACCGGGCCCGACGTTGCTTAACTTCAGTGATCGGACGAGAACTGGTGTTTTCAACGTGGTGTGGCCGTAGACGAGCGAAGGTGAATAAAACCCGTAGTTATTTTTACTCAAATTCTTTCTGTATCTTTTTTCCCCCGGGGCGGAGGGGGGGGGGGAGCTAATGTTATGCCAAAGAAGACGTACAATGGCCTGAAGTGCGGAAAATTGATTTTTAGTTGAAACAATCGGGAAAAAAGGCGTCTACAGCACCCGGTGTTCCCAGGCGGTCACCCATCCAAGTACTAACCGGGCCCGACGTTGCTTAACTTCAGTGATCGGACGAGAACTGGTGTTTTCAACGTGGTATGGCCGTAGACGAGAGAAAACGAATAAAACCCGTAGTTATTCCAAACTCAAGTCCGCCGAAAATTGGTTTCTTTTCAAAAAAACTAGGCGTCTACAGCACCCGGTGTTCCCAGGCGGTCACCCATCCAAGTACTGACCGGGCCCGACGTTGCTTAACTTCAGTGATCGGACGAGAACTGGTGTTTTCAACGTGGTGTGGCCGTAGACGAGAGAAGGCGAATAAAACCCGTAGTTATGCTTAACTCAAGTCCGCCGAAAATTGGTTTCTTTTCAAAAAACTAGGCGTCTACAGCACCCGGTGTTCCCAGGCGGTCACCCATCCAAGTACTGACCGGGCCCGACGTTGCTTAACTTCAGTGATCGGACGAGAACTGGTGTTTTCAACGTGGTGTGGCCGTAGACGAGCGAAGGTGAATAAAACCCGTAGTTATTTTTACTCAAATTCTTTCTGTATCTTTTTTCCCCCGGGGCGGAGGGGGGGGGGAGCTAATGTTATGCCAAAGAAGACGTACAATGGCCTGAAGTGCGGAAAATTGATTTTTAGTTGAAACAATCGGGAAAAAAGGCGTCTACAGCACCCGGTGTTCCCAGGCGGTCACCCATCCAAGTACTAACCGGGCCCGACGTTGCTTAACTTCAGTGATCGGACGAGAACTGGTGTTTTCAACGTGGTATGGCCGTAGACGAGAGAAGACGAATAAAACCCGTAGTTATTCCAAACTCAAGTCCGCCGAAAATTGGTTTCTTTTCAAAAAAACTAGGCGTCTACAGCACCCGGTGTTCCCAGGCGGTCACCCATCCAAGTACTGACCGGGCCCGACGTTGCTTAACTTCAGTGATCGGACGAGAACTGGTGTTTTCAACGTGGTGTGGCCGTAGACGAGAGAAGGCGAATAAAACCCGTAGTTATGCTTAACTCAAGTCCGCCGAAAATTGGTTTCTTTTCAAAAAACTAGGCGTCTACAGCACCCGGTGTTCCCAGGCGGTCACCCATCCAAGTACTGACCGGGCCCGACGTTGCTTAACTTCAGTGATCGGACGAGAACTGGTGTTTTCAACGTGGTGTGGCCGTAGACGAGCGAAGGTGAATAAAACCCGTAGTTATTTTTACTCAAATTCTTTCTGTATCTTTTTTCCCCCGGGGCGGAGGGGGGGGGGAGCTAATGTTATGCCAAAGAAGACGTACAATGGCCTGAAGTGCGGAAAATTGATTTTTAGTTGAAACAATCGGGAAAAAAGGCGTCTACAGCACCCGGTGTTCCCAGGCGGTCACCCATCCAAGTACTAACCGGGCCCGACGTTGCTTAACTTCAGTGATCGGACGAGAACTGGTGTTTTCAACGTGGTATGGCCGTAGACGAGAGAAGACGAATAAAACCCGTAGTTATTCCAAACTCAAGTCCGCCGAAAATTGGTTTCTTTTCAAAAAAACTAGGCGTCTACAGCACCCGGTGTTCCCAGGCGGTCACCCATCCAAGTACTGACCGGGCCCGACGTTGCTTAACTTCAGTGATCGGACGAGAACTGGTGTTTTCAACGTGGTGTGGCCGTAGACGAGAGAAGGCGAATAAAACCCGTAGTTATGCTTAACTCAAGTCCGCCGAAAATTGGTTTCTTTTCAAAAAACTAGGCGTCTACAGCACCCGGTGTTCCCAGGCGGTCACCCATCCAAGTACTGACCGGGCCCGACGTTGCTTAACTTCAGTGATCGGACGAGAACTGGTGTTTTCAACGTGGTGTGGCCGTAGACGAGCGAAGGTGAATAAAACCCGTAGTTATTTTTACTCAAATTCTTTCTGTATCTTTTTTCCCCCGGGGCGGAGGGGGGGGGGAGCTAATGTTATGCCAAAGAAGACGTACAATGGCCTGAAGTGCGGAAAATTGATTTTTAGTTGAAACAATCGGGAAAAAAGGCGTCTACAGCACCCGGTGTTCCCAGGCGGTCACCCATCCAAGTACTAACCGGGCCCGACGTTGCTTAACTTCAGTGATCGGACGAGAACTGGTGTTTTCAACGTGGTATGGCCGTAGACGAGAGAAGACGAATAAAACCCGTAGTTATTCCAAACTCAAGTCCGCCGAAAATTGGTTTCTTTTCAAAAAAACTAGGCGTCTACAGCACCCGGTGTTCCCAGGCGGTCACCCATCCAAGTACTGACCGGGCCCGACGTTGCTTAACTTCAGTGATCGGACGAGAACTGGTGTTTTCAACGTGGTGTGGCCGTAGACGAGAGAAGGCGAATAAAACCCGTAGTTATGCTTAACTCAAGTCCGCCGAAAATTGGTTTCTTTTCAAAAAACTAGGCGTCTACAGCACCCGGTGTTCCCAGGCGGTCACCCATCCAAGTACTGACCGGGCCCGACGTTGCTTAACTTCAGTGATCGGACGAGAACTGGTGTTTTCAACGTGGTGTGGCCGTAGACGAGCGAAGGTGAATAAAACCCGTAGTTATTTTTACTCAAATTCTTTCTGTATCTTTTTTCCCCCGGGGCGGAGGGGGGGGGGAGCTAATGTTATGCCAAAGAAGACGTACAATGGCCTGAAGTGCGGAAAATTGATTTTTAGTTGAAACAATCGGGAAAAAAGGCGTCTACAGCACCCGGTGTTCCCAGGCGGTCACCCATCCAAGTACTAACCGGGCCCGACGTTGCTTAACTTCAGTGATCGGACGAGAACTGGTGTTTTCAACGTGGTATGGCCGTAGACGAGAGAAGACGAATAAAACCCGTAGTTATTCCAAACTCAAGTCCGCCGAAAATTGGTTTCTTTTCAAAAAAACTAGGCGTCTACAGCACCCGGTGTTCCCAGGCGGTCACCCATCCAAGTACTGACCGGGCCCGACGTTGCTTAACTTCAGTGATCGGACGAGAACTGGTGTTTTCAACGTGGTGTGGCCGTAGACGAGAGAAGGCGAATAAAACCCGTAGTTATGCTTAACTCAAGTCCGCCGAAAATTGGTTTCTTTTCAAAAAACTAGGCGTCTACAGCACCCGGTGTTCCCAGGCGGTCACCCATCCAAGTACTGACCGGGCCCGACGTTGCTTAACTTCAGTGATCGGACGAGAACTGGTGTTTTCAACGTGGTGTGGCCGTAGACGAGCGAAGGTGAATAAAACCCGTAGTTATTTTTACTCAAATTCTTTCTGTATCTTTTTTCCCCCGGGGCGGAGGGGGGGGGGAGCTAATGTTATGCCAAAGAAGACGTACAATGGCCTGAAGTGCGGAAAATTGATTTTTAGTTGAAACAATCGGGAAAAAAGGCGTCTACAGCACCCGGTGTTCCCAGGCGGTCACCCATCCAAGTACTAACCGGGCCCGACGTTGCTTAACTTCAGTGATCGGACGAGAACTGGTGTTTTCAACGTGGTATGGCCGTAGACGAGAGAAGACGAATAAAACCCGTAGTTATTCCAAACTCAAGTCCGCCGAAAATTGGTTTCTTTTCAAAAAAACTAGGCGTCTACAGCACCCGGTGTTCCCAGGCGGTCACCCATCCAAGTACTGACCGGGCCCGACGTTGCTTAACTTCAGTGATCGGACGAGAACTGGTGTTTTCAACGTGGTGTGGCCGTAGACGAGAGAAGGCGAATAAAACCCGTAGTTATGCTTAACTCAAGTCCGCCGAAAATTGGTTTCTTTTCAAAAAACTAGGCGTCTACAGCACCCGGTGTTCCCAGGCGGTCACCCATCCAAGTACTGACCGGGCCCGACGTTGCTTAACTTCAGTGATCGGACGAGAACTGGTGTTTTCAACGTGGTGTGGCCGTAGACGAGCGAAGGTGAATAAAACCCGTAGTTATTTTTACTCAAATTCTTTCTGTATCTTTTTTCCCCCGGGGCGGAGGGGGGGGGGAGCTAATGTTATGCCAAAGAAGACGTACAATGGCCTGAAGTGCGGAAAATTGATTTTTAGTTGAAACAATCGGGAAAAAAGGCGTCTACAGCACCCGGTGTTCCCAGGCGGTCACCCATCCAAGTACTAACCGGGCCCGACGTTGCTTAACTTCAGTGATCGGACGAGAACTGGTGTTTTCAACGTGGTATGGCCGTAGACGAGAGAAGACGAATAAAACCCGTAGTTATTCCAAACTCAAGTCCGCCGAAAATTGGTTTCTTTTCAAAAAAACTAGGCGTCTACAGCACCCGGTGTTCCCAGGCGGTCACCCATCCAAGTACTGACCGGGCCCGACGTTGCTTAACTTCAGTGATCGGACGAGAACTGGTGTTTTCAACGTGGTGTGGCCGTAGACGAGAGAAGGCGAATAAAACCCGTAGTTATGCTTAACTCAAGTCCGCCGAAAATTGGTTTCTTTTCAAAAAACTAGGCGTCTACAGCACCCGGTGTTCCCAGGCGGTCACCCATCCAAGTACTGACCGGGCCCGACGTTGCTTAACTTCAGTGATCGGACGAGAACTGGTGTTTTCAACGTGGTGTGGCCGTAGACGAGCGAAGGTGAATAAAACCCGTAGTTATTTTTACTCAAATTCTTTCTGTATCTTTTTTCCCCCGGGGCGGAGGGGGGGGGGAGCTAATGTTATGCCAAAGAAGACGTACAATGGCCTGAAGTGCGGAAAATTGATTTTTAGTTGAAACAATCGGGAAAAAAGGCGTCTACAGCACCCGGTGTTCCCAGGCGGTCACCCATCCAAGTACTAACCGGGCCCGACGTTGCTTAACTTCAGTGATCGGACGAGAACTGGTGTTTTCAACGTGGTATGGCCGTAGACGAGAGAAGACGAATAAAACCCGTAGTTATTCCAAACTCAAGTCCGCCGAAAATTGGTTTCTTTTCAAAAAAACTAGGCGTCTACAGCACCCGGTGTTCCCAGGCGGTCACCCATCCAAGTACTGACCGGGCCCGACGTTGCTTAACTTCAGTGATCGGACGAGAACTGGTGTTTTCAACGTGGTGTGGCCGTAGACGAGAGAAGGCGAATAAAACCCGTAGTTATGCTTAACTCAAGTCCGCCGAAAATTGGTTTCTTTTCAAAAAACTAGGCGTCTACAGCACCCGGTGTTCCCAGGCGGTCACCCATCCAAGTACTGACCGGGCCCGACGTTGCTTAACTTCAGTGATCGGACGAGAACTGGTGTTTTCAACGTGGTGTGGCCGTAGACGAGCGAAGGTGAATAAAACCCGTAGTTATTTTTACTCAAATTCTTTCTGTATCTTTTTTCCCCCGGGGCGGAGGGGGGGGGGAGCTAATGTTATGCCAAAGAAGACGTACAATGGCCTGAAGTGCGGAAAATTGATTTTTAGTTGAAACAATCGGGAAAAAAGGCGTCTACAGCACCCGGTGTTCCCAGGCGGTCACCCATCCAAGTACTAACCGGGCCCGACGTTGCTTAACTTCAGTGATCGGACGAGAACTGGTGTTTTCAACGTGGTATGGCCGTAGACGAGAGAAGACGAATAAAACCCGTAGTTATTCCAAACTCAAGTCCGCCGAAAATTGGTTTCTTTTCAAAAAAACTAGGCGTCTACAGCACCCGGTGTTCCCAGGCGGTCACCCATCCAAGTACTGACCGGGCCCGACGTTGCTTAACTTCAGTGATCGGACGAGAACTGGTGTTTTCAACGTGGTGTGGCCGTAGACGAGAGAAGGCGAATAAAACCCGTAGTTATGCTTAACTCAAGTCCGCCGAAAATTGGTTTCTTTTCAAAAAACTAGGCGTCTACAGCACCCGGTGTTCCCAGGCGGTCACCCATCCAAGTACTGACCGGGCCCGACGTTGCTTAACTTCAGTGATCGGACGAGAACTGGTGTTTTCAACGTGGTGTGGCCGTAGACGAGCGAAGGTGAATAAAACCCGTAGTTATTTTTACTCAAATTCTTTCTGTATCTTTTTTCCCCCGGGGCGGAGGGGGGGGGGAGCTAATGTTATGCCAAAGAAGACGTACAATGGCCTGAAGTGCGGAAAATTGATTTTTAGTTGAAACAATCGGGAAAAAAGGCGTCTACAGCACCCGGTGTTCCCAGGCGGTCACCCATCCAAGTACTAACCGGGCCCGACGTTGCTTAACTTCAGTGATCGGACGAGAACTGGTGTTTTCAACGTGGTATGGCCGTAGACGAGAGAAGACGAATAAAACCCGTAGTTATTCCAAACTCAAGTCCGCCGAAAATTGGTTTCTTTTCAAAAAAACTAGGCGTCTACAGCACCCGGTGTTCCCAGGCGGTCACCCATCCAAGTACTGACCGGGCCCGACGTTGCTTAACTTCAGTGATCGGACGAGAACTGGTGTTTTCAACGTGGTGTGGCCGTAGACGAGAGAAGGCGAATAAAACCCGTAGTTATGCTTAACTCAAGTCCGCCGAAAATTGGTTTCTTTTCAAAAAACTAGGCGTCTACAGCACCCGGTGTTCCCAGGCGGTCACCCATCCAAGTACTGACCGGGCCCGACGTTGCTTAACTTCAGTGATCGGACGAGAACTGGTGTTTTCAACGTGGTGTGGCCGTAGACGAGCGAAGGTGAATAAAACCCGTAGTTATTTTTACTCAAATTCTTTCTGTATCTTTTTTCCCCCGGGGCGGAGGGGGGGGGGAGCTAATGTTATGCCAAAGAAGACGTACAATGGCCTGAAGTGCGGAAAATTGATTTTTAGTTGAAACAATCGGGAAAAAAGGCGTCTACAGCACCCGGTGTTCCCAGGCGGTCACCCATCCAAGTACTAACCGGGCCCGACGTTGCTTAACTTCAGTGATCGGACGAGAACTGGTGTTTTCAACGTGGTATGGCCGTAGACGAGAGAAGACGAATAAAACCCGTAGTTATTCCAAACTCAAGTCCGCCGAAAATTGGTTTCTTTTCAAAAAAACTAGGCGTCTACAGCACCCGTGTTCCCAGGCGGTCACCCATCCAAGTACTGACCGGGCCCGACGTTGCTTAACTTCAGTGATCGGACGAGAACTGGTGTTTTCAACGTGGTGTGGCCGTAGACGAGAGAAGGCGAATAAAACCCGTAGTTATGCTTAACTCAAGTCCGCCGAAAATTGGTTTCTTTTCAAAAAACTAGGCGTCTACAGCACCCGGTGTTCCCAGGCGGTCACCCATCCAAGTACTGACCGGGCCCGACGTTGCTTAACTTCAGTGATCGGACGAGAACTGGTGTTTTCAACGTGGTGTGGCCGTAGACGAGCGAAGGTGAATAAAACCCGTAGTTATTTTTACTCAAATTCTTTCTGTATCTTTTTTCCCCCGGGGCGGAGGGGGGGGGGAGCTAATGTTATGCCAAAGAAGACGTACAATGGCCTGAAGTGCGGAAAATTGATTTTTAGTTGAAACAATCGGGAAAAAAGGCGTCTACAGCACCCGGTGTTCCCAGGCGGTCACCCATCCAAGTACTAACCGGGCCCGACGTTGCTTAACTTCAGTGATCGGACGAGAACTGGTGTTTTCAACGTGGTATGGCCGTAGACGAGAGAAGACGAATAAAACCCGTAGTTATTCCAAACTCAAGTCCGCCGAAAATTGGTTTCTTTTCAAAAAAACTAGGCGTCTACAGCACCCGGTGTTCCCAGGCGGTCACCCATCCAAGTACTGACCGGGCCCGACGTTGCTTAACTTCAGTGATCGGACGAGAACTGGTGTTTTCAACGTGGTGTGGCCGTAGACGAGAGAAGGCGAATAAAACCCGTAGTTATGCTTAACTCAAGTCCGCCGAAAATTGGTTTCTTTTCAAAAAACTAGGCGTCTACAGCACCCGGTGTTCCCAGGCGGTCACCCATCCAAGTACTGACCGGGCCCGACGTTGCTTAACTTCAGTGATCGGACGAGAACTGGTGTTTTCAACGTGGTGTGGCCGTAGACGAGCGAAGGTGAATAAAACCCGTAGTTATTTTTACTCAAATTCTTTCTGTATCTTTTTTCCCCCGGGGCGGAGGGGGGGGGAGCTAATGTTATGCCAAAGAAGACGTACAATGGCCTGAAGTGCGGAAAATTGATTTTTAGTTGAAACAATCGGGAAAAAAGGCGTCTACAGCACCCGGTGTTCCCAGGCGGTCACCCATCCAAGTACTAACCGGGCCCGACGTTGCTTAACTTCAGTGATCGGACGAGAACTGGTGTTTTCAACGTGGTATGGCCGTAGACGAGAGAAGACGAATAAAACCCGTAGTTATTCCAAACTCAAGTCCGCCGAAAATTGTTTCTTTTCAAAAAAACTAG